>NC_140594.1:774255589-774934518 GCF_964204655.1 Triturus cristatus
CAGCAGTGTTTCCTCTAAGAGCCTTTCTCCTGAAGAGTTGGAAGACAGTGGGAAGGAGAGGGAGTACAAGTTAGAGATGGCAAAACTTAAATTAGGAGGGCAGTTGGAATTAGAGAATGCAAGAAGCAAAAGAGAAGCTGAAATGGACAGCAAAAGATTAGATTTTGAAAGAGAGAAATTAGCGTTTGAACGTGAGAAGATGGTGAGGGAGATGGAGCTTAAAACTAAGAGTTTAGAGTTGAATCCCTCTGGTGGCAGCACTCCATCTGTGCCTGCAGAAAGTAGGTTTTATTTTCCCAAAGATGTGATCAAAGATTACAGTAGAAATGAGGATATTGGTCAATGGTTCAAAGCATATGAGTTAGCATTGTTGGCCCACCGGGTCCCTGAGAAAGATTGGGGAGCGGGGTTGTCGGGTCGCTTTGTCAATGAAGGGAGAGATACCTTGTTGGGCATGCCTGCTGAGGAAAGGATGTCTTATACTCATATGAAAGATGATTTAATGTTAAGGTATGGCTTAACTCCAGAAAAGTACCGACAAGCCTTTAGAGAATGTAAGAAGTTGCCTGGTACTACGTGGGTTGAATATGTGTCCTTTTTTTGCAGAGCCATGGATGGTTGGGTAAAGGGTAGCAAGGTGGATAGTTATGATGCTCTTTATGATTTGTTTGCATGGGAGCACTTGTCTAATAACTGTTTTCCAGAGCTACGCCAGCACCTTATTGATAGCAAGATACCTAACCCTAGAAAACTTGCTGAGGAGGCGGACCGCTGGGTCAGTACCAGGGTCCACAAGGGTCCAGTGGGAGACTCAGCCAAAGGTGGGCAGGGTCCCCAGCAGAAGAGTGGGGGGGACAGGGGTAAACAGAGGGAGTTTCAGAAAGGGCCCCAAAGTAATCCCCAAGGGAACCAAGGGAAGGTTCCCAGCCTCCCCTGTAAAGAAGCCAGAGGTCCCGACAGGTAAACCTGTTCCCAGGGGCCCAATGACCTGCTACGTTTGTAAGCCAGTGGGACACCGTTATTATGATCCCCAGTGTCCCATGAAGGATTCGAATGCACCACCGTGTGCACCCCCCGTCAGGTAGCGAATGTAGCCCTGGGAGGGAGCGAGATGGGTGCCCCCGGTGGGTGGGGTCCCGCAGAAATGTCCCTGGTCTCTTTAGGAGACGTGGAAATGGTCCCTCCAACCCCTCTGCCTAGTAACACTAAGAAATATAGGCAGTGGGTGACCATTAATGGCCATAGGGTGGAAACTCTCAGAGACACTGGAGCAAGTGTGACAGCTGTCAAGTGTCACTTGGTGTCCAGAGAGCAGGTGGTCCCTCATGCATTCTACCCCGTTGTAGCTGCTGACAACTCACAGAGTAAGTGTGAGGTAGCTCAAGTTCCTTTTGAGTGGGGGGGGGTCTCAGGTACTCTTCAGGTTGCTGTGAGGCCCGCCATGCCTGTTGATTGTCTCCTGGGCAATGATTTGGAGGACTCCCCTTGGGCTAAGGTGGAGCGAAAAGCGCACCTGGAAATGTTGGGTCTGCCGGAGTGGGTGTGTGCGACCACCCGGTCCATGTCAGCTAGTAAGGGTGTTGATGGGGTCCCGGAGCCTGAAAGTATGGCCCAGGACCCAACCATGAAGAGAAGAGGCAGGGGGCGCGGGAAACCGTCCCCCATCATTCCCACGGTCCAGGAGGGAGCAGACCCTGAGGGGGATGCCCTGGAACCTACAGGGGAACAAGTGGCTGAACTGGGAGACCTGCCCAAGCTGACCCATTGGCAGCAGGATGGCGGTCCCTCCAGGGAGGAATTTTGTGCTGAACAGAAAGTGTGCCCTTCTCTTGTGGGTATGAGGCAGCAGGCCTCAGCCCAAACGACAGGTGATCAGTCAGGATCACATTGGATTTACTGGGAGAACGACCTCCTGTATAGCGAGCCTAAGGCTGCTGAGCCTGGGTCAGCCCGTGTGCTGGTGGTACCCCAGCGCTTCAGAGCCTTCCTACTGGGGTTGGCTCATGACGTTCCATTAGCTGGACATCTGGGGCAGGACAAGACCTATGACAGGCTTGTCACCCATTTTTATTGGCCCCAGATGAGAAGGGATTCAGACATCCATTGTAGGACCTGCCAAACTTGCCAGGCAAGTGGGAAAAGTGGGCGGAAGCAGAACGCTCCCCTCCAACCTTTTCCCGTAGTCAGTACCCCCTTTGAGCGAGTGGGGATTGACATTGTGGGGCCACTGGACCCCAAGACAGCCATGGGCAACAGGTTTATCCTGGTCTTGGTGGACCATGCCACCCGGTACCCGGAAGCCATCCCTCTCCGCACAGTGACGTCCCCCGTGGTGGGACGGGCACTGAAGGGTGTTTTCTCCCGCATGGGGTTCCCCAGAGAGGTGGTGTCAGACCGGGGCACCAACTTCATTTCTAATTATATGAAGTCTCTGTGGAAGGAGTGTGGGGTAACCTACAAGTTTACCACTCCTTACCACCCTCAAGGTAATGGGCTGGTTGAGAGATTCAACCGGACCCTAAAAGGCATGATTATGGGTCTTGAAGAACCAATGAGGCGTAAATGGGACGTCCTCTTACCATGCCTGCTGTTTGCTTACCGTGAGGTGCCACCAAAGTCTCTTGGGTTCAGTCCCTTTGAGCTTTTGTATGGACACCCGGTAAGAGGGCCTTTGAGTCTGGTCAAAGAAGGCTGGGAGCAATCTCCCTGGAAACCTCCCCAGGATGTATACAGTTACATGCTGGCCTTTAGGAACCAGACTCGGCGCTTCAGAGATCTTGCTCAGGCAAATCTGGAGGCCAGCCAGGAAGAGATGAAGCGGTGGTACGACCAGAATGCCACTCTGGTTGAGCTTCAACCTGGTCAGAAAGTTTGGGTCATGGCCCCTGTAGAACCTTGTGCACTCAAGGACAGGTGGACTGGAACATTTGAGGTTGTGGAGAAAAAGAGCGATGTCACCTACTTGGTGGACTTGAAGTCTCCCAGGAACCCCTTGAGGGTCCTGCATGTCAACCGGTTAAAGCCCCACTTAGAAAGGTCCGAAGTGGGCATGCTCCTAGCCACAGATGCTGGAATGGAGGAGGAGAGTGAGCCTCTTCTTGACCTCCTGTGTGCAAAAGAGCAAGATGGGTCAGTGGATGGTGTTGTCCTCTCTGACACACTGACCCTTGAGCAGCAGCAAGATTGTCGCCATCTGCTGGGACAATTCCTTGATCTGTTCTCCTTAATCCCTGGTGTCACTCAGTGGTGTGTCCACGATGTGGACACCGGGGACAGCACTCCTGTGAGGCACAAGGCCTACAGGGTGACTGACAAGGTCAGAGCATACATCAAGGAGGATTGTCTCCAAGATGTTTGACCTATGGGGTGGTTGAGTCCTCTAGCAGTCCTTGGGCCAGCCCAGTGGTCTTGGTCCCAAAGGCTGCAACGCCTGGTGCTTCACCAGAACTTCGGTTCTGTGTGGATTACCGAGGACTCAATTTGGTCACCAAGACTGACGCGCACCCCATCCCCAGAGCTGATGAGCTCATAGATCGGTTGGGGGCTGCCCGGTACCTTAGTACGTTTGATCTAACGTCTGGGTACTGGCAGATCGCCTTGACCGATGGGGCAAAAGAGAGGTCTGCTTTCTCCACACCAGATGGGCACTACCAGTTCCGGGTTATGCCCTTTGGGATGAAGAATGCCCCTGCCACATTCCAGAGGTTGGTCAACCAGGTATTGGCTGGACTGGAGGATTTCAGCACCGCCTACTTGGACGACATAGCAGTGTTCAGCGCCAGCTGGGAGGAACACTTGCGCCACCTCCAGGAAGTGTTGTTGGCCCTGCGCAGAGCAGGCCTCACAATCAAGGCCAGTAAGTGCCAGATTGGGCAGGGTTCAGTGGTGTACTTGGGGCACCAAGTAGGGAGCGGCAAGGTGGCCCCCCTGCAACCCAAGATAGATACCATCCTGGCTTGGGAACTGCCCAAAACCCAGACTCAGGTGAGAGCCTTCTTGGGTCTCACGGGTTACTACAGGAGGTTTGTCAAGGGGTATGGCAACATTGTGCACCCCTTGACCTCGCTGACTTCCAGGAAGCAGCCAAGACTTGTGATCTGGACTGATGCCTGTCAGAAAGCCTTTGACACCCTGAAAACTGCAATGTGTACAGCACCGGTCCTCCAGGCACCCAACTTTTCCAAAGGGTTCATTGTCCAAACGGACGATTCAGAGCATGGTGTGGGGGCTGTTCTAGCACAGATAAATGAAGAGGGCCGAGACTTACCTGTAGCCTTCATCAGCCGGAGGTTATTTCCCAGGGAACAGAGGTGGAGTGCGATAGAGCGTGAGGCATTTGCTGTGGTCTGGGCTCTGAAGAAGCTAAGACCCTACCTGTTTGGGACTCACTTCCGGGTTCAGACAGACCACAGGCCCCTCAGAGGGTTAATGCAGATGAGGGGTGAAAACCCAAAACTGTTGAGGTGGTCCATTTCCCTACAGGGGATGGACTTTACGGTGGAACACAGATCACGCCAATGCTGATGGTCTGTCCAGATTTTTCCGCCTTAGTGATGAGGACTCCCTGGGTGAAGGGTAGTTCTCCCCACATTTCAGCTGGAGGGAACACGTGTTAGACCTGGCATCATTGGCATGAGTCTCTCCTCCATTTTTTTCTGTTGGCCTCCGCTGTTTACGATGTTTTTGCTGGAATATTGCTTTGGGCACTGTGCCACTGCTGATCAGTGCCACCGTGCAAGTGCTCCCTATGTTAAATTGATACATTGATTGGTGTTACCATGATTGGCTTGGTTGACTTACTGTTCAGACCCTAATCTAGTGCACCGCGTGTGCCAAGAGCATGTAAGTTAACTGCTGCTGGTGGGCTTGCAGCACTGGTTGTGCCACCCACGGAAGCAGCTTGCAAAATGTGTCCCAGGCCTGCCACCGCAGAGCCTGCGTGCAGTCCCTGACTGCCATGTCGACTTGGCAAGGAAACCTACTTGCCAGTCTCTAAAACCTTCACTTGGACACATTTCAGACACCTCTATGGTAGGCCCTAGGGCTGGGTGCATTGTTGGTAAAAGGTAGGTCATGCCCTGATGTGTGTGGCATGACCTAATAGTGAATTACAGCCATTTTCGTTTTTCACTATTGAAGGGCTACCTGCCTCCCTTAGGACAGAATGGGCAGACTGATTATTAACTCCATTGCTGCAGATTGGCGCATATAAAATCTCCCTACTTCCACGGACAGAGTAAACCTACAGTCGCACGCACATACACTCATCATACGCTAGGGCCCATCACACTAAAATTCACACTATTACTCTATCCACACTGAATATAGGAGAGAAACCTAAACCAATCTGCACCTAAAGCGAGGTCAATGCGACCATAAAGACATTGTCCTGAGTCATGATTTTAAACATAGGAAATACATTTGAAACTCAATAAATGACAAAGAAATAACCACCCGACACTGGAATTCAAACAAATGATTATTTATCTAAATTAGTTCAAATGAAAGTCAATCAATAGCAAATCATTATTCTCATAGTTACCTATTCTAGCTAAATGGGTCAGGACAGGTCTCTCGGTAAAGTCTCTCGAGCTGTCGTCCTCAGCATAGGTTCAGGAAGAAGTCCAAAACGCAATGACCGCAAGGAATGTAATGAGCGCAATGAACACGGACCCTCTCTAGTCTAACATATTTATAACAAAAATGACAAAATAAAGTTACAAACAAACTTCGAATATCCGTGGAGCCGCTGAGCAGAGCTTGCAGGAAAGGATGTCACTTGGTTACATTTAGAAAACCTCCGCTCAGGAAAAATCACAAAAATAAAAACACGGAAGGAGGAAACTCGAGTTTGCAAGTGTTACTTTCATAAATGCTCTTCCTTGGTACCATAGCAGAGCCACCGCAGATTTGTCATTGTTCATTGTGGCTTTATGCTTCTCCAAGGACAATTGGAAACATGCCCAGAGCTGCTGTCCTCACGGAAACTTTTAATTCAGGCAGAGACTGTGGTCAGGTGACTTTCAACCATGTTCAGCAAGGCCTCTCGTCAAAATTCAATCACTCGAGCGCAGGCTGTATATAGCAGCCATCTTTGTTTAGGCCAAAACGGACCATCTTCATTAAAAGAAACACAAAACAACGTTACCACATCATAATGATTAAACAGTGTTAATCCCCACTAATACCCTTATGTGTATGTAATTATCTAGCCTTCTGCAACGCAATAAAGCATTAGCACACGTTATTTTTAAAGCACAAACTCGAAACAAATAACACTTTTGCGATACTCATTTAATTAAATTGCGCATATTATTAAGCAACATATACGCATTCCCACGTGTAGTTTTCTCTCATTAGTAATGTTGGTTAATTTGGACATTCAACAAAACAAACCATTAATTAATGATTACAAATTAGTAATTTTAATCATAACATATAGACGAAACTGGAGCTTAAAACTCGATAAATTTTCAACAGAAAACTCTGCTCCAGCACCATTATAATCTATCTGACTCAGGGAGCATGGTAGCAGGTCGAGTTTAGTATCCCTGAACTCAGAATTTAATAACACACCCTTTAGGATGGATGGTTTTTAAATTCTGTGTTTGAAAATAGCCCTTTTAGAAAGTGGCTATTTTCTTGTCCAACTATCCACCGGTCTCTGCTGGCTTGGTGTGTGTGTCAGGGGCTGGGTGGCTCCAGAGGTCTGAATGAGTCAGTGTGGGGTGAATGAGGCATCTGCACTTAGAGTGGGGGAAGAGTAGTCCCTGATAGCCTGCCCTGCCTGACACACTCTCCCTCAATTCTTCTAATTCTATTTCTTGTGGGTCTCTCCTTGACCTCTTTTGTTTCTTCTCAGCATTTCCTCTAATTATTCTCTTTCTCCCTCCCCTGTTTTTACAACACAAACACCCCAATCCTAGTATCAATAAAGCAACAATTACACATGTCAAAGGAAATAATATTTTACCAATAATGGTACTACCTATCTTAGCAATAAAACTCTTAACAGCAACTATCTTATTAGCTATTTTAGTCCAGATACTTTCAGCTTCCAGTGGTACTAATTCTTCATGCAAATCAGTAATATTTTTAATATAGACCTTTAGATCTTTACTCTCGTCAGGAATGTAAGTGCAACAATGTTGAACTTTCAGCATTCCACAAACTCCACCCTCCTTGGCCAATAGAATATCAAGGGCAAGTCGATTTTGCATAGACATGGCACGTACGGCAATCATCTCCGTATTTACCAAAGGAAACCCTCCAGCGGTACTTGTCGATAAGCGATCCACCGCTGTTGACAGTTTCCGAATTCCATATGCATTTAAAGAAATTCCCACTGCTGGAATTAAAGCTCCAAAAATATCACCCACAATTTCTGACCAAGTTTCTCTCTTAAAGCGTGTTAGTAAATTAATGTGTTCTACATCTTCTATTCTATCTATATGAAAAATCTTTGGAAAGACCAGGTCCACATAACACGTGCCATACCAATGGTCAGGCAACTTATAATAAGCCTTGTTCCCACAAACATAATACACTCCTGGGAAAACTGGATCTTCACCACCTTTAAAACCCCATCCTGTTGCAATGAAGTATGTATCATGACACTCACTAGTCCCAACAAAATAGCTATCATATTGGGATCTCTTTCTGGTAATGCATAGTTTACCCTTCTGTGGTGCATCTAAAGCCAAAGTTGGACTGGCCCCATTCCTCAATTCCTTTCCCATCTCAATATCCCATATTGTCTCACTCACTTTATATTTCCCTGCCTTTTCATGCATGCTCATTCTCCTTTCCTCTACTAAGTCTAGGAAAGCCTTTTCCTCTTCTTTCAAACTGCAAGTTAAATTGTTTCTAAAAATGTAATCTAAGGTTAATTCTTCTTTCTCAATAAAAATCTCACCAAAAATGTTAGCTTCTTTAGCTGGATTCAGCTTCTTATCCATAGGTAATTGCCCAAAAATGTTATCTTTGTTAGACATCCCATAATCTATTTTCCCTAACAAATAAAAAACACTACTTAGCACACTACATGAAATCCCATACGTAGCTGGTAAATGGTGATAAGTAACACCCTCTGAAACGGATGCAGGTAATTGCATACATACGTAGCAATCCCTAACTTCCATTGTCTTTACGTATTCGTACAACAACTTTGAAAAAACATTGCTAGAAAAATCATTAATTGACCTATCT
This sequence comes from Triturus cristatus, assembly GCF_964204655.1. NCBI lineage: Eukaryota > Metazoa > Chordata > Amphibia > Caudata > Salamandridae > Triturus > Triturus cristatus. Next base: position 774,263,798 of record NC_140594.1, read on the forward strand.
TTATGTATGTAAATGTTACTAATTCTAGTTGGAACTACTTTCTGTGAACTCTTCTCTACATTGGTCACATTCTCAGTATGTATTCCAAAAGTGTCTATTGTAACTCTAAAAGTAACTAATAAAGCTAGTACACCCCATAATAGCATTAATAATCCAGTACAGCAGCAGCACATTCTACACCATCTTTTCAAGAAGGCACAACTACTTTGATTATTCTCTGTGTTAGCCATTTTACTACTTTGGCAGTGTCTTTTGACTTAGACTCTTCTACTCCACTACTGAGTTATAGAACTCTAGATTATTTCACACAGCTAATTTCAGATCTTTTCTTTTCACTTTCCTCCAAGTGACTCCTTTAGTTCACTCAGTTTGGATTTTCATCACTTTTCACTTCTTCTTCACAACCATTTCTCTCACTGCAGTACAACTCAAACTCTTTCTCATAGTCTGGCATTCCCAAAGCAGGGGCTTCACACATTCTGCTCTTTAACACTTCAAATGCTGCCATCTGTTCACCATCCAGTTCCAATGGGTCTCTCACCTCACTTTTGGTCAACTTAATCAGTGGCTTTGCTATCAGGGAGAAATTACTTATCCACTGACGACAATAACCCACCATCCCCAGAAACATCCTCACTTCTCTCTGGGTCATCGGGGCTCTCATTCATCTGATAATTTTGATCCTGTCATCGGTCACCTTTCTCATACCCTTTTCAATATTGTGTCCAAGATAATGCACATCTTTCTTGCAAAATTGCAATTTGGCTGGAGATACCTTTAACCCTCCATCTGCCAGATGATTCAGTAAAGCTATGGTATCTACTTCACAAGCTTCACGTGTCTTCGATGCCACAAGTAAGTCATCGATATACTGCACTAGTACTGAGCTTTCAGGCATGATCAAACTCTCCAATGATTTTTTCAACAACTGATTGAATATCGAAGGACTCTCTGTATACCCCTGTGGGATACGACACCATGCTAAAATACGCTGGCCAAACCGAAATGCAAAAATCGGATGGCTGTCATGATGCAATGGAATTGAAAAGAAAGCATGACACAAATCAATCACTGTGTACCACTCAGCATCATGAGGAATCTGATACAAAATCACTGAAGGATTTGGCACAATGGGACAACATGCCACCACAATTTTGTTAACTTTTCTCAAATCTTGTACAATCCTGAACTTTCCATTAGGTTTCTTTAGCCCCATTATCGGTGAATTACACGGGCTACTCAGCAACTCTCTCAAAACACCCTGTTGAATCATCTTGTCAATTATAGGAGTAATTCCCTCAATTATCTCTGGTGTCAATCTGTATTGTGGAATATTAGGATAAACAATCCCCTCTTTCACTGAAATCTTCACTGGATCTACATTATTCATCAATCCCACATCTTCTCCAGTAAAATCCCAAACTGCTGTTTTCACTGTGTGTCTCAACTCCTGAGGCAAATCATCTGGATTAAACACAGCATATGTACCAACAATCTCACTCTCTCTATTATCTAGAGTCATCCGGTACAAAACATCCCCATCTGGTGTCTCAAAAGCTATTCCATCCGGAGTACAGAAAATTGTGCAGTTCATCTTACACAATAGGTCCCTACCTAACAAGTTCACTGGACTAGTGTCACAGACTACGAACCTGTGCATGTCTGAAAATTTCCCTATTCTTACCCTTACTGGTTCGGTAAGACGAGTCTTAATCTGTGTATTGGCTACACCAACTACTTGGATTGCTTCGTCCGAGAGAGGAAGATTTCTAATATCTGCTGACCTGACAGTTGATCTCGTCGCTCCTGTGTCTACCAAAAAAGTAACACTCTCCCCATTTATTTTCCCATCTACAAATGGTCCTGCCTGGTCTATTTCTAGAGTTGCACCAAGTATGCACTCTTCCTCCTCTCTTCGGCACCATCAATAGTCCCCTTCAGACTCACTCCCCTCATTCTTTAACCAGTACTGCTGTACCTGGTTAGAACGTCTCGGTTTGTTTACCTGCTCATCATTGTAGAATCCTGAGTTCTGGTTATACTTTTGGGACCCTCTATTCTGCGGCAAGGGCGGTTTTGGCTCTTGGCTCTGCTGTCTGACAACCTTCTGCTGTTGCTGCTGTTGATTACACCCCTCGTTCTGCACCTGTTGATTCAAGGGTTTATTTTCATTACTTGCTAATGGTGGATTGGTACACTCGGATCTCCAATGCCCCAATTGTCCACAGTTGTGACAAGGGAACTTCTTTTTGGCCTCCTCTAGATTCCCCTTTCATTTTCCCGCATATCTGGGCCTATTTCCTTGATTATTTGCCTGTTCCACCAACTGTGCTTCTTGTCTCTCAGCAACTTTCACCTGTGCCCACATTGCTTTCTCTTTCAGCTTCCTCTGTTTTGCCTCAATCTCATCACTGAAGTACTTTGCATGTCTCAGGATTTCATCAATCTTTTTACTCTGCCAGTCAACTGTATGCTCACGTATCCTTTCACTGACTTCAGGTCTCAGGCCATATACAAATCTGTATACAAAATGACTCAAATCCTTGTCACCCAGGTGTTCATCTCCACTGAACTGTTTAAAAGCCAGTATCAGCCTTTCGTAAAAAACATGAACTGATTCTTTTGCTTCCTGATGTGTTCGATCTATCTTAACCCAGTCTGTCTCTTTTGGGGGTACTTTATCTTTCAGGAACACTATAACCTGCTCATATTTTTTCATCACCTCTAGATCTGGTGCTCCTGTTTTCGGATCTCTTGGATACTCCTTTGCAGGCCAATCTACAACTATTTTGCACTCTGCCCACAAGTCTGCTGGAACAATTATATCAAACAGACTATTCAGGTCAATCCACAGCACTTTTGAAAATTTCACAAACCTGTCTACCTGCCTATACCACTCGACGGGCTTTTCTTTCAGTCGAGGGAAATCATTCGTAAATGACAAAATATCCTGTCTAGTCCATGGGACATGTTCATATCCTCCTCCAGGAGTCTCTCTCATAGGATAAGCATCCACTGTTTTCTCTTTTTCTCTCATGGGAAAAGCTGAGTAAGTCCTGTCCACTGAATCTTCCTTTTTCTTGTACCACCTATCCTTCCACTTTTCCACATCACCCCATTTTCGCAATAAGGCAATCATTTCCTTAATCTGTCCTGTTCTGCCAGCACCATTTAGATTTTCAATGTCTTTGTCAGAGAAATCCACCCTGTAAGGCTTCTGCAAAGCTTTCACCTTATCCATGTCAACTCCTTGTTCACTCGCTATTGCCTTTAACCTGTCATGTGTACTCTTAGCCCTCCAGGTGATACTCTTGCACATGAATAACAACTCTCCATCATGATGGTTTTTCAGTATATCTATAGGAATTGTTCCTGCAATAAGCTCCTCCAATTCTATGCACAACCTGGCTACATCAATTGCCTGTGAATCTTTATCCTTCTTTTGAAGAACTTTCAACCAATCATTCAAATCTTCAGCTGTTATTTCAGTAGACCTTTTCACTGCACCCACTTGTTCTGTCATCCTCTGTGGTTCCAAAATCGTTCCTCCCAAACAACCAGTATTCAATCCTGAATTAGGTTGCACATCTAATCCTCCACCACATGTGTCATGTCTCGACTGCCTCAAATTATTTTCTCCCGTTCTCATTCTAGATTCCTCCAAAGTACAAGTACCAACCAAACCATTTCCAACATAAGGAACCGTCAAACCATTTTCACCCATTCTTTGTTTATCAAAAATAGGCACAACCGGACCAATCGTCACAGGCACTGTAACTGCTTCAAGATTTTTCGTCAGCTCTCTAATTTTCTCAGTCACCTCAGATGTAGTTCTGGCTAGTTCTCTGGTTTTCTCGTCACTTACTCGATTCTCTCTCTCTCGCTCTCTCTCTCTCTCCCTTTCTGTGAAAGAGCTACCACTTTTCAGATCAGGTGTCACAACCTCAGTGTTAATAATTCGCAAAGTATCTCTTACAGGAGTAGCAAATGGCATGCTCTTTTCTGGTTCTGGTCTATATGGAGGTGGTCTCTTGTAAATCATGTCATCCAAGACCTCATCCTCATAATCATTAGCCCCATACCTTCTCACTTCTGTATCAGGCACCCTTTCTGTAGCCTTCCTCTCTTCCTTCTCATCAACTGTCCTCATAGGATATAATCCCTCTGACATACTAGCATCTCGCCATCTCCTCATTCGATCATGATGAGTTTCACGATCATATTTCCTCCCGAACATATACCTATAATTACCTCCACTCCTCTGCTTTTCTCGCTCATGCACCTCATCTTCCCATTCCACCAACGCCTCGAACTGTGTCGGCCTTGGTCTAGGCTCTAGACACATCATCTTTTCCCGTAAGTTTCTCAACACGGCCAAATTAAATGAACCATGTTCCGGGAACGCTAAGACACCATCTTCCTTAGTATACTTAGCCCAGTTATCTAACCATATACAGGTATGATACCCATATTTCGCAACCATGAAGGATGCAGGAGTTCTCGTTGGAGGTAGCAATTCACCCTCTCTAGTTATTATGTTCTTATCCTTGTCAAACCACCTTTTAATTTTACCGAACAAGGATTTCTTCTTATTTTCCTCCGGTTGGTAATACATTTTAACGTTTACCAATATTCTTTAGTCCCTTCCGCAACTGTACGATCTTTTGTCCAATAACAGCGCGACTCACACCAACGCACCAATCCTGGAGCGTCTACGTCACCCTGTACTCCTTCCAATCCCTGCGCGGCTCACACCAACGCACCAATCCTAGCGCGAGCACTGTTCTGATCCACTGCCCAATCACAGCGCGGTCCGTTTGACGTCAGCAGTCGCTGCAGTCGCTTCTGCTCCTGTCTCCTGTCACTCGTCTACCCCTCCTTTACAAAGTCTTCTCAGTAGACTTCGTTTCAGATTCTACAAAATCTATTAGTTACAACATATAAACATCTCCATTGTCTGCTTCGCTAACCACAGAATAGTAAAGAAAATTATTTCTCACAAGAATCCCGATTCTCTCTAGAACAGCACTTACCTCTGCTCTACCACGGAATAATTACTTTCGTTGACACAGTAGCACATCCCTCTACTCTGCCCTTCTAACATGCATCTATTAACTGTTTCCTCTAGGACTGCTCCAAAGAGTCTTAAAATCAATTAAATGCTCATACATTCACACACTTTCACACCAGAAAAATGTAGCACAACCACACAGAATCCTGCCTTTCCCGAGAACAGCGAACAGTCTGTCCCGCTACAGAATTATAACACATGTTAACCAAGCAGCGCTTACCTCTGCCCAGTCCTTCTGACAAGCTCAGAGAATACCTATTACTCCTCCCGCGATAAGCTTTAACGGCGAACCTTACGGATCCCTGGGACTTAAGACCAGAGTTTCACAGATAACCTTCACTACCATACACACTCCTTTTATACTGAAAATATGTCCCTAATAGTAACACACGACGATGTCACTGATTCCGAACCCAGACAATGTGACGCGCAACTTCAATTGTCACACGTTTTTCCCCGCATACGTACAGGGCCAACAATCCCGTTTTTCCCGAGAGCAGCACTCACTTCCCTCTGCCCTACTACGGAACCGTCACCAGCTCCCCAAGTTCCAGAAGCCGTACACACTACATAGAACTCAACACGACGATTTCAACATATAGTATTAGTACATATACCAACATCAATCAATAAATCAATTAATCAAAAGCCTATGTACAAGCAATCTATCAGATCAAGACAATAATCTAAAACCATCATACTGCTACCAGGAAATTGCTGCAGATTGGCGCATATAAAATCTCCCTACTTCCACGGACAGAGTAAACCTACAGTCGCACGCATATACACTCATCATACGCTAGGGCCCATCACACTAAAATTCACACTATTACTCTATCCACACTGAATATAGGGGAGAAACCTAAACCAATCTGCACCTAAAGCGAGGTCAATGCGACCATAAAGACATTGTCCTGAGTCATGATTTTAAACATAGGAAATACATTTGAAACTCAATAAATGACAAAGAAATAACCACCCGACACTGGAATTCAAACAAATGATTATTTATCTAAATTAGTTCAAATGAAAGTCAATCAATAGCAAATCATTATTCTCATAGTTACCTATTCTAGCTAAATGGGTCAGGACAGGTCTCTCGGTAAAGTCTCTAGAGCTGTCGTCCTCAGCATAGGTTCAGGAAGAAGTCCAAAACGCAATGACCGCAAGGAATGTAATGAGCGCAATGAACACGGACCCTCTCTAGTCTAACATATTTATAACAAAAATGACAAAATAAAGTTACAAACAAACTTCGAATATCCGTGGAGCCGCTGAGCAGAGCGAGCAGGAAAGGATGTCACTTGGTTACATTTAGAAAACCTCCGCTCAGGAAAAATCACAAAAATAAAAACACGGAAGGAGGAAACTCGAGTTTGCAAGTGTTACTTTCATAAATGCTCTTCCTTGGTACCATAGCAGAGCCACCGCAGATTTGTCATTGTTCATTGTGGCTATATCCTTCTCCAAGGACAATTGGAAACATGCCCAGAGCTGCTGTCCTCACGGAAACTTTTAATTCAGGCAGAGGCTGTGGTCAGGTGACTTTCAACCATGTTCAGCAAGGCCTCTCGTCAAAATTCAATCACTCGAGCGCAGGCTGTAAATAGCAGCCATCTTTGTTTAGGCCAAAACGGACCATCTTAATTAAAAGAAACACAAAACAACGTTACCACATCATAATGATTAAACAGTGTTAATCCCCACTAATACCCTTATGTGTATGTAATTATCTAGCCTTCTGCAACGCAATAAAGCATTAGCACACGTTATTTTTAAAGCGCAAACTCAAAACAAATAACACTTTTGCGATACTCATTTAATTAAATTGCGCATATTATTAAGCAACATATACGCATTCCCACGTGTAGTTTTCTCTCATTAGTAATGTTGGTTAATTTGGACATTCAACAAAACAAACCATTAATTAATGATTACAAATTAGTAATTTTAATCATAACATATAGACGAAACTGGAGCTTAAAACTCGATAAATTTTCAACAGAAAACTCTGCTCCAGCACCATTATAATCTATCTGACTCAGGGAGCATGGTAGCAGGTCGAGTTTAGTATCCCTGAACTCAGAATTTAATAACACACCCTTTAGGATGGATGGTTTTTAAATTCTGTGTTTGAAAATAGCCCTTTTAGAAAGTGGCTATTTTCTTGTCCTACTATCCACCGGTCTCTGCTGGCTTGGTGTGTGTGTCAGGGGCTGGGTGGCTCCAGAGGTCTGAATGAGTCAGTGTGGGGTGAATGAGGCATCTGCACTTAGAGTGGGGGAAGAGTAGTCCCTGATAGCCTGCCCTGCCTGACACAATGCTGGCTCCACCTCCTGCCGGGAGACTGATAGCCCTGCTCCTGCCAGTGACAATACTGGCTCCGCCTCCTGCTGGGTGGCTGATGACCCTGCCCTGCTCAGTGAATAGGCCAGGTGCCTCTGCCTGGCAACACCCACAACAAACCTGGGATGGGGGGAATTCCCCTGCTTGGACAAAGGGAACAAAGCAGAAAAGGGGTATAAAAGAAGGACCCCTGAACCAAAGAACTCAGATCACTTCTGACAAGGAAACCTCTACCAGGGACAAGAAGCCTGCTGATCCAAGGACTTGCCTCCCCCTTCTGCCAGTGTGCTGTTTGCTGGGGGGAACCTGAAGCTGCTTCTTTATTTTTGCCAAGGAACAAGGAGAGAGGAACTTGGTGTGTACTCTCATAAGCTTGCTAGAAAATCTCCAAGGGCTGGAAGAGTGCCAGCCTCCTGTTGAAGTCACAGGGCAAAAGGACTTCACCCTCTACCGAATTGCTGGTTGCTGGAAAGTGTTATTTCCAGTGCACAGGGGAAATCTGCAGTTTTGACGTCGCCGGACACCGCCGAATCCAGCTCGACATCGTGAGCAACGGCTCCAGTGTTACGAGCCTTCGACGCCGGCCGCCGGGCCCGATCGACGCCAGTAGCGACGCCAGTGAGTAGTGAGTTTGGCTCCAGCTCCAAGTGACCCCGTCTTGATGCCGGTATCGACGCCAGTGAGTAGTGAGTTCGGCTCCAGCTCCAAGCGACCCCATCTCGACGCCGCTGCTGATCGCATCGACGCGACGCCCTTCTCGACACCGTGAGCGCTGCTCCGGCCCGACACCTCTCAACGCCGCTGCGGAGCGACTCGAATCCGAGGCACGATCGACGCCGACCTCGACATCTCGACGCCGTGGATCATCGTTTTCTTCATTTCCAAAGGTACTGTGTTTGTGGGTTCTGTTGCAACTCCAGGCTCGACGTAGCGCTCCTCGCGGTCGACGCCGAACCTTGGGAATATCGTAAACTCGACGTCGTGTGACTCCTGTGCGGGTCACATTGTTGCCAAGAACTGTGTTTTCAGAAGAATACTTACTTTTGTTGCTAAAGAACTATTTCCTAAGAAGAAACTTTACCTGAACTATTATTTTTCCTTCCAAAGAGTATTTATTAAGATTGTGGTATATTTTTGTCGTTATTTGGTCTTGTGCTAAGCCTTATGTAAAAATACTATTTTTATAATAACTCCGGTGTTGTGTCCATTTGTAGTGTATTCACTTTATTACTGTATGTGGTCATAAATGCTTAACACACTGCCTCTGAGATAAGCCTGTCTGCTCTGCCAAGCTACCAAGGGGGTCAGCGGGGGTTATCTGAGTGTGTGATCCCCTTGCCCTGACTAGAGAAGGTGGGTCCCTATTTGTCAGAAGTGTATACCTCTGCCAACTAGAGACCGCCGGTTCTAACAGAGCCAATTGAAGGTTTTCAGGCAAGTGGAAGCTGAACTAAAGCTGCCCTTGTTGCAGGTAAGCCTAGCTGCCGTGTTTTGGATTACCTGCAAGTGAGAGAATAGGTAGTCAGGCATACCCACATAAGGCACATTCCTGCAGTCCAAACGACTAGTGAATAGCGCCTTGACCACGGTCCTGCCCGAATTCACTGGGATCCAACAAAAAAGTGTTTTCAGGAGCCTAAGTACTCCCAAGCATTTGCTGCATGTATCATTGACTTACTCTTTCATTGATAAATATTTGTCAATGGGGACCCTGTGAGTTTTTTCTGACGTCTTCGGCTCAGGGGCTTGGCCTAGGGCAGTCAGCCACCAAGAGGAGTCCCAAACCTGTTGAGCACCTCCAAAGAGTAAAATCTCTGTCTTATCAGCGATTAAGTTTAGACAGTGTGATCACATCCAACATGACACCTCTGTAAGACAGCTTCAGAGTTTTCCTCTAGTTTCCTGGTATGTGTCCCCTATTGTAATTACCAGCTGCGTTTCATCAGCATAAGAGCAGATTTTGAACCCCATTTCCTGACAATTTTTGCAAGGTAAGAAAAATATACGTTAAAGAGTATTGGGCTTAGAGAAGAGCCCTGGGGAACTCCATAAATGGACATACAAAGATATGACCCGAAGGTGTCCAGCTGCACGGTAACAACATATTTATTTGGATATTTAATGTTTTGTTAATGTGTTTACATTCAGGCTTCACCCACAGGCAGTGCAAAATTAACTTTGATTTAATGCAGCTTAGCCAGCTGCTACACATCTTTTGTTAAAATAATACATACTGCTAAACTAGAATGGTTGGAGATTTCACACATACCAATGGGGCCACTTGGGAGTTATATTTATCCTTTCATCCAATCTACAGAAAAATATATAATATTCACCTGAAAAGCATATGAAAAGCAGATTAGGTACTGCACTGACTCTTGAGAGCCTGTGTTTAAGTACCTTCTTCTTCAATAACTTGTCACTTGCAAAGAAAAGGAACAGGTGAAAGAAAGGGCCATAGTATTGAGAGATTTTTAAGAAACTGAGTGCGCTTGAGCAGTTCTCTTTAAATAGGAGCCTTTCAGGTTCTCAAGTATGCTTCTCCTAACAAACCTTTTGCAATTCGAAAATTATGTGTATTGGTGGTTGCAAGATTTCTAAAGCAAACTTATTTCATGGAGGAGGAAGCATGTAATATGCAGGAGCCTTCATCGTTGATAATCAGCAACATCCTCCATCAATATTCAAATTAGAAATATTTACCTTTTAGCTAATGAGAAGATTATTTAGTTCAAGCCTCCTGCCTGTCACATGCCCTACTCTTTCACTCCCCACCCAGAGCAGAAATCTCTGTGCCGCACTTGCTTTGAGTATTTTTTCCCACAGAAAATAGCAAATTAGTGTTATCTTTCATGTCTTGATTTTTAACTGAACAATTTGATGATGTAGGCTGTCAAAATTCAATTATTTAAAAGATTCCTATGGGGAAGGGTTGGACGACTTGATCAAATAATATTCATAGGCATTTGGTGACATCGTGAAACTCAATCTGAGTGAAAGATACATGCATAAACTTTGTAAAAATATGGTTTTTTTTTAAATAAAATGATGTATTGCTTCCCTAGAGCTTTTGTAAGATCTGTTATCGGTGTCTTTTGCCTGTAGTCTCAACCCTGTTTCATATTTATTTTATACTCCGGGCAGGGTCAGACTGGCTATAGAGCAATCAGGAAGTGCGGATGGGCTGATCTGACCGATCGGTGTGTGGGCAACTATTTTAGCAGTTTGTTGGCCGGTTTTTACTGTTGATTTGCTTGAGATGACCAGAAACATTGTGTGCAGCAAACCCACATTCATGCAGTCTCTCATATTCTGCAAAGTACCCATACAGCGTGTCTTTACACGTTCCAAACTGCCCTGTTTTGCAAATGTTGGCCATTTTGCTAATTTAGCTACTTTTATTATTGGTCTACTTTTATTTTGGTGCCCGGGTCTATTTTTTGTCTCAGTTCGACGCTGACTTCGGGTTGTGCATAATGAAACTAGGATTGACGTGCGGAATTTACACTTACTATAGAAAAGAAAATTTGAAAGTAAATGGATAAAACATTCACAACTCCCTTCTTTCAGTTTGCATCATTGTGAATGATGAGGCTGGGAATGGTGTGTATCTAATGTAAATAGTTCATTATTAAAAATAAGTTGGCAGGATCAGACTGGGACATAAATAGGCCTGGACACCAGACTAAGGGACACATTTATGAGGCCTAGAAGCACTTTTGCCCCATCTGAGTGTCGATTTTTTGATGCTCCGGTAGCGCAATGTGCGCAGCATATTTACAAGGCCACGCAAAGCTTAGACGTGGCTTTTCAAGACCTTGTAAATATGTGCCCCTTTTATGTGGATCACTGCGTGAAAGGGGCGCTCCATGGGTGTTGCTGTGGGTGTTCCCACACAACACCTGTGGAATCTGAAGCATTCCCAGATTTACAAGGAATCGCAAATCTTGGAATACGTAAGATTCCTATGCCTCCTCGGGGAAGGCGTAGGAGTGGCGCAATGATAAATACTTTCATTTCACCTCATTTTTTTCCTCTTTGTATGCGTGAGAGGAAAATGCCATTAATGATTTTTTTGTGCAGCAAAGGTTCCCTTCCTGCACAAAAACTATCATCCCTGCAATGCAGGCACCATTCAAGCATCACGCAAGGGTGTCTGCGTTGACGCACGGCTGCTATTTGTAACGAAACGCAGGGGAGAAGGACAGGAATGAGCCGTATCTTGTAGATACGGCGCAGTGCAGTAGGAAGGCCTACTGCGGTGCAGAGCGTCAAATGTTTGTAAATGAGCCCCTAAAAGTGGCCTCTATTAGCTAATCAGATAGAATTAGGCAACAATTGCAAATCAGGTAGGTTTTGAAGTTGTAAAAACATACACGTTGTGTGGGTGTTTTGCAACGCATGGAAGACTGCATGCATTTTTATCAGCTGCAGCCAACGCCTATGGTGATACCAGTGAAATCCGCAATAAGAAAACTGATCCCTTAGCCATAAACAGGCCCACAAACTGTTTTAAAAAAATCGGCCAAACACTGACCTGTCAGACCAAATCTTCGAGCACTGCCTGATTGCCTCATAAACCAGTCTGACATTAAAATAGACTACCACTTAAAAAAATTCAGCACTGTGGTAAATACTATTGCTTTTACAGCTCTGGTTGTTCCTAAAAGCTTTGAAGATCGTGATTTTGTTACAGCAAACGTACTATTCATGCAATTTTAAAAAAGACCAAACATGCATTTTCTTGAGCTGCACTTTTTTTTCCATTTTTCCCAAAAATTCTTAAAAATGTTGCTAGATTTTGTCAATTTTGTGCTTCCGTCAAGGGGAACCCACAAACTCTGGGTACCTTAATTAGAATTCCCTGCACATGCATACAATTCTGCTCTGGATACATTTAGTGGAAAAAAACAGTTATAAAGGCTTAAGTGGGAAGTGCCCCAAACATCAAAAAAATGGCTGCTCACTGGGGTGGAAAAGCATCAGCAGCTAAACGGTTATTTACATATGCTGCATAATTGCCCTTTCCTTGCCATTTTATTGACCTCTCCTTTGTCCCTGTACAATTTCAGCAGTGCTGGTAACAACATTGTCAGCTTTATCCCAACCCCCCAAGCCTCCATTTCAACATTAAAGTGCCCCCTGCCTTTTCCAAACACCATAGGCAGGGAGCCTGGAAGAGTTGTGCTCTGAAAGATGATTTTTCCATAGCTCCAGGCCCTCCCTCATAGTCTGCCAAATGCTCACTTGAACATTGCAGAAGGAAATTGCTTGACAGAATGGACATTTGAAATTTCATTACTCTCTTCCCGATGAAAGAAATAAAAAAGGAAGATTTATTTAGGGCAGCCTTGTGGGCTGGCCCGCCTAAAGCCTGCTGTACCAAACACTGAAACAGAGAGATTCCTTGTCTTTTTCCCATGATGCTGCATTTTTTGGCTGCCAGACTAGATGGCACTTTCAGCTTGGAAGTGACTAAATGATTTGGAAATAATGCAAAATGAAGGAGATACAAAAGTAGTCAACAGGAGTGACTCTACTGCTAGTACACAGAAACAAATTTACTAGAAGCTCACGCTGGGTGAAAATCAGCAGCAGAGTGAATTTTAAAAACATTCTGACCACCATATTTCAAAAGAGAGAATTGCTAATATCACCATTGTATTTGCGCAAAAATGCCATTCTGCCGCATCAATAAGCATTACGGGGCATATTTTCAAGCCTTTTGTGCTGCTGTAGTGTCACTTTTTGTAACACACCAGTGGGCAAACCACCAAATCATATTTATCAGGCCACATAAAGCCACTCTGCATGGCTTTGAATGGCCGCGTAGATATAAAGTAAGACGAGGCAGCTCAAATGACTGTGTTGCCTTACTCTGTGATAGGGAGGAGTTCCATAGATTTTGATGCTTTCCCAGATTTACAAGACTATGTAAACCTGTGGATGGACAAAAAGCTTATGCCTCCCAAAGGGAGGCACATCAAGGAGAAATAACTTTATTTGTTCTTGTTATTTGCTCATAAAAAGAGAGGAAAAAACTCCCTGGAATGTTTTTGTGGGAAATCAGCATTTACAACGCTGTTGTTACCACACAGGTAGGTAACAACGCAGTCGTTACAACGACCGCGTTGTTACCACGCGTGGCTTTACATCGCAAGTAATTTCTACGACTTGCGCTAGCTGGCCTGCAACACCAGGCAATGTGTTGGGTTTTAAATCCAACACATTACCTGCTGTTGCACTAACTGGAGCAGGAATAGTAATTTATACTGTTCCTAAGTCCTGAGCGCCATATAGCGCAAGTCGTAGAAACAACTTGCGATGTAAAGCCATGTGTGGTAACAACGCGGTTATTGTAATGACCGCGTTGTAACCTACAGCATGGTAATAGCATGCGTAGAAACGCCATACATTCGTTTTTGTGCAGGAAAGTGCCCCTTCCTGCACAACAACAGTCCTTCATGCAATGCATGCAATGCAGACACCCTTGCACGATGGTGCAAGGGTGTCTGCAATGGCACTAGGCTGCTGAAATGGTACCATCACAGGGGGTAAGGACAGGAATGCATCGTATGCCATAGATATGGCGCAGTCTTGCCCTTTCACTTTGATGCAGGACAGTGCAGCAAGGTTACTTGCTGCGCTGCCCTGCTCCAAATATCCACAAGTATGCCCCTACATCTGCACCACTATCCAAATGCGTTACAGTGGCATTTTTGCTTAAGGTATACACTTCTGTAAAAAGTTCTCTACATTAACAAACACCCAATAATAGTCTCACAGACATTACATGCAGTGCCTTGGAGCATCACGCAATCTAACGCTTGTACATTGTTTGCTCCTGGATTCATTTGATACTAGGATTTCACAATTCATGTGACATTTTAGATCTGGCTTTGCGTGAAATCATGTTTATGCTTTTCCCACCTTGCAGCACCCCATTTTCAATCATTATCATGTGTTTGGTGCTACCCCGCACAAAGCTATTTGCTGTTGCACTCACATGAGCTTTTTGGAGCAAAGTATATTTTGTGTTTGAGAGTGGAATGATGACAACGTTTGTGTCACTTTGTCTCTTGCAGTTGCGCAATCAAACTCACAGTGTTGGGCCATAGATATCTTGGGGCAAATTTACTAATATTTGGTGCAACACAGCGCAGTAAAGAAACTTGCTGTGCTGCATCAAATGGCAAAGGTAGGAATCTGCCTTAGCCATTAAGATATGGAGCATTCCTCTTGTGACTGCCAAGCGCCAATGCAGGCGCACTTGCTCCATGGTGCAGGGATGCCTATGTTACAGCCAGGACTGTTTTTTTGCAGGAAGGGGTGCCTCCTGTACAAAAAATTGTCAGAGGTCTTTTCTTCTTCCTATGTGTGCCGCAGAATACAGCACATGTAGAAAGAGGAAAACACAATGAGAAATAAACATATTTCTCCTCATTATGCCTCTCCTGAAAATGCAAAACATTTTTTATGCATTCCCAGGTTTACTAGTGTCAGTAAATATGGGAATGCGCCAAAAACCATGGGTGGATGCATGGGAAAACAATCCGCTCCACCCAACGGATCGCCTTACCAGTACAGAGTAACGCAAGGCAGCGACTTGCACAACTATATTTATTATGCCAGAGTGGCATACTAAATTTCATGTAAGTACTTACGCTGGCTTGCACTGTCTTGCTTCGCCTCGTGTAACACAAGGGCAATGCAAGCCCTTGATAAATCTGGCCCTGTGTGTGTAAAGGCAAAAATCTTTACCTGCTGATCTTCTGAAGCACCTTGAATATATTGCACTTTTAGACCTGTCAGCCTTGGAGTAGTCTTCCCCCTAACATTTTGCCTTTCTCCTCCATTTTTTCTGACCTAGTTTTTGCTCGCCACAGTACCCTGAGCACTTTACCACTGCTAATCAGTGCTAAAGTGCATGTGTTCTCTCTCCTCTAAACATGGTAATATTAGCTTATACCCAATTGGCAGGTTTAATTTACTTATAAGTCCATAGTAAAGTGGTACTATATGTACACAAGGCATGTAAATTAAATGCTACTAGTGGGCCTGCAGCACTGATTGTGCCATCCCTTAAGTAGCCATTTAAACATGTCTCAGGCATGCCATTGCAGAGCCTGTTGTGCAGACTAAACTACCATGTTGACCTGACAAAATAAACCTTTTGCCAGGTCCAAACTTCCTTTTTAATACATATAAGTCACCAATAGGGTAGTCCCTGGACAGTCCAGATGGCAGGGTGCAATGTATTTAGAACAAAGTACATGTACTTTTACGTTTTACATGATCTGATAGTGAAAAACTCTTAAATTTGTTTTTCGCTACTGCAAGGTGTTAGAGGTCGTGCTTCCTGTACTCTTTTTAGTTGCAAAACACAGGAAAACTCCAAGTCCCATAATGCTTTGCCAGAGGGAGTACCTTGTATGCCTTCCAATGATGCCTTACACTTGATCACGTGACGACGGCCGGCATATAGGCTGCCTGATTACACTCACAGGTGCTTGGCCTCACTTCCTGTATTTGGACCACGCCCCTGTTTCCTGTTTGGATCCTGCTTGCACCGATTCTCGAGTGCCTCCGTTCCCGAGTGTTTTTGGACTCCTGAATCAACGGAATTGACAGCGTTAGTCAGTTCGAACCTTTGTTTCCTACCACGCGTTGGTAACGCGTACGTGTGGAGTTCTGGCCCACTAGCGCAAGGAAGCGCTGTTCGGCAGGTTGCCGTTTTGCTGGTTTCTGTCACCCGCGCCTGCAGCGCGCGCATTTACATTTTTGCCTTCAAGCGCGAGGAAGCGCTGTTCTGCTCATCGCAGTTTTCTTTGTTTCTGCCATCAGCGCTAGCATCGCGTGGATTTGCCCTTTCCCTCTAGCGCGAGGAAGCGCTGTTTCTACGATCTTCAAAGGACTCTCATTTCTTGTCCATAACGTCAGCACTTGCTTCGCGCTGAAGTGCCTTTTCCCTCCAACGCCGTGAAGCTCAGTGTAACACACGAGGGTTTACAAAACTGAAACGCCTTGTTATTGTTGGACACGCTCAAATGCCCCCATCTGGATAGACTATCCTGTGGTATTGTTTAAACCGCTAAAGACATCATCAAGGAGAACGGACTTAATAGACTGAGAGACTTCTCTTGGTGATGGACTTCAACACAGCGCATCATAAATCTCTGCAGGTATATTTTGGTATGGACTCCTGAGAAATTCAAAGCGCCCATACTGTGCACAGCCTGCCCTCGTCCTCCTGGTGTCTCGGAGAGGAGCAGGTCTTTTCTTGTTTTGAGTCCTCCTTCGTTGCCTTCGTTTTACAAGAGTCCTTCCGTCCACCTTCCCCAGGTTATTGGTGTAAGTATGAGAAGGCATATAACGTAAAGGTATATAGAGTGAGGAAAGTGGGGTTCACTAGGGATTAAGTATTACAAATTGCTTGTTGTTTTCTGTCTCCCTGTAGGAACCCTGACGCCCTTACCTTCCATCCCTGCAGACAACCTGGTGGTCCTTTAAGGTCTCTTCGCCCTCTGGAGGGTCTATGTCTTCCTGTAGTGTAACTTTACCTATAGGGGATTGGACCCTGTGAGAGCGTAGAGACGTTCTCTTCGCTCCCGTGGATCTCGGACTCTCTGTCATTGGACCCAGATCCGGACACAAGGCTTGTCTCTCCCATAGTGTAAGATTAGAGTTGCCTTATTACATTTTATATGTGTAATTTCCAAATTGGAAGGAATACCTAGTTCATGTTTGGTGCCTCAGGAATCCTAATGTAAAAACAGAACTAATGATGAAGTTGGATTTTCAATTACAATTCTGCAAACAACACTTTTAGAAAGTTGGCATTTCTTTTGCTTTAGCACTTTGGTGCCTGCAGCCTGTCTCTAGTCACATAACTGGGTAAAGTTGGCAGCTGGCCAACATGTATTCCTCCTAGACAGCCACACTCAATGGAAGCTTAGGCGTGACTGAATGGGCCATCACTAGTAGGATGGGAGTGACGAGCTAGGCCCAGCCTCACTTATACTGGTATACACACAAAGGGCCTGATGACGCTTCATTTTCTCTTCAGACACATTGACGCCAGGGCAGGGGAGGTAGGGAATTCCATGCACTGCACAGAAACTGTCAACTTCTCTGGCATTTCAGAACCAGGGCATCAGTGTATAAAAAGGGGACCTTCTGTCAGTAAGAAGGACTGCTGTGCTGCTGCAAGGACTGCCACTCTGCTGGACTGCTACTCTGATGGAACTACTGCCCTGCTGTGCTGCCTGCTGCCCTTTTGCCTGGGAAGGAAGAACTGGACCTGTAACCCTTCATGAACCCAAAATCCCAGAGTGACTCAGAGGGCTAGTCTGTTACCATCCTGACTTGAGAGTCAGGTACATAAAAGGCTCCCCAACAGCTCATGGACCCATTTTTTGTGGGATCCTGACCCCCAAGTGGTGCCCTTCAGGTCCTAGAAACTTGGTGTGGCTCAGCAGGCTCTTTAATCAAGCTTTTGGCCACTTCATGACCACAAACGGGTCCATTCAGCCCGCAAGTGTGCCACTCATGTAAAAAATCAGCGTTAGCCACTGCTAGCTCATTTCTTCGCACAGCACCATTGTCAGCCCATGGGGACTCAAACGTGAAGCTCCAGCCCGACCGTCCATGACACCCAGCTTGCTCTTTGCGCAACACCAACTCCCACCCACAAGGCTCTCCTTGCTCCTCATGTTCATCTCCAATGTGAGCAGAACTTTTTGTTAAACCACTTTTTATTGCGATTTTCTCAAAATTAACATATGGTACAATAGGAGCATTACCTTATCAACAACTTATCGGAGGACATGATCCTCTCCAAAGCCCAACACTATCTCTTGCCTCCCCCTGCCCACTAAACTTGATAGACAGAAGTACTATGGGCTCTTGGCACAAGACTTGAGAAATAAACCTGCAGCTGGACTAATCTGGGACTGTATCTGACCCGCTATCCTTCGCGGTCAGCCTGAACGTATAAATTTGACCAGGTTCAGCATGACGCAGTTGGGGCTTTATGCTTTTAGGTGCTATATTGCAGTTTGTTCTTTAAAAATTCATAACTCCGGTTCTACCTTTTCGATTTTTGTTGCTTTGGTCTTGTTTTACTTATTAAATTAAGCTCAAAGTGTCTAACCTTGGGTGAGATCTTTTTGTGTGGGGTTTTCACTGTTTGAAGTTTTTCACACCCACGGACCTCGCATGAAACCTCAGCATCATCCTGGGCTCCTCCTTCTCAATGAACTGCCAGATCAATGCCACCTCATCCTCCAAGTTCCACATGCTCCACCTGCTCTGAAAGATCTTCAAGTGGATCCCCACCAAGATACCCACGCACTTGTCAGCAACAGACTTTACTACGGCAATGCACTCTATCCCAGCACCATGAAAAAACTCAAAAAGAAGCTGCAAAACATCCAAACAGCCTCACCAGCCTCCTCCTGAACATCCCTCGCCTCAGCCACATCACAGATCACTTGAGAGACCTCTACTGGCTCCAGGTCAACAAAAGGATCACCTACAAGCTCCTCATGCTCGCCTACAAAGCCCTCCACAACACCAGACCTGCATACTTCAACCACAGTCTCTCCTTTCATAACCCCACCAGACAGCTCCACTCTGCCCACCAGGCCCTGGCTACCATCCCACAGATCCATAGGACCACAGCTGGAGGAAAATCCTTATCCTACACTGCTGCAAGGACCTGGCACTCCTTTCCTCTGCATCTCAGGCAAGCACTATCTCTGCCTCGATTCAGTATGGACCTTTAGACCCAGCTCTTCGACTGAACAGCAGACCCGGTGCCTTGCGACCCTTATGGGTGAGTAGTCGCGCTTTACAAAACCCTGATTGATTGATTGACAAATACTTTACACATTGCCTCTAAGCTAAGCCTGACTGCTCTGTGCCAAGCTACCAGGGGGTTGAGCTGAGATGAATTACAGGTTTGCTTGTGTCTTACCCTTACAAAGATTGTGAATGCTGCTTAACCAGGGATTACACCCCAATCAACCAACAGCCCAATTTCTAGCATCCACTATGCTTCTCTAAGCTTTATGTAAATTGCTTATTGGTCATAGAGTCCTTCTTCAGCTTCATTTTGGTAAATCACTTGTTTTATAACAGTTGTATTTTATACTCAACAAAAAAACAATACCCATTATTATATGTCTATAAAATTACTGCACTCTGGCTTCACAAATTAGAGGAAGATCTCAAAATAGCCAAAGTCTGGAGTACCAAGGCTAGACTGAGAAGCGAAATCTGTCTTGTCAAAAATGTTCATACCAGCCCTGCAATGCACCCAGAGAACAAACTTGTGCAGTGAATTTGAGAGTCTCTTGGGTAGGTTGAGGCAGAGGAAATATGCTTACGAAAGACATTTTTAAAATGAATAGGCCCACAAGGTGCATTTAACAGCACCATTTGTCAAGTATACTGGCTAAAAAACAAGGGATATACATGCAGTTTTGAAGCGTAAGGAGGAGCAATATTTTTTCAAAGAAGAAACTCATGTTTGTACCTATAAAGAAATGATTAGGCCTGAATGAAATGGTGAAATTTAAAAAATGTTCAAATTTTCTACATTAAGCAATTTTGCTTCGTTCTCACACAGGACAGAGTAATTTACACAGAAAATGTCTCGCTAAGAGACATTTTCTGCTAGAATTAGTGTGCTGAAAGTATTAATCATGGCTTTTTATGTGAGTTATACATCTAAGTCAAAAAGTCATCCAAGATAAAAACATAATTTGACGACATGTTTAGGACATTTTGCAACATTTTAAAAAAAAAAGTATGCAATTTTTACCATCCTTTGAAATCAGGTGCCAGACACAAAGAAAATGTATGCGCAGCAAATAAATGTGTGCACAACAGACACATATTTGCACTACAATAGTTGTAGTGACTACCTGGAAGCATATGAACGATTTAAAAAAATGGTGACACTAAATTCTTTGTCTTGAAAAATAACACCAATGTAAAATTCCCTGTCAAGACATATGCATGTAACTCTGGGTCTGACAGGCTGTGGGCGGTCCTGCAGTAGGCATTTTGATGTGTCCACCACCACTGCAGTCGCAATGCAAAAAAAAGACACTTTACCTAACCCTGCACTGTGTGGCAGGCATCTTGCGGTACCTGCCAAATGGTGCATGGATATGTAGGGGGGCCACATAGGTGCCCCCCAGGTTCCGTGTTTGGGAGCCAGGAGGTAAGGGGGGCTCATCAGGGTCCCCAATGTCCCTTTCCGGCAGCTTTTTCATGGCAGGTTCAAAGCCATGAAAGGGCCGGCAGAAAGGAACATCGTGATGCCTACGGCAGTGCCTGGTAGGCACCACCACCATTGTAGGCTTCTTGAGCCTGTCACATTAGTGTTGGCCGGTCTTTCCGCCCCCAAACCGTCCGCCCACTATCCTAATGTGGCGGGTGGTATTCTGCACTGTAATGGCGGTGGGACCGCCACCAACAAGCTGTAGGTGTTGGTCCCACAGCCATCATAATCAGGCCCTCTGTTTGTTCCAGTTAAGAATCCATCAAAACTTTCTGTGCCATAAGACGATAATCCCAGGCTACTAGAGGTTCTGCTTTTCTGGCCTGATCACTGACAATCAATAAGGCCACTGCTGTATACTGTGACAGCAGAATGCTCTGTGTGTCAAAGTGGTGTTCTTGGTGCCAGACAGTTGTTCAGGATGAAGGGGTTGGTTCTGGTAGCTTATTATACACACCTCGGACACAGACATTAGAGTTATTCCAGAAATGACATTGGCTAAAGCTTCTGTGGATTGCAACTGCAAAATTATGTGGCTAATATTTGGGGTGCCTACGCTTTAACAAAACCATGAACAATCTATTGTGAAAGTTATTACATGTAGCCCTATGCAGGGTCAGCAAATACTTGCCTTTAGGGTTCTGCACCTCTCTAATAGATAACTGTTAATACACCTTCAGAGTTACCAAAATTCTGCCTAGAGGTCTGCTCAACTCCAATAGATAACAAGCAACTAACACCTCTACATGGTTAGTAAAATTAGGCCTATAGAGTCAGACAGTAATAAAGTGAAAACATAATACAAGAAAAATCTCACACGACCTTAGACAAAATAAAGTAAAATGTAATAAATAAATGAAGACTAAAATGACAAAAATCCAACCAGTAGACCCGAGGACATTCAATTTTAAAGATTTAAGTGAAAATAGAGCAAAAAAGTCCAAAGGGCTACTCGCGGCTATCTGATCATGCAGGATCGGGAGAAAGTTTCAGGCAGACTGCAATGGAGCACAGGTTGGAAAGAGGAATTGGGTTAGTCCTGCTGAATGGTTACCTTCTCAGTTAGTCACTGTGGAGGAAGCCGCAGGGAGCAGAGAAGCATCGTGGACAGTCTGCAATGTAGAGCAAAAAGCTGGCTTGGCATTGCAAATGGTTGCCGCTGTAGCGCAAAGATCCTGCTGTCATTCTGAGTGGTCAAGCCGGAACTTTGCGGTGGCACTCCCTGTGATTGGTTGGGTTCAGTAGCGTGAAGAGTTGGTTTGATGGAACTTCGTGTTGGCAGGCTGAGTGTGCAACAAGGTTTTGGTTGCAAAGAGCCAAAGGCTTCAATTCAGCCTCCCTGAGACTACACCAAGGGTCCAGGAACTGAGGGACACCACTGTAGGGGTAAGAGACTTGCTCCAGGTGAATCTGGGTGCTGGTGCAGGAGGTTGTGAGCATTTTATGTTCTTGTGGCTCTGAACAGGAGGCCAGCAGACTAGCCATTGTAGTCACTCTAGGAGTCCTGGGTTCAGGTGCAGTTCCAGCCCCTCTGACTCAGGTAGGAGGGCAGCAAGGCAGCAGGGCAGCAATTCAGCTAGGCATCAGTCCAGCAAGGCATCAGTCCAGCAAGGCAGTAGTCCAGCAGGCCCGCAGTCCAAGAGCGTGTCAGTCCCTTCAGGAGTACAGCAGTCCTTTTCCAGGCAGAGTCTCCACAGGTCCAGAAGTGTACTGAAGGGTTGGTGCCTGATATCCAATATTTACACCAGATGCTGTGTTTGGAGTGTAGCAAGCTCCTAGAGGTTTCCCTTTGAAGTGCACATGTTTCCTCGCTCCCCTGCCCTGGGTCCAGACTATCTACGGGAGTGGGGGGTGTATGCAGCCCTTTTTGCGGAGGCAGGAAAGAGCCTATTCAAGTGTGAGTAGGGCTGTGCTCAGCTCCACCCTTCCATCCTGCCAGTGATTGCCCATCCAGACACACCTAAGCATTCTATTGTGTGTGGCTGTCTCGGAGAAATACACAAAACCCACTGTCATCTACACCCAGCCGTGTGACCCAGAGACATGTTGCAGTCAATAAATGGCTATGGCAGGAATAATCCAACTTTCTAAAAGTGCCATTTCAAAATTGTAATTTAAAATTAGACTTTACCATAAGAGAGAATTTTCATTACAATTCAAAATACACCATACGTGAACAGGTTACCTGTACCCATTTGGACATTACAGGCTATGTAATGTAATAAAGTAATTCCAATGCCATCCTGTGATAGAGGTAGGCCTTGCAGAAGTGAAAACACATTTTTGAGTTTTTAACTACCAGGTTGTGTAAAACTTAAAAGTACATGTCCTACTTTTTAAAAGCACTGCACTCTGTCCTCTAGGCTGTCCAGGGCCTATCCCTAGGTGTGACTTATATGTATTAAAAAGGAAGGTTTAGACCTAGGAAAGGGTTTATTTTGCCAGGTTAAAATGGCAGTCCAAAGCCACATACACAGCCTGCAATGCCAGACATGAGACATGTTTATAGGGATACGTTAGTGGATGGTACAATCAGTGCTGCAGGCCCACTAGTATCATTTCATTTACTGGCCCTGGGCACAGGTAGTGCCCCTTTACTATGGACTTAGAAGTAAATTAAATATGCCAAGTGGGTATAAGCCAATTCTACCATGGTTTAAAGAGAGAGCACGCAGGCACTTTAGCACTGGTTAGCAGTGATGAAGCACACACAGTCCCAAAAGTCAACAGAAATGGGTTCAGAAAGCAGGAGGGTATCGGTAGTCTGTCATAATTACCACTCATTTTCTCTGCAAGTGGGAATGAGCTCCTAAGGCTTCAATACAAGTTTTCTGGACTACGGTACAGGATATTGGAAGTCTAGAACTCCCCATTCTAGGTGCTATTCCTGCACTAAAATCCGTGGAATGGAGGTTTTCTATCTAGAATAGGATACAACATCACTGACCTGCAAGAGCATGGTGCTTTTTCATGCGTTTTTCCTGGGAATAATCCCTTGATGTTTTCTGCCTGCTCTGAGCAGGCAGAAGTTGCCGCACACTGGCCAGTAGTGATGGGATACGGGTGGGTCGTGGCGGGGTTGAGTCAGAGGAGCTTTGTGCCTCTCCAGGAAGAGCATTGTCTGCTCCTCCCATGTTGGGGGGTTGGGCAAGGGCAGGACTGTGCTGCTACCCACAGCCAGTGTCACTACAGCATTTGACAGGTCTGGTTTAGCCTTCCTCAGACCTATCGGTCCAGACTTTATGGACCTGATCATTCTAAGACCAGGAACACTTGTAGGTTGTGGAAGTCCACCCAGAGTTATCCTTCCAAGTTAAATCACAACACTCTTCACGAGAGCCTTAATGTTGTTTAATGAACCCGAACTTTATTATCAGCTGATATGAAGATGCTCAAAACTACAGGTATGGAAGTGGACAACAGAAGAAGATTAATTGTAGAAAACACAAGGACAGTCACATGTCTTGGACTTTGATTAAATGCACAGAATATAATTAAAGTAGACTAGGGGGAGAAATAAACGAGAGGTACTGAAAATGCATGTGTGGCATTGTTCCCAAAAGAATTAATCTGAAACTTAAGTCATCCCTGCGTAGCAGATGTTATATCATAGTGGAAAAAAGATCCTGTTCTGGAACGTTATTCCTTAGATGAGCATACTTTATTCCAAATGTTATCAATGATACGGTGCTGTGAAGATTATGCACGAAAACTCAAACATCACCAAATAAAAATCACCTCCCTGATGACATACAGGAAAGCACCTGTGATTTTTAAGAGGTAAGCTGTACCAATGTTGATAAATGCACCTTCAGCAACTGTGGTTATGCCTAATAAATGTTAGGATAATTGTCCACATATTTAAGAAATGTGATAGATCAAATGTCATTTCAGATTTGCACACTGTGCAACTGGACAAGCCCATAAATATTTTGCGTAAGATATTTTTGCATTAGATGCATGACTCGTTAAATAGGAGGAATACAGAAACAGAGATATAAGCTTGTTTGAGATCTAAAATGAGCATAACGTATCACTATTTGATGTTGAATCTATTGATTAGATGTAAGTAGTCATGCAGAAGGAGGAAATGTATTTGTGCTTTATAGATTCAGTGACTGCATTTTACTCAGTTAATCGAATTAAGCTGTGTGGACCTGGAGATTGACCGAAGATTGAGACCCCTGATCAGGCAACTTCATTTAGAATGTGTGTTGAGTACAGATTAGTCTGCCATCTGAAGTATTAAGTGAAATTGAAGTAAAAACAAAAGGCCATACTTAATATTGAGTTGTGTTGCTTATGCGCCACACAATGGTGTGCAAAAGCGCTGCAGCCCCTGAGTGCAATTTATCAAGCTACGCAAGGCCAACTTACGTGGCCCAAGTGGCTTGATAAATTTGGAGTAATGCAACGTGCCACAAAAGATGTGTTGCAGTACTCTGACTAGGGAGGCATTCCATAGTTTGTGCGTGGATGTTCCCATGTGACACCCATGGATTTTGGAATATTCCCAGATCTACTATAACTGGTAGACCACGGAATTCATCAAAACTGCTACGCATCCCCAGGGAGGCATAATGTGGAAAAAAAATTGTTTCACCTCGCTTCTTCCTCTTTTTAGGAAAATGCCTCAGAGTTGTTTTTGTGCAGGAAAATGTCCCTTCCTGCGTAAAAACAATCTGCTTGCAAGGGTGCCTGCATTGGTTCTATGCAGCACATTGTGTGCCAGTGCTGAGAATCGGCAGAAATGAGCGGTATAATGTTAAATACAGAGCATTTCCTTCCCTTTCAAGCAGTGCAACAAGGCGACTTACTGCTCTGCGTCTCTTGTTGATAAATATGCTCCTGAATGCTTGACTCAAGATTATTTAACCCCTATAATTAATCAATATTATCCACAGGTAGGACCCTGCCACATAGGTATGCATTGTGGCTCTCCAACAAAGCTGTAGACTTCAATGGAATCAGATGGTCTGAGATGAAGTAGAGGAATCTGGTTCATCCATTTAATAGCTACATGGGATGGCATGTAACCAAAGGCAGGCCCTTGGATGTGATATCAGCGTATCGTAATCAGAGTATTGTTTCACATAAATATTGTTTACAACAATATTGCCCTGTTGGGTTTCATGAAAGAAAATCTGCACCAAGTGGGAAAATATTTTTGTTTAAGAGAACATAAGAGAATAGAAAAGATCTTAAATGTGATTTGGATGTTACAACAAAAGAAATATAGACATTGTGAATCTATCTCTCTTTCCCAAGTTTTAATGTAGGGAATGTATGATTGGTATGCTTGTTTAGGTTTTTTTTGGTGTATCCAAAATAAAATGAATTACACAGTAACTATTTTTGATTGAAGAATCTATATAAAATTAAGAATTTTCTAGGGAGATTGGTTCAGAAAACTATGGGGACCCAAATGTGTTGACATACAACTGCCCTTGGATGATATTGCTATTGTAAGTGAGATCCTTGAAATTTTGCTTGAAATTCACAATATTCTTTTAAGATTTTGATTGGACCATTTTTATGGTGCTGCTATACACTAGGCTTGGGCTAAATCTAAATTACGCAGGTGCAATTTGTGTAATTGAGGAAATTTAATGTTATGAGTGTTACACAAAATTCCTGAAATTACATCATTGTGCCATATTGCCTAATTACACAGCATTCGCCGAAAAAAGTTTCTGCGTGCGCACAATTTTTTGTTAAAAACCAACGGCAAATGCACGGGAACAGCAGGAAGCAAGCAGCTGTTGTTTGAAGTGCTTTTATGCACTTTAAAAAAAATCCAATTTCATCCACATGTCAAAAATTGACTTGAGGAAGCATTTCGCGATAAAATATACACAAAATCATAGATATGCATTTCACATATTACCATATATATTTACATATTTTGGTGGAATTACACCAAAGCAAATTATATACATTTTGCACATCCCTACTTTATACATGGACAATCACATAAAGAATAGCTACAGCATTTTTTGGCTGGTAAGGAACTAAAATATGTTCTTCTTCAATATGGGAATATTTGAATGCCCGTCAGTCTCAAATGGGCCACCACCGGGGCCAGGATCTTTGTGAAGACTCGAGGAGCTGAGCGAAGGCCGAAGGGCAGGACCTTGAATTGGAAATCCCTGTAGCCTACACGAAAACGTAAGTATTTCCTGTGGCGTGGAATTATGGGCACATGGAAGTAAGCATCCTGAAGGTCGATTGTCGTCATGAAATCGCCCTGAGAGAAGAATTGAAGGATGTCCTTTAGCGTGAGCATGCGGAATGATTGGTCCTTGAGAAATTTGTTGAGAGACCTTAGGTCGAGGATGGGGCGCCACTCCCCAGATTTCTTTAGTATGAGGAAAAAACGGTAATAGAACCCCAACCCCTTTTTGTGATTTCGGAACCACTTCGATGGCCCCTTTCTTGAGCATTATCTGGATTTGGTTGAAAAGTTCTTTGAGGTGAGCGGGAGGAGGTCCGGATGGAGAGGTGTGTGGGGGGACCTTTACAAACTCTAAGGCATGGCCCCTTGAAATAATGTCCAAAACCCAACGGTCCAAAGTGATTGAGGACCAATTCGAAAAGAACTGAGAGATTCGTCCTCCAACTGGAGAAAGGGAAAAACTGGAGAGAGGGGACCCTTGATGTACACAGTCATTGTTTTTTGGAAGAGTTTCCCCTGTAATTGGACCTTCCGCTATAAGATTTGCCAGACTGCTGCCTGTAAAACTGCTGCAGCTGTGAGGAATAACGTTGTTGTCCTTGGTTGTAGGAGCGGCACTGGGAAGAAGACCCACGAAAGGAAGAGGAGGTGCCGCGACCGCGCGCACCCCAAAAGGGCTGCTTCCGGAACTGGAGAGTGCCGAGGGAGCGAGCCGTCTCCGTGTCCTTCTTGATGGCTTGTAAAGCGTCCTCCACATGTTGGCCAAACAAAGATTCTCCATCATAAGGCATGTCAAGAATCTTGGCCTGGACCTCCTGTCGGAACGAGGTGGAGCGAAGCCAACCCTGTCTTCTTAAAACAGCCGCTCCAGCCAATTGACGAAAACCCGTGGAGGCAATGTCGACGGAGCAGTCGATGATTTCGGAGGATGCCCTCTCACCCTCTTGCAGGATCTTAAGAGCGTCCGCTCTAGAGTCTTCTGGGATAAGCTTAACCAAAGCTGCCATGTCCGACCACATTTGTCCATCGTAATGACGGAGGATGGGCAAAGAATTTGCTGCTCGGACTGTTGTTGAAGCCATGGTCGAAAACTTTTTGCCAATGGCATCCAGGCAGCGGCCGTCACGATCCGGAGGTGACGAAAGTGGAGACGAGGGATTTTTGGAGCGACGTTGTGCCGCCTGAGTGATCACCGAGTCTGGCTTAGGCTGAGAAACTAAGCAAGCTGGAGAAGAGTCCGGGGCCTTGTACTTCTTCTCCAATCGTGGGAGCACTGCCGGGATGGAGTTAGGCGTCTTCATTAGCTTAATGCCTTCATTCCAGATAAAGTCTATAATGGGCACGGCCCGTACCTGTTTCTGCGGCTGGGACTTGAAGTCGTTCAGAAAGCAGTCCTCCTCCCTAACCACCATGGGAAGGTGAAAACGTTGAGCTGCCCTTTCCATGAGCTGATGGAATCCTGTAATGTCGACAGGTGGTGAGTTCACTGGCGATGTTGGAGGCGATGCGGTCGAATTAATTTGATAGTCATCCCAGTCAGCCATAGAGTCCTCATCTTGAAGCTCTCCCTCCTCCATATCCAGATTATCCACAACCACACCTGGTGCAGGGGGATCCAATGCAGGTGCGGATGGTGCCGGCACCGTTGGCACCACAGGAGGAGACGGAACGGCAGATGGCGTATCACGTGGAGAACCATGAGAGGAAGGCGGAAAGCGACGATTGTAATCTTCCAACATAAATTGAAGGTTGGAGATGAGCGATAAAGGAAGCTGCGCCATAGGAACTTGTGCAGGGGGATGTTGCTCCCGCTCTTGACAGTAATAGTCCTGCAAATAATCATCCTCCTCGAAATCTTGGCACTTAATATGGAGCTCAGAAGGACTACGAGCATCCCGAAAAGTGGACTGAGCATCCTCATCAGAATCAGAAACGTCCTCATCACCTGAGGGGAATAGCTGATGAGGTGGCCGAGTAACCGGTGGCATCATGACAGAGTCCAGCACAGCATGACGACGCTGCAGCAAGGATTCGTCCATCGACACTGGCGCTGGTGTAGACATTGGCACCAATGGCATAGTTGCAAAATTTGACACCACCGTCGTCGAGGTGATCGACGACGAAGTCGCCGTCGACGAGGCCGCCGTCGACGAGGCCGCCGTCAATGAAGTTGCCGTCGACGAGGCTGCCATCGACGAAGTTGCCGTCGACGAAGCTCGCACCGTCGTCGCCGACGAGGCTGTCGTTGACGAAGTTGTAAGCGCCGGCGGCGATGACTTCTTCTTCTTCTTTAATATCGTTGAGGAAGCTTTAGACGTCGACGGAAGCACAATCTTCCTAGTCGTCGACGAAGAAGATAGTGGAATCGTCGACGAGACAGTCTTTAGGGAAACACACACTACTGTCGACGGTGAAAACGTCGACGACGCAGGAAATCTGCTCGAAACCGTCATCACAGTCGTCGACGAGGTTGATGAAGTGGCAGATCTCGTCGCACGTCGGCGGTTTTGCGCGTTTTTGGCTAGAAACATGCGCTGACGGAGTCAGAGACGCCTGAGAGCTAGATCTCGGGGGCGTTGGCGTAGTATCAGAGACTTGGCCTGCAGACACTAATCCAAGATGAAGTCTCTTCTTTTTTAGAAAGGGAGACGGCAAGTACTGAACACTAATACGCTTGGAGGAGACTCCTGTTCGAGCAGACGCCACACTTTCCACTTCAGAAAGGGGGTTATCCGTATCCTTCAGTTTTTGAAGCCACAACAATAGGCGACCCTCCCTGTCCTTCAAAGTCTTTTGAGAGAAAGTTCAACAAATTTTACAGTTGGCTACCTTATGGTCAGGGTAAAGACAGTAGATACATTTTTCATGAGGGTCTTCTGAAAAAAGCCTTAACTTCCCACAAGAGGAACAGAGACGGAAAAGAGACTTCTTACTTGAATACATGATGAGAAAAAACTCAAACCAGACCAAAGACTGAGCAGAGCTCAGGGAGACTCCCTTCACACGACGTGCGGTAGAAAATCTGAGGGCCTGAGCCTCTGAGGAGCAGGTTCTAGAGGGTGCTTACGCCTGATTGGCTAGAGTTTGGACTATAAAACGACAGGGATATGTCAGTAAAGTGATTCTTTTTCTCAATGCTTTCCTATGTGTCAATGCTATTCCATGGTATTTTCACTTGATATGTTATTTTGAAATATATATAAAGTTTATTTGGATATGTATATGCTCTTATGTGGTTTATGTATGTATATATATAGATAACACTTATTGCTTTTTATATACCGTGGGACTTCCACTTCAACGACGGGGAATATTCAAGCATGTGAATCTATGAAAATCAAGCATGTGAATCTATGAAAGACACCCCAATACTGGAGAAGTAAATTTACTATAAAAATGGTAGATTAGAGAGGGGCCTTAGCTTTTGCCTTTTGTCATTCATTATCGGTGATTCGTTCGAGACCCTTCAGATTTCCTGACGTTATGCTGACGGAGAGGACGGTGACACTGCAGGACAGCTGTTTTCCAAAGACTCTGACAATATGAACTGGTGACCGAGATTTTGATTTAGAGGGCGACTTCTTAGCCAGAATAGGTAACTATGATGATCTAATTTGCTTGATTAAAACCCAGAGAATAGAATTCAATTATTTAGATAAAATGTAATATTCATTACAAGAACTGTGTTGGGTCGTTATTATTTGAGAAAATGTATTTATATAAATGATGTTATAGATTTCGTTATCACTTCAACCTGCAGCTAGTAGATCCATGGCCTATACATGGGAGGAGTACTAAAGGTGAAGTTTAAATCTTTATGAATAGGGTTATGTGTGTACTCTCTTCCATTACAGCGAGTGGAACAATCACCTCTTTGAAACAGGTTATTTGATGGGTGTATGTTGGTGTTATGGGCCCCACCAGCGTATGTAGTATTGTTTGTGATCTATGACCTGTGAAGAAGAGAGGGATTTTGCATTCCGCACTGCATCAGTTTTTCTTGGTAGCAGAGATATGGTTAACTACTGTTTTGGTTTTAGTGATCACTGCTTGTAAATAGCTTATTGATTATTGATTGGTATTGATTTATGTACTAACACTAAATGTTGAGTTACGTTGAGTTATATGTTGTTAGCACAGCTTCTGGGATGTAGGAAGTCGGAAGTTTGTAACAGTTCCGTAGCAGAGCAGAGGTAAGCGCTGCTTTCGGGAAAGACGGAATTGTTGTTGCCCTGTAGGTACACAGGGGAAACGTGTGACAAGTGAAGTTGCACGGCGCATTGTCTGGGTTCGATTCGGCGGCATCGTCGTGTGTTGCCATTAGAAATATTCTCGGTGTGAGAGAAGTGTGTATGAAAGCGAAGGTTGCCTGTGAAATTTTGGTCTTTAAGTACCAGGAAACCAATTGGCATACCGATAACGCTTATCACTGAAAAGGTAGCAGGTGTTCTCTAAGCTTGTTAGAAGGACAAAGTAGAGGGAAGCGCTGCTTTGTTAACGTGTGTCATAATTCTGTAGTAGGACAGACTGTTCGCTGTTCTCGGAAAAAAATACAGGATTCTGTGCGTATGTACTACATTTTCTTGTATGAACGAGTGTGAATGTAAAGGCATTCGGGTTGATTGCAAAACTCTAGGTTTATTTCTAAAAATGCCAGAGAAACAATTAGCTAATGCTTGCTAGAAGGGTGAAGTAGAGGGATGTGCTACTTTATCAACGGAAGTAACGATTCCGTAGTAGGGCAGAGGTAAGCGCTGCTCTCGGGAAAGACGGAATTCTCGTGAGAAAGGTCTATTGCTATTCTTATGCAAAAGTTGGTCGCACACTGCTCGTCACACCAGCAAGTTGCCCCAAAGGACTAGCAGAGTGCGGCCAATCGGATTTTTGTTTATATTCAGGCTCCCTTGAGCCGGTGGGGCTGACGAGCTCATGGCTACGCACCTGCGCGCCTTGAGTGGTACTTTACCTGTGAATATTTTTGGCAGCCTACGCAGCAACCCTACACACACACCTACTCCCTGCTGACGAGAGGCAACTACCTCGATACACGTGTCCAGGGATGGCTAACGCGACATTCATTTTCATTTTAAACTTTTGGCATAGGCGTACCCGCCGACGCTACTTCACGGACCACAATTCTTTGGGGTAACACGCTGGTAGGACTAGCAGAGTGCGGCCAATCGGATTTTTGTTTATATTCAGGCTCCCTTGAGCCGGTGGGGCTGATGAGCTCATGGCTACGCACCTGCGCGCCTTGAGTGGTAGTTTACCTGTGAATATTTTTGGCAGCCTACGCAGCAACCCTACACACACACCTACTCCCTGCTGACGAGAGGCAACTACCTCGAAACACGTGTCCAGGGATGGCTAACGCGACATTCATTTTCATTTTAAACTTTTGGCATAGGCGTACCCGCCGACGCTACTTCATGGACCACAATTCTTTGGGGTAACACGCTGGTAGGACTAGCAGAGTGCGGCCAATCGGATTTTTGTTTATATTCAGGCTCCCTTGAGCCGGTGGGGCTGACGAGCTCATGGCTATGCACCTGCGCGCCTTGAGTGGTACTTTACCTGTGAATATTTTTGGCAGCCTACGCAGCAACCCTACACACACACCTACTCCCTGCTGACGAGAGGCAACTACCTCGAAACACGTGTCCAGGGATGGCTAACGCGACATTCATTTTCATTTTAAACTTTTGGCATAGGCGTACCCGCCGACGCTACTTCATGGACCACAATTCTTTGGGGTAACACGCTGGTAGGACTAGCAGAGTGCGGCCAATCGGATTTTTGTTTATATTCAGGCTCCCTTGAGCCGGTGGGGCTGACGAGCTCATGGCTACGCACCTGCGCGCCTTGAGTGGTACTTTACCTGTGAATATTTTTGGCAGCCTACGCAGCAACCCTACACACACACCTACTCCCTGCTGACGAGAGGCAACTACCTCGAAACACGTGTCCAGGGATGGCTAACGCGACAATCATTTTCATTTTAAACTTTTGGCATAGGCGTACCCGCCGACGCTACTTCATGGACCACAATTCTTTGGGGTAACACGCTGGTAGGACTAGCAGAGTGCGGCCAATCGGACTTTTGTTTATATTCAGGCTCCCTTGAGCCGGTGGGGCTGACGAGCTCATGGCTACGCACCTGCGCGCCTTGAGTGGTACTTTACCTGTGAATATTTTTGGCAGCCTACGCAGCAACCCTACACACACACCTACTCCCTGCTGACGAGAGGCAACTACCTCGAAACACGTGTCCAGGGATAGCTAACGCGACATTCATTTTCATTTTAAACTTTTGGCATAGGCGCACCCGCCGACGCTACTTCATGGACCACAATTATTTGGGGTAACACGCTGGTAGGACTAGCAGAGTGCGGCCAATCGGATTTTTGTTTATATTCAGGCTCCCTTGAGCCGGTGGGGCTGACGAGCTCATGGCTATGCACCTGCGCGCCTTGAGTGGGACTTTACCTGTGAATATTTTTGGCAGCCTACGCAGCAACCCTACACACACACCTACTCCCTGCTGACGAGAGGCAACTACCTCGAAACACGTGTCCAGGGATGGCTAACGCGACATTCATTTTCATTTTAAACTTTTGGCATAGGCGTACCCACCGACGCTACTTCATGGACCACAATTCTTTGGGGTAACACGCTGGTAGGACTAGCAGAGTGCGGCCAATCGGATTTTTGTTTATATTCAGGCTCCCTTGAGCCGGTGGGGCTGACGAGCTCATGGCTACGCACCTGCGCGCCTTATGTGGTACTTTACCTGTGAATATTTTTAGCCGCCTACGCAGCAACCCTACACACACACCTACTCCCTGCTGACGAGAGGCAACTACCTCGAAACACGTGTCCAGGGATGGCTAACGCGACATTCATTTTCATTTTAAACTTTTGGCATAGGCGTACCCGCCGACGCTACTTCATGGACCACAATTCTTTGGGGTAACACGCTGGTAGGACTAGCAGAGTGCGGCCAATCGGATTTTTGTTTATATTCAGGCTCCCTTGAGCCGGTGGGGCTGACGAGCTCATGGCTACGCACCTGCGCGCCTTGAGTGGTACTTTACCTGTGAATATTTTTGGCAGCCTACGCAGCAACCCTACACACACACCTACTCCCTGCTGACGAGAGGCAACTACCTCGAAACACGTGTCCAGGAATGGCTAACGCGACATTCATTTTCATTTTAAACTTTTGGCATAGGCGTACCCGCCGACGCTACTTCATGGACCACAATTCTTTGGGGTAACACGCTGGTAGGACTAGCAGAGTGCGGCCAATCAAATTTTTGTTTATATTCAGGCTCCCTTGAGCCGGTGGGGCTGACGAGCTCATGGCTACGCACCTGCGCGCCTTGAGTGGTACTTTACCTGTGAATATTTTTGGCAGCCTACGCAGCAACCCTACACACACACCTACTCCCTGCTGACGAGAGGCAACTACCTCGAAACACGCCTCTAGGGATGGCTAACGCGACATTCATTTTCATTTTAAACTTTTGGCATAGGCGTACCCGCCGACGCTACTTCATGGACCACAATTCTTTGGGGTAACACGCTGGTAGGACTAGCAGAGTGCGGCCAATCGGATTTTTGTTTATATTCAGGCTCCCTTGAGCCGGTGGGGCTGACGAGCTCATGGCTACGCACCTGCGCGCCTTGAGGGGTACTTTACCTGTGAATATTTTTGGCAGCCTACGCAGCAACCCTACACTCACACCTACTCCCTGCTGACGAGAGGCAACTACCTCGAAACACGTGTCCAGGGATGGCTAACGCGACATTCATTTTCATTTTAAACTTTTGGCATAGGCGTACCCGCCGACGCTACTTCATGGACCACAATTCTTTGGGGTAACACGCTGGTAGGACTAGCAGAGTGCGGCCAATCGGATTTTTGTTTATATTCAGGCTCCCTTGAGCCGGTGGGGCTGACGAGCTCATGGCTACGCACCTGCGCGCCTTGAGTGGTACTTTACCTGTGAATATTTTTGGCAGCCTACGCAGCAACCCTACACACACACCTACTCCCTGCTGACGAGAGGCAACTACCTCGAAACACGTGTCCAGGGATGGCTAACGCGACATTCATTTTCATTTTAAACTTTTGGCATAGGCGTACCCGCCGACGCTACTTCATGGACCACAATTCTTTGGGGTAACACGCTGGTAGGACTAGCAGAGTGCGGCCAATTGGATTTTTGTTTATATTCAGGCTCCCTTGAGCCGATGGGGCTGACGAGCTCATGGCTACGCACCTGCGCGCCTTGAGTGGTACTTTACCTGTGAATATTTTTGGCAGCCTACGCAGCAACCCTACACACACACCTACTCCCTGCTGACGAGAGGCAACTACCTCGAAACACGTGTCCAGGGATGGCTAACGCGACATTCATTTTCATTTTAAACTTTTGGCATAGGCGTACCCGCCGACGCTACTTCATGGACCACAATTCTTTGGGGTAACACGCTGGTAGGACTAGCAGAGTGCGGCCAATCGGATTTTTGTTTATATTCAGGCTCCCTTGAGCCGGTGGGGCTGACGAGCTCATGGCTACGCACCTGCGCGCCTTGACTGGTACTTTACCTGTGAATATTTTTGGCAGCCTACGTAGCAACCCTACACACACACCTACTCCCTGCTGACGAGAGGCAACTACCTCGAAACACGTGTCCAGGGATGGCTAACGCGACATTCATTTTCATTTTAAACTTTTGGCATAGGCGTACCCGCCGACGCTACTTCATGGACCACAATTCTTTGGGGTAACACGCTGGTAGGACTAGCAGAGTGCAGCCAATCGGATTTTTGTTTATATTCAGGCTCCCTTGAGCCGGTGGAGCTGACGAGCTCATGGCTACGCACCTGCGCGCCTTGAGTGGTACTTTACCTGTGAATATTTTTGGCAGCCTACGCAGCAACCCTACACACACACCTACTCCCTGCTGACGAGAGGCAACTACCTCGAAACACGTGTCCAGGGATGGCTAACGCGACATTCATTTTCATTTTAAACTTTTGGCATAGGCGTACCAGCCGACGCTACTTCATGGACCACAATTCTTTGGGGTAACACGCTGGTAGGAATAGCAGAGTGTGGTCAATCGGATTTTTGTTTATATTCAGGCTCCCTTGAGCCGGTGGGGCTGACGAGCTCATGGCTACGCACCTGCGCGCCTTGAGTGGTACTTTACCTGTGAATATTTTTGGCAGCCTACGCAGCAACCCTACACACACACCTACTCCCTGCTGACGAGAGGCAACTACCTCGAAACACGTGTCCAGGGATGGCTAACGCGACATTCATTTTCATTTTACACTTTTGGCATAGGCGTACCCGCCGACGCTACTTCATGGACCACAATTCTTTGGGGTAACACGCTGGTAGGACTAGCAGAGTGCGGCCAATCGGATTTTTGTTTATATTCAGGCTCCCTTGAGCCGGTGGGGCTGACGAGCTCATGGCTACGCACGTGCGCGCCTTGAGTGGTACTTTACCTGTGAATATTTTTGGCAGCCTACGCAGCAACCCTACACACACACCTACTCCCTGCTGACGAGAGGCAACTACCTCGAAACACGTGTCCAGGGATGGCTAACGCGACATTCATTTCCATTTAAACTTTTGGCATAGGCGTACCCGCCGACGCTACTTCATGGACCACAATTCTTTGGGGTAACACGCTGGTAGGACTAGCAGAGTGCGGCCAATCGGATTTTTGTTTATATTCAGGCTCCCTTGAGACGGTGGGGCTGACGAGCTCATGGCTACGCACCTGCGCGCCTTGAGTGGTACTTTACCTGTGAATATTTTTGGCAGCCTACGCAGCAACCCTACACACACACCTACTCCCTGCTGACGAGAGGCAACTACCTTGAAACACGTGTCCAGGGATGGCTAACGCGACATTCATTTTCATTTTAAACTTTTGGCATAGGTGTACCCGCCGACGCTACTTCATGGACCACAATTCTTTGGGGTAATACGCTGGTAGGACTAGCAGAGTGCGGCCAATCGGATTTTTGTTTATATTCAGGCTCTCTTGAGCCGGTGGGGCTGACGAGCTCATGGCTACGCACCTGCACACCTTGAGTGGTACTTTACCTGTGAATATTTTTGGCAGCCTATGCAGCAACCCTACACACACACCTACTCCCTGCTGACGAGAGGCAACTACCTCGAAACACGTGTCCAGGGATGGCTAACGCGACATTCATTTTCATTTTAAACTTTTGGCATAGGCGTACCCGCCGACGCTACTTCATGGACCACAATTCTTTGGGGTAACACGCTGGTAGGACTAGCAGAGTGCGGCCAATCGGATTTCTATTGCTATTCTTAGGTTAGCGGAGCGGACAATGGAGATGTTTCAGTGTTGTTACTAATAGAATTGTAAAAGTTGCAGTAAGAGTTCACGGAGCGGTTTTGTAAAGGAGGGGTAGACAAGAGCAGAGCTGCCGCAGCGGCTGCTGACGTCAGAACGACCGCGCTACGATTGGACAGTGGGTCAGAAGTGTAGAACGCTCTGGATTGGTGCGTTAGTGTAAAGCCGCGCTGCGATTGGAGAAGTACAGGGTGACATAAACGCTCTTCATTGGTGCGTTAGTGTGAGTCGCGCTGGGATTAGAGGACTGTGAAAGTGACGTAGACGCTCTTGATTGGTGCGTTAGTGTGAGTCGCGCTGTGAGTGGAAAAAATAGCGGTACAATCGTAAGAGACTAGCGATACACAGAAATTAAGAAAATGTATTACCAGCCACCAGATAGAGAAAAGAAATCCTGGTTTGGTAAAGTTAAAAGGTGGTTCAAGAAGGATAAGCAGGTCAAAACTAGGGAAGGACAGTTAATTCCTCCACCGAAAACCCCCGCAGCTTTAATGATTGCGAAGTATGGATATCATACTTGTATTTGGGTAGATAATTGGGGAAAATATACCAAGGACGATGGAGTCCTGGCATTTCCAGGACATGGTTCCTTTAATCTGGCTGTTTTAAGTAACTTGCGCCAGAAGATGATGTACTTAGAACCAAGACCTAGACCGACGCAGTTTGAGGCATTGACAGAATGGGAAGACGAAGCGCATGAGCGAGAAAAGCAGAGAAATGGTAGAAGTTACAGATATTTGTTTGGCAGGTCATATGGACATGAAACGCATGATGATCGAATGAAAAGATGGAGGAATGAAAGTATGACTGAGGGTTTGTGTCCTGTAAGAGCGGTAGGAGAGAATGAAGGTAGAAAATGTGTGGAAAAGAGGAATAATGTGGAATCAAGAGGTTACGGAGCAAATGATTCGGATGATGATGTGTTGGATGATGTGTTTTATAAAAATCCACCACCGTACCGACCAGAACCAGAAATGTTGACACCAAATGCCCCAATGAGAGAAACATTACAAATTATCAAGACAGAGACCATGTCACCAGATTTAGAAAAAAGAAACTCCATCTGAGAGGTAGAAAAGAGATCGGAGAATAAAATAGATAACGGAAATTCAGCAGAATTGGCCAAAACCACTCTAGAATTAACAGAGAAAATAAGAGAATTAACTAAAAATCTGGAAGCTGTAACAGTCCCAGTGACTATAGGTGCAGTAATGCCAGTTTTTGAGAAGCAAAAGGATATCGAACATTGTTTAACGGTACCATACCGGAACAATAATGTGGTTGAGAGTTCAGAATCCATGGGGACCAACAGTAAGTATGTTTGAACCACACATTTCAAATAATCCCTTTATAAATCAGAATTATGCTGAAAGGAGTAGAATGACAGTAGAAACTTTGTTAGAACCCCAGAGAAATCCAGAACAGAGTAGTGTAGAGAACCCGGTAGGACCATCTGTGGAGGAACTGAGTGAATGGTTAAAAGGGTTGCAGAGACCAGATAAAGATTCCCAATCAATAGATGTGGCTAAATTATGGATGGTATTGGAAGAATTGATTGTAGGGACTATTCCGGTAGAAAAATTCAAGTTTTATCAGGTTGAGGAGCCGTTATTCCTGTGTAAAAGTGTGACATGGAGAGCGAGGAATCTGCATGAAAGACTGGGAGAAGTTGCGAATGAAATGGGAATAGATATTGATAAGGTAAAAGCCTTACAGAAACCCTATCGAGTTGATTTTACTGAAAAAGGCATTGAAAATTTGAACACCACAGGACAGATAGGTCAGATTAAGGACATAATCATTGTCTTGAGAAATTGGGGAGATGTGGATAAATGGAGAAGTAAATGGTATAGAAAAAGAAATGATGCCCCAGACAGGACAGTTTCGGCATTCCCTGTTAGAGAGAAAGAAAAGGTAGTGACTGAATACCCCATGAGAGAGATCCCAGGAGGAGGATATGTACATGTCCCATGGACAAGACAGGACATTTTGTCATTTACAAATGATTTCCCTCGACTATGCGAAAAGCCCGTCGAGAGGTAGACAGGTAGACAGATTTGTAAAATTATCAAAAGTACTGTGGATAGACTTAAATAGTCTGTTCGACATAATAGTACCAGCAGATTTGTGGTCTGAGTGCAAGCTGATGATCAACTGGCCAACTCAGGAGTACCCTAGGGATCCTAAGACAGGAGCCCCAGACCCTGAAGTAATGAAAAAGTATGAACAGGTTATGGTATTTTTGAAAAACAAAGTGCCCCCTAAAGAGACAGATTGGGTAAAGATTGATCGAACGCATCAGGAAGCAAAGGAATCAGTACATGCATACTTTGAGAGACTAATTCAAGCCTTTAAACAGTTCAGTGGAGATGAGAACCTGAGTGATAAGGATTTGAGTCATTTTGTATACAGATTTGTATATGGTTTTGTGAGAAGTTGGCCTGATATGATGTCACTAGTTCTAGTGTACACCCTGTATCAGTCCAAACAACCCTTATGGTGATTGGTTGTAAAGTCAACCTTATAGACCAGCTATCCTAGTGGTAGCATGGACAAGAGCAGTCTTAGGCTAAACTCTGAATGGCATGTGAAGCCAGCTGTTATACCATATGTAATCCCTTGAATACCCAATGAAAGGACACCACAACAGATATATATAAAAATAGAATGTATTTATTCTAGTCAAACCCTCAGCACTCTTTATGAGATTCGAGGTAAGTACAACACAGTCTTATTTAAGCATACATTAAGTCACACAGGTAAGTAATACAGTTAGGCCCTAGGGGCCACGCAAACCATATACTAAGTAAGTGGTATAAGAACCACTGTCACGAACACAGGATAGGCCTAGGCCTAGGGAATCGCTGGGGCTACACTATATTACCAAAGGTTAGGAAGTGGGAGGCCCACGGGATTCAGGTGCAGAGTGGAAACACTCACGCGTAATGCGTAAAAGTCGATAGAATTACTAGCAGTTTGAAATAAGCAGTTTTAGGACACTTCTGGTATAGCTAGAAAGTCGAGACTCGGAAACTAGACCCTAGGATAGTCAATACCCTTGTGAGCACCAAAGTACCCAAGTTACCTAGCCCACGGGCTGCGGGTGCATAGGTGTGAACTTGCGTCGGGTTTTGTCGTGGACTTCTATGGATGCCTGAAGGAAAGTTGCTGACAGGCAGTCAGTGAAGAGTGTCCGGTGGATCCCAAGATGGGGATCAAGAAGGAAGGAACCTGCAAGCTGAAGGGACAGAGTCTAGGCCACCAGTCAGGAGCCGGGAAGGAACCAGGCGATGTCGTGAAGATGCAGGTGAAGAGGTGAAGCTTGTCGCAGCAGCCACGGGTACCAGGAGGCGTCGAGGATGACCAGGACCAGGAGGTGAGCTGTCCCACGAAGGCTCTCGCTGTCGGCGGCGTCGAAGTCCAGTCAGGACCCAACAAGCCTTGGCAAGCGGAACCCACCCAGGATGGAGGACTTGCTTCTGGTGCAGACCAGAAAGGTCTGGGGGGCTTCTATTTCACAGAGGAGTGGGTGCCAGTCTGGAGGAGCCGGACCAGTAAGATTAAAGTAAAGGTTCGTCGTCACAGAGGCTACTAGCCAACGGGCCAGCAACCGGACAACACGTCGAGCAACACAGGTGCAGAAGGGCCCCACGCAGAACACGTGAAGTGTGGGGAGCTGGTCTTCTTTGCAGATTGTGCTCGGGAGTGGGGCTTCTCAATCCCCCAAGCACAGCCTCGAGGGAGCCTCGGAAGTCGCGCTAGTCAGTTACTAGCCACTTTTCCCAAGTCGCCGGTCCCACGTCGCTCGTCGCCTCCACGGGTCTCAGCTTCGCTGGAGATGTGGATCTGGTTCAGAGGTGTATGGAAGTCTCAGCGCTGGTCAGTCTCTGCAGTCGTCCCTCGTAGGATTCAGTCGCAAAGCAAGCAGCGGTCGCTGGATGGTGCCTGGTTGCCCAGGGTGGTCACTCCTTGGCCACAAGGGAGATTTCTTCAGTCTTCTTCCTGAGGTCGAATGTCGAAGGTCCAGAGTTTCTGTTCAAGTTGCAGATTCAGGTTAAACTAATTTAGCAGGGCCTAACTAGGTACTAATATACTGGGCTAGTGGCCTGGGCTACCTGCAAGGTCCCTCCTATGGGTGGGACCAGGAAGGGGAGTGGCTACACCCCCTTTCCTTTGTCCAGTTTCGCACCAGAGCTGGGGCTGGAGTGCCCCAGCACCGGTTTGAACTGGAATATGCATGGGACACCTTGTGTGCCCCAGGCAGTGTCTCGTTTCATTCAACCCTCCCTGCCCCAATACACTAAATCCTGTCTAGGGTGGTGCTCGCACCTCCCAAGGCAGGAAACCTATTGTCCAAGCCTCCCTCGTTGGAAGGACTCCCAGCAGCAGGAGGTCAGACTTGTGTCTGTGGCAGCAGCATCCATTTTGTGATGCTGGGGCTCTGGTTAACTTTAACCGGGTAAGTAGGTTTCAACATGTCCTCTCCCTCTAGAAGGGAGGAATAATATCCTCATTGCCAGAAATGGTATGGGGGTATTATTCCAAAGTGTTAGACACCTTACACGACATGTTTCGATAAAGCCAAACCATAGTTACCATAACCGTTTAAGATTATAAGGCACTTTAAGAGTATATGGTAGGCTATATCATAGAACAGCTATAAGGACATGGTTCCGAAATCTGCAGACAGGCTCAGCTCATGCTAGAGCACCATCTCACATGTTACCAAGCACTCTGCCTCCAGGATTGTTAAGGCCTGCCATAGGAGTGGCTGATAGGTACACATGTGTCTATATATAAGGTAGGTATAGGAATACTACACCTAAGCAAGGGGTGATTACACGACCTTGCCCCAGCTGAGTGATCAGCCAGTTGTGTCATAATGGAAGGCCAGGCCAGGGGTGGCATAATACATGCTGCAGCCCCTGGTAGGCCTAGGGTACACCTATGCCCTGGGTACCTAGGGTACACTGTACAGGGGCCAATAAGGTGATCCTATCCAATTGGGTTATGCACCTAAAGTACATAGTATCAGTTTAGAGAGAGAACAGCTGGGCTGTGGGTCTGATTAGCAGGCCCACAGCCACATCTAAGTCGAAAACCAGTGAAGCAAAAGCAAAAAGTGGGGGTGAACATAGAAAGCAGACCCTACTCTCCTGCAGGTTTACGCCCAGAAATTGGTGACGTGATAAAGCAGCATACAGTTGATTGGCAGAATAAGAAAATAGAAGAAGTACTGAGACATGCTAAATATTTCAGTGACGAAATTGAGGCTAAACAGCGAAAATTAAAAGAAAAGGCAATGTGGGCACAAGTAAAGGTAGCTGAAAGGCAGGAAGCTCAATTGGTCGAACAAGCAAATAACCCAGGAACTAAACCGAGATTTGGCCCAGGAAAAGGGAAAGGTAATATAGAAGAAGCTAAAAAGAAGTTCCCATGCCATAATTGCGGTAGGTTAGGGCATTGGAAATCCGAGTGTAAATACCCTCCAAATACTAATAATGAAAATGCATCATTGAATCCGCAGGTGCAGAATGAGGTGAGTGGTCAACTGCAGCAACAGCAGCAGGTGGTTACTTCACAGAATCAAGTGCCAAAATCACCTTTCCTGCAGAGCAGAAACACTTAGAAGTATAGTAATGAATCGGGATTCTACAATGAAGAACAGGTAAATAAACCTCCGCGCGCTCGCGCCGTTTCACAGTATTGGCTGCAACGCGATGAGAGTGACTCAGAGGAAAGCTATTGACGGTGCCGAAAAGAGAAAGAAGAGTGTGTACTTGGCGCAACTCTAGAAGTAGACCAGACAGGACCATTTGTAGATGGGAAGGTTAATGATGAAAATATTACTTTCCCAGTAATGGTGCTACTCGATCAACTGTTAGATCAGCTGATGTTAAGAATCTTCCTCTTTCGGATGAAACAGTCCAAGTGGTTGGTGTGTCCAACAGACAGTTAAAAACATTTTCGACAGAACCAGTGAAAGTCAGTATAGGGAAATTTACAGAAATGCACCGCTTTGTTGTGTGTAACACCAGTCCAGTGAATTTATTAGGTAGGGACCTGTTGTGCAAGATGATTTGCACTATATTCTGTACTCCAGATGGAATAGCTTTTGAAACCCCAGATGAGGATGTGCTATATAAAATGAGTATAGCTAACAGAGAAAATGAGGTAACTGAGACTTATGCAATATTCAACCCTGATGAATTACCTAAAGAACTAAAACAGTCAGTAAAGGCAGAAGTGTGGGATTTTACTGGAGAAGATGTAGGGTTAATGAGAAATGT
Source organism: Triturus cristatus (assembly GCF_964204655.1). Classification (NCBI taxonomy): domain Eukaryota; kingdom Metazoa; phylum Chordata; class Amphibia; order Caudata; family Salamandridae; genus Triturus; species Triturus cristatus. The sequence continues at coordinate 774,307,384 of NC_140594.1, forward strand.
AGATCCAGTCAGGATAACTGTGAAGGAAGGAATAAGTTATCCAAACATCCCTCAGTACAGATTGACACCGGAGATAATTGAAGGGGTTACTCCAATAATTGAGAAAATTATCAAGCAAGGAATTTTGAGAGAGATTATGAGTAGTCCATGTAATTCACCGATAATGGGACTGAAAAAGCCTAATGGGAAATTCAGGATAGTGCAAGATTTGAGAAAGGTAAACAAAATTGTGGTATCATGCTGTCCTATCGTGCCAAACCCATCAGTAATTCTGTACCAGATCCCTCATGATGCGGAATGGTATACAGTAATTGATCTATGTCATGCATTCTTCTCTATCCCTTTGCACCACGACAGTCAGCCAATATTTGCATTTCGTTTTGGAGAGCGGATTTTGGCATGGTGCCGAATCCCACAGGGGTATACAGAGAGCCCCTCAATATTCAATCAATTGTTGAAGAAATCGTTGGAAAGTCTGCAAATGCCTGAGAGTTCAGTACTAGTGCAGTATATCGACGACCTTTTGGTGGCGTCGAAATCACGTGAAGCTTGCGAGGTAGACACAATAGCACTAGTGAACCATTTGGCAGACGGAGGATTGAAAGTGTCACCAACAAAATTACAGTATTGCCAGAAAGAAGTGCAATATTTGGGACATAAAATTGAGACAGGACTGAGAAAAATAACAATAGACAGAATCAGAATTATAAAAGGAATGAGAGCCCCCATGACCCAAAGAGAAGTGAGAATGTTTCTGGGAATGTTGGGGTATTGCCGTCAGTGGATTAGTAACTTTTCCCTGATTGCAAAGCCCTTAGTGCGATTAACAAGGAGTGATGTAAAAGATCCCCTTGAATTGAACAAGGAAGAATTGCCAGCATTCAAAAAATTAAAAGAGGGATTGTGTGAAGCACCAGCACTGGGCATGCCTGACTATGAGAAAGAGTTCGAGTTGTATTGCAGTGAGAGAAATGGATGTGCACTCTCTGTGTTGATCCAGAAGCATGGAAGATTGAGGAGACCAATCACATATTTTTCCTCCATGCTTGAACCTGTTGCCGCAGCTTTACCTGGGTGTCTGAAAGCAGTGGCTGCAACATGTCGAAGTTTGGAGCAGAGTGAAGGTATTGTGATGGGTTATCCATTGAAAGTGTTCGTTCCTCATGATGTGGCGATTCTTTTAACAAGGGGTCGTACTCAGTATATGACGCATAGTCGACTGACTAAGTATGAGAAGGTCATATTAGGTGCAACGAATGTGAGCCTTGCGAGATGTGTGAATGTGAATCCTGCAACGTTGTTACCTGATGCTGAGAATGTGGAAGTGAGAGACGAAGCAGATCATGATTGTTTGGATGTGCTTGAGTATTGCACAAAGCCACAACCAGATATAAAGGATGTACCTCTGCCTGAGAGTGATTTTGTGTTGTTTGTTGATGGGTCATGTTTGAGAACAGATGAAGGAGTGCTAAGCGCAGCATATGCAGTATGCACGGTTGCAGCAGTAATGGAAGCATCTTATTTGAAAGGATTGAGGTCAGCCCAAGTAGCTGAACTTGTTGCTTTGACCAAAGCATGTAAAATTGGAAAAAGTATGAGAGTGACTGTGATAACTGACAGCCAGTATGGCTTCGGGGTCGTCCATGATTTCGGCCAGCTTTGGCTGCAAAGAGGTTTCCTGACCTCAAGTGGAACCCCTATAAAGAATGCTGAAGTGGTTGGGAAGTTGATTGAGGCGATACAGCTGCCTAAACAATTGGCTGTGGTAAAATGTGCTGCCCATAGTCAAGGAAGTGATTACATCACTACTGGGAATAGGTATGCTAATGATATGGCACAGTATTGTGCACGGAACCAGAATTCAGTCAATCGGGCCAAGGAGAGAGAAATGTCTTCTTGCTCAGTAATGTTTACTAACACAGTAGGAACCTGGGAAGAAGTGAGACAATTGCAGGAAGAGTCAGGAGATGAGGAAATGAAACAGTGGATAAAAGCAGGGTGTGCACCAAGATAGAAGGACCGTGTGTGGGTATATCGAGATGGAAGACCAGTAATGCCTGATAGCATGATGTCTACCATGGCACGGATGTATCATGGCAAGGGACACATAGAGAGAGACGCCATGATAAGGTCTTTTAAGCAGACCTGGTACAATCCAAAATTCAGACTTGTAGCAGAAAGCCTGTGTCAGAGATGCCTGATATGTCAGCAATACAATCCTGGGAGAAAGACAGTGGTGAGTCTAGGAACAATAGGCGCGGAAGGTGGACCTTTTACCAGAATGCAGGTTGACTTCATTGAAATGCCTCCGTGTAACAGACTGAGGTATGTTCTGGTTGTAGTTTGCCTGTTCTCCAGGTGGGTGGAAGCATTCCCAACAAGAAGAAATGATGGGATGACAGTGGCAAAGCTACTTTTGAGAGAATTCATCCCTAGGTTTGGGTTCCCAGTGACTCTTGAATCAGACAGAGGAGGACATTTTCATAACGAGATTGTAAAATTGATTTGTGAAGCATTGAATGTACAACAGAAACTACATTGTGCCTACCGACCAGAGGCTTCTGGTGTGGTTGAACAGATGAATGGTACAATCAAAAACAGAATTGGGAAAATGTGTTTAGCCACTGGTATGAAATGGCCGGATGTCTTGCCTCTTGTTTTAATGACCATTAGAGCAATACCAGACAGAACCACAGGGTTAAGTCCTCATGAAATAGTCATGGGACGAGCGATGAGGCATGTTTACATTCCAGTCAACAAGCTGATGACAATAACTGATGACATGGTGTTGGAGTACTGTAAAGGCCTGGCTGACGCAGTTCATTCTGTGTTTCATCAGGTTGGAGCGGATGCCACCACCCTTGAAAGGAAGCCAGCCCATGATCTGAGCCCAGGAGACTGGGTAAGGATGAAAGTCCACAGAAGAAGAAATTGTTTGGTTCCAAGGTGGGGAAAACCAAGACAAGTCATTCTGACCACAACAACAGCTGTGAAGTGTGCTGGAGTGAAAAACTGGATCCATGCCAGCCATACTTTGAGGATACCGAATCCAGTTGACAGCAAATGAAAAGAGTACTATGACGAATCAGAGTCAAGTACTGAATCAGATAACGAAGAGCCAAAAACCCAAGAAAATCCTGAAAGGGGGGAAAAGGAACCTGATCAGATATTAGTCCCCAGAAGTATCTCTCTGAGAAGACGATTACAGATTTCTGATATCAGTTCAGATTCTGAAGACGAACAGGGATGGCAAGGTCCCAGAAAAGAACACAGAAGTGAGAAAGGAAAAGACAACCAAGAAGCAGTGAAAGAAATTCGAGAGAAGGAAGTTTCAGATGAAAGACCAAGAGAAATTCCACCCCAAATAATAGATCAAAGTGAAACAGGGACAGGTACAGAGAGAGAGGGACAGATTGCGGAAGACCCCCGAGGAGGTGTAGGGAACTGCAACATCCAGCTAGGTGAAGGGACAAGTAGCCAGCAGGAAGATTGTGTGTCGGAGACCCGAGGAGGGACAGAAGTAGGGAAAACAGTGGTGGAAAAAGAGGTTGTCGAAAAGAAAAAGCAAGTTGAGACAGAATCCGAAGAGAGTGAGAATGAGATACCAGAAGGACGAGTTCTAAGAAAAAGAGCTTGGAGAGAGGAAAAGAACAATAAAGAAAGTAAACAGAAAAGAGTCAAAAAGGACAAAGTGTGGCCAAACAAAATAAAGAGATTGAGATATCGGCTGACACGAGTGAAATCACCAAGAGAAGATCAGGTGAATGAAGTGACAAGCCAAGACAAATCAAAAGAAGAAGAGGCTAATCAAGAAGAGGGAAAAAGAACAGGAAAACCCAACCAGAAGTATAAGTCACCAGAATGGACGTATGTGGCACTGCCTGAAACGGAGGAAGAGGCAGATAGTCAAGGAAATCCAGAGGAGGCTGTACTGAAAGTGGTTGAAGAAGAGGAAGAAGCAGGAATCCTGAGAGTTATCGTATCCGACATTGGAGAAGAAGAAACGGAAAATCAGGAATTTCTGTATTTGGATGCACTGAAAGAAGTGAAAAATGATGAAATGCCAAACTGAGAAAAACTAGAAAACTACTGATGAAAAAGTAACAATTGAATCAAACAATAGATATTGGTAGAACTAAGTAGGGCCTTAGAGGCCTAAGGTTAGAGAACTAGTTGTGAAATAAAAGAGGCTAAGTCAAAAGACACAGTCCAAACTAACAAGATGGCTAACATAGAAAGTAGCAAAAGTAAATGTACATTCATGAAGAGATGGTGTAAAATGTGTTGTTGTTGTACAGGATTATTAATGCTTCTGTGGAGTATACTTGCTCTGCTGATTTCTTTTAAGGTCACTATAGATACACTAGAAGGACACACTGAGAACATTACTAACATAAAAAAGATTCCAAAAATAGTTCCGACTAGAATAGATAACAATTATTTACATAAGGATAGGCCTATTAATGATTTTTCAAATAATGTGTTTTCAAAGTTATTGTATGAATATGTAAAGACCATGGACGTAAGGGATTGCTACGTATGTATGCAGTTACCTGCTTCTGTGTCAGAGGGAGTGACATATCATCACCTTCCAGCAACATATGGAATAGCATGTAGTGTGATAGCAAGCTTATTTTATGAAACAGGTAAATTGGAATATTATTTTTCAGATGTAGATAACATTTTCTCGCAAGTACCTGCTAATAATAAACTAAACAAAGTAAGACCTGCTAAGGTATTAGGTGAATTGTTCTTAGTAACTAAGGAATTAACATTAGAATATATATTTAAAAATAATTTGACATGCAGTTTGAAGAATGAAGAAAAGACATTCCTAGACATGGTCGAGGAGAGGAGATTGAAAATGAAAAGAAAGGGATCTGAAGGAAAAGGGGAGAGAACATTCTGGGATGTAGAAATGGAAAAACATATGAAAGGAGGGTATAATCCAACTTTGGCTTTAGATTGGCCTCAGAAAGGGAAACTGTGTATAAGAAGAAATCAAACGGCGTACGATAATTATTTTGTAGGGAATAGTGAGTGCCATGGTACATACCGAATCATAGGTGGATGGGGATTTAAAGGTGGAAGAGATCCAGTTTTCCCTGGACTTTATTTTATCTGTGGGAACAGGGCATATTATCGTTTGCCAGACCATTGGTATTGCACTTGTTACGTAGGCCTGGTCTTTCCCCAAAAATTTCACATGGACAGAGATAAAGATGGTGTACATAGGTTAGGAAATAAATTAACACGTAGTAAAAGAGAATCTTGGGCAGAAATTGTAGGTGACATTATTGGAGCATTGATACCAGCAGTGGGAATATCTCTGAATGCGAACAATATTAGAAGATTATCAACAGTAGTGGATCGCTTGTCAACAAGCACCGCTGGAGGATTTTTATTGGTTAATACTGAAATGGTTGCCATGCGTGCTATGGTAATGCAAAATCGACTTGCCCTTGATATCTTATTGGCAAAAGAGGGTGGAGTCTGTGGAATGCTGAACGTTGAACATTGTTGCACTTACATTTCAGACGAAAGCAAAGATCTAAAAGTTTACATTAGAAACATTACTGAATTGCATGACGAAATTGTACAACTGGAGGTTGAAGGTGTTTGGGAAAAGATTGGGAAGAAAATTGCTGCTATTAAAAATTTCTTAGTGAAAATAGGTAGTACAGTTATAGGTAATATTTTATTCCCATTAACTTGTGTGATTTTCATCTTACTAATATTAAGATTAGGATGTATGTGTTGTATAAACAAGAAAACGAAGAATACAATAAAAAGAGAAAAATTAAAAAGAAAGAAGGATCCAGATGGAGACTTAACAGAAATAGCTTTAGAAGAGTGGAAAGAAAGTTTGTATAAAAAGGCAAAAAGAGATGAAGAAGAAACTAAACTATAATTAAGAGCAAGAATACATTTCGAATTTCCGTAAAAAGGTGAATCAATTTAGTGTTGTGGTGGTGATAAAATCACCAAAGGGGGGATTGCTGGAGTGGGGTTTTCTTTAAAAATCATATACCCTCTCCATTTTGCATGTTTAAATTAATAAGATTAATTAATTAATGGTACTTATACTAATGGTTTGCTGTGTGAATTGATCAACCTTACTAATATAAGAATTACACGTGGGAAATTGAATTTGCATGGCCTAACTAATGACGTAAACTAAATTTGTATGCATATTAATGATATATATTCAGAAATTGCATGATAGTGTGTTGTTTGTCTGTGATTTGTGCTTTATTAATGTGAACATAACCCGCATTAAGTGTTGCTTCTGCTAGATAAATACATACACATATGGGTATTAGTAAGGGGATAACAGATTATTAGTCATTTCTATGTATTAATTACATTTTGTGTTTCTTTGCTTAAGTTGACCATTTGGTGACCACAAAATGGATGACGTCCCTGTTAGATGAGAACAACTCCATTATGAGCATCTCTGGGTGAAGAGCGCATGCATCGCCATCAGCTGCCGCAGCCTTTACATGACCCCGACTCAACTGTGACAACCAAGGCTATTTCCCGGGCTTACGGCCAAGCTGCTCTGAAAGAAACAATGAAAAGAAACTATTGCATGGATTGGAACTATATCTAAAGACACATTATATGTATGGGAAAGAAGTCGAACTTTCCCCAACGGACCAATGGGATTCGTTCAAAATATGATTTGTTACACTTTGGAATGTAAATTTACTATAAAAATGGTAGATTAGAGAGGGGCCTTAGCTTTTGCCTTTTGTCATTCATTATCGGTGATTCGTTCGAGACCCTTCAGATTTCCTGATGTTATGCTGACAGAGAGGGCGGTGACACTGCAGGACAACTGTTTTCCAAAGACTCTGACAGTATGAACTGGTGACTGAGATTTTGACTTAGAGGGCGACTTCTTAGCCAGAATAGGTAACTATGATGATCTAATTTGCTTGATTAAAACCCAGAGAATCGAATTCAATTATTTAGATAAAATGTAATATTCATTACAAGAACTGTGTTGGGTCGTTATTATTTCAGAAAATGTATTTATATAAATGATGTTATAGATTTCGTTATCACTTCAACCTGCAGCTAGTGGATCCATGGCCTATACATGGGAGGAGTACTAAAGGTGAAGTTTAGATCTTTATGAATCGGGTTATGTGTGTACTCTCTTCCATTACAGCGAGTGGAACAATCACCTCTTTGAAACAGGTTATTTGATGGGTGTATGTTGGTGTTATGGGCCCCACCAGCGTATGTAGTATTGTTTGTGATCTATGACCTGTGACGAAGAGAGGGATTTTGCATTCCGCGCTGCATCACCCGCTTGTGGCATTATTAGGGCACGTCCATGATTCGCCGAAAGCAGTAAGGAAACTCACGTCACTATTGCTGCTCCTGGCGAAGAGGCAAGTTGCAGTGCACTGGAAGAAGCCCACTCCTCCAACGATCAGAGCATGGGTGAATGATATTGTTTGTTGTAAAAACCAATTGTCACACTATTGGGAACTCATGCCCTGTAGATCCCGCCCCAAGGACATATGGGAACCCTTCACTAATTGGATTGGATCGGGAGGTGGTGAAGAAGCCTGAGGTGTTGTCTGGACCACACTGTATCTAGAGACTCCTAAAAAATGTATTCAATGGATATAAGAGGCTATCATGTTCTGGAGGAATAATAGTGGTACTAGCGGTGTATCGCAATTCACAACGGGCACCATTCAAACTGTTGTAGTACATCTGTTCAAAAATGATGATTGTGATGTTTTATACAGTGACGCATCCTGTCCTGGGACTAAAAAGTAAAAAGGCGTTTTTGTAATTTGTTTAATTTTTCTTTCGTTTCCCCCACATGTATTCCCTCCTTATTTTGTATCCCTTGTTTAATTACCACCCAAAGTCCACCATCGGCCCTTTCCAGCAAAGTGGCAACCTACTCTTTGAGGGAGGATACCTCATCTCTCAAAGATTCAATCAGATCTTTTAATGACTGGATTACGCCAACAGTGTTTTTGCTTGCCTCTACAGGGTCTATAAGATCAACGCCACCCTCCTCCTCCCCCACCCCTTCTTCCTCTACTTCGAGGGCATCAAATCTATTTTGGCATTCAATATTAACAGTTGATGATATACTGTGCACTCTATGTAAATCAACTCCAGGTTGAGTGGCTGTTACACTCGACCCCACTCCAGGCAAGTCAGTATCTAGGGCCTTGCTGTGCCTTTTATTATGCTTTTAGAAGATCAGTGGGGTCTGCTTAGCTAATTTTTCTACTGGGGGAGGTTCTGGTGAGGTAGCAATCATTGATCCAGGAGGTCCAGCAACTAGGGCCTCGCTACACCTTTTGTTGTGCTTTTTAAACATCAATGGTATCTGCTTTGCTATTTTTTTCTTTGTAGCGGTTCAGGTGAGGTCGCAATCATTAGACCAGAAGCGTTTGCAGTGCCGATGAGGCTCCCACAAGAGGAAGAAGGGCTTGGTGGGTCTGAACTGACTATATCCTGGCATTCTGCTAGGATGATCTCAATCCTATCCATTGTCTCATAGCAAACCACACTAGATGGCCTATTAATACCCAGTGGCTGTCCCTTAGCCTTCCTTTTACCCATTTCTTGTTCTAGGCATTACAGCTTTCTAGGGCACAGAATGCAACCAGAAGGGTGGATCAAAAACAAAAGTCAAAGGCCCACCAGCCCCACAGAACCAGAAAGTGAAGAACTAGAAGCAATATAGCAGATGTGGCGTACTTTTACAGACGGAAGATTCACTGCTAGAGCAGTGCAGTGCAGAGTGAAAAGTGCAAGGGGCTAGGAATTGGATTCAAAGTGCCTAGTGCACGGTAAAAATTAAGTGATTTGAATAGACTAAATTACAGATATAAAAGTCACAAATAGAGATATATATTGGAATAGGTTAAAAACACTAATTGTCACTAGATATTCGCCGTATTAGCTAAACTGTAAAAAATCCTAAAAGATCCTCCAAAAAGAACAAGAAAAGTTTATAAGATATGAGTAGTGGAGACCAGTACCGGTATCTTACAGTTCATAGCTGCCACTTACAGAACTTCCTTGCAGCTAGAGCAATTAAGTGGACAATCACAAAATAATACATTATTCTTTAAGTCTCCCCTCCTGCTCCGTTCTGTTTGTTGTGTAAAGTTCTCGCCCCACTCAAAATCCGCTGTGGCCTCCTCTAACGGTATCCAGATATTCAAACCAAGGGTGGTGGCTCTGTCCTGCCTCGTTCTGTCGCGGACGGGCACGCCCACGCGCATCCTGCACTGCGGGAGCACTGGCCGGGATTAATGCTCCTCCTGGCATGGACAGCTGACTGTGGCGACGTCCCAGCCGCTTGGCAGGCTGGGAGATGTGGTTGCTGCCTCCCCTGCGGTGGCAAACACTGCAACGGGCTCCCGCAGCGCGTGAGCCATGGCCGGGATTAATGCGCCTCCTGGCGCGGACAGCTGACTGTGGCGGCAACTGAATGAATGAATGAATGAAAGTGATTTTGTATTGCGCAACTTAGCCCAATGGGCGTCAAGGCGCCTAACCAGATGAAACTGACTTAAAAACATAACTAAAAGAGCTCTGGTAGGCCTTTATAAAATACCAAGTTTTAAGAGCCTTCCTGAAAAGGGCAAGAGAGGATTGCGACTTAATCTCCAAAGGGAGATTATTCCAGAGTAGAGGTGCCGCAATGGAAAAAGCTCTACTCCCCCAACAGAATAGAATCTGAGGACCGGAGATGCCTACTGGGGATGTAACGAGTCAGCAAGGATCCCAGAGCATCTGTGGGGCCAGCCTGCAGGGCTCTAAAAGTAAGGCAGAGAAGTTTAAAAGAGATTCTAAAAGTAATCGGAAGCCAGTGTAAGTTCTTCCTAGCCAGTGTAGCAGAAGCGTCCTTAGGAAGAGACAAAACAAATCTGGCAGCTGCATTTTGCACCAGCTGGAGGCGCTGAATAAGATATTTGTTAGACTCTGCATATAATGCATTACAGTAATCTAACCTAGAGCCTACAAGGGCAATCACTGTCTGTTTACGTGCCTTTGGGGACAAATAATGCAGGATTCTTTTCAAGGTCTTGATGACTCCCCAACAGGTAGACACGGTCCTATTAACCTGAAGCTTCATGGAGAGTGAGGAATCAAAAATTACACCAAGATTCCTAGCTGCCGGAGAGGGAGTGGGGCAGGTTCCTAAAGAAGAAGGCCACCACTCACTAGACCAAATGTCCTGGTCCTTGCCAAAGACCAGGACCTCTGTTTTATCGGCATTGAGTTTTAATGAATTTAGAATCATCCACTCAGCTACCATCTGCATGCAGGACCTAAAGGCAGACGCCGATTCCCCAATTGAATGGGCTAAAGACACCATAATTTGCGTGTCATCGGCATAGGACACTACCTCCATCCCCTGTGATCTCACTAATCTAGCAAGGGGGGCCACATAGATATTAAAAAGGGTCGGACTTAATGCCGATCCCTGGGGCACCCCACATTGCAAAGATTTAACAGGGGACAGGAACTCTCCAAGCATGACTCGTTGCTCTCTAGAATGTAAAAAAGAGTCAAGGAGACTTAAAGCCGGTCCTGCCACCCCTGCCTCCCTCAACCGAGATGTTAAGGTAGAGGGAGACAGGGTATCGAACGCTGCCGTCAGATCAAGCAGGACTAAGATCGTCGTCTGACCAAGGTCAACCTTACGACGAATGTTGTCAACCACCATAGTCAGGGTGGATTCGGTGCTATGAAATTTCCTGAATCCGTGCTGAGAGCTGTCCAAAAACTCAGAGGAGTCAAGAAAGATGGATAGATGCAGGTTTAGATGGACTTCCAGCATCTTTGCGGGAGCAGGTAACAAGGAGATGGGTCTAAAATTCTTTAACACTCCGGGATCAAGGGAAGATTTTTTGAGAAGAGGCTTCACTATGGCCTTTTTCCAGACCGAGGGAAAAATACCCTGGGTCAAAGCCCCATTCATAATTTCCAACAGTGGAGGTAAGAGAGTATCCTTGCATTCCTTTAGAACTTTCAAAGGACAGGGGTCTAAAGGAGAGGCGGACTTAGTCCTGTCTAGCAAAAGATTCAGCCCCTCAAGTGTAAGCAAAGGGAAATGGGAGAAAGAATTATTAGAATTTCTTCTCCAGGATTCAGAGGCCTTGATATTAAGAAGCGAGGGCTCATCCAACAACTTCCTCTGGTTTTCTAAAGCCAGATGAATATCCGAAATCTTCTTATAGAAGAAATCGGAGATGTTAGTGCAAAGCTCCTGAGAGGCCACAACTGGGTCGGGTATCTGAAGAGAGCATAAAGAGTCCACGATCTTAAAAAGCTCATTAGATGGAGGAAGAGAGGTCGTCAAACTAGAGAAATACTCTTGCTTCTCTTTAATAACTCTCAATTTATACTCACGTAACAACAGTTTATGGTCCTCTCTGTCGGACGGATCCCAAGACTTACGCCATTTTCTCTCCTTAGTTCTGCAGATTTGTCTTAGGAGTCTTAAAGGCTCCGTAAACCAAGGAGCAGAGGGTTTCCGACGGGCCCTATACCGCAAGGTGACCGGGGCTAAGGCGTCGACCGCTGTGGTAATGAGAGTGGCAAGCTCTTGAGCCGCCCCTTCCGCATCTCGCGAGGCAGAGGTTTCAAAGACTCGCAAAAAAGGAGAAAGGGCTTGGTCAGTAATGTTCCTATATCCTCTTTTCAGGACTCTATTACTAGAGGGAGCTTTACGGGGCTCCTCCATAGCGGGTGTAAGTCCTAAGGGAACTGCCAGATTGTCCGACCAGACCAAAGGCATGGGAGAACCAACAGAGAGTCTAGAATCGTTGGAGAACACTCCGTCCTAAATATGACCAGCCCGATGTGTAGGACTTTTTACCAGCTGAGTGAGCTCACAAGCTTCCAGCGAGTCAATCAGCTGAGAGGTATCCTTAGAACCCACATCGTCCAGATGGAAATTAAAATCCCCCATAATGGTCATATGAGATTTTCCGAAGTAGGGCTCCAAGATTCGCAATACCTCGGAGCAAAAACTGGCTCTAGGACCAGGTGGTCGATAAACCAAAATACCGGTAAAGGAGGCTGTGGAAGAAAAAGATATGCAAAAATACAAAGCCTCAAAAGCATCCGAGGGCGCAGACAGGATTTTTATAGAGCACAAAAATGAAGCTCTACAAATGATAGCCAGGCCTCCCCCTCTCCGCCCCAGTCTATCCTGTCTATGTAAGGTGAAACCCTCAGGTATCGCCAATATCAGATCATGCCCAGAGGAGGCAGATGCCCAGGTTTCCGTCACGAACACCCAGTCAGGTTGCCTGTCGTTCACGAACTCGTGGAACGCTATGTTATTCTTGATAAGTGACCTAGCATTTATCAAATAACCACTTCTAGGTTGAATGACATTCTGTAATGACCAAGAAAGTGAAGGTCCCCTACCAGAAAGATAGGAAGGACGAATCGCCACTCCACACGAGCAACAGGTAGAGGACCGGCGAAGATCCTCCGGGGACCAGCAACAATGACACGATAGAGGCGATGGTCTCAAAGCCAACAATTCATGCAGGGAGTAAGCCCTCACTACCTGTTGAGGAGATAGGGGGGTCTCAGAGTCCAGGCCGGCCGGCAGCCCGTCCTCAGCGCGGACGGGCGCAGACGGGCTGAACTCAGGCGTAACTCCGGCGGAAGTCCGGCGGTCCCGCTGCGCGGATCCGCTGCGCGTCGTCACGACCATCTTAAATAGCGACCTAGCGTCCTTGTGACAGCTAGAGCGTTAGCCTCCAAAATGGCGCCGCCAGGCGTCCCGGAGTACCCCCAATATGGCCGGCAAGCGATCTAAATCCCCGGGAGTGGACCCGTTAAGCACGGTGATCAACAGTTTTAATGTGCAAGTGAGGGGCGCAGCCTTAAGAACAAGGTAAACAGGCGAATAAAACTAACAAAAATACAAAACGGGATATTCTTTAAAAACGCACCAGCAGCAGTACAAGTACCACCCGATTGCAAGTGCAGCGCGAGCTAAACGCTTTCCAGGTAAGAAGTAGCTTGGCAGGCTGGGAGATGTGGTTGCTGGCTAGTGGCCCCCCCACGGTGGCAAATACTGCAAAAGGCTCTCGCGCTGCAGGAGCCCTGGCCCGGATTAATGCGCCTCCTGGTACGGACAGCTGACAGTGGCGGCGTTCCAGCCACTTGGCAGGCTGGGAGATGTGGTTGCTGGCTCCTGACTCCCAGTGGTGGCAAACGCTGCAAAGGGCTCCTGCACTGAGGGAGCACTGGCCGGGATTAATGCACCTCCTGGAGCGAGCAGCTGACAGTGGCTGCATCCCAGCCACTTGGCAGGCTGGGAGATGTGGTTGCTGGATCCTGGCTCCCCCGCGGTGGCAAACACTGCAACATCTTGTTTTATTCTATATGAGCCAAATCTGAAAGCAAACCTACAAAGACTATGAAACAAGACTGTCTAACCCTGGATCATGCTCTTAAAATACTGTGGCTGTCCTTTATCAATAAAACTGTTAGAATGATTGCCTTACCCTGGACTTTAAGAAGCAGCCAAGAAGGTAAAGCTTGAGAAGTTGGCAAATGAAGCTTGAGAAGTCGGCAAATGAAGGATGTCTTTCTTGACACAATGGCAAGATATAGAGCTTTTGCCGAAGGGGGAGAAACAGTAATAACATACATGTCTTATATCTTACTTGTAGGTTTTCAACCCTATTTAACCTAGGTTACAAATTATCAGCATCCTTATGACTTGACTAGACTATGACTGAGTACTGTGAACCACCTTGTTTCATTCCCTTGTTTTATGCTATTCTAAGGAAGCAATTTTTTAAATCTCTATTTATTATACACATTATCAGGGTCCCTAAAGCTGCTATCAGTACTTTGTGGAATCTCCAGCTATCTGTTTAGTGTTGCCTCTTATATCTACAAAGCAATTTGCATCAGGAAGGGGATGTGCTAAGACTGTTGAGTTTGCATATATTTGGAATGCCCTTTTAACTGCTAACTGTCTCTAGTTCCCTATTATAAAGAATTGCTTATTCTTCATAATAGGGAAATAATATTCTCAGACGCTAGGAATAGTTGTATTAATTTTTGTATTGGGTTGGAAGTGATTGGTTTTAAGTGTTAATTTATTCAATTTTACTCACTTATTTAGTGTACTTTTTTGGCCTATGTTGATAGCGCTGAAATAAAGTTTCTTTGACTTTCGTCAATATTGGCATTTATGTTAGGTAAGTGGATGTCAATGAATTACAAAAAGAGTCAACCAGTTTGTAGATAATATTCCTGTAATAGGAGGAGGTTTAGGTAGGACCAGCTTGGCGAGTGAATATGTGATTAAATAATGATCTGACCATGTGTAGGGTATAACCATGTGGTTAGGAACAGATAAATCCATAGACCACTTCTGATCCAATGTATGACCTTTGCTATGGGTGGGTAAGAACACATGTTGTTAAACATACAATAAGATATTCTTGGACAGAAGAAGAATTCTATTACTGGAACATTATTATTGTAGCACACTAATTATAGTTGTAGTCATAGTCAAAGCTGACCTTTAGTGTTAAAGGTGAAGAACCAGAACCTTTTGGGCCTGGCGGCGCAGGGTACGCCTTAATCTCCTGGGTTCTCCTGCTTCAGCTAACAGAGACACGGGGACACTCTGTCGACGTAAAAGATCAGATTTTATTAGCTGCAGCTAGTACAGTTGTCCTAGAAGTACACACACGGTATGTTCTCAGGAGACTGCCACTTCACTCTGTGGCGTACAATCTTATATTGGTATAGAAGACATATACATTACCCAGAAAACACACCTCTTACACACATTGAGAGCCAATAAGGGAAGTTTGAGATAGGACAGAGCCAATGGAGAAGATTGGAAAACAAGGTATCGTGTAACTCGAAGAAGCCTCTCCTTCAACTGTGTTTGCCACCCCTCCCCACAGGTTAAGGTATTAACGTGTCTGTAACTGACTTGCAGGTGGCGAGATACGTTTGTGTGTTCCGGAGGACAGTTGTGAAACAAGAGAATACGAGCAGAAGACAGCGAAGGCCAGAAGATAAGATAAAGTCAGAAGAGAATAGTGTGAACCAACAGATAGTTAAGACAGGGATTAGAAAAACCAGACAGGGATTAGTGTACTCGGCCGGTCCCTAACACCAGCTTTGTAAATAGAGGCAGAAGGCTATTTTGACACAATATTGCAGGAAAAGCAGAAAAGACTTCGTTCGCCGTGCTGCCTGAGTGAGGGCAACACAATATGGCGGCGGTTTGCAAAATGGCGGGTTAATACGATTGAGATCGAAAATCGAGTTTCCTCAGACCCCCCTTTTGCCAGAACTCAGGCAATAACATACGGACTCATGTTAATCTGAGTCGATGTCAATGGTCATGAGGTCATCAAGCTGTTGTTGCAACATCATTTTGATATTCTCTGTTCTCTGTGACTTAGGGTTTGGGATGCACATAGTAGCACAAAGGTCACAAATGGCGGGACCACAGTGCATACAGAGACAACAAGAGAAAATGATAGCCAAAACCATTCCAAGGAATGTTAATACCTTCCAACCCCATTTGGACAGTAGTGCCCAAAACGACCCCAATAACGACCAATCTCCTTTGTCCTGATGAATCGACTCGGAGATTATGTGTAATTTTGAGATGGCCTGGTATACTGTCGGAGCGTCATCAGGTATATAAATACAGCAACTTGATTTGATCAATTTACATACTCCACCACGATCTGCAAGAATAATATCTAAAGCAACTCGATTCTGTAATGTCATAAGACGATCCGCCTGTAGTTCCGCTGTGATATTACTTAAAGCTCCTACAGTGATGTCTATGGTAGTCTCTACTACACGAACCAGTTGCCTCATATTCCTACTGTTTGCCATAGGACCCCAAAAAGGGAGAAATCCTTTTAGGAAGTCTCCTCCCTCTTGTCCTGCTGTGTCTTTGGAATCAATAATCCCTCTGCCATATCAGTTTTTATGAAAATTCGAAGAAGCAGTATATGTAGGGGGAAGAAGGAAAGCTATATAGCAGGTTCCGGAAAAAACAGTTGGTATCCATGTTGTGGAAATATGGATTTTTCTGGTCAGTTATGTCCCCTATCTTGGACCCCAACGGTTCTATGTGCATGTTACAAGTACATGTATGTCCCCTCCAGTTCTAGTTATGAAGACGCAAATACATGTGCGTCCACCGTTAATATGTCCTCTGTTGATCCGCCATGAATGGGCCGGATATTCCATTCCTAAGTACGAAAGGCCACCGCCTTTATATGGTTCACTTATGCCATTTTTCAGTCCAGGCAAGTAGGCCCTGATTCTGTCATCAAGCTTTTCTTGCCTTCTGTCTCTGAAAGCTCCAGTCTGAGCCTGCATCTGTGACCATGAACTTTGTCTCATTCTCTGCGCGGCTCACGAAGCCTGACATCAGCCTGCCTGCTGCCTGCCAAAAAACCGTATTTCACCTTCGAAAATTATCTGCTCCGCTCCCTGCCCAATGCATTCCTGTCTAGTAGCTTAAGTAAACATTCTGCCAGTTACCGAGCAAAGGCCCGGCTTCTCTGTCTTCATGCAAATAATTCATAGCCCTGTTCTATGGAAGATTCCGCCCTCGCATCTAGTATAGACATTTAGACGCTTGTACACGCACTAATAGTCAGTATAGTCAGTATAGAATAAGATTCCACTCGAAGAGACCTCTCTTTTGGATAACATAGTTCTTTAAACATAGGATGATAGGTATGATTTGGGATTAGGTTGACTTGACCCTCCAGACTTCTGTCGCCACATGTAGAGCTAAATGTCTAAGTCCCCTTCACCCCCTAGTTGCACGTCAATCACACGTCATACTGCTGCGTGCGCATTTCTGCCAAGTATTTCTGCTGACATTGCGAAATTCTTTCATGTAACCACCCTCTTATGACATCACATCTGATGACGTTCTGTAAACACACCCAGTTACGCCTATCTTTGTCACGTATGAATATATTATCTCCACTATCAATTGTTACGCCTCTTGTATTGGCCTCACTGTAATGCTTATTGTATAAAAGTAATTGATTATCAATAACGTATGTACTTCACTTCCTGAACCTTCGTGGTGATGGAACCTGGAGCAACCGATTATAATCGACCTCTGGAATAAAGCCCATTCCGAACCTCTAATACCACGGATTCTGCCTCTTATTTACTGAGCTATTTCATTATGTTTCTGTATCAAATTAAGTCCCGGTAATTAAATTATTTACCACATAAATGGCGCCCGAACAGGGACACTTTCTCATCTCACGCGCCGGCGGTGCGTTGCAGGCCCGGTCTCCTGCCACAGCTGGACGGACAACAACGCGTACCAGCAGGATTTCCTGTATCTCCCTCCGGTCAAGCGGGGGCGACTGAGGCTGCGATCAACACCCAGACGAGGCGGTGAGAAGTGCGAAGTATCCCGACCAGAGCCTAGCTGAGAGAGCAAGATCCGAGGTATACAGAGGCCCACCAGTTTCTGAAGTCCCAAGTCGAGTCCAGTGTCCGAAGTGTTCGAGTCGAGTCCAGTCCGGTTCAAGTTCAGTCGAGTTTCTGAGGCCTTCCGTTTCCGAGCTACCCGGTGAGTACCATTACTGGGGAGGCGTTCTGGCGTGCACATAAGTTGTGCCGGCCCAGACGGGTTTGGGTACACAAATCCGGTCTGCACTGTTTCAGCAGTGTATCTGTACTGTTTAGCAGTATATCTAGTATATCAAGTATATAAATTCAGACTAATTCAGTTCAAGTCGAGTATCATGTTTAATGATTAAGTTTTTCTTAGATCATCGTCATCATCACTGTTGCTCAGTTAAATGTTATATGTTAAATGTTTATAGTACGTTCTGCATATTGTGGTATGAATGACTGTTCATTATTGTGTTTTATTGTATTAAGTTTGTTCAAGATCAAGTAGCAGATCAGTTCTCAATATGCCGCTCTTTTCGAAATTAAGACAGATCACAACCAGAAAAGGGGTACTCGAAGAAGCTGTTCCCATTCCTCCTAGGGACACTCCAGGGTACTTCATGTATCATAAACATGGCCTAGACGCCATATTATTCCTTGATTTATGGGTAGACTATACTAAGGAATTACCAGAAAGTCAAAGGTGGCCCGCAGCGGGGACCTGGGATTCAGAGTGTATCGTGAAAGTAGAGGAAGAATTATGGAAAAAGAAAGCTAGACAATCACAGAAAGACGCCATTGAATTATGGCGTAAAGAATCATATAGACGTACAGAAAAAGCACGTAGACAGGAAGAGAAGAGTAAAGAAAATTCAAATGAAGTCCGAGAAAATCTATTAATTAAAGAAGGTGCACGAGTGAAATCAGAACAAGTAGACAGACAAAGAAATGCCCTTATGAATGGTATGTATCCCCTTCTGGCTGAAGGATTACCTAAGGCTACTCCAGGGATACCAAAAGACTTGCCAACCCCATTATTTCCAATAAAGGTACATCCTAAGGGGCATCCTAGAACCGCAGAAGATGTTTTTCTTTCCTCATATTTAGATGACGCAGCTCCCGAGTATGCTAACCCCGCCCCACATAGACCGTTGGCCGGGGAGGTTCAACGCCAAGATCCTGTACCTGTACCCTTACAGCATCAAGTTCTGACACAAGTTCCGGCAAGCACAGCTGTTTCTGCATCTGTCCCTACAGCTACTTCTATAGCTGTATCCACACCTATAGTTGCTGTATCACGTTCAACGAATCCTTTCACACCCGATACCCCAGATGGGGCTACCGGAGGTGCTACCAATATCTTTTCTACGCCACCTAGAATAAATAAACTTACTTTTCAAGAGTCAGCACATTCACGTACCCCCAAACTCATAAATGCCCGTACGCTTAAGGAACTTCTTATAGATTGTAGATATGACCCTGTGCCCGGAAAAGAGGACGAAATGACCCTAGCATCATTACGTATCAGACGAGCCGCAGTGTATTTAGGGAAATTACCAGGAATGACTGCACATCTAGATAATATATATCATTTTGTCCAAACCGGGCGAGATTCTGAATGTATTAACAGAGCTATGGAATACCAGAAAGTGGAAATACAGGGGGAACTGTTGCGTTTCCTCATAAATTGTGTGATCAGAAATCAAGACCGACCGGGGGTAGACCCGGAAGCAATGCAGATTCTTACCAGATGGAGCCAGAATATATCAGAAGGGAGACATGATAAGCAAAACTGTATAATAGCCATGTGCCGAAAGATCCGTAAAGAAATAGAACGCCTACACGAAGAAAGATTAACGGTAGACCAGTTCGAACAAAGCGAGGAAGAAGCATCAGGACTGCCCACAGGACAGTCAGAAACCATAGCCTATGTAGGTAGAGGAAAATCTTGTAATAGTACTAGATGTCTTACTGATCCGATACGTCCGATATGTCTAGAAAATAACAGGAATTTTCAAACACCAATGATAAATATAAGGTCTAACGAGCATTCATTCCAAGCAGCAGATAAATTACTCCGAGAACGAAGGGGTTATCATTTTCTCGATTCTATGGATGAACAAGAATTAGCCAGGTCAGCTGTCCATTGGGTTGACAGCCCCGGGAAGTATAGTGATGACACAATAGCACACACATTTTTGAATCTCACCCCAGATGAACAGCGTTTAGCTGGGATTTATATGATTCAACAACTTCTTATACTATATAAAAGCCAACATTCAGATCCTGGTCCCTTACCTGATATATTGACCGAATTACTCACGAATAGATGGAGAGGTTCAGGTACTAAGCTAATTAAAGAAATACTAGAATCAAGAAAGCAGTACATTCTTTTTATATGCCCAGAACATGTCTCGCTGCCCATCAAGGAAAGAACCATGTATTACATGGACAGACAGAATCCCTTACGAGAAGTGCACCCAATAAAGGGCGAGGACAATGAGTTTAAACGTGTATATGTGTATACGCCCATATCGAAAATAGAATTGTTGGAAATGAAGAAAGTGGTACCCAGTCATGACAAAGACCCAGCGGGTTTCCACCGAGAAATTAAAGACATGTTACTCATGGGAGAGTATACCTATCCCGACATTATGACTATATTAAAGGTATTAATGCCTGCTGGCATTTATGAAAAACTCAAGGAAAAAGAGTGGGAGGTAGGAGACCAAAAGATAGATTGGACAGCACTAGAAGCAGAAGAAAAGGCCCGAGGTCCAGGTTCGGGGCTTGGGGACAAAACTAAAGCACTACCAGGTCTACTAGTACAGGTACTGCCACGTTTATTAACTACGAAAAAGGAGGACTGGGGTGCAATCTCAGCCTGTAAACAAAAGCAAGATGAAGACACTAGTGATTTCTATGCACGATTTGAAAAATGTTTTGGTATAAATAGTGGCATAAAAGCAAGTAGCGAATCATACCCACATCTGTTTGTGACAAAATTAGTTGAAAATTCCTTGCCCCAAGTGAAGAATAGAGTATTAAAATTCGAGAGTACCTGGCAAGGTAACACTCCATCACAAATGTTACAAATGTTACAGTATCATCACAATAGAATTAGAGAGGAACAAGATCATGAACAAAGACGCATGAAAGACACAAAAATGAAAATGCTAGTCTCCCAGACAGTTCCAGCTGAAGGACATAAAAAGGGTACGACACATTCTGGCGATTTAGCAGGACCTGTAAAAGGGACATGCAACTATTGTAAACAACTAGGTCATCATGTACACGATTGCCCGGTCCTGAAGCGTAATATCGCCACAGGTATTACAAAAGAAAGACCACGGCCACTTAGACAGGATCAGAATGAACAAGGAGCACCGCAGCATGCACAGGCCATGCCAGCTCCACAACAGACTATACAGTTTGTGCCAGCTGCACCAGCGCTGCCTGTTGCTGCCACGCAAACCACGACACGACAATTGTATCAGACCGCACAGTATGACTATCCTGATTATCAACGATATGCATGAACAAGCCTAGAGAGGGAAGTTGACTTACCCCTTATCGAGATCCCTGTAGATCAAGAAGGACCTTATGTACATAGTGAATTATTAGGCCAAGACAGAAAATGTTTACTCGATACAGGGGCAAGTCGAACAACTATAAAACGTAGTGAAGTTCCAGGGGCACCCCTCTCAGGCTCACAGAATATTTCCCTTGGTTTTTCAGGAAAACCTATTGTTAATGAAGTATCACAACCTCTTCCACTTACGATAGGACCTTTGACCCGAACTACAGATTTATTGCTTACTAAATCATGTCCAGAAAACCTGTTAGGAATAAAAACACTGAAGGCTCTAGGAGCTATAATATGTTGTTCTCCGGAAGGAGTAAGATTGTTTTTACGTGATTTTAAAGGTCATTATGTGTCTAGAGACATGGATCCCCGATTGCAGACTTTACCTACACATCTATGGGCACAAGGCCCTACTGATGTTGGTTGCATGAATATTACACCATATCGAGTTACACTAAAGGCAGGAGTGGTACTACCACGAATGCGACAATACAAGTTACCACCAGATGCTGTAGTGGCTTTACTACAAATCATTGACGAGCTCATTGCCCAAGGAGTGGTTGTAGAAACAGACTCCAATGTATGTAATTCACCGATAATTCCGATTCTCAAACGAACAGATCCGAAGGCCCCGCCAGTATATCGATTGATTATTGATCTGCGCGAATTAAACAAGTGTATTGTGCCACAATTCCCTGTGGTCCCCGATATCTCATCATTACTGACAGCTATTGATTCCGAAGCAACATTTTTTACTGTAATTGATCTCAAAAATGCCTTTTTCAGCGTCCCGATAGATCCGGAAAGCCAATATTTGTTCGGATTTAGTTTAAATGGACGTAGCTTTAAGTTCTCACGCGCACCTCAAGGATTTACAGAAAGCCCCAGCATCTATAGCCAAGCACTGAAACGAGAACTCGACAGTATCCACATGCCAGTTAACACTGCTTTGCTTCAATATGTCGATGATCTGCTGATCACCGCCCGAAGCGAACCTGAATGTGAAAAAGCATCACTGACGGTTTTACAATTTCTAGCCGAAAAGGGGCACAAGGTGTCCCCTTCTAAGCTGCAATTCTGTGTCCAGCGAGTTATTTATCTTGGTCACTCGCTGTCCAAGGAGGGAAGGCAGCTTACACCCGACCGCATTCAGTTAATAGCTAACATGCCAATACCCAAGACGCAAAAGGAGGTGCGGGCTTTCATAGGCCTCACTTCATATTGTAGGCAGTGGATCCCTCAGTATGCATTTCTAGCAAAACCACTCATTCAGTTGACAACACAGGAGGCAGCCACATCGACTGTTCTCCCTTGGACTCAGGAACACACACACGCTTTTGAAAGCTTAAAGAAAGCTCTATGCCAAGCACCTGTTTTAGCAACACCATGTTACAGTAAACAGTTTACACTCTTTATTACAGAACGAGAAGGTACTGCCTTGTCAGTACTCACACAGGAACAAGCAGGAGCACACAAACCATGTGCTTATTTTTCGAGTACATTAGATCCCGTAGCTCAGGCTCTGCCTGCGTGCCTGAAATCAGTGGCAGCGACAGCTTTAGCAATCAGACAAAGCGATGCCATAGTGTTAGGACATCCATTGACAGTACAAGTACCACACGCAGTAGAGGTTCTTGTGAACCGAACGCAAACACAACATTTGACTATAGCAAGACTTACAGGGTACGAACTAACACTGTTTCAGCCACATATAGAAATCAGACGTTGTAACACATTGAATCCTGCCACACTTTTACCTGTAAATGGAACAGACCCATTAGCCCACGATTGTATTGATGTTATTACAATCACGACGAAACCCAGACAAGACTTGACAGATGTTCCGTTGTCAGATCCAGACCTGACGTTGTATGTAGATGGTTCATGTATGAGAACAAGTACAGGAGAGTTAGTGGCCGCTTACGCAGTCACCACAGACACTGAAATTATTGAAACCAAGTGTATAAATACCTTGTCCGCTCAAGCAGCAGAGCTCGTCGCTCTGACACAGGCCTGTATTCAAGCCGCAAATAAAAAAGTCAACGTATACACTGATTCACGTTATGCATTCGGAGTCGTACATGACTTCGGCGTGCTGTGGCGAGAGAGAGGTTATTTAACTTCTCACGGTGCCCACATTCAGCACGGACCCCTCATTCATGCCTTATTAGATGCAATACATTTGCCCATTGCAATATCGATTATGAAATGTAAAGCTCACACGAAAATTACTGATATCATTTCTCAAGGCAATGATCTAGCTGACAGAACAGCTAAACAGACAGCTCAAACTCAAAAATCCGACATGACAAAGACAATAGTTCCGACGCTGACACATTGTATGACGGTTAAAGATCCTACTCTTGACGTAATTGATATACAGACACATGCTACACCAGAAGAAATAAAGAAATGGACGGAATTAGGAGGGATCCAAACGGACCAAGGATGGATGATGAAGGAAAAATCTGTGTGGTTCCTTCCTGATTCAATGGTCCAAGTTATAATTAACACTGTACATAGTCCTGCACATCTAGGAGAGAAAGCAATGCTAGACAGCATTCAACATATTTGGTTCAACAAGCATTTACGAGCAGCAGCGAAACAAAAAGTTCGTACCTGCATGATATGTTGCCAGTTCAACCCAGGAAAAAGCGTTCCCGTAGAACAGGGTGGATTTCATCCTCCTGATCATCCTTTTGAAGTCCTCCAGATGGATTATATCCAGATGGAATGATGTAGAGGATTCAAATATGTTCTCGTAGTTGTGTGTGCTCTTTCCCGTTGGACGGAGGCATACCCGGTTTCAGATTACACTGCCCCGACTACTGCCAAACAGTTGGTTCGAGAATTCTTCCCACGATACGGTTTACCACGTGTTGTTCACTCAGATAACGGCCAGCCGTTCTCATCCGAATTAATGAAACACGTTTCACTTTTGTTAGGCTATCAGTGGAAATTCCACTGTGTCCGACACCCCGAAGCAGCAGGTCTCGTAGAAAGACATAATCAGACTCTGAAAATAAGATTATCCAAAATATGCAGAGAGAAAGGTGTCGACTGGGTAGTAGCATTACCAGTTGCACTCTTTTACACAAGAATGGTAGCACACTCTCGAACAGGGCTATCCCCGTATGAAGTGATCTTCGGCAGACCACCAAATATGTGGGGGACGCCTATACCACGCAAAATAACTGATATTGACTGTAATATGCTGACAGATTACTTGGCTTCCTTGATGTCTGCACTACAATCTTGTCGTTCACAGGTAGCTGCAGCCTTTCCTGACAACACTGAGGTGAAACCCCATGACGTGGTTCCGGGGGACCTGGTCCTCGTGAGGAACTTTGACCGCAAAACTCAGCTGGAACCTAGGTGGAGGTCACCTCAGCTGGTGTTGCTCACCACAAGAACAGCCGTGAAGATCGAAGGCAGAAAGGGATGGATTCATTCAAGTCATATCAAGAAATTTCATGGACAAAAATCAGATGTGAATACCTCACCTTGTGTGTCTTCACCCATTGACTCAAAACTTCCTTTTGTGGAAAAAAGTGACTCTGAACATTATAAATTAAAGCTCAGGCCCAATCAGTCGAGCAATTTGATTGTTTAAGTCCTCTCCAAGGTGAAGCGGTTGAATTGTCTCTGACATGTATCCCTTGGACCTGAATAGAGAAAACACCCGAAAAATGTTGAAACGACAGGCGTACTGTAAATCACTGCGTAGTCATTGCATAGTGACGTTATTAATTTTATTTTTCTCAAGTCTTTTAATAATTACTGCAAGTATATTGTTGCACATATATTATCCTATTTCTAGACATGTTTACAATGTTACTGCTGAACATTCTTTTAGTAAATTACCTCCGCTTGAGTTGTCATACAGATTTGCGCTGCGCAATAACACTTTTATTAATATGTTACATCATTCCCATTAGGTTAGCAATGCTACAAATTGTTGGATATGTGGCCGACTCCCTCCCTATCAGAATTATAAAGGAATTCTACCTCTTTTTCCATACCCGTTCACACACAACGGCTCCTGTGGAGCATGGTTTAGTTTAATTAATTCCCAAGATTCGAAATCTGCAGTTTATCAAGACAATGGGGTATGGGGAAATCTGATTTTAGTTTTACTTAAGGTCTGCCACCCCAACAAGGAGGGACTTCCCAAAGGAACAGGAACTGATCTAGAAAATGAAGTGTATGGATTAGGTAACTTTACGCTTAATCTCCTGATCTTGAATGTCGAATCCGAAGCTACTCCAATTTTGCCCGCTATGTCAATATTTCCAGTAAAAGGTGAATTATGTGTAAGAAAGAATGGTTCCATACACATGGGCCATAGTAAATGCACCACTGTAGTAGAATTTAGTGATCAAGGCAAGTCTACATTTAGAGCTTCCCGCCATTCCTATTTCATATGTGGTCAGACGGCATATGTACGTTTACCTCTAGATTGGGATGGTACTTGCTACATTGGATTCCTTTTGCCACCTGTTTTTCTAGCTCCTCCTGATTATCACAGAAATATTCATTTAGTACACAATAGAGAAAGGAGAGATCTCCCAATAGTCGACTACACTGAAACAGCATGGGAAAAATACACCGATTTCAATAAAGGTCTCTTTCCCTATATAGGTACCGTTACTAATAGTAAGCTGATACGTAGATTAACTAGAACCCTTGAAGCAGTAGTGAACGAAACTATTTCCGCCTTAGGCAATTTAACAGAAGAGCAGTCTGCTATGCGGATTGTTGTGCTTCAAAATCGTCTTGTCCTTGACGTCATCCTGGCTGATAGGGGCGGAGCTTGTAGGGTCATCGGATCAAGCTGTTGCATATTCATACCAGAAAATTCGCCATCTGTATATAAGGCCATAACCCGCCTTCATAAGATTGTAAGCCAGATACACCAGAAACCAGGCACCTGGACTTGGTCCGGTTGGTTTTGGAGCGTGTTATCAGCCTGGGGATGGAGAGTTCTATCCTTCCTAGGTATTGGCCTTCTCATATTATTCAGTTGTTGCTTATGCCTGCAATGTGGACCAGCGATTTGTGGTCTGTGTGCCACATCGTGCATTCCACATCAAGATTTTCATTCAAGATCCCGGAAGAAGAAAGAAGAACAAATGATGCTATATGAACAGATCAATGGATTAATGAAGATTGATATCTCTTGACGGGCAAGTAGGGGACAAGGAGGGAATGTGGAAATATGGATTTTTCTGGTCAGTTATGTCCCCTATCTTGGACCCCAACGGTTCTATGTGCATGTTACAAGTACATGTATGTCCCCTCCAGTTCTAGTTATGAAGACGCAAATACATGTGCGTCCACCGTTAATATGTCCTCTGTTGATCCGCCATGAATGGGCCGGATATTCCATTCCTAAGTACGAAAGGCCACCGCCTTTATATGGTTCACTTATGCCATTTTTCAGTCCAGGCAAGTAGGCCCTGATTCTGTCATCAAGCTTTTCTTGCCTTCTGTCTCTGAAAGCTCCAGTCTGAGCCTGCATCTGTGACCATGAACTTTGTCTCATTCTCTGCGCGGCTCACGAAGCCTGACATCAGCCTGCCTGCTGCCTGCCAAAAAACCGTATTTCACCTTCGAAAATTATCTGCTCCGCTCCCTGCCCAATGCATTCCTGTCTAGTAGCTTAAGTAAACATTCTGCCAGTTACCGAGCAAAGGCCCGGCTTCTCTGTCTTCATGCAAATAATTCATAGCCCTGTTCTATGGAAGATTCCGCCCTCGCATCTAGTATAGACATTTAGACGCTTGTACACGCACTAATAGTCAGTATAGTCAGTATAGAATAAGATTCCACTCGAAGAGACCTCTCTTTTGGATAACATAGTTCTTTAAACATAGGATGATAGATATGATTTGGGATTAGGTTGACTTGACCCTCCAGACTTCTGTCGCCACATGTAGAGCTAAATGTCTAAGTCCCCTTCACCCCCTAGTTGCACGTCAATCACACGTCATACTGCTGCGTGCGCATTTCTGCCAAGTATTTCTGCTGACATTGCGAAATTCCTTCATGTAACCACCCTCTTATGACATCACATCTGATGACGTTCTGTAAACACACCCAGTTACGCCTATCTTTGTCACGTATGAATATATTATCTCCACTATCAATTGTTACGCCTCTTGTATTGGCCTCACTGTAATGCTTATTGTATAAAAGTAATTGATTATCAATAACGTATGTACTTCACTTCCTGAACCTTCGTGGTGATGGAACCTGGAGCAACCGATTATAATCGACCTCTGGAATAAAGCCCATTCCGAACCTCTAATACCACGGATTCTGCCTCTTATTTACTGAGCTATTTCATTATGTTTCTGTATCAAATTAAGTCCCGGTAATTAAATTATTTACCACAATGTATAGGCCCTATCATGACAGATAAAATACGTGCCCTGAGATGGTACTAACGGCGGCGAATTCTGAGATGAATGGATGTACGTATGGGAGCAAAAGCTTTTTCTCTGCTCGGTGTCAGCAGTCTGACCATTTATTTGCGAACAGAAATTGCCTTGATGAGGTATAGTCCAAATCGGTGGAGATTTGCCCTGTTTGACCTTATTACTAAGACTAGTGATGTAATGGGTGACGTTCCAATTAGTGTATGCTTTTCTCTCATCGATAGAAATTTTACTATTTTACATGATTTTAGCCATAGCTACCATTCCCTTTATTAACGAACTATGACTAAAATCTGGACCACCAATATAAGAACTGACAGGTCGCTTAAATTGGCTTTGATAGGCATTAGAGAAAATTAGAAAATAAGCCCAAGCAGAACCTTCATAAGAGAACGGAAGGACTAAATATGGCATCCCTTTTTCTGTGGCATAAGGCATTAGTCCACACACCCAACAGTCAGTTGTATTAATCACTAATTGGTGTTGATGTAATAACTGGATAAAAGAGTTATTGTAATATTCGGTTCTTCGAATCAGTTCATGTTGAGGAAGTGTATGAAAAAGATGTGGAGAGATAGTGGAATAAGAAGGCACAGTGATAGAAGAAGGGACAACTTTCTGCTGCATAGCATGAATAATCCAACCGATACACGCCATTAAAATACACAATAATACAAAAATACATAAGGTTATACCACAACGACTATATGCTATTTTACAGTACTTTTTCATTTTTTCTTTTCTCTCTCTATCTCCTAATGTAGTATCCATCTTCTAAGTGGATGCTCACGGCAAACTTCCTCAATCACTTGGTTATGATTATCTGCCGTCCTTTGACACTGCACGTCCTGCAGACCTATTGCCACTACTCAGGTCACAACCAAGACTCCTACCGTGACCCTGCAACCGGGATAGAAACTACATGGAAGAGAGAATCTCAAGTTTTCTTCTTCGGTCTAGGTCTCAGATTATAATGAGCCTTATCAGGTATAGTCTGATCCTGAAACAATGTTCGTGGATCTGTGGTATTCAGACGAAGGTGCGGTGGTACAGCTTCCTGGAGAATGTCGTCGCTTTCTTTCTATGACAATGTTCCATTCACGTGTGCATCACTAAATGGTACAAAACGAGGAACCTTCACGCTTTCAGAGTCTCTTATACCCTTGCGAACCCACTGATCGAAGGGCAAAGGCAAAGGCACCTTCTTGCAGTGCACACCATGAATCCAATTCTTCTTTCCTTCAACTTTCACTGCTGTATAGGTTGTCAAGAGAACCTGACGAGGTTCTCTCCAGCGAGGCTCCAAATTCTTCGTCCTTTGGAAATTCTTCACACAGACCCAGTCGCCTGGTTGGATGGAATGACCTGAGTCTGTGGAAGCCTCGGGCAAAGCGCTCTGAACCTGTTGATGAAGAATACGCAATTTAGTTGTGAGGTCATGCAAGTAATCAATCAACATCGGGTATGGTATATCAGAGTACTTTTTAGGGTGAGGGACTCCCCATACGTTAGCTGGGCGTCCGAAAACAATCTCATAAGGGCTAAGTCCCAAACGAGAATGCACAGCCGTTCTGGTGGATAGAAGAGCCAAAGGTAGGGCATCGGGCCAACTAAGGCCTGTACTGGCTTGTATCTTAGCCAGTTTAAGCTTTAGAGTGCCATTATAGCACTCTACTAGACCCGCTGACTGTGGATGGTTTGCCGCATGGGATTTTTGCTTGATGCCGAGACCTGCACAAACTTTTTGCATGACTTGGCCCACAAATTCACTCCCATTGTCACTCCAGACAATGCGCGGCAATCCAAATCTAGGAAAAAATTCCTTTAAAAGTATTTTGGCTGTGGATAGAGCAGTATTGTCTTTCAGGGGATATGCCTCTATCCATCTGGAAAAGGCACATACCACCACTACAACATATTTGAGATTGTTGCATCGTTCCATGTGAATGTAATCGCTTTGCAACACCTCAAATGGATAGGTCGGAGGAGCAAAGTGACCTGCTGGAGTTGGGGTTCCCTTTCCCGGATTGTACATTAAGCAAATGATACAATGTTTCACTACATTTTCTGCACATTTCGGCATTCCCTCATTCTGCCATACTGGAGCTAAAAGCTTGCATATTCCTTTCGCACTTAGGTGGGCTGGACCATGCGCCATTGTGACTACAGGTAGTACATAGGCGTCTGGTAACAGCCAACGTTGGTGCTCTGACAATTCCACCCAACAACCCATCTCATCTAACATTCCTGTACTTTCTTTCCACCTACTCAATTCTTTCTCTGTAACCTCTTCTTGAATTGATTTCACACTTTCTTCTGTGTCTTCATACATTCCTCTTTCCCTGACCCAATTTGCAGGGCCCGCAACATACATGCGACTTGTAGCATCTCTGGCTGTCTTTTTAGCTACCTCGTCCGCAAATGCATTTCCACGACCAACATCGTCGGTAATCTTCTTGTGCACACTACACTTCACGATTGCTATTTGGGTAGGTAAAGCAAGTGACTCAAGAAGGTCAGTCACCAACTGACCATGTTGTATCTTAGTGCCATGGGAAGTAAGGAAACCCCTTTCTTTCCACAGACGTCCGAAATTGAACGCAATACCAAAAGCGTATTGGCTATCGGTATACACGTTCACTCTTTTTCCTTCGGATAGCACACACGCTCTAGTTAAGGCTATCAGTTCAGCTGCCTGAGCTGAGTTATGTCTGATGCGTGCTGTTTCCACAACTGTATGCAAAGTAGTAACCGAATAAGCTGAAGTTGTCTCTCCATTAGGAAGCTTAAAACAAGAACCGTCTACCCATAGTGTTCAATCCGGATTCACTAATGGTGTATCTGTCAGGTCAATTCTACCCTTTGTCTCTTCCTCAGTACGGAGGAAACAATCATGTTGTTCTTGAACACCTTTCTCTTCTGGAAGAGGCAACAAAGTAGCTGGATTTAATGTGTTACATCGTTTGATGTGTACGTGACTAGCCAAAAGCGTCAGTTCATCTCCAGTCAAACGGGCACTCGTAAGATGCTGTGTTTTTGTTCTGTTTAGCAAAGTATCTACTGCATGTGGCACCATAATAATGGGAGTATTATCTAGCACCACTCCAGCCGACTGGCGAATGGAAATTGCTGCTGCTGCTGTCGCTTTAAGACAACTAGGCAATGCTTTAGCTACTGGATCTAACGTAGCCGAAAAATAGGCACATGGCCGCTGTTTGTATCCAAATCGCTGCGTTAAGACTGATAACGCACAACCTTCTTTTTCATGAACATAGAGCGTAAAAGGTTTACTGTAATCAGGAGTACCTAGTACAGGAACAGAACACAGAGCAGCACGTAAGTCAGTAAAGCTCCTCTGATATTCGTCAGTCCACGGAAAGGGCTGAGGCGTATCTTTCAAAGTGAGTGTCAACAAAGGTTTGGCCAACAGAGAGAAGTTAGGGATTCACTGCCTACAATAGGAAGTAATACCCAGTAAGGCACGTATCTCTCTTTGTATGGATGGCACAGACATTTGCGCAATTGCTTGGATACGTTCTGGGGTTAATCGTCTTCCCTCCTTTGACAAGATATGACCCAAGTAGGTAACCTCTCGACGAACATATTGTAGCTTAGAAGGTGAAACCTTATGATTAAGATCGGACAAGTGTCGCAACAATGCAACCGTCACATTCTTGCATATGTCCTCTGAATCAGCAGCTATCAACAAGTCGTCCATGTACTGAATAAGAGCAGCACCAGACGGCAAAGAAAAAGCATCAAGATGACATTTCAAAGCTTGACTATAAATAGAAGGACTTTCACAATAGCCCTGAGGTGCGCACTTAAACCGGAAGCTTCGGCCTCCAAGGGAGAAGCCAAAAATATCTCTACTTTCTTCGGCAATGGAAATACTAAAGAAAGCATTTTTCAGATCGATAACAGAAAAACCAAACAGCTGTGGAAGGTATCATTGTCAACAGTGCAGTGATATCTGGGACAACTGGAAACTGTGGTACAACAGTTTTGTTAACCTCCCGAAGGTCAATCACAAAACGATAAACAGGAGGCTGAGAAGGATCAGTGTGTTTAAGAACGGGAAGAATAGGGCTATTACATATGTTTCCTCTCGTTTCCTCAACCACTCCCTTCTGAATTAAATCATGAATGATTTCCAAAAGCGCTCTTTCACCTTCAGTGGAAATTCTATATTGAGGAACGCGTGGAAATTCAGCATTGGGCTTGAGGGTAACAACATACGGTGGGATCTCAAGAAAACCAATATCATTTGGACCTGTAGCCGAAAGCGTTGCAGGAAGAGAGAGCAATTCAGGTGGGAAATGATCTTTAGACAAATACATTGGAGAAGTCAATCTTTGTCCTAAAGTAAGATATACACCAGAAGGAGAACAAGATATTGTGGCATGCATTCTTTTTAGTAGATCTAAGCCCAATAGTTTCTCGCCGCAACCATTCGTTAAGAGAAGCGGAGCTTCCAAATCATAAGGGCCAATTGAAATAGGCAAAGGGCTAGAGACCGGATTACGAACTGGGGCGCCAGAAAAACCTACAGATACATTTGTTAAGCCAGAAAAAGGTGCCCCAGGGAGTTTTGAATGAATGATAGAACTTCTCATCGCACCAGTATCAAAAAGAAATGGCTCTGAAACACCCATTGTAGTGACATTAACATAAGGTCCATTCTGATCTACTGGAATCGACACAACTCCCTTACTTTGTCCATGGCTGTCCTAGTTAGCATGAAGACCTTAATTATCGCCTTCAACATAGCAATCCTCATTGTAGTACTGTGTAGACCGAACGTTTTGTTGATCAAAGTAATTCACGGAACTTGGAGGAGGAAGGGAACGCTGTTCTTGAATCAACATACCTCGACCTCTACCTTTGTTTGCTGACTGGAGGCCAGCACGACCTCGTGGAACAGATGGTGTGCCATTACGCTGCAATAAAACCAGACAACCATTCTTAAAATGACCTTCCTCTCTACAATAGGCACATTGATTAGGACCTAACAAAGGTCGCGGAATATATGGCTCAGGTTTTTGATACACCCTCTGAAACTGCGGAGGCTGTTGAAACTGGGGCTGAGCATAAAATGGTGGATAAGCTTGTTGCAAGAGAACCTTAGTTTTCAATTCTTTAGTCTTTTTCTCTTGCTTGTGGGACTACATTCCCCATCAACATGTCAATGTCTGCTAAATTCATGATACAGGCATCAACAGTCTGTGACAATTCTTTATAATAACCTGCAGGGTTCTTACAAGGATCCGGTAAAGACTGTTTAAGAGCCAAAACCTCAGATCTTTTCCAGGGAACATGTACCCATATACGCTGGAAGTGAGCAGGAGTAGCCGGATTACCACCTACTCCCGCAACCTCTTCTCTCCACACTGGGGGAACCTCTCTCATTGGATAGTTTTTCAGTGTCAACCTAACTGAGGGATCGGAGTCTAGAAAAGTCTGGGAGGTAAATAAGGTTCTAAAGGTAACAAGTCGCTTTACGGCGTCCTCAGCCTTGGAACCCACAATGAGACCCTTATCAAAATCAGCCTGAATATCTAACAGACCCTGAGGAACCGAACCCAAATCCATATCCTCCTATCTTTTAACGAGAGAATCACACATGACATTAAAAACATATCTCTGCGTAGGCACATTCCACTGTGAGAAGGTAGGTATAATGTCGAGCACACTATACTGAGGAGTCTTCTCAATCCATTTACGAGCGAGAGAATTTAACCTCTCTCGTTCTTTGGAAGCTGGGAACTGACTACGAGTCACATTTAAAGCTTCACAGAAAGGAGATAAAAGACCAGAAACCGTATCTGTGAGTCGTTTACGCATAGACGGAGAATTGGACATAAGAATAGGGGACAAAGTATTAGGCGAAATAATTGAAAAAGAATCGGTAATTACCGGGGGAGCAGAAGGCAAAGAAGATGAAGGCAAAGGAGTCGAAGGCAAAGCCGGCAGAGGCGGCAATGCTTGAGGGGGCAAATGCGGAAGAGCCGGAGCAAGCGGAAGCGCAGCTGGCGGCTGAGCAGGCTGAAACAACGGCATTAGCACCTTGTACATAGGGTGGAGGTAATCTCAATAAGTGAGACATCAAGGGATCTTCCTCTGAATCCTTTCTTTTATCGGAAGGGGAAGCTGGCAGCATCGGATAGCATTTATCTATCGCCATATGATGCTGTCTCTCTGAAATTTCCATCGCATTATCGACTTCATCATCTTTAAATTGTTGAGCAGCCTGTATAATTGTCATACCCTGTGTTTTCCTATCTCGTTTTTCCTCGCTTCCTTACGCCAAAGGCGGAAAGAGTCAAACATTGCCAGCCGGGCTTTTCTTTTAAATAAAATAGCTTTCAAATTATCTAAAATGTCAGGCTCAAAGCTACCATTTTCTGGCCATTTTAAAACACCATCATTCTTCGTGTATCGGATCCATGCCTCGTTAAAGGCAATGGGGCCAACACCATGTTTAGAATAGAGCTCATAAGTGGGAGTTCCAACCGAAGGAATTGGACAAGAGTCCTCCAGCCGGGAATCCCTATTACAACCAAAGCAACAAAGTTTCTCAAACTTAGTCATACCAGGCATCGTTATTT
Organism: Triturus cristatus; assembly: GCF_964204655.1. Lineage (NCBI taxonomy): Eukaryota > Metazoa > Chordata > Amphibia > Caudata > Salamandridae > Triturus > Triturus cristatus. The sequence continues at coordinate 774,341,466 of NC_140594.1, forward strand.
CACTGGACTGTTCACAAACATCAAGGGGGTTAAAATTAATATTAACACAGCACAAATTTACTTACCCCTCGGCTTCGGTTATTGCAATACCCGAATCAAAGAACCTAAGAACCAAAGAACCAAAGAACCAAAAAACCAAATGTGGGAGCGACCCACCAATACTTAACTAAGATGTCTTCTTACACCAACAGAGGCCCGTCTATCGTCTCGCCTTACCATACATCATCGAAAAGAGGGCCAAGGCAGGGCGGTAGTCAGGGCAGCAGTCGTCAGTAGCCGTCAGGAAGGAGTAACCACGCTGCAAAAGACCTTCGGACCACTTTCGACATACAGGGGTCGCTTGACGTGGCTTGCGCTTCCTCCAGAATTTTCTTGCGGAGTTCCTCACGACCTTCAGGCAGAACCACTACCTCTGAAACCGCCCAACTTTGGGCGCCAGTTGAAGAACCAGAACCTTTTGGGCCTGGCGGCGCAGGGTACACCTTAATCTCCTCGGTTCTCCTGCTTCAGCTAACAGAGACACGGGGACATTCTGTCGGCGTAAAAGATCAGATTTTATTAGCTGCAGCTAGTACAGTTGTCCTAGAAGTACACACACGGTATGTTCTCAGGAGACTGCCACTTCACTCGGTGGCATACAATCTTATATTGGTATAGAAGACATATACATTAACCAGAAAACACACCTCTTACACACATTGAGAGCCAATAAGGGAAGTTTGAGATAGGACAGAGCCAATGGAGAAGATTGGAAAACAAGGTATCGTGTAACTCGAAGAAGCCTCTCCTTCAACTGTGTTTGCCACCCCTCCCCACAGGTTAAGGTATTAACGTGTCTGTAACTGACTTGCAGGTGGCGAGATACGTTTGTATGTTCGGGAGGACAGTTGTGAAACGAGAGAATACGAGCAGAAGACAGCGAAGGCCAGAAGATAAGATAAAGTCAGAAGAGAATAGTGTGAACCAACAGATAGTTAAGACAGGGATTAGAAAAAACAGACAGGGATTAGTGTACTCGGCCAATCCCTAACACCAGCTTTGTAAATAGAGGCAGAAGGCTATTTTGACACAATATTGAAGGAAAAGCAGAAAAGACTTTGTTTGCCATGCTGCCTGAGTGAGGGCAACACAAAATGGCGGCGGTTTGCAAAATGGCGGGTTAATACGATCGAGATCAAAAATCGAGTTTTCTCAAAGGGCCCTCATCAATCTAGGTCTCATGGTTCATCACTGGGTCTGCTCCTCACCTAAAATGTGATGTTCCCATTCGGAGCGGTCTCCTGAATAGTACAAAGCTCTCTTTAAGAGACCAACTAAAAGTATCATCTCCAACAGAGGATATATGCCCACTATTTGAGCATACAATGATACTCCATGCTTAAATATCCTTGGTTTATGTAGTACTGGGTCACTGGACTCGTGATGTCAGGCTAGTTTGTTTGATCTAATTTTACCGTGCACCATTTCCCTGTTTGTTTTTCTCAGAGGCTTGAAGGAATCTTATTAATTGCAACTTAGTAATTTTATCTCTCCTATGTTGTCATTTGCAAATGGTTAAGATATCATTGTATTTGTGTGTTCTGGAATGTGTCATAGATTCCAACACAGTGGAGTTGATGACAGCAGGAGTGAGCAGGAGGTATCAGGATAACCGTCTCTGTGCTCAGGGCTGCACTAAAGGAAAACTACTTTCATCTGCTCATATTGTGCTTTGTAAAAATTGATGAGAGCAATATTTGCAGCCGTGACACAGAATCTTCATTACAATTCAGAAACTTGGATGTTGCTAATAAAGTTTTGGAGTGGAGAGATCAAAGAAAGTTGGAATGATTCTTAATCGCAATAGGCCGGAACCTGTGATGTTGGTAGAGGAAGACAATTTTGTCAGTGATTTGGTGAAGAGTTTTCCTATGGTTTATCCTGGAAAATTGGCAAACTAGAAGGATTTAAATATAAGATAATGTTGGAACTGTATGCCATATCTTGTGTCCAAAAGATAAGAAATGTTCCATTATCTATTTGGAGTGAAATTAACCAGGAATTTAAGAAACTACAGGATGCCAGTCTGATTGAGCAAATTGAGTCTTCTCTTTGGATAGCACACTTGCTGTTAGCGATGCAAGCAAACGGTTGAGTGAGATTGTGTGTCAATCTACAAGACTTAGATAAGAACATAGTGATTGATTGGTTGCTATTACCGAGAATTTACGTACTGTTATTATTAACCAGAGGCATGCAGTGGTTTTCCATAAGAGATCTGACTGATGCATACCATCAAGTACTGAGAGGGGTCTGGTGGCTTAGTGGACAAATGCATCCACTATAGGGGCCTGTGTTTGACATCATGGTCACAGGGTCAGATCCACTTCATCCTTCTGAGGTCGATAAAAAGAGTACCATTGAGTTGGGTAACAATAAACATCTGTTATTCAGCAACAAGATGTTTTTCTGGGTGAACTTGTGCTTTGCAAAATACATGTTATGTTACTACTTCATCCAGATAGTAGGAGGTTAACCACATTTATAAATCATATTGGCTGTTTCCAATTTTTACAAGTTCCAGTAGTAGTAGCATCAGCTGCTGCTTTCTTTCAAAGCATAATGTTCAAATTGTTTAAAAATGTGAAAAAGGTCACGTTTATTCAAGACGTCATTTTAGCTAACAAAATGTTCTCTGAGAAGGATTACCCAAGCCTGTCACTAATGATAATGGACCTTCATTTGTTTTTTGACTATTGTCAAGGATTTTTTAAAAAGAATGGAGTTATGTATAAGATTACTTCAGTTTATGATCCTGAAGGTAATGGTTTCATGGAATGTCTCAACCATGTTATCAAGAATGCTATAGAATTGGCAGGAGTAATAACTTGGTTTGGACGAAAGAGGTTGAACGTACGATTAAGGCATATATTATTATGCCTTGTGAGATAAGTAGATATAGTCCTTTTGTACCAATGAGGGGAAGGATACCTTTTACTAAAGATAATATTGTTTGGATGCAAAAATCTAGGAGAGTGGCACAGTCATCCTAAGAACTTAAGAAGAAAATAGCACAGGCTCAGGGAATTTATAACACCAACTATGATCGCAAACATGGAGTTAAACTGGTAAATTTGGAGGTTAGTGATTGGGTTAGAGTCAAGGAATTTGGGCAGAAATGTAAAGGTAAAAACAAGTTTTCCTCAACTAAGACAGTCAAAAAAATATTATGCAACTCGGCTTTGTTGATTGATTGGAAAGTATGGCACTTGAGTAGATTAGCAAAGTGTAAGGAGAATGGTGGAGACCATTGTGTGGCTGATGAAGAAAGTGGGAATTTGAATTGGATGGAGGAGGGAATAAATATTTGTACTAGAGAGGGGACTAGTGAAGATGTAGATATTTTATGTGAAGGGTGGAGTGACGATGAGAGGGTTGGTGAAACTGGAGACTTTGAGTGGGCTCAGTTTGTTGTGAGAAAAACAAAGAGGAATAGAGGAAGATTTAGAAGGAAAATTGGAAAATCTAAGAGTTTTGTCGATTTTATTTGTGGATAAAATTATTAATTATTTGCTGTTATACACTTTTTGTTGATTATAGTTGTGAGTAATTCATAATACATTTATAGTTGGTTATAGTGAAGAATATAATTTATTTACACACACTTGTTTATGTTGCATCTTTTTTTGCATTGTTTGTTGTTAAGCGGGTAAATATGGTGTATTTGCATATGGTTTAGATGCCAATGTGTTTGTGTGTTCCAGAATGAGTTGTACCTTCCAGAACAGTGCAGTTAGTGATAGCAGGAGAAGTTAGCAGGCGAGCCGTCTCTGTGTTCAGGGCAGCAATAATGGAATACTAATTTCATCTGCTCAGTCTGTGCTTTGTAACATCAAGTTATAAGAAAGCAAACTCCATCAGTGAGAAATACTAGTCAGAGATGTCCGGAGTCCAGCTACTCAGTAATCGGTGACAAGACAAGAGATAGAGGGAGAGGTAAAAGGTAAGACTACATGAAAGCTGATTTGTTGTAAGCACTGCAGAATGAGTCCAGGAAAAGATGAATACCATCTATATCTGAGAGACAGGAGTATGTTGGCTGAAAGGGGTTCTCATGAGAAATACCCTCCCCATAAACCTACCGAAAGCAGGTTCTAACTGGTAAGCAACCCATTAATAAACTGGTGGCAAACATAAATGCTAAACTATAAAACATGAGACACTGATAAAGAAGGGCCACATGAAAAAGGCGTGAGAGAAATTTAGCAATCTGCATGGCAGACATAGCATTGTGATCTAGACTGTCTTCCTTGACCTAATGAATCCAGCAAAGTCAAGTAGCTTTGAAACAGCTACATGTTCTGGAGACCCAAAATTTTGGAGGATCAGACAAGCTTACTCCAAAATGTCCTTTGCAAACCAGGGCCTCAGACATCCCGAGGCCACTATGTCCATGCGGCTCTCAAAAAGAAGGCTGTGGCATAGACCCACAGGGTTTGTATCGAAAGGAGTTGCAAAACCTCAGAACATAAACCAAAGTGAGTTAAGAATTGGTTACCATGCTGGTCTTCCCCAGTCAGGGTTCATCTGCACCAGAAAAAAACATCTTGGTCCTGGAAAAAGATGTGAGTAATCATAGTAAAAGAGAAAAATATATACAATATCTTGTCTGTTGTCAAGCCTGTATGAAAGTATTCACCATCAGTGTCTCAGGTTTGACCACCAACTGATGAAGACTTCGGGCTGGGTATTCAGGAGAAAATGATTGTCAAGGACTTCACAGGGACTTGAGGCCCCAAAAAATGAAGGTAAGTCCCTAGTTTGTTGGCAATTCAAATCCATATCTTGGTGATCAGAGCTGAGATATGTTACACCCAAGGTGAACTAATAAGCCAGATGGAATTTCCGAAAGTGTGAAAGGATCTTGTGTCTCTGAGAAGGTTGAAGTAACCCACCATTCTGATTGCACAGTTTTTTAACACTTTTGATATTCTCCTTATGACACAGGCATCTACCAGAAGCTTCATGTTGTGTATATTGAGAGAGCTTTCCTTTTCAGTTTACATGTCACTTGTAGAGACAGTACCCTTCAGAACGAGCCCACTGGAAGCAGTTGTATCTGAGGATGCAGATATGAGAAAGCTCCACTTTGCCCCCCAGAAAGGGAAGATTCTGTTAACATAGCCAGATTGAATGTTCTGGGTCCTGAGGAATTGGATGTTTTTCCCTGTAAAAGGCAGGAAACAACTATATGAACCTTGGTTAAGAGAATAACTCAGATGAGTTAACTAAGTGTTACCTGGCTTTCTGCAAGCATGGATTGAGTCTCCTTCCGGTTTGAGCAGATTTGTTTTACTACTTCAGGCAAGATTCTTTAACATCACTGAAGAATGTCCAATCTGTGAAGCGGTGGTCACTGAAGTCCTGTGTTGGGCAATAAATTCTAGCCTTGAATCTGATTATTGTAAGGCTGACATAGAATGGAAGGAGGACTGGCAACTAAGAGGAGGTCATCAAGATAAATCTTCAAGTAAATACCCTTTTCCTGGACATATATAGAGTTTTTTGGAACATCAATGGTTTTCTGACAAGCCAAAAAGGAGACAAGGGAACTCTACAACTCTACCTTTGCAGCTAAGTGGGGAATTGCTGGAGGTCTATTAAGAATTGGGCCTGAAAAGTAAGCATCCCACAGCCCATGTCATGTATGGTCTCTTTGAGAAGTTAGCTCTTTTAACAGATAGATAGCCTCCATTTCGAAGTGGTTCACAAAGAATTTCATACTTCAGATGCTAATGATACATAAGGATAATATTGTTGAAAAAGCCTTTCCAGAATGAGCCAGGGCTTCTATTGCACACAAGACATGAATTCCCACCTGAATCAAATGTTTTCCAAACGTTCTCCTACAGGGGATGCTTTACTAAGGGAGCTGCACAACAATCTGAATGTAAGCCAGTAATAGTTCAAAGTACCAGGGTCAAATGTATCTAGCTCTGACTTGTTTAGGAAAAAACTTTACTCAGCTTGTGGACTTCAGGGCCAGGCAGTGGAAGTCAGGGAGGAGCGAGCTCTTGCTGACACAGTGTTTGTCAAAGCCTTTGGAACAGAGCTGAGATGTGGTGCATCAATGACTGGATTCACCTGTTGGAGAGAAATATCTGGATTTTTGGGAAAAGGGATATGATGGATTGGAGGCACATCTCTGCAGGTCTCTACTGGTAAAAAGCCCCTGCTTCATCTGGATAAAGGAAAAGGTCTGCAGTGAAAAATGCAACACATTGCCATACTTGCTGGAGGGAGTGGTGTTACTGTCCAACGCCAATGATTCTCTACGTTGTTGTCACCAAACCTTAAGTACAAGAAGTCTGCTGCCGTTATCCAAGGCTGAAAGTTTCACAGCCTGAGAAGCCAATGGGAAACCTAGGTACCAGACGATTGGTATACCTCCTTATGAACTAGGGTATTTCTTAGCATAACTGTTGGTGCATTTTAGCTACAGGGAGTGGACTCCTATATATTTGCAAGACTATACATGGAGATTACTTAAAATATTTCATGAAAATGAGAATCAAAACCAGCTACTTGAGAATGTGAGAAATCTGCATTTTTTGCTGTTTTTATAGCATGGTACAGTGCAAAATCCACACTTAAATATGTATGTCCCCATTCTGTCTAGTGTGTCGATCACTTTATATCCCCAGATTTTAAACCCTGGAAAGAGAAACACTTTGGAAGGCAAAGATGGGCTTTTTCAGTCTTTCAATGCAATAGACTGGAATAGATTTTTAGAGAAGTCATTAGCAATTTGCACATTTACAGATATCTAACATGTTTAAAATTAGGAGTTATATGCCAAAATGTGTTATCCAACCCCCAAGAAGAGACAGAACATTTCATTAATCTGCCTGCATCTCCAATTTGAGCACTCGGATCCTAATGTTTGTACCTCCATGCATAAAAATGCAATTGTTCCAAAGGCATAATTTTTTCAACCTTAATGTAAAAAATGCAAGCTTACATTTTGGAAATATCTTTTTGTGTTTGTATGAGTACCTTATAAAATAGTGTGCTTAATTTTACTAAACATATTTTAAGGAGATAACACCATAAGCAAGCAAAACAAAATAGGAAACACAAGGGTGCCTGTTAAACCTGTCAGACTTGGGGTGGTCTTCTCACAAACATTTTTACTTCCTCCACCATTTTTCTGATTTCATTTTTGCTGGCATTAAGACTCTGCACACTTTACCCCTGTTAACTAGTGCTAAAAAGCATGTGCTCTCTTATTAAACATGGTAATACTGGCTTATCCCCAATTGACAGATTTAATTTGCTTATACGTCCCTAGGAAAGTGACACTACATGTATTCAGGGCCTGTAAATTAAATGCTAATAGTGGGCCTGCAGCACTGGTGGTACCACCCATTTAAGTAGCCCTTTAAACATGACTCAGGCCTGCTATTGCAAAACTTGTGTGCATAGTTTTAAACTGCCTTTTCAATCTGGCAAAGTAAACCTTTTGCCAGGCCCAAACCTTCCTTTTTAATGCATATAAGTCACCCCTAGAATAGGCCCGTGACATCCCGGATGCAGAGTGCATTGTATCTAAAAAGTAGAAGATGTACTTTTAAGTTTTACATGTCCTTGTATTCCAAAACTCTTACATTCATTTTTTACTACTGCAGGGCCTATCTCTCCCATATGATACCATTGGAGTTGCCTTATTACATTGTATAAGTGGAATTTCCAAATGAGAAGGGATAGGCATTTCATCTTTGTTATCTCTGGAATCCTAATTTAAAATCTTAACTTATTTTGAAGTCGGATATTAAATAGAAATTTAGAAAATTTCACTTTTAGAAAATTGGCATTTTCTTGTCTCAGTCATTTAATGCCTGTAGCCTCTCTCTGGTTACATGGCTGGCTATAGTTGACAGTTGAGCTTTGTGTATATATCTCCCAAACAGCCACAGACAATAGGAAACTTAGGTGTGCCTGGATGGGCCATCACTGTCAGGACGGGAGGTAGGAGTTGAGCACAGCCTCACTTATACGTGAATAGGATGTGTCCTGCCACCACATAAAAGGCTGCATAGCCCCTGTAGTCAGTCTGGAGTCTGGGAAGGTAAAGCAGGATGTCTGGGGACTTCAATGGGAGACCTGTAAAAACGTCTCCCCCACTTCAAAGGCACAACTGGACTTAAGTACTGGACCCCAGACACTCACTCTTCAGTACACTACTGGAACTGTGGATACTCTGCCAGGAAGAAGGACTTCTGTGCTGCGGAAGGACTGTCACTCTGCTGAAATCCTGCTTTGCTGTGCTGGTCTGCTGCCTGATGCACTCTTTCCAGGGTGAGAAGGACTGGACCTGCATCTCGAGAACCCAGAACCAAGAGTAACTCCAAGGGCTAGTCGGCTGGGCTCCTGATCTGAAGGCTTTCAACACCCTGGCACCTGCATTTGGACTCTTCCATCTTTGAGTCTACCATGACAAGTGGTCCCACTGCAGATGTAGAGCCTTGGAAGTGGGCTTAAGGTGGTTTGACAGCCTCCGTGGATACAGTCGAAACAACACGAGATGTGTTGTTTCGGCTGTATCTGCTGCACAATCCAGAGCAGAACCAATGCATCACTGCTGCTACGTGGTTTGGACCCATTGCAAAGGCTCTCATCACTGCCACAGCCCGCATCGCCTTCAGTACCTCCACTGCATTGATGCATCCATGGTGCAGGCCTTCACATCTCTTGTCAATAGCAGCCTCGGCAATGATGACAGACTTCGCATCAGAGCCCCATAGCTCCTCATAATCAATGCACAACACATCCTGACTCCGGACTTCACATCGCATGTCCTCGTTGATGGGATCCTTGACATCAATCCAAACAGAATCTCACACCGCAGCCATGCCACATCTTGGAACCAACACATCCTTTTGGCTGCATTATTTACCTTCGACACGGATCCATGCAATGCTCCACACACCGAGATTTTAGGAACTCTGTTCAGTATGACTAACTGGGTCCTTATAGCTGGCCCACACTCCATCGTGGTGATCCTGAACATTAAACCCACAGACTCTTCCAATTTGTGCTTATGTAAACATTTGCCCAGACTTTCCAAAACATAATGAACATTGGGACAGATTGCACAGTAAAACATTTCACACTGACTGAAAACACTGTGACTATACATACAAAATACATGGCAGAATCAAGATTTTTTGGGGGTTCTCCGATGTCCCAGACGTTCCAGCAACAGCAATATATGTGGGCTGTAACTGCTGTAAGGCTTATCTTAGCTCCTAGTCAGAAAAATCCCTGGTTCATATTGATCACATAGGAGAACATCGCAAATGCAGTATTTTCATATTGTGGAAGTGTCTGATTTAGAAAGAAAGTTGCTCAGATAACTGTCTTATTCAGAATAAAAGAATCTCTCAGCCTTAAGCTGCTTGATGACACCTGGAGGTGACTTGGCCTAACCAATCGAGCTGGGCAGTTCTTATTGGAGTAGCACCAAGGCTGATTGGCTTGTCTTTGTCTAGAGTGGCATAGTGGACAAAAAACACTGGACTGGAATGCAATCCAAAGTAATTACTAGTGGCTGTGATTAATGCAAGCATTCCCCGCGTCTTTCCATTTTCATCAGTTCGACACCCTAAATGTGATGGGTATTTCCAGATTGGGATCAAGTGCGCACTATGTCAAGTTGCATCTCTAATAATCAAGCGCCATCTCACTAAGGCGGTGTAAGATGAACCCTGTCTGGGTTTGCTTGTGTTGGTATCTGGCCTGGCAGCTCAGGCTGCACTGTTCCTATTGGAGTAGGCCCAAGACTGATTTGCATTTGATCTGTCTCTGTGTAGGTTAAGCTAGTGAGCTAAGAAACAATAGACTGGCATTCAGTGAAAGTAGTTATCCGAGGCTGAGAATAATTCAAGCCATTTCACCCATCAACTTATTATTTTCTTCAGCTTTTTTGATGAGAGAAGTATCACTCACAAGGTCAGTTGTGAGAGTGATCTGCCACTTCTCACCAAATATAAAGTTATTTTCAATGTCAGGCGGTGGAAGGCATTAGTCAAGCTGCTTTACTTGCTAGCTTACTAACCAGATTGAAAATGTAGGAACTGTAGATGTATTCCTCATAACTATGTTATTGTACATATAAAGTTTCCTATTCTGCGAATCATTATTCTGCCCGGTGTGACTCAATGAACTCAGCAGAGAACGATAAGTGGGAGCAATCAACTTGAAATCGCCTTATGGATGACAAGTGGTTCTCCAAGGTGTGGTTTGCCATTATATAGAGTTCAAGAAAGGATGTGCAACATATTCTCCTCTTAAAACTTGGGGCCATATTATCAAGAATGGCGATAACATTATCGCCGCTTTAGCGACAGGAAACTGCCGCTAAAGTGTCGATAAGGGGCTTGATAATATGCCCTTGTGAATTCCAATAGAAGCCCAGGTTTGATGTCCTTCACACCAGAACCTGGGCTTCTATTGGAATTCTCTAGGGCTTATTATCAAGCCCCTTATCGCCGCTTTAGCGGCAGTTTCCTGCCGCTAAAGAGGCGATAATGTTATTGCCATTCTTGATCATATGGCCCTTAGTATCTGCAAAAAACATGTCATCGAATGAGTGGGAGAAATAGATTGCCAGAGACAAAGGTTTGGCTTTTAGGATACTCAAAGGGCCCATGTCCAAGGTCTTACAGAAGCATCCAGTATACCAGCTTGAGAGGGAGTGTAACTAGACATTGTACATTGTTTTTTTTTAGCTCTTTTTTACTTGGAACTGTAACTTCTAGGTCGCATGACAGAAGCAGAAGCTAATAACTCACACTGCAAGAAAGAAGATACCACGACACAGTTGTGTGGTGGGGGCCACGGGGTGGCAAGGGAACCAAACATGGAAACAAAAAGAAAAGAAAATGTGAGGAAAATGGAGTGAAAGTGGAAAAGGAGGGAAAAAAGAAGAATGCAAAGAAGGAAAAAAAGCAGGCAGGAAAAAAGTAAGGGGGAGACAAACAATGTCGCGAGGGATGAAAGTAAAATGGAAAGAAGGAAAAAATGGAAAGAATAGAAAAAAGAGAAGGAAAAAAAGAGAAGGAAAAGAGGAAGGAAGGAAGGAAACATGCCTTGGGGGAACACGTCCCGCAGACCTTCATTGAAAGATTCGGGATCGTGTGATTCGCTCACTCTCTGCGGCAGCCACATAGTTCAAAGTGGGCAATATTTTATTTCTCTGATACTCTCTTGCCTATGATAGATGCAAAAACCTTTAAACCTGATGTGTTTCTGCATCGGAAATGAGCAGGTGCGGCCAGAGAGTGGATGAAATGAGATCTATTTTAGGTAGATCCTTTTGTAGGTGGGCTGATTAATCATAACACAAATGGTCAATTATCTATCCAAAAAAAGGAACATTTTCACGCAGTGAAATGGTTGAAAATCGACAATCATTATAATTATGATGGACTATGCTTCATGAAAGATAATTGGTAGTATTACTTTCCACATACGTAGAGACCACGAATGAGCTAATCACCTGAATGGCCCTAAGGTTCACTATGCACTGAGGGGCGGGGTCTCTCTGATTTAGCCATTGATGAAGGCTTCAGCTCCTAAAACGGAAATAGCAACATTCTACAATTCAGGGTGAGGGGTCATCTCTCATCCTCATTCACTCAGTGCAGAGTAAAATATTTACACCAATCTACCAGAGGCCTCCAGCACTATTTTGACTGACATAGTGAGGCGGGAGTTTGGCTGAAATGGTGTGGAGGACACCCAGCCACAGACTTACAAAACGGGACTGATAGGCACATAAAGAGCTCACTCTGGCGATAGTGAGAGCTGCAAATGAACATGGCAAAAGAATTCATGTGACATGCAGGATGCAACCTGTATGGTGTATACCTGAACCTCTAAGGCTCATATATGTTCTTCACGAAACAAGGTTCCATCAGTTGATGTTAGAGGGTGAATGTTTCTAAAGAGCTAGATAAATCTGACAGGGTTACTATGGCAATTGAAGTTCAAACAATCTCTGCAGAAGTGGAAAAATAGTAGCAGCTAGGAACACTAATTCACTGCACCACCCAGCAAAGCAACAGCATTTTTTTTCTTTACAAAACTATTGCCCACCTCAAATGGCCAGCTGCCAGATGGTCATAAATAATAGAATCTTTAACACAGAGAATGAGAGACAACACATAGATTAACACAAGATATGCAACATAATTATGGTTAAATATTCTTAAGGAGATCTTTTTTTTCGGTCTTGGGATTGTTACAAACATAGGAAACCAATGTGTTTCGCCCTGGACAAGGGCTTCTTCAGGGTTTTCAAAATTTGAATGTTGAGGAAAAGCTGTAACTGTGTAGCCTGAGTCCTACCAAGGTTCCAAGTCATTCACTACCCGCTGTATACTTTCACCCTGTAATTTGGACAGTCCGTCACAATGTTCGAGCCGAGTATTTTAAGATAAGTACATTCATGTGTTTATATTCCAAAGATATTAATCCTAGCACTATAAATGCTCTGTTTAGCAGTGACGTCTGGCCCGCCGCGTCTGTGTATACTCCCCGCGTCTGTGTATATGTGCGCTGGCTGTGCAATGCAATGGAGAAACCTAGGTGTGGCTGGCTAAACACACATGCATTTATAAGTGCGCCAACCACTCCTCCCATGGCTCCGGCCCTACCCATCCCTACAGCGCTGGCTCAGACCCAGCAGATGAAAAATAAAACGATGTTAAAATATTGTTTCATTTTTCAGCTGCTGGCTCTGAGCCAGTGGGGCGACTCTCCTGCGGAGCAGCTATCCCTGCTTGTTGCTTGTCCCTTCAGCAGATGTTTTATCTGGGAATTCCTAAATTTCTTAAACCTTTCTTGGAAGATTCCCAAAATCTGTTTAGGCTTTCAAGTAATATCCTTTAGAATTATATCATGAATATTGCAGGCAGAATATCAAGGGGATAGAATATCATGACAAGTATATCGAGGGACAAAATATCGAAATATACGTCTGATAGATTTTCTATACGTCACTCCACAGATAACTGCCTTGTTGATATGCATATCTCAAGGATAGTTAATCCGTACCTCCCTCTCTGCACTTACCTCAAATATTTTTCCCTAGATATCCTTGTAATGTTATTCTGTCCCATTGATATAGTGCAATAAAAATCTTTGTAAATATGCCCCTAGACTCCAATAAATATGGATATCGACCATACTCAGCAAACTCGGGGCACAGGGCATGCTCTTTGACCAGTACTCGTACCCTCAGCGCCCACTAAGCACAGTCAACTGCCATGCTCAGTGGGATATGGCTCATGGTATGGGCTTCCAGAGCCCATAACGCATAGTCTTTGATTGTGATCAACAGGCTAGGTGCCGGGTGTACCCACTCAGTGTTCTACATCAAGATAACGATGGGTACAGTCTTTGCAGGCTGCTTGGGCAGGAGTGCCAGGTGCATTACAAGGCCACATGTTACATCTTAAGGCTAGCACCTGCTGAGCATGCCCAGAGGCCAGTCCCTAAAGGAACCAGTGGGAGGTGGACTATGTGCTGGATGTTGGCAAAGATCAAAATGTGCAACCAGACCCTGTTTGGGACAATCAAAGGCCATGAATTGTATACAGTGAGGGCAGTTATGCCAACTTCCCAAAATGTCTGTTAACAAAAGTCAAACATGTAACATCTCCAGAGATGACACTGATGCCAGACTGGGGTGTGTATATCACATTGTATTTGAAAATATTCTTGGTTTTGAGTGGTAAACATACATCCTTTTAACTATTTTTTTCTTATGGGGCTTTTAATATTTTTATAATGTTAGTTAGTTCATCATTTTAGAAGACAACGATAACTTTCTTAATATGATCTTTTCAATTGAATACGTGAGGATAAATCAGAATGGTACCCTTAAATTCAGTATGAGTCACATTTTGCATGGCTAAATGAATGATTTTGTCATCAAGTGATCTTTTGCCACCACGCTTTCACTAGCATTCTATTCCAACATAAGCCCTTGATGCCACCAGTGTGTAAACCTCAGATATGCACCTATTCCAGAAATGGAAGGGACATCTATGCTTGTGGTACACTTCCAAGCACCACCAGTTTATTGGACATAGGAGTATTGAAGCAGAAGGGGCACAAGAATTTGATCAGACCGGTTTGGTGATATTGTATCTCCTTATTCCAAAATGACAATTTAGCTAGTAACAACACTTTCTTGGGGCTTTGAAAAAATTCAACTTCGAGCCTTACGCTGAAATCCCCCAAAATACTTACAGCATATCTGTTCCCTTGAGTTATTGTTAACTATACAGAAGCAGAGCTACCAGGGATAAGACCGACCCCAAGCGTCCCCTTTGGAGTGAGGAATTATTGGTGGAATCAATGTTTCCAGACCTAATTTCTCCAAAACACCTGGTATTTTCTCTTTGTACTCTGATAGTTCAGACAGATACCCCACCTTCTTTTTGTGGTTCAAGTCTTCAGGTAAAAGAGGTGAGATCAGCAGGATCAGACTGCCCTATAGGGCAATATGGCAATACAGAAGGAAGGGTCTGTCGGGCCAGTGTGTGGGCCGTTTTCAGGTCTCTCTAGCTCTTCAAGACATGCTGTATCTAGAACATGTGCTTGAAGCACCTCCCATGTTTTCTATTGGCTCCTGTTAATGCCTTTTGTAAATGGCTGCTTCTGATCGGTCAGTATGGTTAATTCATTTGCTGTTTCTCCCTCCCAGCAGACTGTCCCTGTTACATGTGTGTAAATGTATGTTCGTTTGTGGTACTATTTTCTTTCTTGTTTGTCTCGAGAGCTCACTCTCACTTGGGCAGCAGAGAGCACATATGGGAGGCTGTGGGGAGATTCCCGATTCTTCGCTTGTTTTTATTGTTTCCTGAGTGTCTTAGGCTCATGTTTAAATTTCCATCTACGATCCAGCCATCTGCCATTTCTCCTATCCATTGTTCTCGTGTTACTCTTTCCATTTCCTTGCTTTCTTCCTTGTTTTGTTAATGTTGCGCTTTCGTGTTTACATTGGAAAATAAAATATTTGTTGATGTTGCGCTTGTGCGCTATATTGGTAGTGCCTGGATGCAGGGCAGATGAGTTCCTTAAGAAGTGTCCAACCAACCTGCTGCTGAGCCTTACCACCTTGCAAGTAGTTCAGGGTGTTCTGGGGCTTATAGTTCTGACCTCTGACCTATCGCATGTCCAGCGCCGCAGGGCATATGAGGTCATTAGGAAGCACTTGACCGCAATCCCTTGATAGACAGATATCGTGAGGGTGGAGTCACCTAACCAACATGCAATGTGACATTGCAGATATAATTATGAACAGCGACAGCATTCCATTCACTACCGAGCTGTGTTTCCTTTCTTCTGCTTTGGTAGTGCTCCATAAAGGGGTGTGTGCATAGCTGCCGTAAGGCGCCACAGCAAACAGCCAAAGAGAGGGTAGGGACAAAGGAGTACCTAAATGGCAAAGTAAAATCTCAGTTGTGGTTACAAAAAAACATTATTCTGGACCTGTTCTTGGTGACATCATCTACAGCAGTAGAGTGGTGGGTTGGGTCATTACCTCGATTCTTCCTGGCACACCATTGTCTTTAAAGTACTGCTCTTCCACTTGACAGGCTAATGCATTCTGGGAGTTGTGGCCTTGGATAGCTGCCACTGACATTCATGAAGACAACGTAGCAGCAAATAGTGCCAGGACGGCAAACAATAGTGGCATGGCACCAGGTGGTAATCGTAGTGGGCAGGAAGAGACAAGGTGGTGGAAAGTCTTCAAGTTTTGCAACTCGCCTCAAAGAAAAGAAAATGTATTGGGCAGTGAGGGGTCTCCTTCACCGTAGAGATTTCAGCTAAGCGCATGCACAACTCATTACACTCTGTGTAAGATGGCACATGTGTCTGGTGGCAGTGACTCCATGCCTTGCCTACTGTGGATGATAATTCGTGGCATCGGTGAGGTCATTTTGATAAACTCTAATGAAATTGTGCAGTAGATCTGGTACAATACTTGAATGCGAAGCTCAAATAAATCCAATTCTGTTACAGAAGGGCACCCTTGTCAATTTTGAGATGTTTGGGTATTTTTCTAACTCAGTTTACTGGATGTTAGTGGATGTTGTGTAAAATGAGTGTGATTGGAGCTGCACCAATTCCAACACATGCTGAAACCAGGAGCTGAGTGACAATTGCATTTGCTTCTGTTTTTTGCACAGTCAGTTACAACCAGTTCAGAACAGGTGTTAACTGTCCTTGTAACACACTATTCAAGGGGTAATAACACCAGCAACTTGGGTGCAAGAACTGTTTTATGCTCTTACTTATTAATACCACAGTTCGTCATTGAGTAAAAAACACCCCTGGTACCAACCGCTAATGTTATTTGCACCATGGTGTTTTTGCAGTTCTTCTTCCCACTGGGTACAAATTACTGTACCAATACAATACATTTTTAGTTGGAGTCTAATAGACAGAGCATGCACTATCTGACAGGAATTGTACCCTTTGGTTTATTACTGACATGAGGTTGTTGACGTGCACCATGTGCCCTCCTCCTCCCTCATTTTACTGTTCCCTGCCCAGCAGAGAGTACCGCCGCCATCACGTATGACAGATAGTCCACCTCTCAGCACATTAGTGAATGGTGGCCATGGTATCCAACAGATTTATAGTGCAAGCGCCCCTCGTGTACCCAGGGCCGGACTGGGAAAAGCAACCAGCCCTGGCAGGTTGCTTCTCCACTGACCCTGGGAACGGGAGGGGGTTGTTAGCCGCTAAGCACTGCTCCTGCTTTTCTTACAGCGGGCCGATTTTGCAGCACTGCTGCAAAAACAGCACCTTGTAAGAAAAGTCGCCCCCTGCAGCCACAAAACCGGCCCCCACCCCTCCGGCCCACCGGGGATATGCCCGGTGCCTGCTATGGCCAGTCCGGCCCTGCGTGTATCTAGTGTCCAGTCACAAAGTGAAAACATTGCCACATGATACTATGTACATTACCCACTATAAATGTCCCTCTGCCAGTCCCCGTTCTTCCTAAGCGGCGAGCGGGTGACTTCACTGTCGCTGTTTTGCTTCTTTATTTCTTTTTTGGGGTTTTATTAACCTTCTGCGCGATAACCATTAATAAGAACAAAAACAAATATTTACAAATAGCACAGGACGGTTACTCAATCTTAAAACTGAACCTTAGTTCACCAACTTGAAAGTCAGATGCTTTACCTGTTATGGTACTCCACTGCAAACAAAAAAAATACTTAAAAAGCATGATCATTTATAATGCCAATATCTCTAAGTTTCCCAAATGCGAGACCGATTGCATTGCAAATGCTTGTTTGAAGAATTGTTGGGCCTGTTTTACACAGTCTGATGGGCCGGATTTAAAGTTGATTTCCCTGATATTACAACAAACAGTCCTCACAGCATGCACTAATGCAGGCAGCCTCCCAAACCTTAAACCTATATATATATATATATATATATATACAGCGTCTCTTTACAAGTTGAAAACCGCCGAATTTACAAATGGGGGCTGCTTTTTTACGTATGTGGGGGCATATTATCAAGAAACGGCGTTAAAATTATCGCTGCTTTAGCGGCAGAAAACTGCTGCTAAAGCGGCGATAATGGGCTTGATAATATGCCGCAGAAAATTCCCATAGAAGCCCATGTTCTGGTGTCAACATGGGCTTCTATTGGAATTCTCTGCAGCATATTATCAAGCCCATTATCGCCGCTTTAGTGGCAGTTTTCAGCCGCTAAAGCGATGATAATTTTAACGCCGTTTCTTGATAATATGCCCCCACTTTCGCTATCATTTGTTTTGGTGCCCGGGCCTATTTTCTATCACCATCCACGCTCAGGATTAGGGGAGCTATCCCAGATCTCCTAATGTAGGTGACCTACGTAACTTGAACTACCGCCCAATAGGAATGAAAGGAGATCTTGGAATAAGCCTTAAGGGTCCTCTGCTGAAAATGATGAATTCCAAACTCGCCATAAGCATCTCGCCTCAGTCTATACCGCTCCTGCGATTAAAATCCTGCCTTCTCCGCATGTTTGCCGTGCTACGGTTTCCCCACCAGCCCAAAACACCTCTTCATCAGCAAAATTGTTGCGCCTGTTAGTTATGGACTCATTTAAAACAATAGCACGCAGCTGGATGCTTCACTTGTGCCGAGATCAAAGGCTTCTGTTTGTACGTCTCGCTCGCCTACAGCGAAAAATACCCATTAAGTCTGCACCGAACACAAAGCTTCTTTTCCATCCAATAAAGTCAGATTAAATCTGCCGATTGTTATCATTTCCATCCCCAGGATTCTTGTTGTTGTCGACAGGCAGAGCTCATTTCACCAAAGGACAGACAAAGGCAGCCTCAGTTAATTTACAAACATTTCATGTAATTTTTATAAAGCGTTCCCTGTTGAGTAATAATGGTCTCAAAGTCCAACCGCCAAGTTTCCAGTAGCACCAGTCGTGACTGGTAATTACCCCTGCCGTTCTATAGGCTTTGAAATATTAATTTAATCTAACCACTCATCCAGTGTTCTTCTTTCTTTGATCTCATCTTTCATTCATTCAGATGCACATGTGCAATCACATTTTATATTGTGTGTTCCCTTGTCCCTTAACCCATATGATGTGTGGAGATATCTCTTGTGCCTCTAAGAGTAGGGTTTTGTCATTTTTATTCTGGTGTGGATTTCTATTCCCTTTAAACAAGCGCAATGTCACAAAAAGTGATGCAAACTGGTGCAAAATTGTGTTAAAGTATTTACCAAGTAGCCCTGAAAGCAACACAAACAGGGGCATATTCACAAGGAACTATCGCTGAGTTAACGGCATTTTATCACAGCCAAAGTTGCGAGAAATTTATCGCCCCATTCACAAGCTGGTGTTAACAGCCCACAGCACCACAGATGACCCCCGCAACTTTCGCTAATGAGATGCAGAGTAGGCGTTCCCGTGCCAAAAGCCGCGACAACACCACTCCACAACATTCACAACGACCAGACAGAACTGCGATAAGAACACAAAACCGGCGATAAGGTGTGTTAGCAACATGAAAATAACACCTGCTCTGACCTGGTGCTAAATCGGGCCACAGCCTGCACCACGAAAGGGAGCCCAGCCCAGAACCACACTTGAATAACCACAGATGCTCCCGAGCCACTGCCCATGCAGCACGGACACCCAAGAGGGCCACGACACCCACCAACACCACACCCAGGCCCGCAACCTCCCCTGGACCCCCCCTGGCCACCCCGGACAAATAAACAGCACACCAACACCGCGAATTTCCCAAAAAATAAAACTTGGACTGATGTCGCACAAGCACGAATACCAACACATGCGTGCCCAGAAAATGGAGAATCAGTCATACAGAAATGCAATCACCAACACAAAACACAATTCAAACCAAAACCCAAACAGCATTCAGATGAGTCCTAGTGGGTCTGCACTGGACAATCTGTAGGAGACAGCCTAAAAGACAGATTCCAAGAGAAGGAGTACCATGCCCACAATAAAGGAAAGAGAGGGAGAGAGGGAGGGAGAGAGCGAGGAAGAGAGATGGAGTGAGACTGCACAAGCAACGCAAGCCCTCCCGGGCACCTGGCCCTACATGCCAACATGTGTGTGTGTATCGCTATCGGGACACCATGAGCCCAAGGCCTTTCCCCAAACTCTGCGCCAAAGCCACATCACATTCCAAAAATGCAAGTAGTAGTCAGACACACATCAGGGATGAAAGCTCCTTTGTACCAACGCAGAAGGCGGGAGGACACCTGCACCTCCGACCTTGGTCCTGAACGCGGCTGAAACACCCTGAGAGAGATGCCATGGCAGATGTGGATGACTCCCACACCACGCAATGCGCAAATGAACAATCCAACTGATCCACACCCCACACACAGAAGGCCCTGCCTGTGGTACCCCCGCATGGGATGCCCTTGACACCACGGAAACAGCAACCCATTCTACCCAAACGGGGCACACACAATCTAATCATAGCCCAGAGCTGTGGCATATCCTCCACACAACTGCCGCAGTCCAGAAGAGTGCCGGTTCCACGAGACGCAACAACGCAATGTCAGGCCATCCCGGGCACATGCACAACCCCCGTCACGTTGAACAGTACAGTGCACGTATGCTGCATTCACTGGGCGCACTGGCAGTGCTGCAGATCAGCTACCGGCTGAGCTTCCGCCTGGCCTACATCACCTGCATCCAGCCCTGGTTCCACTGACGAACATGCACATTCGAGTGTCCCATGGATGCCTGCCTATCCAACACAACCGTAGATGAATTGGACTATGACTTGTGTCTGCGCCCCCTGTTGGATCACGAACAGGAGTGTAACCGAGACAGCCGTGCATGGGATGCATTGACATACTGCGTATGTATTCGCAGTTGTGCATGGGGGATTGCACAATTCCTCGTGTGCAGTGACCATATCGAGGTGCTCCCCTATTGGGCTGTGTTGCGGATTGGGGAAACGGCGTGGGCTGAGCACACCTGCTCGGACCAGTTAATGGATTGGCTCACCCTGGTGTTCCTCGAACATGACAACAACTTACTATTGGAACACAGTGCACATGAAGCTGCGCTGGCATTCATGGATGAGTAACTACATCCCTGCAGCCACATCGAATTGACACCCACAGCACAGGTCCCAAAAACTTGTTGCATCGTGAGGAATGCTCATATATCCCACCACAACAGAGGTAATGTCTGCCATCCTCAGGACTCTGGAAGCATGTGCGTGGAACTACGCGTGTATACACACACCTGTGCAAGGTGATGCCGGTCCATGCTCGGAGGAACACAGCGTCATTTTTAAACGTTACCAATTCGGACACACTGCACGGATGAGTGAACACACATAGAAATGTAGGATGACATGTGAGCCAGTCGGACCCTTCCACCTGATCACTGTCAGCAGATCAGACAATCTGCGCACTCCGGTGGAAGAGCACTATGCTGATCACATGGCCAGAGGGTCGAGCCCCCTCACACGGGGCATTGGACAGATGCCAGACAACAGATGACTCGTCCAGAATGGCAAGGTGTGCTGAGACCATTGTCCATTTTTGCCTCACCATTTCCTGAACCTCGACATGTTCCCATGCTGCGTGTAAGCGCCTCAAGCCTGTCCCTGCCTGTTGTGGCCTTTGCCTCGTCCGTACTGTCACGCACATGCCAATAAAGTCTATGCCAATCCACTGGTGTCTAACTGTGATGAGTGTTGAATCGAATGTCCACTCATGTGCCACAATGTGCATCGTCCCTACACAGGGAGGAACTGACTGACGCATGTACAATGGGGGTGGCTCCCTTTTGCAATCTCCACCTCTGTGGGCCGTTTGCGCGCCGAAGGCGCGCCTAAGGCAAGCCCGTCTGCGCCCGTCCGCGACCAGCCGGGACCCGGGGCCATGACCCCTGGCTCCTGCCTTATCCAGAGCAGAACCTACAGCTCGACGACCTTACATAGCATAGGCAGGACTATTACTCCCCAGTGCCCTCATACCTTCAGACCCACAGAGCTACCTGCCCGATGTTCAGGGTGCAAACAGTCTTTCTACGAAACCCCCATTGACCGCGGCTCTAACGTACCGTATGTACGCGCTCAACTGCCGCTCCCTACCTAAACACAGCACACAGATCTCCATGCTGTTGGAGGAGGAAAGAGCGGACGCGGTATTCCTAACAGAAACGTGGCTCACTGCCCACTCCGAGCCAGACGTGGTAAAATCTTTACCCTTAGGATATTATATCCTCAGAGTGGATAGACCGCGAGGGAGAGGCGGAGGTCTGGCGATCATCTTAAAAGACCAGTACCGATGCCGTTTTACAGCAGGAACCATCCCTGAGTGCGAGAGTGCAGAATTCTGTATAGAGTTTCATGCCAACAGCACTTTTTCTGGCACCCTAATCTATCGCCCCCCCGAGCCTGCAAAAGAGTTTCACAGGTCTCTTCCAGAAATTACAACGCAAAGAATCCTTTCCTCTGCCAATCACACAATCTTGGGTGATTTCAACCTTCACTTTAACTCCCCCTCAGACCACATTGCTCACGAACTACAAGAGGACCTGGAAGCTCTCCAACTGCTCCAACTGGTTGCTGCCCCGACCCATGATAAAGGCAATTTACTCGACCCCATATTCAGTAACTGTCTGAATCTAACTGTGGATCCACCCATCCCCCTCCCATGGTCAGACCATTTCTTAATTCCTTTCTCCTGGGTAAAACACAAGACCCCCCAGCTACCTCCCCAAACCACCACCAGGAGGAACTGGTCAAAACTCCCACTAGAGCTCTGGATGAACAACCTAGACTCCACGCGCCCGCTACCCTGTCCAGACCCCAACGTGGCAAACACCCACTATGAGAGCTGGATCACTCATTCGCTAGACGCGATCCTTCCGCATCGTAAGTCCTTCGCGAAGAGATCACAGAAATCCGCTCCCTGGTTTTCCGACTCTCTAAGACAATTAAAACGCATTTGCAGACAACGAGAGAGAGCTTGGCGCCTAGACTTCCTCCCAGATAAGAAGACTGCCTACAAAGAAGCGATCAGATCCTACAAAGAAGCAATCAGGTCAGCCCAGGCAACCCATTACTCCGAGAAAATATTAGAAGCAAAATCCAAGCCAAAAGAAATCTTTCAAATTATAAAACAGTGCTCCAATGTCAATACGGCCCCTCCACCCATTAAAACCCAGGACCAATGCAACGAGCTCGCGGACTTCTTCTACGAAAAGGTTCAAAAAATTTACTCTACATTCCCTATCGCAGCCACATCCCTGGACTCGAGCATCTCACCTCCCCCTAGACCGCCCCCTCACCCAGACCAGCCCTCCCTTGAGTACTTCCATCCTCTGGATCTGGACACCTTAAGCAAGGTGGCCCAACAAGTCAAGTCGGGTTCCCCTTGTGATCCTGCCCCCCCAGAGATCCTTATGCGAGCCAGCAAAACCACCCTGCCCGCAATTCTAGACCTCCTCAACACCTCCATATCTGCTTGTTCAGTCCCCATGGCTTGGAAACAGGCCATGGTGCGGGCACTGCTAAAAAAAACCAGCCTAGACCCAGACGACCACGCCAGTTATCGCCCCATTTCACTTCTCCCTTGGGTTAGCAAGGTGTTAGAGAAACACATAAACGCGCAGCTGGTCCAGTTCCTGGAGGACCACTCTCTACTACATACTTCCCAGACAGGCTTCAGACCAAAGCATGGTACTGAAACCGCCTTATTGGCAGTCACCGAAGAAACCAGAAGGATACTAGACCAGGGAGGATCAGTGGCAGTGATCCTCCTTGACCTAAGTGCCGCCTTCGATACGGTCAGCCATACCACCTTGCTAGACCGTCTCTATAACATCGGGGTCTCAGGTGACGCCTTAAGGTGGTTCGAGTCCTTTCTGTCTGGGAGGTCGTTTCAGATCTTCGATGGAAAGACAGTATCCTCCAGGAAACCCTTGAGCTGCGGAGTGCCACAGGGCTCTTCCTTGAGCCCTGTGTTGTTCAACGTCTACATGAGGCCGCTGGCGGGTGTTGTCGAACCGTATGACATTAAAATCGTGTCATATGCCGACGACACCCAGCTTGTGGTCTCGCTGGCAACGGAGAACAATACTCACTCCGCAGCAGACCTGTTAAACTGCCTAGTGGACGTGAAGGGATGGATGACCAACTCCTCCCTTAAGCTGAATGGTGAAAAGACGGAGCTCATGCTCCTGGGACCAACCTCTCCTGTGTCTTTCACCTCCCTATGGCCCAGTGCCCTGGGTCCCCCGCCCACTCACAAAGAAAGTGTTAAAAGCCTGGGAGTATGGCTAGATAACAAACTTTCCTTCTCCACCCAGGCCAAGAAGCTGTCCGCCACCTGCTTTGGCCTACTCAGAATTCTGAGGAAGGTGCTCCCGTTACTTCCCCTAGAGGCCAAAAAGGTGGCAGTCCAAGGTCTGATTCAATCTCGCCTGGACTCAAATAACGCTTTATACTTGGGGGCCCCGGAGATGACCCTCAGGAAATTGCAAATTGTTCAGAACTGTGCAGCACGCACTTTGCTGAAAATTCCACGGACCCAGTCGGCCAGACCTGCTCTGAAGAGCCTCCACTGGCTGCCAGTGAAGCAGAGAGTGTCCTTCAAGGCGCTATGCTTGGCACATCGCACCTTTTGGAAGACGGGACCTGCCATATACACTGGCTTGGTTACCCCCTACCATCCTAAAAGGAACCTCCGGTCTTCGGAGGCGTTCCTGGCCGTTGTACCCAGGGTGAAGC
Source organism: Triturus cristatus (assembly GCF_964204655.1). Taxonomy (NCBI): domain Eukaryota; kingdom Metazoa; phylum Chordata; class Amphibia; order Caudata; family Salamandridae; genus Triturus; species Triturus cristatus. Next base: position 774,365,779 of record NC_140594.1, read on the forward strand.
GAGCTAGGTCTGGAGGCAGGCTGTTTTCCTTGAACACCGCTAGGCTATGGAATGCTCTTCCCATCACACTCCGCTCCAACCCTGACCTTCTTGCATTCCGGAAAAACCTAAAAACACTGTTGTTTGTTCAATCCTATGTACCTTAAGCTCCCTCAGTCACTTTCCCTCTATCCAGCGCTTGGACGCCTGCGGGCAGCAACCGCGCTCAATAAATACTGTTACAATTACAATTACAATTACAATTACGATAGTTGCTGGCCGACCTGTGCACTTATGTGACTTCTGAAATGAGAGTATGGGGTCCAAAATCAGATCATGTGTAGCTATGTCATGAATTGTAACAGGATGTGGCCACACAGATTTGTGCGTGTTTGGTATGCTACTTGAGCTCCGGTTGTCACATGTGTTGTAGAACACTACCTCTGGCCTGCTACCGATTGTGCATTCCTACACACAGCCCTATTCAATACATGTACGTGTGCCTATGTTGTGGGGTTGTGAGACTGTAGTTAATGTGCAATGGGGACACAGCTAGTACTCACCTCCACAGTCATCCAATTGGCCATGTGTCTCAGGGATATACATACGCATAGATGTCAGTTACCAGGGTGTACCTACATGTGCATCATTGTCCCTATGTCTCGCCATACCTCTATACGTAAGTGAACATAGTCATGACACATATGTGTGATTTAGAATGTTTTATTCACATTCAGGTGATTGACGGAGCTGGAGCTGTACATGGCCATCCTAGCCAACATTACATGGAAGCCCAGCGGTCGGCCAAACAGAGTCCTTTAGGGAATGAAAAGTGTTTTGGACGAGAGGGAGTGCAGTCCTCAGCTGGCTTGCTGTGTGATTGACCAGCAGTGAGGATATGGCAGTCCGTATCGGGTTCCGGATGAATGTCGCAGTGTTCCGTGGGTCAGTGGGAGGTGTTGTTCCAGGGCATGATGCATAGGTCAGAGCCAGGCAGGAACAGGCCATATGGCCGTGATGGATGCTACTGCCTCCTTCCTCACACAGTAATTTCCATCCCCATCTTACTCCCCTGATATGGGTTTTGTGTCCGGTGTGTGTGGCGGGGTAATGGCTGCATCACTTTGTGCCACTGACACATCAGACTGCGAAGGTGATGGGGCTGCATCGCCGTGTGCCACTGACACATCAGGGGTCAGAGCTGTGTGTGTCGATGTTCCCGCTGCAGCCATCTGTGACAGGTTCAGTGGCAAGATGATGTACTGCAGGGAATCGAAGTTCCCAGCCACTGCTCGCTGGAGTCCAGACGTGGCAGCCAGACATCCAGCCTGCATCTGATCCATGGTCTCCATTGCCCTCCGCAGCTGTGCCAACTCTGTGCTGTCATCACTGGTGCCTGTCTGACCAGACAGTGTTTGTATTCGATTAATGGCCCTAGCGAGGTCAGCCAAGGTCTGTGGTGGAGCATGGTGCATGCAGGGGGTGTCCGATAAGGACTGTATGTGGTCCATGATGAGACTCAGACAGCCACGTATGGCATCAAGTTTGGCTGCCACGAGCTCGAATCCCACCCATAGCTGATCAGCCAACTCCACCTGGCATGCCCACACACGCTGTTGTAATTCTGTGTCTTGGTCAGGGGGTCCTGGGAGATTGTCGTGGTGGTGTGTGTTTCCTGCTGTGTGGTCTGTGCAGGTGGTGGGGTCACCTCGAGGCAGCTGGCCAGCCCTGCTCCTGGGGATGGGGTGCGGAGGCTGTCCGTCATCCGTCGGAGGGTGTCCTGACATATGTGAGGGTTGTCGTCTTCATCATCACTGATGTAAAGTGTGGTGTGCTCTGCATGAGGTGTTCTTTGTCTCTGAAATGTAAAGGGGGGATGCAGGTTAACAGTGTTGCACATGTATGTTGAATGATTGCAGATGTTTACATTCAAACTGCATGCCAATGTACATTGTGACTGTTTTGGTGGAGCTGGATATGGGAGACAGTGTGTTTACCGACTACATGACGGATATGTTGGAGTACCCGTACATTGTCATCACACAGTATCAGGCAATGCATGATGTGAGTGGACAGTTGATACGCACGAGCGGAACATGTTAGCTCTGTCATCTGGTGTTGCGCATTGTACCACGTTGGCCACACAGTAAAACTATGAGTCGGAATATGGGATTAAGTAAGGATTTATTACAAATTCAAAGTCAAGCAGATATAAATCTGTCCCAGAAACATATTATAAAAATACAAAATAACTAATGGATATCCAAAAGTCAGACAAAATGTAGCCTCAATAACAGAAAGCAAATGAGGAATTCCGTAGCTGCAATACAGAGAATGAGAAACAAAGTCTGGTGAGTAGATTGAAAGTTTCGATCCTCCTGCCTATACATGAGGTTGTCTAAGAAAATCTACTAAGCCCTATTCTAAACTGGGGATCTGGAAAACTCTATTTAAGTCAGGGAAGCCAAGAAAGGTGTCAGGATGGCAGAACCTCTGTAGAAGTTCTCTAAAAGGAAAAAATATTGTACAGCATAAAGCCACAAACACAGATATTGTTATGAGGTCTGTACCTCTCAGAGTCTAAAGGGAATCTGAATAAAGGTAAAGTGTAATTCTCAATTTTATCTGCAACAGAAACGCCAAGAATCACTTGTCACATGTCTCATTATTTTCCATCTTCAAACACTGAAACTTGGCAACTACACTCGAGATTCCTTTCCTTTAGTCCACCCATTAGAACGTTGTTCGGTTCCTCCTGTCTTCCTGTTCTGCATGAACAGTAGCCCTCACTTTGTTTGTTAAGACTTCTTGACTTGCCATAAGTACTCCTTTTGAAACCCACCATCTCTTTCACACAATATGCCTTCTCCATTAAGTAGATCACATGACTGCACCTGCAGAAAACAGAAAAAACATTGCATCAAAAGCAAACATTCACCTTGAAGGTTAAACATTCTGGCCCTGATTATGAGTTTGGCAGTGCGGCGCCAAGTCCGACCTGCTGCCACACTGCTAATCCTGCATTTTGGCCGCCTGCCAGATTAAGAGTGTTGCTCGTGTCTGGCAGGCTTTTTTTAACTTACTGAAGGCTGTGTCCTGAAAATGGGCACTTCAATGGGAACACCAAAAACTGTTCCTAACCGACATGAACAGGAAACTTCCTTTGGTTCCTCTCCACCATGATTTTCATGGAAGAGGAACTGCCATGAAAACAGTGGCAGAGAGGAAATTTGTAATATGCTTGGTGGGACCTCAGGGATCCTGCCAAGCATATTGCAGCCTCTACACTGCCACACTACTGACAGGTAAAGGCGCATCACTGGAGGCTGAGGCACGACAATGACAAGCCGACCACCCTAATTGTAATAGGGTGGTCGGAAGACTGCCATCCCCATGCCCGGCGAGTCTAGTGGTTCATGGACTGCCAGACTCATAATTGAGCCCTCTGAAATTCAAATGCTTAAGGTCTTGGTCAATTTAGTGTGGCAAGCATCTCAATGCATGTTTTAAATGCATGGTTACGGATACCCATATGGTTACAATATGGCTATTGAGTACTATTCAAACCAATACATTTTCAGTTATAAAATAAATGGAAAGTATTTTTCACATGAGTATGTGAATATATAAGAATTAACAATATTATTCAAACTGCACAAATGCAAATATAAGCGAGAAACACGATTCATTGGTTCTGTAAGAAAAAACGATAAAATGCACACTCATAAAAGTCGAGATTACACAGTAAATGCACTTTCTGTAACTGTTCAAGTGCACTACATAACTTTAATAATGTTTAGTCACGCAAATATGTTCGGCAATATGTAAACATATGTGGGCTAGTCAAACATGGAAGGGTGGAGCCAAAATTACGCTGCTGCAGTACCAACCAAAACCTTCCCTACTGACAATTGAAGAGTGGACTTTCTGCCAAAAGAAAAAGCATCATCGAGAAAGGTACTAAGAAGGAGAAACATTTTTCATTTTCTTTTTCCTAACTTTCCAACATTTTGTTTATGTTGCACTGTACAACACACATCCAGTGTGTAAAAGGATTTCAAGTTAGCCTAACCATAGTATTGTTATTGGTAGTGTAACCTTCCAATACACACACCTATGCTACACATCTTGCGCACACCTTTGCACCATAGTCAAAAGGTGTCTACATGGTGCTGGTAACCTATTTGTGCCTCAGTGCTGGAGATGGGAGCAGCAACGCTTATCTTAGAAGATATGGTACTTCCCTACCCTCTCCTCCAAGTTCAATGCAGCACATCAACTCTGGTTGCTCCACTGTACACATAAAGTAGGAAATCTCCCTCTGCATGTCTTGTTTTTCTTCTCTTAGGCACACTTGACCCAACATTGGCTTTAATGTTTGGAGATATCCCACCACTGTTTGCACCATTCAGCAAGAAGACCCACTGTAACCAATGAGCATGGGCCACAGCCGTTGATCAGCAATGCCATCATAATGCCCCTGGATTCCTTTGAAGTTCCAGTCATTCACAGATTCTTACACTTATCAATGCAAAGCTGGTTAAAGGTAGGTAACCCATTCCCAGTCAGTCATGCAAAGAGGAAACATAGCTCTGCTGGATAGTACTTAGTGAAAAGTAGGGTTTCTGCTAAATAACAATTGTTTGGTATTCAGAGGACCAGGGGGCAAGGCACCGCCAACATTTTGCAAGGGGTATCAGGTACAGTTAATACCAACACACATGTTGTATAAATCTATTTGCTTCCTCAGACCTCAGCCACTGCACTATGGACCTTACTTCAGAGCTACAGAATCAAGGTTAGAGATTAGCTTGGACGTTGCCACATGCCAGTGCATGGGCTATGTTTTTCATTGCTGTCAGTCATAATCATTCAGGGTTATCCATCAAAACATTTATGGTTGCCTCTTTTATCAGGGGCATAGTTATCAATGGTGGAGCAGGTGCAGGGGCAGCGGGGTCCAGCGATGTAATTGGCCCACTCTGCCCCAATAATGGCAGGATTTTAATATACAACCAGCTTGTGGGGGGTGGTGGAGTATTTATTTTGATTTCATTCGAGCACATGGCACCGTTGCTATACTACTGCCTTTTTATAACTTTAGTAAACTGTAGAGCAGTGATCTTTAAAGAGAGAGGTTGGCCCCTTCTTGGGCGTGAATGTTTGTGAAGGGGACACAAAACTCAGACCAAGAGTGCTACTTATCCTGTCCCAGAAAGAAAACAATAGGTGATGTTTTACTCTGCAATAGGCAAACACTAGCTTTGTTTGTTTTTCATGTCTTGGTTGGGAATCTTGTCAAAAGAGGGCCTCAAAATTACCATACTCTTCATGCCCTCAATTTTGTGGAAGGATCACAGGCTGCAGTTTTTTAGGGTGGAAAGGCTGCCAATGACATGTGGAAATGGTATATTTAAGCAACATCACCAGACATTCACTATTCTTTTTTTAATCTTTTATTTATTTTATTATTATTTTATTATTCTAGGTAACACAAGATTACATTCTTGCATTGAACACTGTAAGTCCGGTTTAAAAAAAACCAGCATGCAAAGCACTTTTGGTTGAAAGCTTTGGACTGGCTAAAAGTGTCATACATGGGATGGGGTCAGTTGCAAGTTGTTTATGATCATGTGAAAAAAATTGGGTTTATTATAAGAAAGAAAGTAACAGAATCGTGCAGTTGAACTAATATTTAAATGCCTTTTGTTCAGTTATCTGACCCAAAATGTTTGGCTTGCTAGTTATGTATTATACAGCATATATTTATTATTATAAATTGAAAAGCACTACTTTATATCAACTTTGACCATCTTTACTTGAGAGCACGTGCTCAAATCCACTGAAATCCTTCAGCTTGCTTGCAGTAAATGTTTATGGAAAACATGTGAGAAAAGGTTTTTTATTTCATGGTGTCCCAATGAAATTAATTTACACAAGATGGAGTAAAGTTTTTAAAAAATTTGAAAGCAACTGGAATAGAGAAAGACAACCTTTATCGCATCATTATGATTTTATCCGAATGAATCTCAGGTGTGATAATACCACACCCAAAATGACCTATCCTGCTGGTGCAGCATTTCTGAGTGGCTGTATTATTGAATGGTTACAAATTTGCCTCTGCAGGATATGGATTAGCCATGAGAATTGGCGATTTTGCACACTCAGTCCTACGTCTCCATCATTCTGGGCACTTTTCTAAATGCACATTACACCACATGCTGGTTGGTGAAATGTTTTTATAGAAAAACCCTCAAGGGTACAGTGTACCTGCATAGCTTGTAAACCTGGTAGAAACAAAAGCCTGTATCTGAATAAACTACTCTTCTGAAATTCCATTGATTAGCATATCCCAAGGTCACCGATCAAAGGCACTATCAATATTCCACCTCCAGAACTCCTGATGGTGCTGATTTTGATATGGTGAAATGTGTGCTTAACATCATGTACTTGAAAGAAGACACAGTACTTGACAGAAATGTGTTTTACTGTGCTTGGCTAAACTAAGCCTGTACTAGGCCTAACTTCCATCTTAGATTTTAACGCGGCCATGATGTGTCTTTTCATTTCTCATTCTGACACACATGGTACCAAAACGTGAACTGATGCCCTACATTAACATGAAGTTCTCGAGGGAAGCCTTTTGCAACATCTGAGGCTCTTGCTGCCAACAGCACTGTGAATTCATTCAGTTATGAGACTTCCATTGTTTTTGTAACCAGATTTGTACTGTCACATCTGACGACATTAGGTCAGAATAGGGCATATTAATATTCAGTTAGGGACTAGTGCTAGGATGGTAGCAATATGTGCTTTTTATAATTCCGAATAGTGATTCGTTTAACTTTGCCTGCCTTATGTGTGTGATTTCCATTGACTTCTATTGTGAATTTGTCTGTAAAAAGGGATACTTTTGGAGGTGAGACAGTCTGCTGCCTTCTCAACCCTAGAGACTGAACTCTTGTTGGTTTGTATCATACTGAGGACATAGAATATGTCTGCCTTGACTTTGTGTAATTCTTCTGGATTTTACTATGGCTGAAGCTAATTCCCCACCTTTATTTGGTGTGCAATTTGACTATTATTTTTGCCTTCTCTGCTGCACTTCGGTTTACTTTGTTTACTTGTGTTTGGGTGCTGTTAGGGACACGCATATTCAAGAGGTTCAACAACACCCCCAAAACCCTCTTGACACATTACATTGAGCAGTCTGTCAGTGGATGTGATTTTGAATGGTGTTTGGTGCAGATCATCTGCTGTTCTATACTGGGACATACACCTATCCCTCGCAGGTAAACTCCATCCAGACCCGTTAAGGAGGAATTTCTTTTTTCTACTTTGAATGTACGAACAAAGAGAATAAATTCAATGTGTATTCCAATTAAAATGAGCTGTGTTTATGCAGCTGTAAATGTGTGCTGTAGAACAACAAATATTGAGCACACAGCTGTCCCCACCTCCCACCCGCACAGCCTTCGGACTTTGTTGCTCGGCTGTCCCGCATGGGTTGCTGCCAAAAGCAGCTGAAGCACGACAGCCTTCTAAATCAGCCCCATCCACTTTGCCCTTGTGCAAGTTAAATGGATGGCAAAGTAGTTACCAAACCCTCCACTTCAGCATAAGAGAATCCCAACAGGGCAGTTGAAACTCCATAAGCAGGTCAGGCTAGGCAGTAATAAGCTTCACCATCAACTGCACTCTTGCATGGGTGCAACATGCAGGGCACTTGACAGCTGTTCACCTCTGGGGTATATATTTCTGTATTTGAGGTCGGATCAAGATGAATTGGGAGACCCACCAGGCAAACTCACCACCTCAGGACCATTAGGTGTATGGGGAAAGCTGCTAAATGTTGTGGGTCATTGGCAAATGGACCAGGCCCTTTGAATTGGTAACTCCCATGACATATTTTGTCGCTGGTTCACTCAAGAGTCAGTTTCCCTGACTCACAGGTAACTGTAAAAGTCCCTTACCCTAAATTAAAAAAGTAAAGAGAAATGTACCCCCTTCTTATGGTTTATGCTATTGAAAAATCTGAACATTCATGATTTGAGGATCAGGATACCTATTAATTTTTTCTTGAAGAGCATTAGTTATCGCATTGGGGTGTTTGATGGTCCATCAGGAGAAAGGCCAATGTCACCGTTCATCCTAATACACTAGAATGTTTTCAGTACTGACTCAGATGACCAGTACTGCCAATTCATGCAATTGCCAACTAAGCAACAATTGTACAACTATTCTTCAAATATTAGATTTGAGAGGTTTGTGGATGAGCTTTTGAGATTCCCTGATGAAGCAATCGCAGATAAGATTTTTTTGTGACTGTCATCTTTTTATTCAAACTTTGGTTCTCAAATAGATTTGAGAACCAAACGGTCAACAAAATAGCATTTCTTTTTCTTTTAATATTTTTATATTTTTGAAACTACTGTGCAAGTTTACATCAAGCAACAAATGGATTTCTAGTTGAATTAAGTCCTGTAATTTTGCCAATTGTGGTAGTTTTTGCTGTACAGTTGTGCAGCAATTCATATGGGATTTTAAATTAAAGGCAAAACTTTGGGGAAAGCTCTATTACCTAGGACCTTGTTTACCAGTTGACATGATACGGCCCTAGTGGCAACAAAGGTAGTAGTGTATGGGGAAGGATAGAAGGTGGGGTAGTGAGAACATTGTAAGGAATAAAATATCCCAATCATACATTAAAAATATAATGTAAGTCATCCCGGACTTCCACAATCTTTCTGACTCTATATCAGAGGTATTCAAACTGTGCTGCTCACCCTAAATAATAAGGAAATCAGCATGTTATGGCAAGACAAATCTCACAATCAATAGAGACAACAACAAAACGTACAGCGCTTTTCACAGTACCGTGTTAAATCGCAATACAAACTAGGTGGACTTCCGTGCAGTAGTAATCTACCCTAGCAAGTTCACCTACCCCAGTGCACTAAGGAGCGAAGCACATTAACCCGGATTAGAAACACAACCATGAAAAAAAAACTAATTAATTCACAAACCCCTATTCTTACGCATGCAGCGCCTCGCACTACATACTACCTTAAGCAGACAAGTGAACCACAATATCTCAAGATCTTGGATTTCAACAAATTTGATAACCAAACCAAACAATAATAAAACAAATTCTTTAAAAAAACAAGATTCACAAATAAAAATATATCAGCACAACAGTGATCAAACCACCAATTGAGCCACAAAATCAGAATTGCATAACCAAGCACCTCACATGCAGCATAACAATCCATCTCATAATCTCAAAACTTCAGCAGCACACCACAAACTTACAGAACCATTACACCTTATTCATACTTACACTCAGAATCGTCCAGAATTAGCACTGCAAGTCAGACTTCATTGCAAACTTTACCAGAAAATACACTATTCAGCTATACCGGGTAAAAGAAACAAGGATCTCTTAGCAAAAAAGAGGTGTTCTTTAATGATGTACAAACATCCTCTGTTAGCATATTTTGTGGAAGCAAACTCATACTTGAACAAAACAAAATTTACCTCATTCGGTTCTCCCACAGTTTACTGGTTCGTAAACAGTGTTAAACCTCGAATTTGTGATGCAACACATCCCCACATTAAGGCATTCTTCCAAACATCCAATAGCAGAGTAAACCCGTTAATTAATTATTGAGATCAGCTCACTAATTGAGTTCTAAATCAATGAAAATTTAAAGGGTTGTATTACAAGAATTCAAAAAATGCAGTACAGAGTCAATGCCATAAAGGCTCTCAAATGCAAAGTTATACAGAGTATGTAAAAATCTGAAAAGATTCTAAATCTCAATGGGCAGCTAATTCCTAAAAAAACTATTGTAGCATCCCCAGTAGAATAGTTTAATCTTCTAAAAACTGTCTACCCTCAAACAATTTTTAACAATTCTTGCATTGTATATTTGAAAAACTGCAATATCACAGTAAGTTGAGTAAAAGTATCAGTTGTTTAGCAAATCTGAACACAAGCATATTACATGTCATTATCTTAACACTTATGCAGCATCCCAGTTCTAAAAACGTATTCAACACTCTCTATGCTAATGTCATCCATAGATGTGCAAACAAATATGAAACATTTAAAAACATAAGGCAATGGCCTCTGCACTCGTGATGGAGGCCCCGCAGTAGTGGCGGGAGGGACGGCACTTGTGGCGGGTACTTCGACCTTCAATTTCTCATTGCGAACATCGCCCCACGAGTGAGGGCCACCCACCATGACTGTGGGGCCTCCTGCACGAGTGCGGAGGCCCTTTGTGAATTGGGCCCTAAGACTTTCTCCCAGTGAATGAACCTAGTGAAGAAACAGAATGCAATAGATACTTGTTGCAAGTTCGCTACTAACAATACAACTACTGCAGTGGAAATAAACCATCATGTCATTAGCTTAACTGCATGTTTTGCAAAGTCTTTGTGGAGAGGGTGTGTGGAGAAGGAAAGCAGGAGTTAGAGAAAGAGATGGAATCCATCTTGTTAAAAATGGAAATTTATACATGTGGCCTAACTAAAACACATTGATAACTCCTCTTCTATTCTTCATTTGAAATTTGTTTAAATTGCAATTATATTAATTTACTCTATAGATGTAGAATCATATAATATTGCATATTACATGTTATTATAAGTGCAAAACAATAAAAACACGGAGAAAAATTCTACAATAGTCAAATAATAACCTTCATGTGCCTTTCCTATTTAACAGCTTTCTTAATGTTAGTGCTCAGTCAATTAAACAGCAGCCCATAAACAGCAGCCCAGTGCTGCTGTTCACCAGAGTGCCAAAGGAAAAGGTCAGCAGGGCTGCAAAATATTCCTCCTCTACATGGTTGTCATTGCTCCTTGGTGACTTGCAATATCCTTATAATGTATGTTTTGGGGTACCTTATCTTATATCAGTGTATTTATGTGAGAGAGAGAGCGAGAGAGAGAGAGAGAGTGTGTGTGTGTGTGTGCGCGCGCGCACGAGTGTGTGTGTTTGTGTGTGTGTAGTGCACTTTGGAAAACCCCACTGAGTGCTTACAAATGCATATGCCTGTTGAGTAAAACCGAAATCCAGGTGCCATTTTCACCATAGAGTTCTTCTGCTTTCACTGAGCTAATTTCTTACAATGTGCTTTGAATTTTACCAATGACCACAAGTTAATTGATTTTTAGTACATTTCTTGAAGTAGAAACCTCATGTCTGTGGATGTTCCATATTTCTGAACTGGAATCTTTTTTGTCTTTCCAAAATGAAGAGTGGAAATGCATCTTCAGGGGCTTCTGGTATACTGAGAGATCATTATTTTTGCCTTAGCACCTCATGAGATAAGGCATTTGTCTGAGGTCATTGTAATATTTCAACAGTATTAACAACCATCATTTCAGAAAGTAAGTAGAGATTTTCAGCAGGGAAGTGAGGAGCGCGCTGTTTGTGTCCTGTGATTCTGCATCAAGTAAATGGCCTCCTCCGCTCATCTCAAAAAGATTAAAACCAAAATGAGCTTAAAATGATGATGAAACATCTCCCACCTGCAGGAGAACGATTTCTCAGAATCACCCCCAAACATTATTCTTAAGCTGCTATGTGGGATGCTGAGTCTACAGTACCACCACCGAACAATTGCACTGGGTCTAAGCCTGTCATTTGCACTGGATTATGAAAAACAGATTAGTATTGTTAGTAGCTGCACAATGCACTACAGCCTGGGACCCCAAGAGCATAGATGCAGTCATTGGGTTAAGTGGAATGGAAAACTAAAATTGGCAAAGTCATTCAGGTCTGCACTGGCTGCCAGCCTTTTGGCTTAGTTAATGCTTGTTTTGTTTTTCCATGGTTTTTGAAAAACATTTCTTTTGAGAAATGAAAAATTGGCTTAAAGCTAAATATTTATTTGACCTCTAAAAGCACAGAGTGCAATAGCAGTTGCCGGCACTACAGGTAACTACTTTGTGTGATGTACTCCTTGTGAAAAGTCAGAATGTTATCACTCACAATTCAGAGAAACCAATAGCTTATCTATTGTCCCATGCACTATATCGTAGTGGACAGAAGAGAAAAAAAATGAATGACCCGATAATCAACCGATGAATGAAGTGGGCTGGCATAAAGCAAATATATGTAAGTATATAAGGCATATCATTATAGTACAATTTAATGCCCAACTTAATGGTTTAGGGATTCTCAAATGTTATCATAAGATGCTTCTTGTTGTTATTGCTAGTTAAGAATCACTTTTTTCAGCATGACACAGATTCTAATATTATGCACATATGTCTCATCTCAGCTTCAATGAAAAAATGACAAAAACTTTACCTCACAAAGATCGCAACGTGACAACGAATGTCCATGAAATGTATACCACTGTAGTACAGGCAGCTTCATTGTTCATTGCTGTCCAGCTCACAGATTATATTTATGGTTATGATGAATCCTAATTGTATGTGATCTCTCTGTAGCAGCAAGTTTGTAAACACCAAGGACCAAATTAAGACTTCTTGGATGAGTGGTGGTGCGGCGGTGCAAACCGCCATGCCACCGCTCCACTGAAGGTCGCTGCGGTGCAGAGACAGAATATCGAGTACAAAATATCGAGTTGGACAAATATCGAGTTATTAATATCGATAGCAAGAATATTGTGGTCAAGAATATTGACTTATGGTAAGTAATATTGATTTTAAAATTACCGAAGTGTTTAATATCGTTTGTAAAAATATAGGGGGTGATTACGATGGTGGTGAACCTACCACCGGCAGGCTGCCGGTGGCGGGTTCACTGCCATTGTAAGGCCTTTTTCCGCGCGATCAGGATGGCGGGCAGTGTGCCTGGCGGGTGGGAAGCCCATCCGTCACGGGTCCGACAGAGGCAATCATTACGATTGCCTGTCTGATCCACCCCGCATACTCAAAATGGTGGCGGTGCCTAACAGAAACCGCCCACCAGATTTAGATGCTGCATCCTGGCCAGCCTGTCTATGGTGGTTCAACCGCCATTGAAAGATTGGCGGGGATGTTCTTTGGGGACCCGTTGGGGCCCCCCTTGTGCAGGGGCATGTTGAATTTGCACTTGTGGGGCACCTATGGTGCCCCCCTACAGTTCACTGCGCCAGGTGGTAGGCACCGGATGGTGCCTGCCACGTAGTGCAGGGCAATGCACAACGTGCATTTTTACCAATGCGGCGGGTGCTGCAGCCAGCAGCACCCACCGCAATGGCAAACATGTGGTCGCATTTTAATGTCATATGCGGGATCGCCACCATATAGGCGGCTAGTCCCAATCCCCGGGCCGATGGCATCGTAATCACCCCCAAAGTTGTTACAAATATTGTTTTTTATTATTATGTATTTTAGTATATATTTGATATGTATGTGATGTACGTTCTTTTTTATAAGAATTTTTACTAGTTATTCATTTTTTTTAATCTGAATTTTGCGCTTTTACATCTGTAGCAGGTTGTGAGGTTATAGGAAAATAGGGTGGGAAGCAATTCAAATATATTACATTGCTTTTTTTAAAACTATTAGAATTTTGCACTTTTAGTTCCGATAGGAGTTTTGATTGGGACGCCGCTAAAACAGAAACCCTTTGTGGGTCGGAATTAGCACCGCAAATTGAGTAGGTACCGCTTGGAAATACTCTTTTGAGAATTTGATTATTAAGGTTTGATGAAGTGTTAGCTTACTTGAGCTTAATGTCTCCCTTTCGACTTACAGAGGCTTTACACGAAGGAATTTTAGGTATTATGGCGTTTTGTACACACGGATTTATAAGGTTACACTTGCCTATCACCGTCACATCACTCACATAAGACACACCTGACAGATTGGTGAATCTACGGTTTGATTGTTTTAAATGGGCCACTGACATTTGGCCACACTTACTCACGTCCAGATAATGTAATATCTGACGTCATCAGCAGAGGATTGCGGTCGCGTGAGTTATAGTTGCCTGCAGTAACTATAACGGGGGAATTTCATTGGTTTTTTACGAGTGAAATGTCCAGCTAACTATAACATGTGTGAAACCTATGTTTTTTTAAGTGAATTTGCAAGGTTTTTTAAATGCTAATTCAATAACTATAACGTGTGCGAAACCTATGGTGAATTTGTACGTTTTTTTTAAATGCTAAGTTATGTTTTTTTCAGGTTTTACACCATGCCCGCACCGTGCGCGCTCGGTGCGCTTCACGCACCGTGCACGCACTTTGGGCACTCGCGCACCGAGCACCCACGGTTCGCAGTGCGTGCAGGGTGCGCGCACCTCGCGATTTAAAAAAAAAAAAAATTGTTTTTTTCTCCCTTGGGGGTCCTTCTGTGACCCCATGACCAAGGCTAGGGGGTCAGGAACTGTCCACTCTGCCCCCTTTTCACGTTCTCCACCTTTGTTTTTCACCCCCTCAGACTGCGAGAGACAAAATGGCGGCCGACACTTCCTGGTTTCGACCGATTCGAATGTTTACTGACATCTTTCAACCAATCAGAATTGCGCTCGCGCACGGTGCGCGCGTATAGATATTGATATGCTCTTAAATGCTATTTTCTCAGGAAATACTGAACAGATTTACACCAGACCTGCAAAAGGCACTTCCTTGACCTGAGGACTACCTCTTTGCCAAATTTCAAGTAATTCTGTTCAGCCGTTCGGGCTGTAGCTGCGTCTAAAGGTCCTATGGAAAAATGCATGGGGAAAACGCGTTTTGGGACCCCCCCTTTTTCTCGGCCCCCGCTTGACGAATCACCCCGAGACTTTCAGGGTAGGAGCTGAATGGAGCGCCCCATTAGTTTTGAAAATTTCGCGAGGATTCGTCAACCGGCGCCAAAGTTATTCAAAATAGAATTTTGAGATTTCCTATGGAAACTAGGTTGTAACTATAACTATCTACTGGCGACCGCCAGTAGATAATATATATATATATATATATATATATATATATATATATATATATATATATATGTATGTATATATATATATATCTTTTCTAAGTGTTTGAATGTGAATCGTACATTTCTTTTTTCCGCCATCCATCACTTTCCTTACTGTTGCATTCACTGGAGTGGGAATAGTAATTTTTACCCCTCCGCTATCCACCACTTTCCCTACTGTTGCACTCACTGGAGTTGAAATAGTAATTTTTACCCCTCTGCTATCCAGCACTTTCCCTACTGTTGCACTCACCGGAGTGGGAATAGTAAGTTTTATTTCTCCACTATCCTGCACTTTCCCTACTGTTGCAATCACTGGCGTGGAAATAGTAATTTTTACCCCTCCTCTATCCAACACTTTCCCTACTGTTGCACTCACTGGAGTGGGAATACATGTTTTACCCCTCTGCTATCCAACACTTTACCTACTGTTGCACTCTCTGGAGTGAGAATAGTATTTGTACCCCTCCTCTGTACAACACTTCCCCTACTGTTGCACTCATCAGAGTGTGAATACATTTTTCTACCCCTCCGTTATCCAACACTTATCCTACTGTTGCATTCAGTGGAGCGGGAATACTAATTTTCACCCCCCACTATCCAACATTTTCCCTACTGTTGCACTCTTTGGAGTTGAAATAGAAATTTCTACCTCTTTGCTATCCAACACTTTGCCTCCTGTTGCTCTCACTGGAGTGGGAATAATACATTTTACCCCTTTGCTATCCAACACTTTCCCTACTGCTGCACTCACTGGAGTTGGAATAGTAATTTTTACCCCTCCGCTATCCCGCGCTTTCCCTACTGTTGCACTCACTGGAGTGGGAATAGTAATTTTTACCTCTCCTTTATTCAACACTTATCCTACTGTTGCACTCAGTGGATTGGGAATAGTAATTTTTACCCCTCTGCTATCCAACACTTTTTCCCTACTGTTGCACTCACTGGAGTGGGAATAGTAATCTTTTTCCTTCCGCTATCGAACACTTTCCCTACTGTTGCTCTCACTGGAGTAAGAATAGTAATTTTTACCCCCCCCCCGCTATCCAACACTTTCCCTTCTGTTGCACTGTTTGGAGTGAGCATAGTAATTTTTACTCCTCCGCTATCCAACACTTTTCCTACTGTTGCACTGATTGCAATGGGCAATTTAAGTTTACATTATTTTTCTTAGTTTAATGTTTTAATTTATTCTAGATTTTTAAAAAAGATATTTAAAATGATATATATAAATCATTTTTTATTTTTATATAATTTTCAAGTTTTAAAATAAATGAAAGATAGTTTATTAATTATTTAAAGTAAATATATATGTATAAATGATTATGTTTGTGTGTTTATTTTGTTTAATTAAGTATATTTGTAATATGTTTCCCAAATGTATATCAAATGTAACTTATTTTGTTAAAATTAATATTAATATTTAATATATTTCAAATATATTATTGTATGTTTTATATAGATTTAAATCAATATATTTACATCTATATTTTTCACATCTATATTTTTGATTCAATATTTTTGTACTTACCTTTGTAGGTATGGGAGTCGATATTTTTGTAGTCTATATTTTTTTATCGATATTTTGAACATCAATATCTTTAACATCAATATTCTATCAGTAAACCGGTCGCCGCAACCCGCCTACCAGATTATGACTTTTCAGTTATGCCCCTCTGAGTGCATCCACATGCAGTTGAGGCACAGGGGGCCCCTGTAGGGCGCCTTTTATTTCCCCTCTTTCAAGGTTTACAAAGAAGAAGAAACTCCATGTAAACCCTGGAGGAGAGGAAACTTGTAATATGCATGGTGGGAACGTGGTGGTCCTGCCAAGCAAAGTGAAGCCTCTGACGTCTGCTTTAATGCCAGGAAACTGCAGTTCCCTAGTGGAGCCGGCGGTTCGACTGCCCAACTCATTATAGGGAAGTTGGACTGCCGCTGCAGCGGTGGCTGGATCCGCCACGCCACCATGAGTCCGCCGGTTCTTGGACCGCCAGACTCGTAATAGGGAGCCAAGTGAATGAACCTAATCCTCAAAAGTTTCAAGCTACAAGGCATTTATCAGGTTTTCAAATCCTCCTCCAATTTAATCTTTTAATAGATCAGCAAGAGACCTCCTGAACCTTCCCCCTTTCTTATCTTTACTTCCAATTTTTTTCTTGCCTTGAAGTCCTTGCTTTCTCCCCTTCTTCTTATGTCATGTTGTCTTTTTGCAGCCTTGCTATCAACAGATCCAGATGTGTGTTGGATCACCTCGTTGTATGCAGTAGTCTACAGAGCCAATTCCTGCTCAAGATTGAATGGTTTATGTGTCAGTCTCAATTGCCTCACTGCTACTTGTTGCTCTACTCTCTTCCTGATTTTGACCTACCCTCAGACTTCTTTTTGGTTTAGTTATCGGGAGATTCATCATTTGTCCTTCTCCATATTCAGCATTGTAAGCAGAGCAACGTTAAAACAGCAGCATAATGCTTCCTTTCAGTGCCACTCAATCATCACTAGAAAAAACAGCAGCAGAAATGTGGAACATCAGTATTGAAAGACATTGAAGCCTATTTTAAACAATCATTGGCAAGGACAATTGGTCTTATCTCACCAGTATGCAAAGGTAAGCAATAGCGATTTGCATTGTTGATGCTTGTTTTTTTCCTTTTAGTCCTGTCTTTCTCTGTATTTTACTCCCAATCCATTTTGCTACTCGACCCATCTCTGTCCTGCCTTTCCAAAGTTTTAGTCAGTGGTGGAATTGGGATCCCTTAATTCTGATGACGTTGCCCCTGACCCAATCTCCATTCTCCTTCTCTGCTCTCACTGTTTCTCCCCCTTCTTACACTGCCTTTCATTGCTCCTTAGGTCATGTCCACTCTCATCCCGAATCTTTCATTTTTGAAACGTTCATCCACCTTTTTACATTTACATAAAATTGACAAAAACAACAGAAACAATGTTTTAAAGTAGCTTTTTATTCACCAACTTTAAAAATCAAAGAAGTTTGGAGGAAGTTTCAGTTTATTCTTTTTAGGAATTGTTTCTGTGAATTTTGAAAAAATGATGTCAATAACTTTTTTTTATAAAAACTGTCTTTGTTATCTTTTTAGGTATACAAATAGCATGACAGCTCCTATAGTACAGTTCTTTCACCAGAGTAGAGAGCTAATGTCAGATTCAGGGTCTCATAAAAAATGGACCTAGCCAATTTTATATATTATGCAAATCAGACATCACAAAAAATGCAACAAGTCCCCAACACAGTCTCCCTCCCCCTCCCGCTGGACCAAAGCCCGAACAAACTATAGTACATAAGGACTCTTGCCATAATATTAATGGGATCATCGACTCCAAACTGGGATACAGCTTGCAAGCAAAAGGGTGGCATAATCCTGCATCCCAATCTCCCCTCACACATAATGCAACCCCCCCTTCAAAACTGAAAAAGATGAAGGGCTCTCGATATGGTAGGGCAGGCACATAGCGGCAGTCCCACAGAAATATATTATACAAGAGGACCCCAGAGATATTGGACTTCTTTATAAGTATCTGATAGTATATCTGTCATGTACTCCATAGTAACTGCTCTCCATAAACTGGCATGCCATTTGGTCATGGAGGGCACCTCATGTTTCCATGCAGCTGTTACTGCCTTTTTTGCAGTATTCAGACAGAGCCACATTACTGTCTTATCCCCAATGGTTTGATACTTCAATAAATCATGTCTCCATCTCAATAGTACAAATCCAGGATCAGGAGAGGCTGTGTATCCTAATATCTCCTTGAGCTGGGCAAGAATCTCAGCCCAAAAGGGTTGAATACTTGGACAGTCCCACCAATTATGCATAGAATCACCTAACATGCCACATCCTCTCCAGCAAAGGTCCGATGTGTGTGGAAAGATTTTTTTGAGTTTAGTAGGACAGAGGTACCAAACAAACAAAAGTTTATAATGTGCCTCCCTCATGTCCATGGAATGATTAAAGCGAGGAATATCCCACCACAGCTTGGACCTATAAGCTACTGAGATGGTGTCACCCAATGTCTAGTCCAGGAGTTCCATATGCTGCGGACATGGTGTAAGCAGGGAATCTAATAAAAGAGTGTATAGAAAAGAGATACATCCCTTGGTGCCACTCTCATGCCGAGCGAAGTTCTCAATACTGGTTATGGTCCCTAGTGGCCTCTTCACGCACAGCTGGCTGAAGCACCCAGTGGGCTAGTTGAGTATAATGAAAGTGTTCCATAGGTGGGAGGTGTAATTACCCCCGGCAATTTTCAAAGGTCAACATGCCCCAGTTGTGGAATAAATCACATACTGTGAGACATTCCGCGTCATCCACGCCTCAAAGGAGCCCAAATGCAGCACCAGAGGAAAGGTGGGGTGAAAATAAATACGCGGAAGAAGCGAGGGAAAGGTAGTCCAGGGGGATTGTATAAGCACCTCATCCCATACCTGAAGCTTAGTCTTAGTAGAAGTGCTGAGATATGCATTTCAAGGCCTGTCTGCCTTAGGCGTCTACAGAAGGTCTCAAATATATTTACCCACAACTGCCCTGTCCATATGGAGCCAGTGTTTGTCTGACTCCCGTGCCAACCACTCACGGATCACCCTCAGCTGGGCCACCTTATAGTAAAGATTGAAGTCAGGTAGGGCCACGCCCTGCGATTTTGCCACACACACCAAATTATTAAGGTGCCAAGTGCTGAGAGGTATCCACTTTCTAGCTAAATGAGAAGACCTTGAAACTGATAGAGTAGCTTGGGCAATACTGTCATTTTAACTGCATGTATTCTCTCCAGCTAGGACAAGTACAAAGGAACCAATCTGTGAAGATCAGCTTTCAACTTTTGTAGTAAGGGGGATAGTTAGTGCGAAACAGATCCTGAACGTTAGGAGTGATCTTAACACCTAGGTATGTGACGTCCCTCTTGGCCCATTAGAATGGCATGCTTGTCTTTAACATGTCCACTTCGGACAAGGTCAGAGTCAAGTTAACTAAAAAGGATTTGGTTAAATTAACATGGAACCCTGCCACCCGTTCAAAGCGATTCAACTCTCCCAGGAGGACTGCCAGTGATTGTTGGGGCAAAGTCAGAGATAAGAGAACATCATCTGCAAAGAGTGATACCTTATGCTCTATCAAACCAAAGTTTATGCCTCTGATCCCCAGGGTCACCCGGATCATGCCCGCTAATGAGTCAATGCTTAGAGCAAATAGTAAGGGTGTCAAATGACACCCTTGTCTCATCCCCCTTGCCAATTACAAAGGTTGCAAGCTCACTCTATTCCCCAGCACTGTGGCACTTGGCAATGCATAATTTGACTTGACCATGGTGATAAATTGTTCACAGAAAACAAATTTCTAATGGCTATAAAACTGCTGAAATCGATTTCTTAGTGGCTTTCTCGATCAGATGGATAACTCTCCAGATGAAGTCATATGTTTTCATGTCTTTGATGAATCCAGAGTGATCTGGGTGAGTTAAGTCAGGGACCGGGTCATCTAACCTGGTAGCCAGCATCTTCGAATATAGCTTCTAGTCTGTATTCAGGAGCGCTATGGGGCGGTAAGCGACACAGACCGTAGGGTCTTTGCTCTGTTTTGGTGTAAGGGAGATCAGGGCCACACCCATTGCTGGTGTGAATGCTCTGGCAACCGCTAGAGAGTTAAAAAGCATCACCAGGTGAAGAAGAAGTGCTGCACAGTAAGTCTTATAAAACTGGGCCATCAGCCCATCTGGCCCTGGTGATTTATTTGGTTTCAGGCCCTTAATTGCTGCCAGTACCACATCCTCCATAATATGACCGGCCAAAACTTCATTCTGTGTGTCTGTTATCCGTGGTAAAGTCACCTCCTCCAGGTAATTTAATTGGGCCTTCCTGCTCAATGCCTGCTCGGAGTAGTGTTTTGTAAAAGTGGCCAAAGGCCTGAGGTTTCTCAGTGTCCGAAGTCACCACCCCTCCTCCTTTACAATCAATACTTCCTATGTATTCCTTCTCCCTCCTAATCCTCAGCTGCTTTTGTTAAGTGAGATCCCACTTTGTTACCTAGTTTGTATGTCGCACGTTGAAGTCCTAACAAAGTACGTTTCGCTCTATTGATATAGACAGGATTAAGCTGCGCTCTCTGTGCTGTGACCCGTCTCTGAAGCGCAAGAGTTGGACTCTCCTTGGGTGATTGTTCCGCAGACCATAGATCTGCTTCCAGAGCATGGCTCTCCTTTTCTCTTTGTTTATTCAGACGAATTCAGAGCTATACACTAACCCCTAAGCACTGTTGAAAGGCGTCACAGTTATTAGAGGATGATGTATCCTGTGGGACATTGGTCTGGAAGTATTCTCCAATTACCTTCCGCAGGTCATCTCCTAAGATTAAGAGCCAATCCAAATAAGTGAGATGGGAAAGAACCACCTATGGTATCGGGGGGGTGTGGCTCCCAGTCAAGTATCAAAGCCACTGGGGCATGGTCTGATGGGGTGAGAAATAATCGATTGCAAGGCTGAAATCAGGACACTACTGACAAAGACGTAGTCCAGTCGGGAATAACTTTTGTGTGAGTGTGAAAAGAAAGTATAGTTGCAGTCGGTTGGGTGTAACTTTCGCCATGCATCCTGTAGCTCTAACTCCCCAAATGTATTTTTTAATATCTTTGGGAAGCTCTCTGTGCTTGACCTGTGAGGTTGTGTGCTGTCCACATCCGAGTCACACATCAGGTAAAGTCCACCATGAGGATAATGTCACCTTCAGTGAATGAACCCAGCATAGATAAGAGCATGTGTAGGAATGTTACTTAATTAGTGTTAGGTGCAAACAGTGAAGCAAATGTGCACTTACATACATGCAAGGTACCCTTTCACTAAGCCTATTCTCCCCTCTCTGTCTATTTTGTAGCCCCCAAGAAATCGCAATGTGGAATGTAAGAAGAGTGCTACTTGACTCTGTTTAGAAGTCTCAGGGGACTTACACATGAAGGGATAACGCTTATGTCACAATCTATGCTCCTTGGAGTGTTTGATTTGGGTTTCATGCAGGGCACCCACATTGTGCCTCTCGTTCAACACATATTTCCACATTTTCTGTCTTTTAGCGAGGGAATGCAAGCCTCTCACATCCTGGGTAAGGGTAGTGATCACCATGACCAGTTACCAGGATGCTCCTTCTCAAAAGTTCTGTTTTGCCTGCCTCCCACCCAGTCTCGCCATCTCGAGAACCCCCTGCATCCCACCCATACCTCACCTCCCCATAACGCCTGTTTGAGAAGAAAGAGTCCCATGTACCAAAAATTTAAAATAATTGAAACCGCACAACCAGAACAAAGAGAAAAAATATAGTATGTCTCGAGTGAGTTTAACATTCCTCCAAGGCATTACCTCGTCACCAGCGTAATGGTCATTACCCTCTAGGGCAACCAAAACAAAACTAAGAAATATGAATCAAGGATCTATGAGACATATCCAGAAATCACAAGGGTATGTCATACTCTCCAGTATCTATCCATGCCCACTCTCCAATGGCAAGTACTTGCCAACCCTCGAATCGATAGGCTCATAAGGGGATCCCCAGTGGAATCCATCATGCAGTCAGGAGCACCCCAGTCTTCATTGAAGGCCCCCTCAATCCATGTCAGGAAGCTCCCTTACCCCCTGGCATGGAACAAACAGTGGTGGCCTCTCCCAAATCAAAGTTTCTTCTTGGTTTTATGGTAGCCCTGGGTGAGCCACTTTCTTTGGGATCTTCGCTCCGCAGGTGACCAGCGAGCCCACTGCTCCCCCTCTAGTTGTCTTCTCCACATCCGTAGTCGGTCCCAAGAGCCGCAGTGCCTCCTGAAGGTCTGTGGCATGCTGTGGATGGTTGTGTAGCTCAAAGGATAGTCCAAAGGGATATGTCCATTGATATTAAATCCGGTCCCCTTGCAGTTCATCAGTTACCGGTTGGATTTGCTCATGCCTCGCCAAGGTCGCAGGGGCAATATCCTGAAATATGGAGCAGGAGGCCCCCTGAAAGGATACCTCATCAGATATGCGGGTCACCTGTATGATTGCATCTTTGACTTGAAAGGAGTGGAGCTTGGCATGCACGTCTCTGGGTCGTCTCTTCTCTCCTGTCAGCACAAGGTGAGTGTGGCTCACTTGTTAGAGGCGGCAGATCTGTAAGCAGAGAATCGGCCAGGGACCAGGGTTCAATTCCCGACGCGGCAGGGTCGTGGACCAGGGTCAAAATGGACTCGATAATTCTCGCCTCGGTACCTACTCTAACCAGGAACTCACTCGGCAACTCTGGGCATTAGCTTGCCTCATCTCCACAACGGCCCCCCACATTCGCTGGGGATGCCTGGTTTCACCTTGGAGATACCCTGAAGGGACCATCTCACAGGGATAGCCAGGACGGGTTCCCCAGCGGTCTACAGCGCCAGGACGCCTCAGGGCAGCAGTGCGCTTTACAAGACACATACATTTACATACATTTACACAAGGCCCTCTCTATGGGTTTAGATTCAAGGTCCATGGTTTGAGACCCAACCGAGTCGACATCTTGCTGCAGGGACATCAATCGATTATTGATATCTGATAGAAGGGTCCAGAGGGAGGAGCCATATCTGCTTTCAGCTCCTCCGGAGTTCACGTTTAAAGTCTCTTAAGGAGGCCAGAAGTGTTTTTTGTTTGTCAGGGCCATTGTACTATCTGTAAGGGACTCCAGGGGGCCATCCTGTGTCTCCGGCGGGGCAAAATAACTAGAGACCCTGTTATTCTGGGTTTTCTTTGGTGGCATACATGCTACTGCTGTGGGGTACCATGGCACCCAGATTACGTTGAGCACACCAACACCGAGGGTATGGGCTCAGGTATCTGTTTTCCAGGCAAAAGTATACAGATCACCCTCATTGTGCCTCAGCCGTGGTGCTTGACAACCCCAGGGGCCTCTCTGCCCTGGTCCACCACAGTTTATTTGTGCCCAGTGGTCGAAGTGGGTGGGATCGGCAGGGCACGGTGTGCCTCCACTTCTTCTATTGAAAAGATTCCGTTCCCCTACTTTTTCTTTTCAAAACCGTTTCCCAGGACAGCAGTAATAGACAAGGCCTTCAGATAAGGCTCTGCTTTCGTGGACGTTCGGGGACGGGCGGGACTGGCAGAGAAGGAAAAACACTCTGTCTCCTTCCTGCCCAGAGAAGACACTGACAATATCCACTTCTGCTCTGTGCTGGCAGCTGCCCTCCTCCCCCTCTCTCTTCCTCTTATGCCCTCTCTTTCTGTCTAGCAGCCCCTCTTCACTTACTGAAAACCGTGACTTGAAGAAATGGTTCACAACCTCTCTTTCCTTCTTTCATTTATTTGCCTCCCTGTGAAATGGATCCTAGAAAGAAACAAACACTTTTGATGGAAATGCCCTCTTGTTCTCACATTTTACTATTCCAAAGTGCAGCCTTGGGATGGAGAGAAATAAAAGGTTTAAAATATGAAAATAAATGCATAACTAAAGAAAGCAAGACAGAGTGGTTGCAAAGTGGCCAGATTGATTTTATTCACACCCAAACACATCAGCCACACTTTTAAGAGCTTGCCAGTGAAGAGTTACTTTTGTTTTCTTGTCTTTCTTTGAAGAGATTGTTTTCCCCGGGTGGGGAAGTGCACCATTACTGGAGGTACTGCAATACCTGGTTGATGGGTGGATTGGAAAACAAAATGTGTACCATGGCTCTGTGTTTATAGAAGTGGTCTTTTAAAACCAGACTGCTTACGTTTTGTAGGATATAAGCAACGGACATTGAAACAGGTTCTTTCTGGGCCCTGTAGTCATGTCCTTATCTTTTCAGGTAAAATCACTCATTGATTTCTAAATAGTGAGTGAGAAATCGTTAAGGTAACCATGTTGTTTCTGCTTACATTTCACATGCTTTACTTGATCTTGCATTCCCTATGAGTGCTTGCTTTTTCCGGGATGTTTTCTTTTTTTTAGGCAGCATATCACTCTTGTCTAGTGCGTAATTTGAATTGAGCCATATCCAGGTGTTTATAGCAGGGCACAATTAGGTTATAGCTGAAGGCAGCGCGAGTTTCTCTCAGTGGGGCAGTACGGTGTTCAGTGGGGGAGAGAATGTGGCACTATGGCCAGAGCTGCTCAATTTGGAACTGGGGACCAAAGCTCACCCTTCATGACCAGACCACTGTCCTGAAGGAGCACATTCCCATGCTAGACCTTAGAAGGCCCTGCTAGACCTTAGAAGCCCTGGTGTCCCTCGTGGTGGCAAGTGTGGGTTAACCTTGAAGGCTTGTCCACCACTAGCAATACTGAAGTTCATCTCCTGTCTTGCGTGCAGGCCTACGAAGCAACACACCCTAGAGCAACAGTGATCCAGTCACTGTGACTCTGTCACTGAGGCTAAGGCGGTGCGAACGGTGTGACTGCACCGGGCACCTATTTTGGGTGGGGGCGTAGTATATTATGGTTTTTAAAAAACATGCTGCCTCCTTCCTGGCCTCCAGCAATTTTCAGCAACAATAAAAATGTCATGATAACTCCGGTGATTATTGTTCTTCCTAGAAAGAGATTGGAGTTTTGTCTAGTGGAAGGGTTTTCTCCACTAAAGGTAGCGCAGAGGGTTAATGTGCCTGCTGCAAAGAACATGTAACATGCAGATCGAAAAGTGGTCATAATGTTAACTAGGTGAGTGGGTTACTGCTTTTGTCAGAGAGATCCTTTTGTTACTTGCAGTTTATAAGTTAAAATCCTAACATAGAACAGTGAGCTATTAAACTGCCTACTAATATGGTTGTCATGTGACTTCTACACCTTGTACTCCTTTGTCTTATGTAACATTTCCTATACAGAGATTTATACACGTATAAATGATTGTCTCTGAGTAGTGTGTGTGATGTAAAGTGATCTGACACAATACACTGGTATGAGTGGCACTGTAAATCAGATTAAATGCATCCGAGAAAGAGTGTGGTTAAGGAGACTTGAGGGGAAATCTTAACGCATGGTAGTGAGGAAGTCTGAGGCGTAGGTGGTCATTGGGGGGCACCAACAAACATTGTTGCACAGGGCGCCACCAGCACTAAAGCCTGGTTCTGCCTTCGAGGCCAGTCCGCCTCACCCACTGGTACATCCCGTGGCCTTGTTTCAGCAGTAGTAGCTGTAACTCACCATTGATCGGCAATGCAGGATTTGCACACACACCAAACTAAGTTTGCAAACTTCACAGTCTCTCTGCTTCATGCACAAGCACTTTTAACATGTGCTGCCTGCACTGGGACCAATGGAATTATGCACCAGTGTTGACTAAATTATGCAGCAAAAAAACGCTGCAGCATAATGCAATATATTTTCTTATACTTTATTATTTTGACATTTTTACACATGTTAAGTCTCTGCAAAGATGCTGCCTCATTAGTGCCAGTGTAACATACAAATGCAGCAGTGAGAAAGGTGATCAGTCAACCTTTGCAAAGGGTCGTCCACTTTGCAGCAACACGTCACGTTTTTTAGTAACTTTTTATCCGTTTGAGCTACAAAAATGATTAGTTAAAACTATAAGATTATGCAGTGGATGATATATTATGTGGCAAATATAGCAGAGTCATAATTATATAGAAAACATTTGCAAACTAGGATATTTTGTCATTCATGTTTGAACTGCTCTTGTGAAAGACGGGAGGAGAAGTGCTGATGACAGGAACTGTATGGCTCGGAGACAAATGGCTTGTGATTCCACTTTTAAGAGTATTTGGGACATTGTGTGATTGGAAATATATCCCACTTTGTGAATGTATTTAAATGCCAATAACTCATATTAAACCTTCAATGAACAAGTGTATCCATTGGTTGAAATAAATAACACAATAAGCTGTAACTGGTCAGTGAAATGCCAAACAAATAGTAAAAATTGGGATGTTTTGCACATTCTGGCCACACCTATGACTCCGCCCACTGATCCAATCCTTAGGGTATCCCCGCCCTCGGAGTCTCCGCCCATAGTTCCCCTACCACTTCAACCACTGTTTGTGCCTCTTATAAGGGGATTTCCACCTTTCTCCCAACCACCGTTTGTGCCTCTTATAAGGGGATTTTCACCTTTCGGCCCAGGTCCACTATTTATTTGGTGTCTGAAGAAGACAGTGTGATCACCAGGGTCTCATCAAGAGGCTTCCCATGGTTACTCCAGCCCTTAGGACATGATCTCAGTGTCTTGCATGTTCATTTTCTTTCAGACATAACATGTGAAAGATGAGGACCAGCAGTGTCCCTTGCTGGATGGACCCTCAATCAGGCATCTGTCTTTACCCCTGTTGAAAAGCTCCACTCCACAGGCTCATGGACTGCTCCTCTATCAGTCCCTTCCCACTGCTGCAGGTGCTGTCACAGCTGCGCCGATCCCCCAGCCGCCAGAGTCATCAGTCCGCCGCCATCCTAAGGTCAGGCCTCAGGACTCTGTTGCTCTGTCCTCCCCAACCAGCCCTCAGGTTCTCCTCAAGCCTTCGACCCCCGCGTGCCTGGTGGTTGCGGGTCTCCGGGCCACCATCCACCAGGTACCGTTGCATGCGCGGAGTTCGATATGTGGCCAAGGCACCAGCGGGTGGCTACCATACCCGCCTCTGGGATGTCGCAGCAGTCAGGGAGCGCAGTGAGCGCCGCAGCCCCCCGCACTTTTCCAGGCACCCGAGGGACTGCTCCTTCCGTCTTTACGGCTCAGGCAGCCTGCTGAGGGCCCGCTTTGTGCTGCTGTCAGGCCCCGAGGCCTCCGCAATCCCTCGGCATCTAGGCGTCCCGCCGAGCCCCACAACACTGCCCTCGGCTCAGCAAGCTCGTCATGGGTATGTCGCTGCCTTGAAATCATTTTGTTGCTAGAACTACTCGCCGATCCTTGACTCTCGGTAGACGTTGTTATGGAGCCCTCTCGGATTACGTGCACTCGGCATTCTTGGTTCGCCATGCCCCTCACTAATGTTTTTTTACATACTTTTCCAAACATATAAACCAATCCTACTTTTTATGGAGTGGGTTCAATAGCTTGGCATTAGCCATTTTTTTTAACTCTGAAACCGTACAGCAGAATTTTTAGCATCCACAGTTCCATATTTTTTGCTTTAATTTTACTTTGCATTTCCAAAAAGACCTACATTTTGTTTTGTTTAGTTTACATTTCAATAATAAATCCCCCTGCCCCCGGGACAGGTTATTGTTGCCAAGGGTTCTTCTAGGGAACACTCCAAGCGATGTGAATCTTAACAATAGAATTTTCTTTCCTCTAGCAAAACCTCATCACATTTTTGTTGGGCTGAAGTGCACTCCTTCAGTTTGTGGCTCCCAAAATAAAAATGGATGCTTTCAGTCTCACTCCAATTCCCCTGCTTAGGATGTGTCAGTGGTTCAGTTTGTAACCTCTAGGGACATAACACAGGACATTGTTTACATCTCACCTAAGTGCTGTGATTGCGCAGAGTCTGGGAGACATGGACAGGCATTCACACTGTGTTGGATGTACTAATCCAACACAGCACAAGTTGTTCTGCCACAAGGATTTGCCAAAATCCTGGCC
The DNA here is from genome assembly GCF_964204655.1 of Triturus cristatus. NCBI lineage: Eukaryota > Metazoa > Chordata > Amphibia > Caudata > Salamandridae > Triturus > Triturus cristatus. The sequence goes on from NC_140594.1 coordinate 774,394,219, forward strand.
CTCCTGTAATTCTTTCCTCCTCAAACAGAGATTGAGACCCACGACTCACAGATTAAGTATGGCTCGGAACTTGTAAAGTGCCATGCCAAAAGAAAGTGACACATTCTGACAGGGATATGGTGGGATGAGCATTTGAATGCTCAATCATTCCCACAGTGGGAGTTGTCCATCAAGGATAGCATCCACTGAGTGCATGGTTACCAATTTACACAGCAGTCTGCAGCCATTCAATAGTTTGTATTTGAAGTTACAAAACTCTCTTATTTTTCCTTTCAAATTGCAAAAAACGGGGAACGCCCCATGAAGATCCTCTTTTCATTGACATTCACTCAAAAAATCAACATTGACCCTGTGATGGAAAAATTAATTTGTACCTCACATTGCCACTAGCTCTTTTGATTTCCACCCACACACAGGTTGCCAGTTTATACAGCACTGCTTTTAGCAGACAGACAAAAGCTTTTAATACACTGGTTGCACCTGCTATTGGTTAGCATTTCTCCTGCTATAATTGCTTAGCATGTGACATCTCTGAATGGCTCCGTGCCCCTACATTGTGTAATCTTTGCGCTTAAATTTTATATTTTTGACCTTCTGATAAATGGAGGCTACCAGACCACCTCTCCCATGATGTTGTACTTGATAGCTAGGCTCCTATTTTTATTGGTATTTGTAAAGGTCACAGTTTGCGTTAGTATGTCATTACAGTGCTTTCAGTAGTCAAGAGATGACTTTCCAAGATATTCTAACGTTTCCATTGCAGAACAGAGTCTGCTTCAGGTCAATTGAATGAGACAGTGAGGATGCACTGAATTTATGTATTTTAATGAGTTGTGGGTCTAAGTTCTTTTTGAGGAGGAGAACAGAAGAGCTGTGCCATATTGTTTACACATCATCTCGTTCAGTAAGCCACCACATATACCGCCAAGTGTATATGTGGTAGTTTTGGGGTGCCATAAGGGCTAGTTAACTGCATATATGAGTGTTCTGCTCTAATGTTAAGGTACGAGCTATTACTTTGTGTTTCCTCGCGTCCAACAGTCAATTGTTTGGAGAAAAAGTTCTGTACCTTGATAATGTAGGCACTTGTGGATTCATTTCCGTGAACCCCCGGTATTCGAGGCCTTATTCCACTCTCTTGCCTGAAACCCATGCTGCTGGGCTACAAAGTCCTACTACTCTCCATTATAAGAAATCAGTGGATGGGGGGTCAAGCTCCCAATGGTCAGGCGAAGCAAGGAAAAGAGAGTTAAAAGACATCAGTTGGGCTAAAAAAAAAAGACATTATTATTCTCCCAACGGGTTCATTCTTCTACTTTGGGCCATGACTGCCCTGTTGCTGAATACATTGGTGGCCGCACTGAGAAGCATTACTCTGTGTGTGCTTACAGGCCAAAGCACATTATTAAAACTTTTCAAGGGGTTTTGGGTAAAGCTGTTGGAACCTGACTCTGATCTTCCAATTTCTCTCCTGACCATGAAATCTTTTGATTGTTCCCATTAGGAGAATCCTGCATTTTGCAAGGGGTATTACCTTCTGGTATGACCCCCCCCTTACAGTCAAGGGTTCATGAGGTAATGATTGTGAAGTGAAGGTCTTAGCCTCAGAGCAATGAAAAGTACTGGTAAGTACCCGGGCATTATTCACTTTAGAGAGTCTTCCCAGGGGACCCAAGCATCCCTGAACGTTTTACATCCTCTCCTGTTGTATAACACCACCTGTACATAGCAACCCTCACGTGGAGGTTTATCTTAAATACTGGATATGTACAAATATCCTAACGCTTTGCAACTTTTCATGTAGACCATGTGTTTGCATTTATTAGTCTGCAATACAACTATTAAATGGATTCGAAAGCGCTCGTATTCCTTGATAAACGTGGCTGTGAGGCTCATAAAGGAATAGATATATTTCTGAACACAACTTGAGGATATTTATTTAAGATTACCCCCATATCCATAGCTTAAAACTATGTTACAAATGCCTATTGCAGCAATAGAATGACTGTCCTTGTGGACACACAGGATCAGCGTGAACATGTTATCTTTGTTCTTGACTGCTATCTCCACACAAAGCTAAATTTATCTAGGTGCTCATTTGGTACCAACAGATAAGATGTTGATGCTAACTGTAAATTTAAAGCACCTCTAAACAGACCTGCTACTTCCTGCTGAAAAAGACCAATCAACCAGAAACAGAAATATCAGCAGTGGTTGCACCAACTCAAGATAAACACCTCCTTACTTGTGAGTTACTGAAATGATCATGTACTTCTAAACAAAATAATACAAAAAAAATACTATAAATCAAGTTCATTGAAAGGGTTGGAATTCTGCCAGTGCAAATGGACAAGAATCTGAATAATAATTTTAATCAACTGTGTATAATATTTTATCAGCTACATATTGATGTAAAGTGCTAAAAAACGAGCAAATATTATTTGAATTTTTAAATGTCTTTTATATTGTTAAGGTTTTAATTGACCAAACAATTAAACTTACTTTGACTTTGACTTTGATCATGTACTGCATTTACCAGAAAGCAGCCTGGAACTTTTTCTGACATGACAGCAGTGTCCCCTCTCCCAAGTATTATTTTGCTCCTCCTGGTGTGGTTAGTCAAACAAGCCTTGGAATGCAACGTTGCGCTTTGGAGTGTTACTTGACCTGATAAAAAATTAGCAGCCAATCAAACACGCCAAATCTGAGATGCAACTTACTATTGAATCACGTGGAAACGCTTGTCCAGGTACACACTGAGCTACCAAAACTAACACCCACGCCGGTTGCACTAATTGATGATGCACTATTCCTAATTTGCGAGTTGCTGAAACTTTCCTAAACTACAATTACCAGAATGCAATGGGAACCTTTAGCCTACCCAGGTGAGGTACCAGCAGTTTGTTCCATTCCCCCCTGCACGTTTACTAATGCCTTATATTTCCTAACAAATCATCTTACTTCCATGTATTAACTCATTTTCAGTGAGTGTTTGCTCTGCAAGACACATTGGCCTTTGATTGTTTTATATGCATTATTTGAGATGTCTATTTTATTTTTTAATTTAGGTGGGAATCTGTACTTTTTGAAGTGTCTCAATTTATTGTATTTGCTCTAGTGGTGCTATTGGCACAACTTTGTGGGGTGGGTGAAGTTTTTCCAGCAATTGATATGGCAGCCCCTCGTATACAGAAGTAGGTGAGTCTGTCGTGGGTGCTATCTGAAACATCTCACGGTCTAGTTGTTTGCAAGACCACCCCACAGCATCCGTGGGCCAGGCGTGGACTGCGGGGTTACGAATAAAAGGAGCCGCCTGCTCGGGGGCGCGGTCTCCAATCAGAGTACGAGCGTGGGCTGATTCTGTGCGCTGGCTCCGCGCTACGCGGCAATTCCACGGCCCCAAGTGCCTCACAAAGGGGCACATTACAGTGGCGACGCAGGGCGGGACAAGCGGAGACCCGCGCACCAACAGCTGAGTGCTCGCCGCGCACCGGAGAGTGAAAGGAAGGCACTCGAAGCGCCGGAGATCGGCGCGCACGTGCACTGCGCATTGCAGGGTGCCACAACCACGCTTATCGGCCTGAACAACCAAAGGCACACAGTGAGTGCATTCTCACGTGCTCACCTCACGAAGGCAGCCAGGTTCACACTGAGGAGAGCTGCAAACAGTCACAGAACAAGAACTGATCCCTGGGGGAAGCATACAAATAAGAAACTGAGCCCCAGTGAAGGCCAGTAGAGAGAGAAGGTAAAAAAAAAACCATAATAAATAATAAATAAATTATAAAAGGAACACAGGCCCACAGCACACCTCCGTTGGAGGACTTCTACTACCACCATACTGCAACAGGCCCACAATAGCACAGAGGGGCAGGACAAGAGGCCTGCCTACCTACTCACACTAAGTCACCACAACGGACACAATAAGCAAGCAGAGGAGGGATAAACCACCTACCCCACGAGGACAAGGCGGTGACCAACAATAAGCACGATGGGTGACAACGACCAAGGGGCAGCACCAGGCCCAGGGGCGGCACCAGGCCCAGGTGCCGCACCAGGCCAAGAAGCAGCACCGGCCCACGTTCCGTTTCAACACGCAGCATCAGGAGTCCTACCCCCATTCAGTGAACCAGAGGACCCCGTGACAGCCTCTCCCCGATGGAAGTTTTGGATAGAACGGCTCAATAACTATTTTATCGCCACCAGGGAGACAGACGATGCAGTAAAAAGGTCCCTGCTCCTGCATTACGCAGGAGACGAAATCTTTAAACTATTCAAGCACTTGCCTAACTCAGGAGCAGCCATTGATTACAACGCGGCGGTGGCCGCCCTCGATGCTCATTTTGATCCACAGCTGAACCCAGATTTCGAACATTTCAAATTGCGCCAAGCCCAGCAGAGAGCGGGAGAGTCGATGGACGTATTTTATGCCCGGCTTCGTGAACTCGCCAGCACATGCACAGAAGATGATCAGCCAAAGGAAATACGCGCACAACTTATCCAAGGGTGCCGAGGTAAGACGTTGAGAGGGCTCATCCTGGGCCAACCGAAGATCGCGCTCGAAGACATGCTAGTGCTGGCAAGATCACACGACCTGACGGCAGCCAGAGCAAACAAGATGGACCAAGCGCTCATCAAACCCCAGGGGCGGTCCGAAACTATCAAGACAGAACGCGCAGACGCCATCCGAGTCAAGCCAAGAGGAGACGCCTCTAGAAGCTCAAAGCCGGAAGGGACCAAGCCAAGGTGGGGGTACTGTGGGCATGAGCCACATGCTGCAAAAGACTGCCCAACGCAAGGTAAAACATGCACAAACTGTGGAATACCCAACCATTTTGCCTCCGTATGCCGAAGACGCACCAGAGGCCGCGAATTCAGGAACCGAAGGCCCCCGACAAGGGCAGTACGGCAACTGGCGGTAACACAGGCGATGCCACCAGACGACGCGAACAGGAAAGGGAGGAGATACCAGGAGATGAGTGAAGACCCATCAGACGATGACGAGGGAGAAGCGTACCTGAACTCGTTTGCGTGGGAACTGAAGTTACGCCGCAGGCCTCAACCGACGTGTGTGGTCCACATGGCAGGAACAGAGGTGAAAGCACTCATCGACACTGGGGCCACAGTTAATGTGATGGGCCTTCAACAATACCGACGCCTGAGGCCCTGCCCTCCAGTAAAACCATCCAAAACCAGAATCTATGCATATGGAGCGGACACCCCTCTTCCATTGAAAGGAAAGATTACCGTGCCTGTCAGGCAGACGACCAGGAAGTAACGACAACGATTCACATCATCGACAGGGAAGCAGATACGCAACTAAGCAGCCACACCGCAGAAGACTTAGGCCTGATTTCCTTCGCAAGGAGAATTCAGACCCACCAAGTAGAGGAGCTGCTCGACCAGTTCCCTGAGCTGTTCCAGGGACTTGGGCGCATCTGATGCGACCCGGTCAAACTACACATTGACAAAACAGTTGTCCCGGTTGCTTTGCGACACAGGAGAGTCCCATTCCACCTGCGGCCGCTGGTAGAAAAAGAGCTAGAGACCCTGGAAAGACAAGGCGTCATCAAAAAAGTGTCGGGGCCAACGCCCTGGGTGTCCCCAATGGTCATCGCAGAAAAACCCAAGCAGCCGGGAACAATAAGACTCTGTATGGACATGAGGTTACCAAACAAAGCCATACGGAGGGAGCGTCACATCACGCCAACAATGGATGATATCATCGCAGATGTGACGGGATCAAAGTGGTTCTCAAAGATTGACTTAAACGCAGGATACCACCAGCTCCCGTTAGCTAAGGAAAGCCGTTACGTCACCACTTTCAGTACTCACCTAGGACTACGAAGGTACAAAAGACTCAATTTCGGAATATCGTCAGCGGTGGAAGTATTCCAAAATACAATACGAGAGATGCTGTCGGGTTTACCCAGGGTGTTAAACGTCGGCGACGATATTTTAATCCACTCAGCGACAGCCGTGGACCACTACAAATACCTTTGCAACCCGCTAACATGCCTCAAAGAACACGGGGCGACCTTACACAAGGACAAGTGCCAGTTTTTCCAGCCTTCTCTAGAATTACTCGTAGACACAAGCCCTGGGGGGCTCGGCGCGGTGCTGGCCCAGGAACACGAACCGGGCCACTGGGCAGCATTATCCTTCGCCAGCAAGTCCCTTACACCTACTGAAACCAGATACGCTCAAATTGAACAAGAGGTTTTGGCTATCAAATGGGCCTGCAACCACTTCCACCTATACCTAAAAGGACAACCGTTCACGATGGTCACAGACCACCAACCACTCGTGCCACTCTTCAAAGGGACGGCGCCTCATCCACCTCCGCGTATCGAGAGATGGGCAGTTCAGCTGCAACCGTATGAAATGGAGGTGGTATACCGACCAGGGGCCAAAAACCCCGCTGACTTTTTGTCCAGACACCCAGTCCCAGCCGAACCACAGGAGGACACGGAAGACGTCGAACAATACGTGCACTTAGTATCCACAGCTGCTTGCCCTCTGAACATGAAGCTGGAGGATATCAAAGAAGCGGCTACCACAGACGTGGTATACAACAGGACTCTGAAAGCAGACCAGGAAGGGTCATGGACAAACTATCTGCGGCAAGCCAACTCCTGGAGTCCGGAAGAGCGAGAACACACAGCGAAGATGTGGCACATACGAAACAAACTCAGTGCCACCAGCGATGGGATCCTACTCCGAGGACCCAGGCTGGTGATACCGCAAGCCCTGAGGCACAAGGCGACGCAGCTAGCCCACAGAGGGCATCAAGGAATCACAAAAATGAAAGCCAGAATGAGAGAAAAAGTTTGGTTCACGGAACTGGAGAACATGGTGGAAGAGTACGTCCGACGATGCCCGCTGTGCCAGTTGACCAGCAGCGTAGAAAGACCTGCTCCGGTAATCACCGAGGATGCATGCACCGTCCCGTGGTCAAGAGTAAGCATAGACTTTGGGAGTTTCCCCGGAGGAAAACACACGCTGGTGCTTGTAGACGCATTCTCAAAGTACCCCATAGTAGAACCAGTAGCGTCCACAGCATTCGCCCAAATTAAACCCATCCTAGAAAAAGTGTTTGCCATGTTCGAGTTCCCACATGAAATCCGCAGCGATAACGGACCACCTTTTCAGGGAACCAAATTTGCCACCTTCCTAAGACAGAGAGGAATACATCATAGGCGGATAACCCCTCAGTGGCCGCAAGCCAATGGCGATGTGGAACGCTTTATGCGCATGCTAAACAAGGTGTTTCGCATTGCCGGCATAGAACAAGCGGATCCAGAACAAAGACTCCATGAGTTCTTGCGAGAGTACCGAAGCTCACCCCACTGCACCACCCAGAGGAGTCCGTGGGCACTGATGCTTCATGGCCCATGGAGAGATCTACTCCCTACCTGCCCAGGATGGTCGCCACCCCCAATTGAGGCCGAGAACATGCAAGACAGGAGAGCCCACCGAAACCAACGAGTAAGCCTCCGTCGCCGGGCCACCCAGAGGACGCACTGCACAGGGACTACTGTCCTCCTGAAGGACCGCCGCCCCGGAGGAAAGTTTAAAACAAACTATGAACCAGGGCCCTGGACAGTCACTGCGAATCGCGGGACCATGATAACCGCCCAAAAAGGAAGAGAGGAGGTGTCCCGAAATGTGTCCTGGTTCAAGGAAGTGCCCCCAGAACACCCTGAGAGGCACACGGAGAGACCCTCAAGTGGCGCACCTACACAGACACCAGAGACCCCAGAGACCACCACGGTACCGGTGTCCAGCACAGCCCCAGAGGGCGGACTTCCCACTAGTCCGCGACTGCGAGGCTCTCCGCAACGGTACAGCCTGAGGCCGAATCCTCACCCCAGCCAGCGGCTGAAGGACTTCGCCTGCTGATGACATCTAGAGGCGGCCGGCGGAAGACACGCAAGTACCACTACCTTTGTGGTTGAACTGTCTGAACTAACTGAGTTTGTGATTTTGTTTTCATTTGATTGAGTTGGATGGGGATGTAACATCTCACGGTCTAGTTGTTTGCAAGACCGCCCCACAGCATCTGCGGGCCAGGCGTGGCCTGCGGGGTTACGAATAAAAGGAGCCGCCCGCTCGGGGGCGCGGTCTCCAATCAGAGTACGAGCGTGGGCTGATTCTGTGCGCTGGCTCCGTGCTACGCGGCAAATCCACGGCCCCAAGTGCCTCACGAAAGGGCACATTACACTATCCAAACATGTTTTCTCTGTGACTAACATAAAGAAATCTAATTAAAACGTGGATCTAAAAAGTGTCCTAATTATTACATTTAGGGCATCTCGGAATTGCAGCTTCTTACATTAGGTTTTGTTTTTGCCAAGTCTGCAGTGAAATTTGTACACGATAACTGCTTAATCTGTAAATTGTTTTGAGGTTCGGTCTGTTTCTAGACAAAATACAGTAAAATTGATCTAAGGACATTTCACGGTGGCTAAAGACCAGTAGCGGCTGGCAGGGAGCAGTGGTGACAGGGGGAGGATGGGGTTGAAAACAACAAAAATATTTGACAAAACAAACTTGGGTGGAATTCAGGGGCAGTGAGGGTTTTCTGTGTTCCAGGACGGGCAATGTTCAGGGTTGATGAGGGTTTTTTACGGTTTAGGAATGGGTGTCATTTGGGAGTGGTGAGGGAGTTTTAGTGATCCTGAATCGGTGGAGTGTAGGGTGGTGAGGAGTTTTTAAGGTTCACCGATGAGTAGAGTTTAGGGGTGTTGCAGATTTTCAAAATAACAAGAGACCCTGTTATTCTGGGTTTTCTTTGGTGGCATAGATGCTACTGCTGTGGGGTACCATGGCACCCAGATTACGTTGAGCACACCAACACCGAGGGTATGGGCTCAGGCATCTGTTTTCCAGGCAAAAGTATCCAGATCACCCTCATTGTGGCCACGTCCTCGGTTGCCTCAGCCGTGGTGCTTGACAACCCCAGGGGCCTCTCTGCCCTGGTCCACCACAGTTCATTTGTGCCCAGTGGTCGAAGTTGTTGGGATCGGCAAAGCACGGCGTGCCCCTACTTCTTCTATTGAAAAGATTCAGTTCCCCCACTTTTACTTTTCAAAACCGTTTCCCAGGATGGCAGATAAGGCTCTGCTTTCATGGCCGTTTGGGGATGGGCGGGACTGGCAGAGAAGGAAAAGCACTCTGTCTCCTTCCTGCCCAGAGAAGACACTGACAATATCCACTTCTGCTCTGCTCTGGCAGCTGCCCTCCTCCCCCTCTCTCTTCCTCTTATCCCCTCTCTTTTTGTCTAGCAGCCCCTCTTCACTTACTGAAAACCGTGACTTGAAGAAATGGTTCACAACCTTTCTTTCCTTCTTTCATTTATTTGCCTCCCTGTGAAATGGATCCCAGAAAGAAAAAAACACTTTTGATGGAAATGCCCTCTTTTTCTCACATTTTACTATTCCAAAGTGCAGCCTTGGGATGGAGAGAAATAAAAGGTTTAAAATATGAAAATAAATGCATACCTAAAGAAAGCAACACAGAGTGGTTGCAAAGTGGCCAGATTCATTTCATTCACACCCAAACACATTAGCCACACTTTTAAGAGCTTGCCAGTAAAGAGTTACTTTTGTTTTCTTGTCTTTCTTTGAAAAACATTGTTTTCCACTGGTGGGGAAGTGCACCATTACTGGAGGTACTGCAATACCTGGTTGATGGGTGGATTGGAAAATAAAATGTGTACCATGGCTCTGTGTTTATAGAAATGGTCTTTTAAAACCAGACTGCTTACGTTTTGTAGGTTATAACCAACGGACATTGAAACAGGTTCTTTCTGGGCCCTGTAGTCATGTCCTTATTTTTTCAGGTGGACATAGTTGGTGATGTGTGAATAAACCTTGTGACTTACCTGACTTTTCATCTTCATTTCAACAGTAAAATCACTCACTGATTTCTAAATAGTTTGTGAGAAATCGTTAAGGTAACCATGATGTTTCTGCTTACATTTCACATGCTTTACTTAATCTTGCATTCCCTATGAGTGTTTGCTTTTTCCGGGATGTTTTCTTTTTTTTAGGCAGCATATTACTCTTGTCTAGTGCGTAATTTGAATTGAGCCATATCCAGGTGTTTATAGCAGGGCACAATTAGGTTATAGCTGAAGGCAGTGCGAGTTTCTCTCAGTGGGGCAGTACAGTGTTCAGTGGGGGAGAGAATGTGGCACTATGGCCAGAGTTGCTCAATTTGGAACTGGGGACCAAGGCTCACCCTTCATGACCAGACCACTGTCCTGAAGGAGCACATTCCCATGCTAGACCTTAGAAGGCCCTGCTAGACCTTAGAAGCCCTGGTGTCCCTCATGGTGGCAAGTGTGGGTTAACCTTGAAGGCTTGTCCACCACTAGCAATAATGAAGTTCATCTCTTGTCTTGCGTGCAGGCCTACGAAGCAACACACCCTAGAGCAACAGTGATCCAGTCACTGTGACTCTCTCACTGAGGCTAGGGCGGTGCGAATGGTGTGACTGCACCGGGCACCTATTTTGGGTGGGGGCGTAGTATATTATGGTTTTTAAAAAACATTCTGCCTCCTTCCTGGCCTCCAGCAATTTTCAGCAACAATAAAAATGTCATGATAACTCCGGTGATTAATGTTCTTCCTAGAAAGAGATTGAAGTTTTATCTAGTGGAAGGGTTTTCTCCACTAAAGGTAGCGCAGAGGGTTAATGTGCCTGCTGCAAAGAACATGTAACATGCAGATCGAAAAGTGGTCATAATGTTAACTATGTGAGTGGGTTACTGCTTTTGTCAGAGAGATCCTTTTGTTACTTGCAGTTTATAAGTTAAAATCCTAGCATAGAACAGTGAGCTATTAAACTGCCTACTAGTATGGTTGTCATGTGACTTCTACACCTTGTACTCCTTTGTCTTATGTAACATTTCCTATACAGAGATTTATACACGTATAAATGATTGTCTCTGAGTAGTGAGTGTGATGTAAAGTGATCTGACACAATACACTGGTATGAGTGGCACTGTAAATCAGATTAAATGCATCCGAGAAAGAGTGTGGTTAAGGAGACTTCAGGGGAACTCTTAAAGCATGGTAGTGAGGAAGTCTGAGGCGTAGGTGGTCATTGGGGGGCACCAACAAACATTGTTGCACAGGGCGCCACCAGCACTAAAGCCTGGTTCTGCCTTCGAGGCCTGTCCGCCTCACACACTGGTACATCCAGTGGCCTTGTTTCAGCAGTAGTAGCTGTAGCTGATTGGCAATGCAGGATTTGCACACACACCAAACTAAGTTTGCAAACTTCACAGTCTCTCTACTTCATGCACAAGCACTTTTAACATGTGCTGCCTGCACTGGGACCAATGGAATTATGCAGCAGTGTTGACTAAATTATGCAGCAAAAAAACGCTGCAGCATAATGCAATATATTTTCTTATACTTTATTATTTTGACATTTTTACACATGTTAAGTCTTTGCAAAGATGCTGCCTCATTAGTACCACTGTAACATACAAATGCAGCAGTGAGAAAGGTGATCAGTCAGCCTTTGCAAAGGGCTGTCCACTTTGCAGCAACACGTCATGTTTTTTAGTAACTTTTATCCGTTTGAGCTACAAAAAGGATTAGTTAAAACTATAAGATTATGCAGTGGATGATATGTTATGTGGCAAATATGGCAGAGTCATAATTATATAGAAAACATTTGCAAACTAGGATATTTTGCCATTCATGTTTGAACTGCTCTTGTGAAAGACGGGAGGAGAAGTGCTGATGACAGGAAATGTATGGCTCGGAGACAAATGGCTTGTGATTCCACTTTTAAGAGTATTTGGGACATTGTGTGATTGGAAATATATCCCACTTTGTGAATGTATTTAAATGCCAATAACTCATATTAAACCTTCAATGAACAAGTGTATCCATTGGTTGAAATAAATAAAACAATAAGCTGTAACTGGTCAGTGAAATGCCAAACAAATAGTAAAAATTGGGATGTTTTGCACATTCTGGCCACACCTATGACTCCGCCCACTGATACAATCCTTAGGTTATCCCCGCCCTCGGAGTCTCCGCCCACAGTTCCCCTACCACTTCAACCACTATTTGTGCCTCTTATAAGGGGATTTCCACCTTTCGCCCCTGCTCCACTATTTATTTGGTGTCTGAAGAAGACAGTGTGATCACCAGGGTCTCATCAAGAGGCTTCCCATGGTTACTCCAGCCCTTAGGACATGATCTCAGTGTCTTGCATGTTTATTTTCTTTCAGACATAACATGTGAAAGATGAGGACCAGCAGTGTCCCTTGCTGGATGGACCCTCAATCAGGCATCTGTCTTTACCCCTGTTGAAAAGCTCCACTCCACAGGCTCATGGACTGCTCCTCTATCAGTCCCTTTCCACTGCTGCAGGTGCTGTCACAGCTGCACCGCGCCCCCAGCCGCCAGAGTCATCAGTCCGCCGCCATCCTAAGGTCAGGCCTCAGGACTCCGTTGCTCTGTCCTCCCCAACCAGCCCTCAGGTTCTCCTCAAGCCTTCGACCCCCATGTGCCTGGTGGTTGCGGGTCTCCGGGCCACCATCCACCAGGTACCGTTGCATGCGCGGAGTTTGATATGTGGCCAAGGCACCAGCGGGTGGCTACCATACCCGCCTCTGGGATGTCGCAGCAGTCAGGGAGCGCAGTGAGCGCCGCAGCCCCCCGCACTTTTCCAGGCACCCGAGGGACTGCTCCTTCTGTCTTTACGGCTCAGGCAGCCTGATGAGGGCCCGCTCTGTGCTGCTGTCAGGCCCCGAGGCCTCCGCAATCCCTCGGCATCTAGGCGTCCCGCCGAGCCCCACAACACTGCCCTCGGCTCAGCAAGCTCGTCATGGGTATGTCGCTGCCTTGAAATCATTTTGTTGCTAGTACTACTCGCCGATCCTTGACTCTCAGTAGACGTTGCTACGGAGCCCTCGCGGATTACGTGCACTCGGCATTCTTGGTTCGCCATGCCCCTCACTAATGTTTTTACATTCTTTTCCAAACATATAAATCAATCCTACTTTTGATGGAGTGGGTTCAATAGCTTGGCATTAGCCATTTTTTTTTACCTCTGAAACCGTACAGCAGAATGTTTAGCATCCACAGTTCCATATTTTTTGCTTTAATTTTACTTTGCATTTCCAAAAAGACCTACATTTTTGTTATGTTTAGTTTACATTTCAATAATAAATCCCCCTGCCCCCGGTACAGGTTATTGTTGCCAAGGGTTCGTCTAGGGAACACTCCAAGCGATGTGAATCTTAACCATAGAATTTTCTTTCCTCTAGCAAAACCTCATCACATTTTTGTTGTGCTTGAAGTGCACTCCTTCAGTTTGTGGCTCCCAAAATAAAAATGGATAGTTTCAGTCTCACTCCAATTCCCCTGCTTAGGATGTGTCAGTGGTTCAGTTTGTAACCTCTAGGGACATAACACAGGACATTGTTTACATCTCACCTAAGTGCTGTGATTGCACAGAGTCCGGGAGACATGGGCAGGCATTCACACTGTGTTGGATGTACTAATCCAACACAGCACAAGTTGTTCTGCCACGAGGATTTGCCAAAATCCTGGTCCTCCTGTAAATCTTTCCTCCTCAAACAGAGATTGAGACCCGCGACTCACAGATTAAGTATGGCTCTGAACTTGTAAAGTGCCATGCCAAAAGAAAGTGACACATTCTGACAGGGATATGGTGGGATGAGCATTTGAATGCTCAATCATTCCCACAGTGGGAGTTGTCCATCAAGGATAGCATCCACTGAGTGCATGGTTACCAATTTACACGGCAGTCTGCAGCCATTCAATAGTTTGTATTTGAAGATACAAAACTCTCTTATTTTTCCTTTTAAATTGCAAAAAACGGGGAACGCCCCGTGAAGATCCTCTTTTCATTGACATTCACTCAAAAAATCAACATTGACCCTGGGATGGAAAAATTGATTTGTACCTCACATTGCCACTAGCTCTTTTGATTTCCACCCACACACAGGTTGCCAGTTTATACAGCACTGCCTTTAGCAGACAGAAAAAAGCTTTTAATACACTGGTTGCACCTGCTATTGGTTAGCATTTCTCCTGCTATAATTGCTTAGCATGTGACATCTCTGAATGGCTCCGTGCCCCTACATTGTGTAATCTTTGCGCTTAATTTTTATATTTTTGACCTTCTGATAAATGGAGGCTACCAGACCACCTCTCCCATGATGTTGTACTTGATAGCTAGGCTCCTATTTTTATTGGTATTTGTAAAGGTCATAGTTTGCGTTAGTATGTCATGACAGTGCTTTCAGTAGTCCAGAGATGACTTTCCAAGATATTCTAACGTTTCCATTGCAGAACAGAGTCTGCTTCAGGTCAATTGAGTGAGACAGTGAGAATACACTGAATTTATGTATTTTAATGAGTTGTGGGTCTAAGTTCTTTTTGAGGAGGAGAATAGAAGAGCTGTGCCATATTGTTTACACATCATCTCGTTCAGTAAGCCACCACATATAGCGCCAAGTGTATATGTGGTAGTTTTGGGGTGCCATAAGGGCTAGTTAATTGCATATATGAGCAGTCTGCTCTGATGTTAAGGTACGAGCTATTACTTTGTGTTTCCTCACGTCCAACAGTCAATTGTTTGGAGAAAAAGTTCTGTACCTTGATAATGTAGGCACTTGTGGATTAATTTCCGTGAACCCCCGGTATTCGAGGCCTTATTCCACTCTCTTGCCTGAAACCCATGCTGCTGGGCTACAAAGTCCTACTACTCTCCAATATAAGAAATCAGTGGATGGGGAGGTCAAGCTCCCAATGGTCAGGCGAAGCATGGAAAAGTGAGAGTTAAAAGACATCATTTGGGCTAAAAAAAAAAAGACGTTATTATTCTCCCAACGGGTTCATTCTTCTACTTTGGGCCATGACTGCCCTGTTGCTGAATACATTGGTGGCTGCACTGAGAAGCATTACCCTGTGTGTGCTTACAGGCCAAAGCACAATATTAAAACTTTTCAAGGGGTTTTGGGTAAAGCTGTTGGAACCTGACTCTGATCTTCCAATTTCTCTCCTGACCATGACATCTTTTGATTGTTCCCATTAGGAGAAGCCTGCATTTTGCAAGGGGTATTACCTTCTGGTCTGACCCCCCCCTTACAGTCAAGGGTTCATGAGGTAATGATTGTGAAGTGGTGGTCTTAGCCTCAGAGCAATGAAAAGTACTGGTAAGTACCGATGCATTATTCACTTTAGAGAGTCTTCCCAGGGGACCCAAGCATCCCTGAACGTTTTACATCCTCTCCTGTTGTGTAACACCACCTGTACATAGCAACCCTCACGTGGAGGTTTATCTTAAATACTGGATATGTACAAATATCCTAAAGCTTTGCAACTTTTCATGTAGACCATGTGTTTGCATTTATTAGTCTGCAATACAACTATTAAATGGATTCGAAAGTGCTCGTATTCCCTGATAAACGTGGCTGCGAGGCTCATAAAGGAATAGATATATTTCTGAACACAACTTGAGGATATTTATTTAAGATTACCCCCATATCCATAGCTTAAGACTATGTTACAAATGCCTATTGCAGCAATTGAATGACTGTCCTTGAGGACACAGGATCAGCGTGAACATGTAATCTTTGTTCTTGACTGCTATCTCCACACAAAGCTAAATGTATCTATGTGCTCATTTGGTATCAACAGATAAGATGTTGATGCTAACTGTAAATTTAAAGCACATCTAAACAGACCTGCTACTTCCTGCTGAAAAAGACCAATCAACCAGAAACATACACAGAAATATCAGCAGTGGTTGCACCAACTCAAGATAAACTCCGCCTTCCTTGTGAGTTACTGAAATGATCATGTACTTCTTAAAAAAAAAAATACTATAAATCAAGTTCATTGAAAGGGTTGGAATTCTGCCAGTGCAAATGGACAAGAATCTGAATAATAATTTTAATCAACTGTGTATAATATTTTATCAGCTACATATTGATGTAAAGTGCTAAAAAACGAGCAAATATTATTTGAATTTTTAAATGTCTTTTATATTGTTAAGGGTTTAATTGACCAACCAATAAAACTTACTTTGACTTTGATCATGTACTGCATTTACCAGAAAGCAGCCTGGAACTTTTTCTGACATGACAGCAGTGTCCCCTCTCCCAAGTATTATTTTGCTCCTCCTGGTGTGATTAGTCTAACAAGCCTTGGAATGCAACGTTGCGCTTTGGAGTGTTACTTGACCTGATAAAAAATAAGCAGCCAATCAAACACACCAAATCAGAGATGCAACTTACTATTGAATCACGTGGCAACACTTGTCCAGGTACACACTGAGCTACCAAAACTAACACCCATGCCGGTTGCACTAATTGATGATGCACTATTCCTAATTTGCGAGTTACTGAAACTTTCCTAAACTACAATTACCAGAATGCAATGGGAACCTTTAGCCTACCCAGGTGAGGTGCCAGCAGTTTGTTCCATTCCCCCCTGCACGTTTACTAATGACTTATATTTCCAAACAAATCATCTTACTTCTGTGTATTAACTCATTTTCAGTGAGTGTTTGCTGTGCAACGCACATTGGCCTTTGATTGTTTCATATGCATTATGTTAGATTTCTATTTTATTTTTTAATTTAGGTGGGAATCTGCACTTCTTGAAGTGTCTCAATTTTTTGTATTTGCTCTAGTGGTGCTATTGGCACAACTTTGTGAGGCAGGTGAAGTTTTTCCAGCAATTGATATGGCAGCCCCTCGTATACAGAAATAGGTGAGTCTGTCGTGGGTGCTATCCAAACATGTTTTCTCTGTGACTAACATAAAGAAATCTAATTAAAACTTGGACCTAAAAAGTGTCCTAATTATTACATTTAGGGCATCTCGGAATTGCAGCTTCTGACATTAGGTTTTCATTTTGCCAAGCCTGCAGTGAAATTTGTACACGATAACTGCTTAATGTGTAAATTGTTTTGAGGTTCGGTCTGTTTCTAGACAAAATACAGTAAAATTGATCTAAGGACATTTCATGGTGGCTAAAGACCAGTGGCGGCTGGCAGGGAAAAGTGGTGACAGGTGGAGGATGGGGTTGAAAACAACAAAAATATTTGAAAAAACAAACTTGGGTGGAATTCAGGGGCAGTGAGGGTTTTCTGTGTTCCAGGATGGGCAATGTTCAGGGTTGATGAGGGTTTTTTACGGTTTAGGAATGGGTGTCATTTGGGAGTGGTGAGGGAGTTTTAGGGATCCTGAATCTGTGGAGTGTAGGGTGGTGAGGAGTTTTTAAGGTTCACCGATAAGTAGAGTTTAGGGGCGTTGCGGATTTTCACTTAATTTATCTTGGAGTGGGAATAGTTTATTTGACCATTTTTGTGTCCCAAACATTTCCTGAGATACATTTTATTGTGGTAGGAAATGTTCATGTTGCTTCTTTAGTGTCCAGCACCTTCCCTGAGTTGAGTTAGATTGGAGTGGGAATAGTAAATGTTGCCCCGTTAGTGTCCTACACCATCCCTAACTTATTCTATTTTGAAGTGGGAATACTATATTTTACTTTTTTATTGTCCTAAACCTACTTTGAGGTAAGGTGTATTTCAGTAGGAATGAGAACATTATTTATTTAATGCTGTAGATATGTGTTAACTTTTTTTGTAGTGAATTGGGACCAGTATGTTTAATGCTTGTAGCATTAAATAATTTCTAAAAGTAGTTTTTTCATTGGTACGGTAAAAAAGCATAATGTTTGCCATTCATTATTATGTTAACATTTATAAGTATTAGAAGATCAGACTACTCATATATTTTTTTATTATTTTTATTTTGAAGAAAAAAAACTTATTGCAACTTTTTTCTATTTTTGAAATATTAGAAAATATATTAGAAAATAAAAATGCCAATTTTGCGTAGAACTTCCTCCAAGACAGAATCCTCTCCAATGCCCACAACTCCAAGGAACTCTTCTCCATCATACATTAATTTGCCAAACCCGGCAGCGAAACAACAGACATCCCACCCTCTCAAGACCTCTGCATCAGACTCAACTCCTTCTTTCACCTCAAGATCAAGATGCTCTGTGACAAGTTTGACAACCAAGACCTCTGCCCCGCCTCTGCCCCCACCCCCCAGCGATGCCACCCAACAGACTCTAGTCACTTGGACCTCGCTCATGACAGAAGAGACCTTAAAGACCATGAAAAGCATCCACTCCGGAGCACCCTCAGATCCCTATCCGCCCCCCATCCTCCACATGGCCACCACAGCCATCGCACTCGAACTACGCCAGACAATCAACTGTTCCCGTAAGACTCCCACATTCCCCAACGACCGGAAGCACGCCAAAGTCACCCTCCTCCTGAAGAAACCCTCCACAGACCCGACATACCTCAAAAACTTCAGGCTCATCTCTCTGCTTCCTTTCACAGCCAAGGTCATCAAAAAGGCCTTCAACACCCAGTTAGAAAACTTCATCGAAGCTAACAATGTCCTAGACATCTCCCAATCCGGATTCCGCAGCAACCACAGCACCGAGACTGCCCTTCTCGCAGCCACTGATGACATCCGCACCCTCCTCGGCTTGGGCCAAATGACTGCCCTCATCCTCCTAGACCTTTGAGCAGCCTACAACACCGTCTCCCTATGCACCATAGCCACCAGTCTCCATGAAGCCTGCATTTGAGAAAAGGCCCTACACCTGATATGCTCATTCCTCACAGGCAGAACATAGAGATTCAGACTCCCGCACTACCTCTCAGAACCAACAGAGACCAGATGCGGAGTACCCCAGGGATCCTCCCTCAGCCCCCCACTCTTTAACATCTACATGGCCCTCACACCCATTGTTAGAAACCAGGGGCTCAACATCGTCTCCTACATCGATGACAGCCAGCTCATCCTCTCCCTCACCAAGGAACCCAACATCATCAGGCACAACTTCTATGGAGGGATGACATCCGTCGCAACCTGGATGAAGAACAGCTGCCTGAAACTCAAATCAAAGAAAACAGAAGTCCTCATCATTGACCTTGGCCCCACCCCTCAGCCTGGGACAACACCTGGTGCTCCCGCTCTCGGAAACCCACCCACCTTGACGGACCATGCACGTAAACTCTGCATCATACTGGGCTCATCGCTCACTATGAACTGCCAGATCAATGCTGTATCCTCGGCCTGCTTCAACACCCTCCGCATACTTCAAAAAACATTTAAATGTGTCCCCTCCAAATTCAGAAAGATGGTCATGCACACCCTCATCACCAGCAGACTAGACTACAGCAATGCCCTCTACACTGGAATCACACAAACTCCTCCGCAAGGTTCAGACTGTCCAGAACTCCGCCGCCAGACTGATTCTTGACATCCCTTGGCACAACCACATCACCCAACACCTCCGTGATCTCCACCGGCTCCCTGTCGAAAGAAGAATAATATTCAAGCTGCTCACGCATGCATATAAGGTCCTCCACAACATCGGACCAGAATACTTCAACAACAGTCTCTCCTTCCACGCCCCCAAGAGAAACCTCTGATCAGCCGACCTCTCCTGGTCTCCGTCCCATGCTTCCACTGGACCAGAGCGATTAGAAATTCCTTCTCCTACATCAAAGCCAAGACCTGAAACAACCTACCCCTCCACCTCAGCAAAGTCATACACTGCTCCAGTTCAGGAAGGACCTCAAGACCTGACTCTTCACATGAGCCAAATGGAGCTGCACCTCCCCACTACCATGAGACCCTAACGGATGAGTAGCTGTGCTTTACAAACCCCCTTATTGCTGCTGTTGATCAGTAAAGGTACGTTAATTTTTAATGATTTTTAAGGTACTTGTAAGGTGGGGGAAGTACGAAGGTTGTGCATATATGTGTGGTGTGATTGGTAAGTTAATTGTGTGTTTTTTTTGGATGCAATCAGATGTTTTGTAGTTTTATTATTTGTTTTAGGAAGTAAAGTGTTTTTTTTATTGTAAGTTATGTGTAGTGTATGTATTGCTGACTAGTTTTGAGTAGATTAATATTATGTATGTGCATGTCCAGGGAATGCAGTGTTTTGTGCAGGAGGGTGTTTCATCTATTTGCTGCAGGTTTCATTTTCCTATTCAATCTAAGGGAAGTCGGACGTCCCGTTTTTTTTTTAAGGAAATGTAAATACATTTTTTATTAACTAATTTTTTTATAAATAGATTTCCTTGTTTTCATGTTTCCTGGAGCAGTTCTTTTTCGAAACAATTGTGTTTTTTATGGAGCATACAGACTGTGGATTGGCTTGAGGGATTGTTTTTTTAAAATAAAAAGGTTGGGGGCTTTTTACTATCATTTATACTACTTTTTGGTGGATTACTTTATTGAACTACACATATTTGGAGAAAGATCTGCAGCAACAAAATCGTAAGTTAATTTTATTAATTTACTGTGGTTGGGAAATGTTATATATTTATAATTATATTCTGTTGATATAGTTAGTATATTGTTCTGTTAGAAGTATGCAATGTATATTTAAAATTATGTATAGTTACTTTGTTAGTTTGCTTTATGTATTTCATTGAATTTTTTTTTACATGATAGTATTATTTGTATCTCAGTGTGAAGTTCAAAATTTTGAATTTTTTTTCATCGATATAATTAAAACAAAATACATGTTTACATTTGTTTGTCTATTATTTTGTAGTTTTTTAGATGCCTGGTAGATTTTATATGTGGTTTAGGTAATAGATTTGGTTATTACTTCTAAGTAGTCTAGTAATTTATTGTTTGTAAATATTCTGACTTTGGATTGTAGCATTTCATACATTTTTCTTGTTTATTTGGTTAGTTTAGGACAGGTTTCTGCAACAGATTGTTCTATTGTTAGTTCAGGATAGATTTACTCTGTTTTTGTGTAAGGCTTCTAGTAATTTGTATAGCTTAGGTTGACTTCTGCCTAGTGTGGATTGGAAGGCATTATGCTATCCTCCCACTGCGTTGTTTGTTTTTGCCTCCTATGCTGAGGTGCTGTCATTGACATTCCAGCATGGTATCTGGAATTTTTGCTTGTGTCTGTGTCCTAACCTATGCAAGCTGCCTACCCATGTGTTCTCAAAGTAGTGCATTAGGGGAGTAAGTTTGTCTTCATTATTTTGGTAATACAGACTTTCTCTTAGAATGTTGTAATGGTTGGCTACTACTGTGACAGGGACATAGGCTAGAGAAATAATTGTTTTGACTGTAGGTAGCACATTCCACACTTAGGGGCCTGATTACAACGTTTGTGTTGCGGTGGCGGGTCCGCCCCCCCAAGCTGCTGCACTGCCACAGTCGTGTTCAGACCACCCACCAGATTAGGAGTTTCCGCCTGTCTGGCAGGCTCTTTTTTTGCTTTCACACTGCGATGCCTCAGAAAATGGGCACTGTAGTGGGAACGCCAAAAACAGTTCCTGCACGGCATGGACTGAAAAGTCCATTCTGAGCAGGAACTGGGGTGCATGCACACAAGGGGGCACATGTTGTGCTCTCCAGTGTGCATCCCAATGCAGACGTGGCACAGGGGCCCCTTCCTCTGCACCATGGTGTCCAGGGAAGAGTAACCTCCATGGCACCGGTAGAGGAGACAAAACTCGCATTATGCTTTGCAGTGGTCTTGCCAAGATTATTGTGGCCTCCTGACCGCCACAACACTGCCACGGAATGGCTGCTGCGGCTGGGGTATGGCAGTCCGACTGTTCTAGTGATAATAGGGCTGTTGTGAGACCGCCACTGCTATGCCCCTCGCAAATCTGGCAAACCATGGACCACCAGACTTGTAATCGTGCCCTTAGTGCAGACTTCTGTAGGGGGCGTCATATACTTTGATTAAAATGAGAGTAACATCCCTGTATGGCAGTGTGAGGGTATATTTTTAGGAGATACACTCGATCATAGTTTGCTCAAAGTCAATAATAGTTTTTTGGGGAGAGTAGCAGTTTGTCTGTTGCTTAATGTGATTTAGCAGTTCCATGGACATACTGCCTTGCTTGTTTGGAAGTAATACATACACAAAAGGTATGTATGGTGTATAGTAGATGGAATGGTTTGGGACGGTGTATGAAAGAAGGACAGAGTTGGAGATGCGCTAAAAAATGTTTGGCACTGTTTGAGCTATGTTTGGTTAAATTACTGTAGCTTTTATATTGTTTCTTTAATTGTTTAAGCTATTGTATTTCTTATATTTTTGTATAGTTTAATATTATTGGTTCTTTTAGTTTCATTTCATGAATTTTTTCAGTTATGTACTTATTTTGAAAATGGCAATTAATTTGTTTTATGCTTCTATTCGAGATAACTTGATATTAAATGTATTTATTTTAAGTAAATAAATAATATGGTTTGTAAATATGAATATGTGTTTGTATGTAAGTGGGATGTAAATATGTGTAATTTATAATTTAGAGGAGTTTGCTGTTATATACTTTACATGTATTATTTTAGTTAAGTAAAATGTTTTATTTTATTTATATATTCTTGGTAAAATTGTAGAATATATTTTTGTTGTTTGTTTAAATATTGTGTGTTTTGTATTATTACTGCTACATATTTCTATGATATTTATGTAATTAATATTGTCGATTTCAATATTTTTGACATAGTCTATGGTTAGTTGTAAGTCACATTATTTTTGTTTTTGATATTTTTGGTTCTGATATATGTTAGATTAGATATTTTTGGCATTGATATGTATGTTTGCGATATTAGTGACTTTTTTAATTAAGTAAAAGGTCTCGATATTGTTGTTAATTATATTTAAGGGTCGATACTTTTGCAATTCTGTAAGCTGATATTTGTTGGCTTGATATGATGTCTGTGATCCCTATAACTCACGCTTTTTCCATGCAATGGTTATACCTTTACATACTACATCACTTATAGCATGTGAAATCATAGCAAACTTAACAACACTTAGAACATCTTAAATGACATAATTTGTCCCAACACAGTGCATGGTAGAGTAGCGAGTTATAGTTTCTTAGCGAGCCGAAAAGATTGTGTATGGAGCTGTGCTACTTGTATTAATATGAAGGTGGTGGATACATTGTAAATGAAAGTTATAATTATAACTTTTGAATTTCTAAAGTTTGTGTAGGTTAAGTTTGGTTTGTATAGGGAAAAAATTTTCTGAACTATAACTCAGCTCTAACTTTTGTTTGTTTCATTGAATATCAATGTTTTCTTTTTTAATTTTTAATAAAAATGTAATTCAAATCATAGAGTCCAGTGTCATCGAGTCAAGTGTCATTATGTAGTGTGTCATACAGTACAGTGGAGAAGTGTGTTGTCTATTGTTGTAGAGGGGAGCATTTTAGAGTGGAGTGGTGTAGCGTAGAGTGTAGTAAAGGTAAAGTGTTATGTAGTGTAGTGTCATGGTGTCTTATATAGTGGAGTCAATTATTGTAGAGTGGAGTGGCGATTTGCACGGTGAACTGTCATATAATGGACTAGAGTGATTTAGAGAAGAGTAGGGTGAAGCAGAGTGTTGTAGAGTGGAGTATTGTCGACTGGAGTGTTGTAGAGTACAGAGGAGTAGATTGTCATAGAGAGAAATGCTGTGTCATTTAGTGGAGTGGTGTATTGTAGAGAGGAGTGGAGTGGAATGGCGTGTCGTTGAGTGTCATACAGTCTAGTATAGTGGAGTAGAGTGGATGGGCATAGAGTGTCATACACCAGAGTGGGGTAGACTGAAGTGGCATGCAGTGAAGTGGGGTAGATTGTAACAGCATACAGTGGAGTGGTATACAGTGAAGTGGCATCCAAAGGAAAAGTGTAGAACGAAGTGGCATGCAGTGGAGAGGGAATGAGTGGAATACCATACAGTAGAGTGGCGAAGATTGAAATTGAGGACAGTGTAATAACATACAGTGGAGTGGCATAAAGTGAAGTGCTGTACAGGGGAATAACGTAGAGTGGAGTGCAGTGGAGTGGACTGGAGGGGCATACAGTGAGACCATGTACAGTGGAGTGGTGTCCAATGAAATAGCATAGCATGGTGTGGCGTAGAGGGGAGTGGCATACACTGCAGTGGTGTAGAGTGAGTAGCATACAATGAAAGAGCATACAGTGGAGGTTTCTAGATTGGATTGACATGCAGTGAAATAGCGTACAGTGGAGTGGTATAGAGTGGAATAGCATATATTGGAATATCGTACAATGGAATGTCGTACAGTGGAGTGGTGTAGACTGCTTTGGCATATGGGGGAGTAGTGTCCAATGAAATAGCGTAGAATCAAATGGCTATGAGTGGAAAGGCATAAACTAGAGTGGCATACAGTGGAGTAGTGTACACTGTAGTGCCATACAGTGGAATAGCATACAGTGGAGGGAGTACAGTAGAGTGGCATACAGTGGAATAACATACAGTTGAATGGTGTACAGCGGAAGGGTGTAGAGAGGAATAGCATATAATACAGTGGAACAGGAAACAGTGGAGTGGAGTACACTGAATTGGCATAGAATGGAGTGGCACATACAGTGTGATACCATAAAGTGGACTGGGTTAGAGTGAAGGTGTGTACAGTGTAATAGCGTAGAGTAAAGTGGCATAAAATGGAGTGTTAGACAGTGGAGTGGCATTGAGTATACTAGCGTATAGTGGAGAAGTGTACAGTAGAGTGGCGTACAGTGGAGTGGTGTAGACTGTAGTGGTATTCAGTGGAGTGGGACAGAGTGTAATAGCATACAGTGGAATGGCGTACATTGGATTGGCATACAATGGAATAGCACAGAATGAGTGGAGTAGCATATTGTGCAGTGGCAAACAGTGAAACGGCATACAGTGGAATGTTGTAGAGTAGAGTGGAGTGGCATGCGGTGGAATAGCGTAGAGTCAAGGGGCTCACAGTGGAATGTCGTGGAGTGGAATAGCATATAGTGGAGTAGCGTCCAGTACAGTGGCACACAGTGGAGTGAAATAGACTGGAGTGGCATAGAGTGGAGGTGCGTACATTATGAGAGTGTAGAGTGTAATGGCTTTCAGAGGAGTTCTGTACAGTGTAATAGCGTACAGTGGAGTAGCATAGAGTGGAGTCTCGTATAGTACAGAGGCGTACAGTGGAGTGGCGTACAGTGGAATACCATAGAGTGGGGTGGTGTATATTGTAGTGATGCACAGTGGAGTGGCGTATGGACGTACATGTAATTTAGCAGCATTGCAGATTATAGTATGAGAGTAACCCAAAACTACGAGTTGTGCTGCCTTGGGTTTCTCCAGCCTTACCAATCAAAGCAGGGCCATGCATGGTGGCCTTGCATTGCTTTGTAAATCTGACTTAAGTTTTGCATTGCCCATGTGACACCATGCGTGATGCAAGGGTACCACAATACAATAATACAGCTAGGCCTTAGCTATACTTTGGGCCATGTATACCATGGTAACTATGCTGTATATCTTGACACATGACAATGGCAAGCCAGCATATAACTCTGCAATGGCTGTTTTTAGAAAATGAAAAGTCTGTCATATTGTTTTACTACATTTTGGCTGTGTTCTGTGTTAGAGCCGTAGATATAGGTAAGTAGTAGGTTTTATTCTAGTTCCTTACTTACTACCACTTTATTCAAATGGTAATAGATAAGTAAATGTATTTATGTTTTATTACATATTTTTTAATGAATTTACGGAGTACAGCGCAAGTACCACATTTTTTAGGAAATACTTCTTTCTTTAAAATATTTTTTTTGTTACACATTATTTTTTAGGTTTTTCCACAGTACTCCGCACACTTTTTTACAGAATTAAATATGTTAAAAATTCTAAATACTCTGTACTACACTATATTTGTGAAATATAGTGTGATACAATGTTTCTTCGATTTATATATATATATATATATAACTCCAAGACAACGCTCCTTCTGAATTGCTGCGACCCAAGGGAGCTGGCGCACACGCCGGCGGAGCACGCCGGCGGAGCACGCCGGAAATTAAATATTCCAAAAGTCAGATAACGTGCGCTCTCAGGAACAAAGTAGATCAACACAGATAGCGGAGAAACGGGTGTTTATTCACAACGCGTTTCGACTTTACAAGCCTTGATCACGTGAATAACAGTGCTATGGTGGCAATGAACTTAAAAGAGTGAAGGGCTGTCAAAACAGACAAAGGACCAAGTACATGGTAATCATACAGTATCCTACTGTGGCGGCCATCTTGGAGTGGTCAAATAACAACAAAAGCACTATACGAGACTCCACTCTATGCATGGAAGTAATCGCTCCCAAGTTGTCCTACTGCTGCATTGAGAACAAATAAGCCACAATTCTAATGAACAAAATAAATTGAAGTCTTTCACACGCCCATGTGTCCAGAACAAATCCCCAGTATTCCCAGGGGAGGCGACAGGGTACTGAGGTTGAGACAAAGGGAATCCAAATACATTGTTGATTTCCAAAGCAAAAACCCTGGTGGTCTCAATCAGGACGAAGAATTGGCCATACACCTTAGAGAATGATGTATTTGGACTATGTGTTTATGCATGATGTACATATGGTTGGATTATGTCTTATCGTTGCAACTTGTGTGCACTTTCTTCCCTTCTTCCCATTTTAGAACTTGCACTAGAATTGTGTATGATGCAGACTCATTTGCATCTGTTTTTAACCATGTATTCTTATTTTCTTTTCAGGAGGAGAGGAAGGGGCCCCAACACTGACACTCACTCTGCACGGGCAGCCTACCCTCTCTCCCCTCCATCTCACCGAGGTCATCACCAGTTCTGGACACATGGGCGTGTGAAAGACTTTGGTCCATCACTTGGTCAACACGGTTAGCCCCACTTGGGGAACACATACTATTCTCCTTCTGTCGCCATGATTTGACTACTGCTATGCTCGTCCTGACATCCCGCATATACAGGTCACATCTTCTGCCTTTGTAATTTTATCTCTCCATTTGGAGTCACATGGGGTGGTCTGCACATTCTATCGCAGGCACTTGCCAGGTTATAGGATATAATGCAGCTCAGATATCATTTATGTTGTTCAATTTATTTTGTTCATTAGAATTGTGGCTTATTTGTTCTCAATGCAGCAGTAGGACAACTTGGGAGCGATTACTTCCATGCTTTTGTTGTTATTTGACCACTCCAAGATGGCCGCCACAGTAGGATACTGTATGATTACCATGTACTTGGTCCTTTGTCTGTTTTGACAGCCCTTCACTCTTTTAAGTTCATTGCCACCATAGCACTGTTATTCACGTGATCAAGGCTTGTAAAGTCGAAACGCGTTGTGAATAAACACCCGTTTCTCCGCTATCTGTGTTGATCTACTTTGTTCCTGAGAGCGCACGTTATCTGACTTTTGGAATATATATATATATATATATTACCTACTGGCGGTCGCCAGTAGGTAGTTATAGTTAGGACCCCTTTTCCATAGGAAAACCTCAACATTCTATTTTGAATAACTTTGGCGCCGGTCGATGAATCCTCGCGAATTTCTCAAAATAGGTGGGGCGCTACGCTCCGCTCCTACCCTGAAAGTCTCGGGGGGATCCGTCAAGCGGGGGCTGAGATAAAAGGGGGGTCCCAAAACGCGTTTTCCCCATGCATTTTTCCATAGGACCTTTAGAACGAGCTACAGCCCGAACGGCTGAACAGAATTACTCGAAATTTGGCAGAGAGGTAGTCCCTAGGTCAAGGAAGTGCCTTTTGTAGGTTTGGTGTAAATATGTTCAGTAGATTCTGAGAAAATAGCCTTTAAATCAATATATATATCTGAGCCCGCTTACGGTACGCTTACCGTACGCTTACCGTAAGCGTACGGTGGCGTGCGCGAGCGCGATTCTGATTGGCTCTTAGATCTTAGTAAACATTCGAATCGGCCGAAACCAGGAAGCGGCGGCCGCCATTTTGTGTATTTCACTCAGAAAAAAAAGAGTGAAAACAAGAAAAGGGGGCAATGAGGAGAGTTACAGACCCCCTTACATTTGTGAGGGGGTCAAAGAAGGACTGTAAAGTACAAAGAAAACATTTATTGATTTTAAAAAAAATCACGGGGTACGCGTACGGTAAGCTTACGGTAAGCGTACGGTAGAAAAAAAAAAAAAAATGAAAATCAGATTTAAGTGTTTAGATATTAGGGGGCTCTAAAAAGAGCCGTTGTGTTTATGAAATGATTTTTTAGTGGTACCTACAAGTAAGTACCGATGCAGAGTCTAAGGTTCAAGAGGAAGACTCTGTTCCCTTCATCATTGAAGTGCACACCATCTCCTCTATAAATGTCTTGCATGTCATAACGCAAGTTGTTGTGGTAAATGGCACCCATACCATAGTCACGGAGGAAAGCAGAAACAGATTTGTTGACGTGCTTTCTTGCTTTGTCATCGCACCGCGTGCCCACCGTGCGTGCACGGCACTAACTGCGTAAAGTGCGCGCACGGTGCACGAAGCGCACCGTGCGCGCACGGAACGAACTGCGTTAAGTGGGCGCGCACGCCACGAATGGCGTAAAGTAACTTAGCATTTAAAAAACCGTACAAATTCACTGAAAAAACCATAGGTTTCACACACGTTATAGTTAGGAATTAGCATTTAAAAAACCTTGCAAATTCACTGAAAAAACCATAGGTTTCACACATGTTATAGTTAGCGGAAATTTTACTGATAAAAAACCAATGAAATTCCCCCGTTATAGTTAGTGCAGGCAACTATAACTCACGCGACCGCAATCTTCTGCTGATGACATATGTGTCTTTATGAAAAAAAAATATTCGTAATATATGTATAGCTAAAAATGTATGGAAGAAGACATGGGCAAATAAGTGTCTAAATACAGTATTAGCATCAGCAGAGGATTGCGGTCGCGTGAGTTATAGTTGCCTGCACTAACTATAACGGGGGAATTTCATTGGTTTTTTATCAGTAAAATTTCCGCTAACTATAACATGTGTGAAACCTATGGTTTTTTCAGTGAATATATATATATATATATTCATTCACTGAAAAAACCATAGGTTTCAAGCATGTTATAGTTAGGAATTAGCATTTAAAAAACCTTAGAAATTCACTGAAAAAACCATAGGTTTCAGGGGCGTTATAGTTAGCTAGACTTTTCACTCGTACAAAACCATTGAAATTCCCCCGTTATAGTTAGTTCAGCTAACTATAACTCGTGCGCCCACAATGCACTGCTGATGACGTCACATATTACATCACTCATGACATGGTCAGTGACATCACTCAGACACACATTGTAAAACAATAAAGTTCCTAATACCCACCTTCTCTGAACAGTTAGCTTGCTGCCCCATCCACCTCCTCCCTATCCTCTGCTCTCTGAATCCATGGACTAGCCTCCTCCCTCCTGCCATGCATGGTCTGATGTGCTGCCACTGCCCTCCATTTGAATGATGTACCAGTCCACTCCTCCTGCCCTCCATTGCCCAATTATATGGCCCATCATTGACCTCCTGCTTAGCCTCTGTGCTTAGCTTGCTGCCCCTATTCTCCTTTACCCTGCCCTCCGATGTCTTTGTGCATGCCCCTGCTCCATCCTTTTTGCCCACCATGTTCCATGGACCTGCCACTCCTATCTACTCGGAGTGTTATGTTGAGCTGCCACTCCCCTTCCACCTGCCTAGCAATGTCAGATGACCTCAACCTGTCCCTGCCACCTCCACCCTGCCTGTCCACATGCCATGCCCCTCTCCCCTTCCTCCTGTCCTCCATGGTCCATTTTACTGCCACACCCTTCTGCCCTCCCTGGTCTGTTGTGCTGCAACTGCTCCTCCTGCCTGCCCCGCGCGATCTGTTGTGAGGCCCCTTCGCCTGAACTCTCTTATCTGTGCCCAGGTCCTGACCCTCCCTTCTATCCTCCATGGTCCTTTGTGCATGCCCCTGCACCCTCCTTCTTGCCCATCATAGCCATTGTGCTGCCACTAACCCTCCCACTTGCCATGCATGGTCTTCTGTGCTGCCATGGCCCCTCCCACCTTCCCTGTCTGGTCAGCTAGCTGCCCCTGACCCCCTCCCACCTTCCCTCCATGGTCTGTGTGTATGCCATCATAGTCTCATTGTTGCTCTCCATGGTGTGTCTTGTTTCTAGTGCCCATCTTGCCTGACCTAAATGGTCATCTTGCTGCTCCTGCCCTGCCCCCTTGCCCCCAGCCCTCTGTTTCCATGTGCTGACCCCTATTCCCTCCCTCCTGGCTTGTCTGTTCCATTGTAATGCCCCTGATCCATCCCTCCTGCCCTTTATGGTCTGTTATGCTGCAGCTTTCTCTCCTGTCTGTCCATTATGGTCAGCTAGCTACCATTGCCTCTTTCCCCTCTGTTGTCCATGTGCACGTCTCCATGTCCATCCCCAATTCCTCTTTTCTATTTCATTAAAAAATTATGACATGCAGACTGAAACATACACTTTCAATACCAGCAGCAGACTTCCCTGGTGAGCAGTAGCTTTACTACAGTGATCTAATGAGCAACTAGAGTGCTAACATTCAGAATTTATGGCACATGTGTGACATATCTGAATACCTTCTTGATGGAATAAAAAGTAAAAAACTGAAAGTATTTCCTACTGAGGAGACTGTAGTAAATGAGGAAATTAGGAAACTTCATAACAAATAAGTCTCCCAAAATGGCCACCAGAGACAAAAGAGCCCAAATGTAGCCCAAATATCACCCAGATGTAGCCCAAGTATAGCCCAATGACAGAATGTCCCAGAGTGTTCTAACGGACAACTAGAGCGCTAACAGTCTTACTTAAGACAAAAGTATGGCACACCTGAAGCCATCTTGATTGGAATAAAGTGGTAACACTTAAAACATTTAATTTACAAAGGAACAACACGAGGGGGTTCATTTTGCCATAGAAATTATGATTAGTGCTGAAGAAAGAAAAATTAGGGCACATTTTGACTTCTCAAATCCTCTTCTATTTCATAAAAAAATTCTGACATGCAGACTGAAACATGCACTTTGAATACCAGCAGCAGACTTTACTGGTGAGCAGTAGCTTTACTACAGTGATCTAATGAGCAACTAGAGTGCTAACATTCAGAATTTATGACAAATGTGTGACACATCTGAATGCCTTCTTGATGGAACCAAAATAAAAAACTGAAAGTATTTCCTACTGAGGAGACTGCAGTAAATGAGAAAATTAGGAAACTTCATAACAAATAAATCTCCCAAGATGGCCACCAGAGACAAAAGAGCCCAAATGTAGCCCAAATATCACCCAGATGTAGCCCAAGTATAGCCCAATGACAGAATGTCCCAGAGTGTTCTTAAGAACAACTAGAGCGCTTACTGTCTTACTTATGACAAACGTATGGCACACCTGAAGCTATCTTGAGTGGAATAAACTGGTAACACTTAAAACATTTAATTTAAAAAGGAACACAATGAGGGGTTTATTTTGCCATAGAAATTATGATTAGTGCTGAAGAAAGAAAAATTAGAGCACATTTTGAGTGACTTCTCAAATCCTCTTCTATTTCATTAAACAATTATGATATGCAGACTGAAACATGCACTTTCAATACCAGCAGCAGACTTCCCTGGTGAGCAGTAGCTTTACTACAGTGATCTAATAAGCAACTAGAGTGCTAACATTCTGAATTTATGGCAAATGTGTGACACATCTGAATGCCTTCTTGATGGAACCAAAATAAAAAACTGAAAGTATTTCCTACTGAGGAGACTGCAGTAAATGAGAAAATTAGGAAACTTCATAACAAATAAATCTCCCAAGATGGCCACCAGAGACAAAAGAGCCCAAATGTAGCCCAAATATCACCCAGATGTAGCCCAAGTATAGCCCAATGACAGAATGTCCCAGACTGTTCTTAAGAATAACTAGAGCGCTTACTGTCTTACTTATGACAAAAGTATGGCACACGTGAAGCCATCTTGAGTGGAATAAACTGGTAACACTTAAAACATTTAATTTAAAAAGGAACACAATGAGGGGTTTATTTTGCCATAGAAATTATGATTAGTGCTGAAGAAAGAAAAATTAGAGCACATTTTGAGTGACTTCTCAAATCCTCTTCTATTTCATAAAAAAATTCTGACATGCAGACTGAAACATGCACTTTGAATACCAGCAGCAGACTTTACTGGTGAGCAGTAGCTTTACTACAGTGATCTAATGAGCAACTAGAGTGCTAACATTCAGAATTTATGACAAATGTGTGACACATCTGAATGCCTTCTTGATGGAACCAAAATAAAAAACTGAAAGTATTTCCTACTGAGGAGACTGCAGTAAATGAGAAAATTAGGAAACTTCATAACAAATAAATCTCCCAAGATGGCCACCAGAGACAAAAGAGCCCAAATGTAGCCCAAATATCACCCAGATGTGGCCCAAGTATAGCCCAATGACAGAATGTCCCAGAGTGTTCTTAAGAACAACTAGAGCGCTTACTGTCTTACTTATGACAAACGTATGGCACACCTGAAGCTATCTTGAGTGGAATAAACTGGTAACACTTAAAACATTTAATTTAAAAAGGAACACAATGAGGGGTTTATTTTGCCATAGAAATTATGATTAGTGCTGAAGAAAGAAAAATTAGAGCACATTTTGAGTGACTTCTCAAATCCTCTTCTATTTCATTAAACAATTATGATATGCAGACTGAAACATGCACTTTCAATACCAGCAGCAGACTTCCCTGGTGAGCAGTAGCTTTACTACAGTGATCTAATAAGCAACTAGAGTGCTAACATTCTGAATTTATGGCAAATGTGTGACACATCTGAATGCCTTCTTGATGGAACCAAAATAAAAAACTGAAAGTATTTCCTACTGAGGAGACTGCAGTAAATGAGAAAATTAGGAAACTTCATAACAAATAAATCTCCCAAGATGGCCACCAGAGACAAAAGAGCCCAAATGTAGCCCAAATATCACCCAGATGTAGCCCAAGTATAGCCCAATGACAGAATGTCCCAGACTGTTCTTAAGAATAACTAGAGCGCTTACTGTCTTACTTATGACAAAAGTATGGCACACCTGAAGCCATCTTAAGTGGAATAAACTGGTAACACTTAAAACATTTAATTTAAAAAGGAACACAATGAGGGGTTTATTTTGCCATAGAAATTATGATTAGTGCTGAAGAAAGAAAAATTAGAGCACATTTTGAGTGACTTCTCAAATCCTCTTCTATTTCATAAAAAAATTCTGACATGCAGACTGAAACATGCACTTTGAATACCAGCAGCAGACTTTACTGGTGAGCAGTAGCTTTACTACAGTGATCTAATGAGCAACTAGAGTGCTAACATTCAGAATTTATGACAAATGTGTGACACATCTGAATGCCTTCTTGATGGAACCAAAATAAAAAACTGAAAGTATTTCCTACTGAGGAGACTGCAGTAAATGAGAAAATTAGGAAACTTCATAACAAATAAATCTCCCAAGATGGCCACCAGAGACAAAAGAGCCCAAATGTAGCCCAAATATCACCCAGATGTAGCCCAAGTATAGCCCAATGACAGAATGTCCCAGAGTGTTCTTAAGAACAACTAGAGCGCTTACTGTCTTACTTATGACAAACGTATGGCACACCTGAAGCTATCTTGAGTGGAATAAACTGGTAACACTTAAAACATTTAATTTAAAAAGGAACACAATGAGGGGTTTATTTTGCCATAGAAATTATGATTAGTGCTGAAGAAAGAAAAATTAGAGCACATTTTGAGTGACTTCTCAAATCCTCTTCTATTTCATTAAACAATTATGATATGCAGACTGAAACATGCACTTTCAATACCAGCAGCAGACTTCCCTGGTGAGCAGTAGCTTTACTACAGTGATCTAATAAGCAACTAGAGTGCTAACATTCTGAATTTATGGCAAATGTGTGACACATCTGAATGCCTTCTTGATGGAACCAAAATAAAAAACTGAAAGTATTTCCTACTGAGGAGACTGCAGTAAATGAGAAAATTAGGAAACTTCATAACAAATAAATCTCCCAAGATGGCCACCAGAGACAAAAGAGCCCAAATGTAGCCCAAATATCACCCAGATGTAGCCCAAGTATAGCCCAATGACAGAATGTCCCAGACTGTTCTTAAGAATAACTAGAGCGCTTACTGTCTTACTTATGACAAAAGTATGGCACACCTGAAGCCATCTTGAGTGGAATAAACTGGTAACACTTAAAACATTTAATTTAAAAAGGAACACAATGAGGGGTTTATTTTGCCATAGAAATTATGATTAGTGCTGAAGAAAGAAAAATTAGGGCACATTTTGACTTCTCAAATCCACTTCTATTTCATAAAAAAATTCTGACATGCAGACTGAAACATGCACTTTGAATACCAGCAGCAGACTTTACTGGTGAGCAGTAGCTTTACTACAGTGATCTAATGAGCAACTAGAGTGCTAACATTCAGAATTTATGACAAATGTGTGACACATCTGAATGCCTTCTTGATGGAACCAAAATAAAAAACCTGAAAGTATTTCCTACTGAGGAGACTGCAGTAAATGAGAAAATTATGAAACTTCATAACAAATAAATCTCCCAAGATGGCCACCAGAGACAAAAGAGCCCAAATGTAGCCCAAATATCACCCAGATGTAGCCCAAGTATAGCCCAATGACAGAATGTCCCAGAGTGTTCTTAAGAACAACTAGAGCGCTTACTGTCTTACTTATGACAACAATATGGCACACCTGAAGCCATCTTGAGTAGAATAAACTGGTAACACTTAAAACATTTAATTTAAAAAGGAACACAATGAGGGGTTTATTTTGCCATAGAAATTATGATTAGTGCTGAAGAAAGAAAAATTAGGGCACATTTTGAGTGACTTCTCAAATCCTCTTCTATTTCATTAAACAATTCTGATATGCAGACTGAAACATGCACTTTCAATACCAGCAGCAGACTTCCCTGGTGAGCAGTAGCTTTACTACAGTGATCTAATAAGCAACTAGAGTGCTAACATTCTGAATTTATGGCAAATGTGTGACACATCTGAATGCCTTCTTGATGGAACCAAAATAAAAAACTGAAAGTATTTCCTACTGAGGAGACTGCAGTTAATGAGAAAATTAGGAAACTTCATAACAAATAAATCTCCCAAGATGGCCACCAGAGACAAAAGAGCCCAAATGTAGCCCAAATATCACCCAGATGTAGCCCAAGTATAGCCCAATGACAGAATGTCCCAGAGTGTTCTTAAGAACAACTAGAGCGCTTACTGTCTTACTTATGACAAAAGTATGGCACACCTGAAGCCATCTTGAGTGGAATAAACTGGTAACACTTAAAACATTTAATTTAAAAAGGAACACAATGAGGGGTTTATTTTGCCATAGAAATTATGATTAGTGCTGAAGAAAGAAAAATTAGGGCACATTTTGAGTGACTTCTCAAATCCTCTTCTATTTCATTAAACAATTCTGATATGCAGACTGAAACATGCACTTTCAATACCAGCAGCAGACTTCCCTGGTGAGCAGTAGCTTTACTACAGTGATCTAATAAGCAACTAGAGTGCTAACATTCTGAATTTATGGCAATTCATAACAAATAAATCTCCCAAGATGGCCACCATAGACAAAAGAGCCCAAATGCAGCACAAATATCACCCAAATGTAGCCCACATGTAGCCCATTGACAGAAGTGTGAAAAACACTTATTTTTTGTGTATTTGCAGTTTTATATAGTGCACACTTGTCAGGTATTGGAGTGCTTTACATGAGCATTGGTTACATCATACAGGATCAAAATCATTTTTGTTGTAGACATGGGAAGATTAAGTGATTTGACCAGAATCACAGAATGTTGAGCTGAAGCAGAAACTCCAACCTGGTTCCCCAGTTGCAAAGTCTACAGCTCTGGAAGTAACACCACATCCTCTCTCCTAGGTGCAACATTTAATCAAGTGGTCAACTGGATAAAAAAACATAAATATTACAAATAATTTAAAAGTTCTTTGTCGCTATTTGAAAACTCAGAAAATATGTCCTCATTTTTTTAGAGCACTAACCATAATTTTGATGCAAATAAGACCCTCTCATATATGTAATTTCTAAAGGAAATGCTCTAGGTATTACAGTTTTGATTACATCAAGATGACATCAGGCGTTCCACACTTTTGTAATAAATATAGAATGTTAGCAATCTAGTTGTTCATTGGGATACTGTTGAGAGGCAGAGGCCAGGGGCACGGACTCTGAAAATTGAAGGCAGGTAGGAGAGTGCGGAGGCAACAATTTTACCACACTGGGCAGGCAGGAAGGGCAGTGGCAGCACAACAGACTATGAAGGGCAGTGGAAAGGGGGGCAGGGGCAAAAAAACAATAATACAGGACTGGCAAGCGAGGCTGTGGCAATATAATAGACCATTGTGAGTAGAAGGAAGAGGCAGTTGTAGTACAACCATACATGCGGGTGCAGGGGCATGCACAAAGGACCATGGAGGATAGAAGGGAGGGTCAGGACCTGGGCACAAACAAGAGAGTTCAGGAGAAAGGGGCCTCACAACAGACCGCACGGGGCAGGCAGGAGGAGCAGTTGCAGCACAACAGACCAGGGAGGGCAGAAGGGTGTGGCAGTAAAATGGACCATGGAGGACAGGAGGAAGGGGATAGGGGCATGCCATGGGGACAGGCAGGGTGGAGGTGGCAGGGACATGTTACAGTCATCTGACAATGCTAGGCAGGTGGGAGGGGAGTGGCAGCTCAACAGAACACTCAGAGTAGATAGGAGCGGCAGGTCCAGGGAGGAGGTGGATGGGACAGCAAGCTAACTGTTTAGAGAAGGTGGGTATTAGGAACTTCATTGTTTTTAAAATATGTGTCTGTGCGAACTACTTATAATATGAACAAGTATGCAGCATAATCTCACTTTTATTCAGGAAGAAGAGGACGTTTGTGACTGTGACTCCGGGCTCACTTGGCAGAAACACCCCCAGACCCTTCACCCCCATCGCAAAATGTAATGCCCGTGAAAAAGGTAGGTGGACGCAGTGTTATATAGAACATAGTCCTGAGAGCACGATTGAAAATGAAAACTAGATATAGTATATGGTATAAACTATGCACCAAAAAGTGTGATATAAGATGAACCGGGGCGTGAAATATAATATGCAATACATTGTGCGCAATGACAGATTCATTGGAGAGCGCGAGATAGCACAGGTACTAGCGCGTGCTATGCGATATGCACCTTGGAGTGTAATATGCGCAGGGCAGTGTTGTGTAACCTAACTAGTCTCTAAAGTTGTAATATAAAATATGTGCTGGGGAGTGTAACGTTGCATATGCACTGTGACAAAGATATGGATCCCAGATAGTAATATGTATGGCATAGCGCTGTGCGTTATAACATAGGCATCAAGGAAGGCACGTTAGATGGGGCAATATAACCCGTGCGAAGGCAAGTGTGGCATGACATATTAATGGGGTGTTGTTACAGTGCACATGAGCTAGAGAGTGTCATAGCATATGCACTAGCTGGTGGAATACAACACAGAGGTGTGTGGCACTCGGCGGGCACTGGTGGGTGTAACACAGCATTGGGCTCAGCCAGGAGCACGCTGTGACTCTCAAGTGAGGTTCGTCTCCTTTCCAGAGAGTAAAATAAAAAGTATTACACATCCGGCTGTGGACGTGTGTTTTATTAACCTTGAGGGGGGTTTCTTGCATAGTTTGGTCGAATTTTTGTCAAATCTCCTTTGAATGGCTTGGTGTACGTGTGTATTAAATGTGCCCATCAATAGCTACCCATGTTTGTATAAATAAACGACAAGTGTGTCTACTTGGACAGTACCCACCGGCGGGGGCGGCGGGATTTGGCACGGTAGGGCGTCAGACACGTCAGAGCTTCACTAGCGGTGTAAATACATTCCACGTGGATTAAATGTATGCATTTCACGCAAATCGTCATGGTGATAGGTACATACGGTTTGTCCAGCATGTCCTAGGTGTTTCTATAAATAAATATTTTTTTAAAATAATAAAAAACAAAGGCCGGCCCCGGGGGATGCGGTCCCCGGGGCTATAAGGGGCCTGAGGAGGGGGCAACACAGCCCCCCTCCTAAAGAATTAAAGAAAAAAAGGCCATGACCTGGGGGTTGGAGTCCCCGGGGCCGATTAAGGCCTTGGGAGGGCCAAATTAATTTTTTTCTTTAAAAAAAAAATCAGGGTGCAGGCCCTGGGGGATGGGGTCCCCAGGGCCAATAAATTAGAAAAAGAAGGGGGGCCAAACAGCCCTCCTTCTTAAAAAATAAAATAAATAAAAGACCGACATCGCGCCGGAGGCCACGCCCCCTCCTTGCAGCACTCTGCAAACACGCCCCCTGGCCAGTTGTAAGTTGGGGAATTAATTCCCCTACAATACCAATGGTCCCTGAGGGCCAACTAGCCCAACAGGTATCTCCAGTATGCGCCAGGGAGCTGCGTTGCAGACAGGTGTTCTGAGGTCACGGCCCTTTTTTTTTTTTTTTTTTTTTTTTTTTAAACCTTTATTGCAATTGCGAAAAGATACAAGTATGGGCCTACAACCAACAGGCCGGCCGCTAAACGCAGTGTAAACCTATGCACGACTTAACATTCACATCAATAAAGCAACAAAAGAGTTACTAAAGTGCTAATCAGCGCAGTCTGCCGCAGCCGCAGTCCATAAACAAACAGGAAAGGTTTCATATTTTTGAAAAACAGAAAACATCAAACACACAAGGCAGAGGAAGTTAATGGCAGTAACATGTGCTCCCCGTATCGAGGGAGTAAACCAACCCGGGTAGACAGAGGGGGGGGAGGGGGACTGTGGTAAATAAAATATACCGGACTGAATTTCATACGGGATCTTAAATAAAGTAAAATAGCTCAAAATAACAAGAGGCAGAATCCGTGGTATAAGAGGTTTTCTAATGGGCTTTATTCCATTCAAAATGGCCGACTCGAGTCGCGGCCTTCAGGTTCCGTCACCACGAGGGTTCAGGAAGTGAAGTACAATAATTCATTGACAGACATGTATTTTTATAATAAGTGCATTACAATGAAACGAATGTAAAAGGCGTAACATTTGATAAGAAAAATGACGTGACAGTGACATAATCGAAACTAGGCGTCACAAGGAATAAAAGAAACATGATTGGTTTGCATTATCAGACATAGGTGGATCTATAAGATAATACTTGGCATAGATGCGCGCGCAGCAGCATGACGTGTAATTGACGTGCAACTAGGGGGTGAAGGGGACTTGACATTTAGCTCTACATGTGGAGACGAGAAGTCTGGGGGGTCAAGTCAACCTAATCCCAAATCATATCTACCATCCTATGTTTGGAGAACTATGTTATCCACAAGGAAGGACTCTCGGACAGAATCTATTCTATACTAACTGTGTGTGCGTGTACAAGCGTCTAAGTGTCTATATGAGATGCGAGGGGCAGAAAACTTTCCATGGCAGCAGGACTATGAATCACTTGCAGGAGGACGGAAAGGCTGAGTCCTTGCTTGTGAGCTAAAGGAAATGTTTACCTAAATCACTTGACAGGAATGCATCGGCTGAAGAGCAAAATAGATAATTCGAAGGTGAAATACAGCTTCTTGGCAGGCATGCGAAAACTGGCCGAGGCAGGCACCGTTAGCTGCACAGGGAGTAGGACAAAGTTCATGGATACAGATGCGAGCTCAAGCTGAAGCTGTCAAAGACAGAGAGCAGGGAAAGGCTTTGAGGACAGAATCGGGCCTACTTGCCTGAACTGTAAAAATGGAGTAACTTAGCCATATAAAGTCGGTGGCCTTTCATACCTAGGAATCGAATATCCAGCCCATCGATGGCGGATCTGACAGAGAACATGTTGACGGTAGACACACATATGTTTGCGTCTTAGAAACTGGAACTGGAGGGAACATACATGTACTTGTAACATGCATATAGAACCGTTGGGGTCCAAGATAGGGGACATAACTGATCAGGAAAATCCACATTTCCACATTCCCTCCTTGTCCCCTTCTTGCCCTTCAAGAGACATCAATCTTCATCATTCCATCGATTTGCTCATGGAGCATCATTTCTTCTTCCTTCTTCTTCCGGTATTTTGAACGAGAACTGTGATATGGAATGCACGATGTGGCACACAGACCACAAATCGCTGGTCCACATTGTAGACATAGACAGCAACTGAATAGTATGAGAAGGCCAATACCTAGGAAGGATAGAACTCTCCATCCCCAGGCTGATATCACACTCCAAAACCACCCGGACCACGTCCAAGTGCCTGGATTCTCGTGTATCTGGCTTACAATCTTATGAAGGCGTGTTATAGCTTTATATACAGATGGCGAATTTTCTGGTATGAATATGCAGCAGCTGGATCCGATGACCCTGCAAGCTCCGCCCCTATCGGCCAGGATGACGTCAAGGACAAGACGATTCTGGAGAACAACAATTCTCATCACTGATTGTTCCTCTGTCAGATTGCCTAGGGCGGCTATAGTCTCGTTTACTACAGCTTCAAGAGTCTTGGTGAGTCTGCGTATCAGCTTACTATTTGATATAGTACCTATATAGGGAAAGATACCTTTATTGAAATCTACATATTTGTCCCATGCTGTCTCAGTATAATCGACAACTGGGAGATCTCTTCGCTCTCTATTGTGTACTAAATGAACATTTCGATAATAATCAGGGGGAGCTAGGAAAACAGGTGGCAAAAGGAATGCTATGTAACAGGTACCATCCCAATCTAGAGGCAGGCGCATATATGCCGTCTGGCCACATATGAAGTAAGAATGGCGAGAAGCTCTAAATGAAGATTTACCTTGATCACTATATTCTACTATAGTAACGCATTGGCTATGGCCCATATGTATGGAACCAACTTTTCTCACACATAATTCACCCTTAACTGGAAATACTGACATAGTGGGCAGAATTAGTTCAACTTCGGATTTGACATTCAAAATCATAAGATTAGGCGTAAAATTACCTAATTTATACACTTCATTTTCTAAATCAGTTCCTGTTCTACTGGGGTGACCCTCCTTATTAGGGTGACAGACTTTGAATAAAACTAGATTCAGATTTCCCCATATCCAATGTTGTTGATAAACTGCTGTGTCTGGGTCTATGGAATTTAATAAACTAAACCATGCTCCACAGGAGCCATTGTGTGTGAACGGATGTGGAAAGAAAGGCAGAACTCCTTTGTTATTCTGATAGGGAGGAAGTCGGCCACACACCCAACAATTGGTGGCATTACTAGTCTGATGGGAATGATGTAACATACTAATGAATGTGTTATTACGCAGCGCAAGTCTATAGGACAACTCATGTGGGGGTAAGTCACTAAAAGAATGTTCATCAGTTATATTGAAAGCACGTTTAGAAACAGGATAATACATATGCAACAATATACTTGCAGTAACTATTAAAAAACTCAAGAAAAACAAAATTAATAAAGTCACAATACAGTGGCTACGCAGTGATTTACAATAAGCATGTCGTTTCATTATGATTCTGGACTCTACATGATTCAGACCTAAGGGATACATGTCGGGACAGATTCAACCGCTTCACCTTGGAGAGGACTTAAACAATCAAATCGTCCGACAGTTTAGATCTGGACCTGAGTTTCTGTTTATAGAGTTCGGTGCTACTGGCCTCA
Organism: Triturus cristatus; assembly: GCF_964204655.1. Lineage (NCBI taxonomy): Eukaryota > Metazoa > Chordata > Amphibia > Caudata > Salamandridae > Triturus > Triturus cristatus. The sequence goes on from NC_140594.1 coordinate 774,435,816, forward strand.
GCCAAAGGTAGCTTTGAGTCAATGGGGGAAGACACACGGGAAGTACTGTCTGTGTCAGGAGGAAGTCCATTAAATTTTTTTATATGGGTGGAATGCACCCATCCTTTTCTTCCTTCGATCTTCACAGCTGTTCTGGTCGTCAGCAGGACCAACTTAGGAAGCCTCCACCTTGGCTCCAGTTGGGTTTTCCGATCAAAATTCCTGACGAGAACATAATCACCGGGAATTACATCATGAGGTTTCACCTCGGTGTTGTCGGGAAAAGCTGCGACTACCTGTGAACGACAAGATTGTAGTGCAGACATCAAGGAAGCCAGGTAATCTGTCAGCATATTACAGTCAACATCAGTTATTTTACGGGGTATAGGCGTCCCCCACATATTCGGTGGCCTACCAAAGATCACCTCATAAGGCGATAGCCCTGTTCGAGAGTGTGCTACCATCCTCATGTAGAATAGCGCAACTGGTAAGGCTACTATCCAGTCCACACCTTTTTCCTGACATATTTTAGACAATCTGATTTTTAAAAGTTGATTATGTCGTTCCACGAGACCTGCTGCCTCGGGGTGTCGGACACAGTGGAATTTCCACTGATATCCCAACAAAAGTGAGACATGTTTCATTAATTCGGATGAGAAAGGCTGACCGTTATCTGAATATACAACACGTGGTAAACCGTACCGTGGGAAGAATTCTCGAACTAGCTGCTTGGCAGTAGTCGAGGCAGTGTAATCTGATACGGGATACGCCTCTGTCCAACGGGAGAGAGCGCAGACAACTACGAGAACATATTTGAATCCTCGACAACGTTCCATCTGAATATAATCCATCTGGAGGACTTCAAAAGGATGGTCAGGAGGCTGAAATCCACCCTGCTCTACGGGAACACTCTTTCCTGGATTAAACTGACAACATATCATACAGGTACGAACTTTTTGTTTAGCTGCTGCTCGTAAATGTTTATTGAACCAAATGTGCTGAATGCTGTCTAGCATAGCCTTCTCTCCTAAATGTGCTGGACTGTGAACTGTAGCTATAATGGCTTGAACCATGGAATCAGGGAGAAACCATACAGATTTCTCCTTCGTCATCCATCCTTGATCTGTCTGGATCCCTCCTAGTTCAGTCCACTTCTTTATTTCTTCTGCTGTGGCATGTGTCTGTATGTCAATTACGTCAAGTGCGGGATCCTTAATTGTCATACACTGTGTTGGTGTCTGAACTATTGGCTTTGTCATGTCTAATGTGCGATTCTGAGCAGTCTGTTTAGCTGTTTTGTCAGCTAAATCATTGCCTTGAGAAATGGTATCAGTAACCTTCGTGTGTGCTTTACATTTCATAATCGATATAGCAGTGGGTAGATGTATTGCGTCTAACAAAGCATGAATGAGGGGTCCGTGCTGAATGTGGGCACCATGGGAGGTTAAATAACCTCTCTCTCGCCACAGCACGCCGAAGTCGTGTACAACTCCGAATGCATAACGTGAGTCAGTGTATACATTAACTTTCTTATTTGTGGCTTGAATACAGGCTTGTGTTAGAGCAATAAGTTCTGCTGCTTGGGCTGACAAAGTATCTATACAATGTGTCTCAATAACTTCAGTGTCTGTTGTGACTGCATACGCGGCCACTAAATCTCCTGTACTTGTTCTCATGCACGATCCGTCTACATACAACGTCAGGTCTGGATCTAACAATGGAACGTCTGTCAAGTCTTGTCTAGGTTTCGTCTTTATTTCAATGATTTCAACACAATCATGAGCTAGTGGGTCTGTTCCAATTACAGGTAATAGTGTAGCAGGATTCAATGTATTACACCGTCGGATCTCTATGTGTGGTTGAAACAATGTCAGTTCATAACCGGTAAGTCTTGCTATGGTCAAGTGTTGTGTTTGTGTTCGGTTCACAAGAACCTCTACTGCATGTGGTACTTGTACTGTCAATGGGTGTCCTAATACTATGGCATCGCTTTGTCTGATTGCTAAAGCTGTCGCTGCCACTGATTTCAGGCATGCAGGCAAAGCCTGAGCTACGGGATCTAATGTACTGGAAAAATAAGCACATGGCTTGCGTGATCCTGCTTGATCCTGAGTGAGTACTGACAAGGCAGTACCTTCGCGTTCTGTAACAAAAAGTGTAAAATGTTTGCTATAACATGGCGTTGCTAAAACAGGTGCTTGACATAAAGCTTTCTTTAAGCTTTCAAAAGCTTGTGTATGTTCCTGAGTCCAAGGGAGAACAGTCGATGTGGCTGCCTCCTGTGTGGTTAACTGAATGAGTGGTTTTGCTAGAAAAGCGTACTGAGGGATCCACTGCCTACAATATGAAGTGAGGCCTATGAAAGCCCGCACCTCCTTCTGTGTCTGGGGTATTGACATGTTAGCAATTAACTGAATGCGATCTGGTGTAAGCTGCCTTCCCTCCTTGGACAGCGAGTGACCAAGATAAATAACTCGCTGAACACAGAATTGCAGCTTAGAAGGGGACACCTTGTGCCCCTTGTCGGCTAGGAAATGTAAAACTGTCAGAGAAGCCTTTTCACATTCTGGCTCGTTTCTTGCGGTGATCAGCAGATCATCGACATATTGAAGCAGTGCAGTATTGACTGGCATGTGGATACTGTCAAGTTCTCGTTTCAGTGCTTGGCTGTAGATGCTGGGGCTTTCTGTAAATCCTTGGGGAGCGCGTGAGAATTTAAAGCTGCGCCCATTTAAACTGAATCCGAACAAGTATTGGCTTTCCGGATCTATTGGGACGCTGAAAAAAGCATTCTTGAGATCAATTACAGTAAAAAATGTTGCTTCGGAATCAATTGCTGTCAACAATGATGATATATCAGGGACCACAGGGAATTGTGGTACAATACACTTGTTTAGTTCACGCAAATCAATAACCAATCGGTATACTGGTGGGGCAGTAGGGTCAGTTCGTTTAAGAATCGGAATTATCGGTGAATTACATATATTGGAGTCTGTTTCTATAACTACTCCCTGGGCAATCAGCTCATCAATGATTTTCAGCAAAGCCACTACAGCATCATGCGGTAACTTGTATTGTCGCATTCGTGGTAGTACCACTCCTGCTTTCAATGTAACTCGATAGGGTGTAATGTTCATGCAGCCAACATCCGTAGGGCCTTGTGCCCATAGATGTACTGGTAAAGTCTGTAGTCGGGGATCCATGTCTCTAGACACATAGTGACCTTTAAAATCCCGCAAAAACAACCTTACTCCTTCCGGAGAACAACATATTATGGCTCCTAGTGCTTTCAGAGTTTTAATTCCTAACAGATTTTCTGGGCATGATTTAGTAAGCAATAAATCTGTAGTTCGTGTCAAAGGTCCTATCGTAAGTGGTAGCGGCTGTGATACTTCATTAACAATAGGTTTTCCTGAAAAACCAAGGGAAACATTTTGAGAGCCTGAGAGGGGTGCCCCTGGAACTTCACTTCGTTTTATAGTTGTTCGACTTGCCCCTGTATCGAGTAAGAATTTTCTATCTTGACCTAATAATTCACTATGTACATAAGGTCCTTCTTGATCTACAGGAATCTCGATAAGCGGTAAGTCAACTTCCCTCTCTAGGCTTGTTCATGCGTAGCGCTGATATTCAGGGTATTCATACTGTGCAGTCTGATACATTTGTCGTGTCGTTGTTTGTGTGGCAGTAGCAGGCAACGGTGGTGCAGCTGGCACAAACTGTATGGGTTGCTGTGAGGCTGGCATGGACTGTTGCTGAACTGGCATGGACTGTCCATGCTGCATAGCTCCTTGTTCATTCTGATCTTGTCTAACTAATCGTGGTCTCTCTTTTGCAATACCTGTAGCTATATTACGTTTCAGGACTGGACAATCATGTACATAATGGCCTAGTTGTTTACAGTAATTGCAGGTTCCTTTTACAGGAACTGCAGAATCACCAGAATGTGTCACACCCTTTTTGTGACCATCTGCTGGTACTGTCTGAGAAACTAGCATTTTCATTTTTGTATCCTTCATGCGTCTATGCTCGTGTTCTTGTTCATCCCTAATTCTATTGTGATGATACTGTAACATTTGTAGCATTTGCGACGGAGTGTTACTTTGCCAGGTACTCTCGAATTTCAATATTCTATTCTTCACTGGAGGCAATGCATTTTCCACCAATTTTGTCACAAATAAATGTGGATATGAGTCACTACTTGCTTTTATACCACTATTTATACCAAAACATTTTTCAAATCGAGCATAATAATCGCTTGTGTCTTCATCTTGCTTTTGTTTGCAGGCTGTGATTGCACCCCAATCTTCCTTTTTTGTAGTTAATAAACGTGGCAGTACCTGTACTAGTAAACCTGGTAACAGTTTAACTTTATCCCCGAGCCCCGAACCTGCAGTTCGGCCCCTTTCTTCCTCTGCTAATGCTGTCCAGTCTATCTTTTGGTCTCCTACTTCCCACTCTTTTTCTTTCAGTTTTTCATAAATGCCAGCAGGCAAAAGCACCTTTAATATCGTCATAATATCAGGAAAGGTGTACTCTCCCATCAGTAACATGTCTTTAATTTCTCGGTGGAAACCCGCTGGGTCTTTGTCATGACTAGGTACTACTTTCTTCATTTCTAATAATTCCATTTTTGATATGGGTGTGTAAACAAATACACGGTGAAACTCATTGTCTTCGCCTTTTATTGGGTGCACTTCTCGTAAAGGATTTTGTCTATCCATATAGTACGGCGTTCTTTCTCTGTGGGGCAGCGAGAGAGAATCCGGACTTACAAAAAGGACATACTGCTTACGTGACACTAATATCTCTTTAATTAGCTTGTTACTAGAACCTCTCCATCTGTTCGTGAGTAGTTCCGTTAATATATCAGGTAAAGGACCAGGGTCAGCATGTTGGCTCTTATATAATATGAGGAGTTGCTGAATCATATATATTCCAGCTAAACGTTGTTCATCTGTACTGAGGTTAAAAAACGTGTGTGCTACGGTCTCATCACCGTATTTTTCAGGACTGTCAATCCAGTGAACGGCTGATCTGGCTAATTCTTGCTCATCCATGGAATCGAGGAGGTGGTAACCTCTTCGTTCTCGTAGTATTTTATCTGCGGCTTGAAACGAATGTTCAGGAGACTTCAGATTTATTACAGGCGTCGGATACGTTCTGCTGTTTTTTGGGCATACAGAATGTATTGGATCAGGAAAACATCTAGTATTTTCACAGGATCTTCCTCTGCCTACATAGGCTATGGTCTCTGACTGTCTTGCGGAATTCCCTGATTCGGACACTTCATTTTGCTCAAACTCGTCTGTTCCCAATCTTTCTTCATGAATACGCTCTATTTCTTTACGGATTTTTCGGCACATGGCTATTATACAATTTTGCTTATCGTGTCTCCCTTCTGATATATTCTGACTCCATCTTGTAAGAATAAGCATTGCATTCGGGTCTACCCCCGGACGATCTTGATTTCTGATTACACAGTTTATGAGGAAACGTAACAGTTCCCCCTGTATCTCTACTTTCTGGAATTCCATAGCTCTGTTAATACATCCTGGATCTCGTCCTGTTTGAACAAAATGATATATGTTGTCTAGATGCGTAGTCATCCCTGGTAACCTCGCTAAATACTCTGCGGCTCGCCTGATACGTAATGATGCCAGGACCATTTCGTCCTCTTTACCAACCACCGGGTCATATCTACAATTTACAAGGAGTTCTTTAAGCGTACGTTCACTTACGAATTTAGGTGTACGTGAATGTGCTGACTCTTGAAAAACAAGTTTATTGATTCTAGGTGGTGTAAAAGTACTGCTAGCACCTCCCGTGGCCCTATCTGGGGCGTCGGGTGTGAATGGGTTCGTTGAACGTGACACAGCAACTATGGGTGTCGATACCTCTGTAGAGTCGACTGCGGAGACAGATGCGGAAACAGATGTGCTTGCCGACGCTTGTGTCGGAACTTGCTGTTGCACGGGGACAGATACCTGATCCTGACGTTGAACCCCTCCGCCAGACGGTCTATGTGGTGCGGCGTTAGCATACTCGGGAGCTGCGTCATCTAGATATGAGGAAAGAAAAACATCTTCTGCGGTTCTGGGAAGCCCCTTTGGATGTACCTTAATTGGAAATAATGGGGGTGGCAAGTCTTTTGGTATCTCTGGAGCAGCCTTAGGTAATCCTTCGGCTAATAGGGGATACATACCATTCATAAGAGCATTTCTTTGTCTATTTACTTGTTCTGATCTCACTCGGATACCTTCCTCAATTAATAGATTTTCTTGAACTTTATTTGAACTTTCTTTACTCCTCTCTTCTTGTCTACGTGCTTTTTCTGTTCGTCTATGAGATTCTTTACGCCATAACTCAACAGCGTCTTTCTGTGACTGTCTGACCTTTCTTTTCCATAACTCTTCCTCCACTTTCATGATGCACTCTGCATCCCAGGTTCCCGCTATGGGCCACCTTTGACTTTCCGGTAATCCCTTGGTATAATCTACCCATAGATCAAGAAACAATATGGCATCTAAGCCATGTTTATGGTACATGAAATGCCCTGGAGTGTCCCTAGGAGGAATAGGAACTGCTTCTTCAAGCACCCCTTTTCTGGTAGTAATCTGTCTTAACTTCGAGAAGAGCGGCATATTTACAACTGATCTGATACTTACTCTTGAATTTTCTTAATACGAAAAACACAATAAATGAACAGTGAACAATGAACAGTCATTCGTACCACAATATGCAAGACATTTCTGAATACTTTAAACATTAAACATTAAACATTTTAACAATGATCGACAATGATGACAGTCTGCCTAACTAATCACCACGCTGAATTCTTGACAATAACTGAATACTTCGGAATACTTGATATACTGCTAAACAGTACATATACACTGCTAAACAGTGCAGACCGGATTTGTGTACCCAAATCCGTCTTGACCGGCACAACCTATGTGCGCGTCAACACGCCTCCCCGGCGATGGTACTCACCGAGTAGCTCCTTGAAACGGAAGGCCTCAGAGAATGGACAGGACTCGATACGGACAGCGGACCCTCTGGACATCGGGATTTCGGAAAACCTGGTGGGCCTCTGTATACCTCGGATCTTGCTCTCTCAGCTAGGCTCTGGTCGGGATACTTCGCACTTCTCACCGCCTCGTCTGGGTTGATCGCAGCCTCAGTCGCCCCCGCTTGACCGGAGGGAGCTTACAGGAAATCCTGCTGGTACGCGTTTATGGTCCGTCCAGCTGTGGCAGGAGACCGGGCCTGCAACGCACCGCCGGCGCGTGAGATGAGAAAGTGTCCCTGTTCGGGCGCCATTCTGTGGTAAATAAAATATACCGGACTGAATTTCATACGGGATCTTAAATAAAGTAAAATAGCTCAAAATAACAAGAGGCAGAATCCGTGGTATAAGAGGTTTTCTAATGGGCTTTATTCCATTCAAAATGGCCGACTCGAGTCGCGGCCTTCAGGTTCCGTCACCACGAGGGTTCAGGAAGTGAAGTACAATAATTCATTGACAGACATGTATTTTTATAATAAGTGCATTACAATGAAACGAATGTAAAAGGCGTAACATTTGATAAGAAAAATGACGTGACAGTGACATAATCGAAACTAGGCGTCACAAGGAATAAAAGAAACATGATTGGTTTGCATTATCAGACATAGGTGGATCTATAAGATAATACTTGGCATAGATGCGCGCGCAGCAGCATGACGTGTAATTGACGTGCAACTAGGGGGTGAAGGGGACTTGACATTTAGCTCTACATGTGGAGACGAGAAGTCTGGGGGGTCAAGTCAACCTAATCCCAAATCATATCTACCATCCTATGTTTGGAGAACTATGTTATCCACAAGGAAGGACTCTCGGACAGAATCTATTCTATACTAACTGTGTGTGCGTGTACAAGCGTCTAAGTGTCTATATGAGATGCGAGGGGCAGAAAACTTTCCATGGCAGCAGGACTATGAATCACTTGCAGGAGGACGGAAAGGCTGAGTCCTTGCTTGTGAGCTAAAGGAAATGTTTACCTAAATCACTTGACAGGAATGCATCGGCTGAAGAGCAAAATAGATAATTCGAAGGTGAAATACAGCTTCTTGGCAGGCATGCGAAAACTGGCCGAGGCAGGCACCGTTAGCTGCACAGGGAGTAGGACAAAGTTCATGGATACAGATGCGAGCTCAAGCTGAAGCTGTCAAAGACAGAGAGCAGGGAAAGGCTTTGAGGACAGAATCGGGCCTACTTGCCTGAACTGTAAAAATGGAGTAACTTAGCCATATAAAGTCGGTGGCCTTTCATACCTAGGAATCGAATATCCAGCCCATCGATGGCGGATCTGACAGAGAACATGTTGACGGTAGACACACATATGTTTGCGTCTTAGAAACTGGAACTGGAGGGAACATACATGTACTTGTAACATGCATATAGAACCGTTGGGGTCCAAGATAGGGGACATAACTGATCAGGAAAATCCACATTTCCACAGGACAAGGCAGAGGAGACAAACTCGCATGTCGCAGGAGCATACCGGAATGCGCGGGCTAGGGAGACAGAGCGGGATCCAGCTCACGCGCCCGGGGCGGGGCGCAAATACCTCCACGATAGGAGTTCCAGGGACCCCACACCTTAATCCACTTCCCAGGCTTGCCTCTCGCCACATACACCGTTTTCTCTCTAAACATACACCAGTCCATGTGTTCCTTCCACTCGGAGACCGTTGGTGGCCTCTGGGAGCCCCACAATTGTGCAATGTCACGCTTCGCTACCATATAGCCTAGAGTCACCCATTGCGTCTGCGTCACATTGTAATCAGTCGGCTCCCAGACATTCAGCAAACATCTTCGTGCCTCCGGCAACACGGCAACATGCGTGACTTCTTCTAACACCGCATGCACTCTGCACCAAAACCGAGTCACCTCCGGACACTCCCACAAGATATGGAGAAAAGTCCCCAGTAGCCCACAGCCACGGCCATTTTTACACCTCTATGCAAAGCAGCTCTGTCGCGCTTACTGGAGGTACCTAGTGGTCTAGTTGGACCCTAGGGACCCTCAGGATTCAAGGGGACTTAATCTCCCAACTTAAAACGGCCACAGGGCGTGTTTACACAGTGGGGAAGGGAGGGGACGGGCCTGAGGTGACGAGCGCAAACACGCCCTATGGCGCCTTTTTGAGTTGGGGAAATAATTCCCCTTCAATCCTGAGGGCCCCTGGGGGCTAACTAGCCCACCAGGTGCTTCCAGAAAGCGCCACTGAGCTGCGTTGCAGAGAGGTGGTCCAGGCCGTGCCACTTTTTACATCTCTCTGCAACGCAGCTCTGTGGTGCTTACTGGAGGTACCTAGTGGTCTAGTTGGACCCTAGGGACCCTCAGGATTCAAGGGGACTTAATCTCCCAACTTAAAACGGCCACAGGGCGTGTTTACACAGTGGGGAAGGGAGGGGACGGGGCCTGAGGTGACGAGCGCAAACACGCCCTATGGCGCCTTTTTGAGTTGGGGAAATAATTCCCCTTCAATCCTGAGGGCCCCTGGGGGTAACTAGCCCACCAGGTGCTTCCAGAAAGCGCCACTGAGCTGCGTTGCAGAGAGGTGGTCCAGGCCGTGCCACTTTTTACACCTCTCTGCAACGCAGCTCTGTGGCACTTACTGGAGGTACCTAGTGGGCTAGTTGGACCCTAGGGGCCCTCAGGATTCAAATGAACTTAATCTCCCAACTAAAAATGGCCACAGGGCGTGTTTACACAGTGGTGAAGGGAGGGGACTGGGCCCGAGTTAACATGTGCAAATACGCCCTGTGGCATGTTTTAAGTTGGGGAAATAATTCCCCTTCAATCCTGAGGGACCCTGGGGGCCAACTAGCCCACCAGGTGCTTCCAGAAAGCGCCACTGCGCTGCGTTGCAGAGAGGTGGTCTAGGCCGTGCCCCTTTTTACATCTCTCTGCAACGCAGCTCTGTGGCGCTTACTGGAGGTACCTAGTGGTCTAGTTGGACCCTAGGGACCCTCAGGATTCAAGCGGACTTAATCTCCCAACTTAAAACGGCCACAGGGCGTGTTTACACAGTGAGGAAGGGAGGGGACGGGGCCTGAGGTGACGTGTGCAAAGACGCCCTGTGGCGCGTTTTAAGAGGTAGTTTTAATCTCCTGCCCTATTATATACTAGGGGCTTACTGAGGAGGTCATGCTAATCACAGGGGGACCCCAACGCATAGTGTTCCCTAGTGTATGTAGGTGTTTTCACTGTATTCTGAGTGTCTTTTAACATAGCACTGGCTCTAGGACTGGTTAGTCAGACTCAGTTACCACCAGTATCTGTCTGAAAAAGTTGAGGGTGGGTACAGGATGATTTTGCAACTAGGCTTCTTTCTGCTCTTCTGTTTGTTCTTTCTGCATGTTATCCTTCTTCCTGCACTTTTCTTCGTCTTTGAGGACTTCTGTTGCTTCTTTCTGCATTGCTTTTTTTTCTTTCCGTGCGTTTTTTCTTCTTTCTTCACATGTCCTATCTCTGTAGGCATAGTTATAAATTAGCATTTAAAAAACCTTTGAAATTCACTGAAAGAAACCATAGGTTTCAGGCACGTTGTAGTTAGGAATTAGCATTTAAAAAACCTTAGAAATTCACTGAAAAAACCATAGGTATCAGGGGCGTTATAGTTATCTGGACTTTTCACTCGTACAAATCCATTGAAATTCCCCCGTTATAGTTAATTCAGCTAACTATAACTCGTGCGCCCGCAATGCACTGCTGATGACGTCACATATTACATCACTCATGACATGGTCAGTGACATCACTCATGATCATCATTGGGTCCGACAATGTTCAACATGTATGTAACTCCCTTCGCTACGGTTATAAAATCTTTCGACCTGTCATTAGCATCTTATGCTGATGACACACAAATAGTAGTTTCACTCTCCAAAGAGGATATTAACCCCGGTGACTTATTCAGGATCTGCATGAGTGCAGTAGGCAAATGGTTGAATTATAATTCTTTGAAATTAAATTAGTCTAGGATGAAGGTTGTTCTGTTTGGGAATAACCTGTCTTTCTGGTCCCTGGTCTGGTGGCCATCTGATCTAGGATCACTACCTACCCCAGTTTCGAAGGTAAAACACCTTGGGTGCTTCCAAACAATCACCTGAAATATAAACAAAAAGTTAATAAGGTCACTTCAGCTTCCTTCCACGCTCTCAGAGTGATCAAAAAAAAAATTTGAGACATTCATACCATTTGATCTTTTAAAAACAGTGGTCATCGCCTTTGTATTGACAAGAGTGGACTAATGCAACAGCCTTTATTTAGATCTTCTCATGGATCCACTAAAGAAACTGCAAGCTCTTCAAAAAGCCCAGCACAATTCCTTCTGAAGATTCCTAAATTTCATTCAGCGAAAGCAGCCATCAGTAAATTCCATTGGCTGCAAGTTAGGCAATCAGGCCCGGACTGGCCGTAGCGGGCACCGGGCAATCCCCCGGTGCGCCGCACGGGTGTGGGCCGGATTTGGGCCCCTGGGGGCCGTTTTTGTTACAGGGCCGTTTTTGCAGCATAGCTGCAAAATCGGCCCTGTAACAAAATCGGCCAAAAACCGGCCCTGGCAAAGAGCTCGCCGGCACCCCCAAGCCCCGGGGGACCCGCCGGTTTTGGTTCCCAGTCCGGCCCTGTAGGCAATGTATCGTCTTTAGAGCTCTTTTCACAGTCTATCCGACCCTTCATGGGCAGGGTCACTCTTACTTTAAGAAAAATCTGAGGTGGTTCATGCGGGGCAGGACCCTACACTTTAGTTCTGCTAAACATATTGTGGTGCCATTTTTCAAACATGCCTCCCGGGAAAGGAGAAGTTTATTCAGGTCTCTGCCTTACTCTGGTTCGACCTTCCTTTTGAACTCAAAACAGCTGCCTCCCTTTCTATATTCAGAAATTCTCTGAAAACATTGCCCTTCATACAGAAATAGGTCAATTGAGTGCCTTTATTCCTTGTCTCGCATAGTGCTAAGATGCCTCCATGTATTCATTTGCGCTTAACAAATATTTTAATTCATTTTTTTTCTCAACACAAAAACACTTTTGTGCTGCTTTGATTTGCTGCGTGTCAAGGGGGCAGTACTGGATGCTTCAGTGCAAATACCAAGAGGTTATGACGCAAAACCCAATCTGCTAAACTCTCAAACAGGGCTTTGCATATAAGAAGTCCCTCCTTCTTGATACAGCTTTATCAATGGGTGATCTGTTTATTTCTACACAAAAACATGCATAGATTTCCCCGCAGTACAGAGAACACATCACAGTAAGCACAGATTTTTCGCTTAATTGCTTTTAAGCCATGCCCTTAATTGCATCGGTCACGCCCCTTTGATAAACCCCCCTAGGGCCTACACGCGAGGTCGAGTTCTTGGCGCACATAGCCTTGGATGCAGCGCACAGAGACCTTACTCTGCCGCACATAGAGGAAAAAAATTAGAGGGCACATTGGTCTTCAGAAATATTTTTTGTTACTTTTTTCATAAGGAACTAATATTCAGGAAAAATGTACCTTTAAACCGCAAACCTATGCGGTGTTTATCGTATTGGCTTTATTAAATCTGCCCTCCGTTTAGTGTAAAAGGCGTTTGCTTCTCTGGCATGAACTAACATGCTTTATTACAGTCTATTTTATTTAAAATAGTTGATATTTACGTCAAAATAAACATCTTTATCGTTTTTTAAGTTGGCCGCCACTAACATTGATGGGCCAGTCCTCTTTCGCACTCTAAACAATATAAAAAACGGAAAACGACGCACGACCAAGTTGATGCGGAAATGTTCGTTCCCTCGGCCGGCATTTTTCCAAGGAGATCAGAGGTATGTGTCATAGATTGACAATGCAAGCAGGCCATTGCTTGTTATATTTTGGAGAACCAAAGAGTTTAATACTTGGTTGTCTCCTTGTTTTTTAGACTCCCAAGCGTTACGGCGTTAATTTATGCCAGAGAAGCAAACGCCTTTTACACTAAACGAAGCGCAGATTTAATATAGCCAGTATGACAAACACCGCATAGGTTTGCGGTTTAAAGGTACATATTAATTCCTTATGAAAAAAGTAACGAAAAATATGCCTGAAGACTAATTTCATCTATCTTGAATAGATACGCCGTTTGAAGGTCCTGAGTTAAGGCTGTAATACTGTGGCAGATACTTATGAAATTCATTCTCACACTACTGATTTCAGGTAATTCGATCTTAGACCTATTCGTAACGTTGTGCTAGTTGTTTAAAATGCAGCATTAAGGAGGATAGTGGCCAAATTAACATTTTGTGGCATGTATTCATGAAAACTAATGAATTATGTTCCACCCCGCTATATAATAACAACTTGGGTGGCCATTCTCCACATACACTAAAAGTGAAAGCCCCCTCCAAAAATCTCTTTTGGTGAATTACTAGTGAATAAATTTATATTGGCACCAGATCGTAATTCCTTAAAAAGAACAGAAAGATCTTTAAAATGTAACAAGTGACCCGACCTGATCGGCAATACGATCCAATGAACAATATATGCATTGTTTACTAAGAAGGCTAGACATCTGTATAATATATTCTCTAACAATGCAAACATTAGAGAGAGAGATTTCTTTTTTGCATAGTTATATAGCGCAAACTCGACCCGAAGGTATTGGAGCGCTTTACATGAGCACCGTATTTACATTACACATTCAGGCACGGGGAGATTAAGTGATTTGCCCAGAATCACAGGATGTGGACGCGACCTCGAGGCTCGAACCCTGGTTTCCTGCACCAAAGTAGTCAGTTTAGCCGACGGACCACATCCTCTCTCCAGGATATAGGTTGGTTGCGATCTGACCAAAAGCAAAGAAATAGAAACAACTTCTTTGCAAACATTACAAAAGTGACTAAAGGTGCTCTAAGCCAGTTCAAGTTAAATTTCAATTAACTGAGTATGTCTATAAGGCAAGATTGTGAATAAAACCTTATGGAATAAAAGAAGATATGCCAATTATTTGGATTTAGCAGCAAGAAGTATGTTGATAAGATGCAGTCATTTTTACATGATCTTAGATGTCATGATAAGAAAAAATATAAGTTTTTAAATGAAGTTTCGATAGTTTTATGCACATGGGTGTTATAGTGTATTTGTTTATTAAAATGTATGGAAACTCATTTCTATTCCGTACTTTATTAGGGGTCAACTGCTTTCAATACATTTCAGTCCTGAAGATGGTCTCATCGACGCAAGCCTAGAGACCGAAACGTCGACATAAACACTTTTTCTTCCAAATTTATGTTTATACTGAGATTTCAGAAAAGTGTTTACAATTGGAATTGTGAAGGTTAAAATATCTTTGCCTTCTTTTTTCATTGTATGTATTATTTGAAGTACCCTTCATTAAATTTCAAAGATAACATTGTTTATTTTTAAACCCATTTTTTGCTGCTTATTTTAAGTATATTTAAAGTTTATTGAAGTGAAAACCAAGTATAAAAAATTGTGTTGCTAAAATAACTTTGAATAATTCATCAGGCAGGTAAATATTATACCCATCTCACAACAAAGATATTGAATAATCAAATTAAATATCAGATTAAATCCCTTGAAGGCACACATACCTATCCACTTACTTTGCCCAATCCCTCAAGGGTAGATTGGGTTGTCCACTATACTTACTACCCAGCATAAGCGACATTTAAAGCCATTTTACTTACCATCTGCATTCTTTGCCACAATATAATTTTACTACAAACAAAATACATGCAATTTACTTCTACTTTCTACACGAATCACAAACCTATGTTAATTTAATTTCGCATTTGTAAATAATTTAGATTTTTGCAATGCCAGTTAGTTTCCCGAGTGTAGTGTCTAATTAAAGGTGCATTTGTTGATTAATACATGCATTCAAACAGTTAATATTTTTAAAGTTATGAGGTCATTAATTTCGAAGGGGTACAAAAATGTTTGTATTTCCCTTGCTCCATCACGCTCTTCCTACACACATTAGGAAGTGGTGCTTACCTGATGTATTTAACCATGCCTTAAGCCTCTCGTTGCAGGCCTTAAAGGTGTTTCCTTGCACCTATGAGGTTTTTAAGCATGTGCCAATCCTGCCATTGCAATTAAACTAATGCTGTGGTTGGCCTTTCTAAACCATTGGCCCGTCCTGAAGGGACCTTTCAGTACTACTAGGGCACCCCTGGGGGAACTCCTAAAGTGTGAAGCAAGTAGTAGGTGAAAGGCAGGGCAGGTACACATGTGTGTTCCCTGCCCAGACAGTGAAGAATACCCATGTGTGTTTTAAGTACCTAGGAAGTTTGCTCTTCCCATAGGTTAAAATTGGGAAATGGTTTAAATCACTTCAAGCTGCACTGGAGCAGCCTCATAATGTTTCCTATCATTGGATTCACAATGACAAACTCTCTCACGTTGTAAAGAGGGATTTGTCATTAATAGCTTAGAAATGGCACTTCTAGAAAGTGGGCATTGCTCTGCTCTAAAACTCTTTTGGCACCTTTTAGTTCGACACCAGTCCACACCACTGGAGGCTGGGGGACCACATCTCTGCAGGCCCCATATATGGCTATAAACATTGGGCATGCAACTGGAATGACATCCCTCTGCCATTTGAGGGCCTGCCTGGATAGATTGGTGGGGGATGTTTTGACCCTTGGCCTCTGCAAAGCCAGATCATGGCCCTACTAAAAATTAAGATCTGCATTCCATGGCCCCGTGGCCGACAGAACTGACATTTAGCGGAGACATCTGTGGTCCAAGGGAAAACCCTCTGCACCACCCCTAACTTTAAAGGTACACTACAGTATAACTGCTCTAGTGCTATACTTAAGCAG
This sequence comes from Triturus cristatus, assembly GCF_964204655.1. Lineage (NCBI taxonomy): Eukaryota > Metazoa > Chordata > Amphibia > Caudata > Salamandridae > Triturus > Triturus cristatus. The sequence goes on from NC_140594.1 coordinate 774,451,652, forward strand.
GGTAGAGATACACTTGTGGGGATGTGGGACCAGAGATCCTGGAACTTCATAGTGCACATTGCCAGAGGTATCTGTTGTGCACACGGAGGACTACTGCCATTGGATAGGTCCCTGCACCCTTCTTGAATAGTGGCTGGTCTGGGCTGACTGTATTGTGTGGCACCCCAAAGTGTTCTCTCCAATGGCGTGTTGCCTTGCCCCCTGTTCTCTTGTGGAGGTCTTAGGAACATCAAAAACCTCCTGTGAGAGACCCACACCATCGATTTGTGACACCTGGAGAGCAGTGCCCTCTTAAGTGCCCACATCGTCTGCTTGATTCCAACTGGTAGCGTGCTGTGAGAGTAGAACTATGTATTGGGCCTTTAGACCAGAGTGCCTTGTGCAGAGCCCCAAAGGTACTGCCCGCATCTAAGGAGTGGGGCCCCTGCATTGTGGAGCCCCAACGCACATAATAATCTTGATGGTGAGCAGATTCACCTGTTTCAGGACCCCGCATGGCCCACTTCATCGATCCTGCCGCATCTCTCTTGTGTGACATTTCAACTGCATGCTCATTGCGTGAGGTGTCTGATTCACTGGCTGTGACCATCAGAGGTCAGGGCACACCCAAAGTAGTTTCTCATTCTACCTTGTGTGGCACTGCTAAACTTGCACCTGTGTGTGTGACCAAAATTGTCTGGTGTGACCCATACCAATGTACACCAGACACTGTGTGGGGCGACTCGTATAAACATGCATCAGACATTGTGCCTCATTTCCATGGAGGTGCTGAGGAGCAGATCTGTGTTCCGTGGTGCCCGGATTGACTGGGTGTTATTTGATTGATGTGCGTCTGACAGGGTGCCTCCTTCTTCTGAGAGGCTTCCCTGCCTCATCCCCCATTCATCAATTGTTCCTTTTGTGCTACCAACTGTCCTCTCCTCACCCGGCCTTGACAACTTTGTGTTGTCAGGTAGTATCGCCCGAACTGGACCTGGGTGGTGAGAGTAATTGACTGGGCTAAGGAACATCTGTAAGAGTGATCGGAAGTGGGTCAAGAGACTGTGTGACACCACCTGTGCTTCACAGAACTGGGCTGGTGCCGGAAGGCACAGTGTGGAATCCTTTGATTGAATGACTATTTCCCTCAGCCCGCTTCTGCTCTGCATACTGTGAGTGAAATTCCAGAGTAGAGGCCACACCTCCATTTGTCAACTCCTGCCAAATTAGCCCTGGTACCTACCCCACCTTCTTCATGCCGGAAGGCACCGTGTGGCATCCTTTGATTGAATGACTATCGCCCTCAGCCCGCTTCGGCTCTGCATACTGTGGCTGAAATTCCTGAGTAGAGGCCAAACCTCCATTTGTCAACTGCTGCCAAATTTGCCCTGCTACCTACCCCCACCTTCTTCCCTGGGACCCTAACTAAGTGTGACCCCGGCCGCGATCGGTCTAGTATCAGGGGTGCATGGTTTGCTTTATCTCCAGCCTGTGACTGTAGGGTTATCAGAGTTAGCTGAATGGTGAAGACGAGCTTGGGCCACGGGGTCTGCCTGTGCATTATGACCTGACCTGCTGGATATCAGTTGCAATGCATCACAGTGCTGTGTACGTGTGAGTGTACTCCATGTGGACCTGTCTGATATTCGTGGCACTGCGTATCAGTGCTGAGTAAGTGTGTGGGAGTGACTGGCAGTTATTTTTTGCACCATATGGCTGTGCTGCTTTACATCTTGATTTCGTGCCAAAAGAATACTATGTTTGACATTGGTCTATCCTAGGCCAGACGAAGACCTCCAGTCCGCCCGCGGAGTGTGCGGAGATTTGCCTTCTCCATGTTCCGCGGAGAACACGGAGAAGGCAAATCTCCGCACACTCTGCAGCCAAGCGGAGTTGGCCAGCCCCCGCCTCCACCCCCACTATTAACAAGTACGTAAACATGAATTAAAAATACATTTAAAACCACTTACATCTGTACTGCGGCGTCCCCGGGCTGCAGTCTTCCCCTCCCTCGCCCTATCAGTAATCCTTATGAAAACTGCGCATGCTTACTGCACCGCTGCAAAACCTGCCCTCTATAACAAAATCAGTCCCCACCTTAGCCAAACCGTCCCCTACCCTTCCAGGCTCTGGAGGAAATGCCTGATTCACGAAATAGCCAGTCCAGCCCTGTCCAACACTTACTAAGGATAAAAGGCAAACCAAACCATACAAGTATATGTGCACCATAAATCCATGAAATCTTTGATTTGACCACAATGTATTCGAAAAGTAAAGATCTCTGTGACACTGGGAAACAAGGGCGTTACTCAAATATTCAAAATGTTCTAGCCAACATTTCCGGATTTTGCCTTACGCTGCAAAACAGGAATGTCTTTTTGTCTATTTAATAATACAGGCCTTTTCTCTCTTCCTGAGTAAAAGTGTATGTCTAAGGCATTGGCCTTCAAAATTTTAATGCTGCACCACCTTCTCACGAGTCCAATAACTTCACGGGAGTGGGGTGGCAAATTATTAACATTTGGTCTCAGAATTAGAATCAGCAAGGTAAATAAATTAATAGTGCTGAGGACACAGCTTCTAACAAGTATGGACAAATCCTATTTGTAGTAGTGTTTTTCAATTCATCACACTAAATATGTGCAGTCTAAAATAGGGCAAGGCAACCAAACAGTTGAGATGGCAGGATAAAGGTTCTTTAAATATATTTTCAAAAGCAATGCTGGGTCTCATCTTTTTCTTGGAATAAATCCTACACTGGGACTGGAAACATATTGTGAGCAAAGGAGCCAAAATATGCAAACATATTTAGATAGTGTTACAAAGAGGGATGACAAAAATGATGTTTACTATTGCATTTTATTTTTTCACATTATCGTACCCAGCATGCAACCGAACCCACGTCGTGTTTGACACCATCAGCCAGTCCTGGTTTTTTATTTAAAAGCAGTGTGCGTGCTGGAATTTTTTAACACTGTCTTACAGTGTTGAATGTGAAATTTCAAGAATGAAAACACCATAGGGTTTTCTTTAAAATATCAGGCTTGCTGCAGGTGGTGCACATGAAAAAGGATACATTGCCAGCATTGAACATATTTAGCAATTCAAACACTACAATTAGGTTCAGTTATGAGCTTACAAAATGGAGTCAAACACATGATTGTCAATGTGCTACCGGTAGACCTGCCACTGTAAACATGTCTATAAGTGCGATCCCTTATCAGAAATGAGGAGGTGAGACATTTGGGGTTAAATGGGGGCCCCCAATCGACAACTGATGCCAAACAGGAAATGATTGACATAAAGCTCATGGCTGCAGCTTTTTAAACTAATTTCACAACCCTGTTTCCATCAAGATGTTTGTCTATGTTCTACAGGGGCAGGCCAAGTGCTCCTTATGAATAGAGCCTGGCCTACCCTCCCTGATTGGAATTTAGGGAGCACTTAAAGGGACTAGGCCACACAGTTTGCAGACCTCTGGTCTAAAGCGTAAACAAAATTGCAATGGGCAGACCACAAGCTGACTTGTATGCATCTCTTCTGAGAAAATCTATACCTGTATAGATCTCTGCATCATAGCTAATTTCACAAAACATGAGCCTTGAAGTGCAGAATTGGGTTTATGCTCTGTTCACGCCATGGAACATATGGATGACTAGGACACTTTACTCCGCACTTTGCTTTGGGGAATGCGTTGTAATGGTTTGCGGTGTAAAGCCCTGCGTTGTAAAATATTTAACGGAGTAAAAAATGCAGGGTAATGGCATGTGTTGTAACGCATTTGTGGTAAAGGATGTTTACCCGTATGGATGGACCTATCGCCCACAATAAGCAAACAATCAGAATATTGTTGGTTTATACAAATGCATTATGCAAAGTTTTCACGAGTTGACACTTGAGTATGCTACACATTAGGCAATAAACAGAGATGAAAAATATTTGGTTCACTACTGAATTAAAAAGTAACTGTTACTTTGAGAATATGGTAATTTAAGCATAATTTGACACAATAAGACTGTTCATGAACAACAGTGAATCATTCTATTTGCATGGTTTAAAGTATATTTAGATTTGTAGGGGTTTTGTTTCAACATAAAATGACTTCACACAGTCCTTGGCAAGGTACAGTAAATTTAGGATATTAATACCATTTGTAAAATAATTTCCCATATTTAACACTTAAATATCAAAATAAACATGTGAAAGGTGATCAACATTTAAAAATTTACAGAAACATTTTTGCATTTCATAATCAGCCTTCTAAGTGAAATATGATCTAGTTCAGCTAGCTTTTTTAAATTGGCAAATTACGTTTCATGGCTTTGCCATGGAGACATCTTTTTCTGCATAGTTTATTGAGGTGTGCTAGGAAGACAGTGGAGATGAATGGACGATGTATAGAGGTAAACTGTGACATTATGTGTTTTTGCAAAGAACAATGCATTCAGTGGGTGAATCATAAGGATATTACATACCAACTCCCAGTTTTGTTTAGGCAAGATGGTGTACATTTATCATATTTAAGGATGGAAACATACCTAATGTGAAAGATGGAAGTGATGCAGGGTTTTATGATGAGAGTAATATGTTATGTAGTATTGAGTTAGGGTATGTGATGGTATGATATATATTGCTTTATGGTATGTTATGTAATCCAGATTTGTAGAGCACTGGGAGGGTATCCTGGTGCTGAGCAGATGTGAGTCTAGCAAAACCTAGAGACTACTAATACTATTCGAAAAGCCAGGTCTTTAGTTTCTTGTGGAATTCAAGAAGTGAGGAGGAGGTTGTTGTATGTAACAGCAGGTGATTCCATGTTTGAGGAGTGATGTATGAGAAGGCTTGACCACCAGAGTCAGTTTTCCATATGCCAGCGATGTATACAAGGAGGAGTCCAGATGATCAGATGTGTCTCGAACGTTTGTGAAAGCAGATGCTATTGTTGAGGAGGTACCCTGAAAGTGTGGGAGAGGAGTTTGAATAGTGCTCGTTTGTGTATACGAAGCCATTGAAGCTCCTTTGTGTATGGTGTGATATGAGAGCAGAGTGGGAGGTTGAGAGTGATACTGGCCAGAGATGTCTGAATGGTATGCAGCCTTCTGGTGAGGTTTTTGTTGATCCTGGCACAGAGAGTGTTTCCGTAGTCCAGCTTGCTTGTGAGGAGGGCACGTGCGACAGTTTGCGTGGTGCTGATTAGGAGTCATTTGAAAATCTTCCTCACTATCCTCAGGGTATGGAAGCATTAGGTGGTGATGGCATTGATGGCATTGACTTGAGCAGTCATGTCGAGTTTGCTGTCGGTGGTAGGATGGGTGTTGGTCCTAGCTCTGTTGGTCATCAACAGGAGTTTCACATTGAAGTGCTCTTCCTGAAGATCGCAATTTCAGTCTTGTCAGTGTTCAGCTTTAGACAGTTGATCTTCATCCAGTTGTGTGTCATCAGTGTAGGAGAGGACATTGATGTTATGAGACCAGATGGTGTTGGCTGGAGGAATCATGTATGTGTTGAAGAGGGTCATGGGTTAGGAGGATCCTTGCAGAACTCCGCAGATGAGGTCATGAGCACCCGAAGTGTATGTTGCAGGTTGAACGACTGACTGAGCCATTCCAGTCAGGAAGGAGCAGATTCATTGGAGTATGTGTCCTTGGATTCTGATAAATGTGTGGGATAAAGGTGCACTCCAATCTAATCAAATGATAAATAACCTGTTGGTATATTTATAATGGGTGCTATGGTACTATATCCGCTGTCACGTCGGATCCCATGGAAAAGACAAGTGGTATAGCAGGAAAACCTACTAAGTACCATGCACTGTTCACTAGTTTGTGACTAACAAACCACTGTTTGTAATGAATAAATGAACTATAAGCCAAAAATGTGATCGTTAGACGTTTTAAATTAATATTAGAGCATTTCACTGCAAAAACAATAAAAACATGTTCAATTTAAACATCTTGTTACATTATTTGAAGGTACAGCACATTAATATTCCTTAATGGTATGTACAATGTTCGTAGATGATTTACAATAATTCAATGATGGTTAAATTCTTCATCTGTTTTTGAGCATGCAGCCCGATGCGTTTCGGGATCATGAAATCCCTTTGTCAGGGGCAAGCAAACCTAAAATTAATGTTTAAGGGATTACTCATTTATACAGTAATTCAACGGTGGAGTATATTAACACAACAGCTGTTGACAACGTGCACTAATAGTGAAGAAACTCCAGTTAACACAATGGAAACAGGAAAATAGGTAGAAGAAATGGCCCATGAGGGTGTTTATGCTTGTGAAGGTACATGCTGGCGTAAAGTCAGAGAGAGGAAAACTGAGCTGAAATGTGACTATAAGGAAAGGTAGTAGAATGTGCACTTAGCAGCAAGAAATATCGTGTCAATAAGGGCTCACCATGGTACGTAAAATAATTCAACTCAATCGAGGATAATGATGCTAAGAACAAAAAGAGAAACACACAAGAGTATTGGCAAAATAGGAACGAGTAGGCGTATAGCTAAAGAGAATGAAATATGCGGTGGACATCGTTGCTCACCTCAAGTGTAATGGCAGTGAATGTATTACTTGACAGGATTCACGAATTCAGACAGTAGGTAAAAACTTCTCGGTCACCTGCATCGGCAATGCGAAATAAAATAAAGACACTCAGTACACAAGTGCGCTTGCTTATTAGATGAAATGAATGGAAGAAGGGCCATTCTCTTACCGAGTGAAAAGTGAGAGGTGTGCTGAATTACCAAAAAAGAAATCGCTCGTAAGAGCGGGACATTAGAACTGAGCGACAAACAATGTATATAACAAATGTATTTAACTAAATATGTCACACATAATTGAAACAATATTAAAATAATGCAATACGTGAAAAAAACGATCTCATCATGTCAAGAAGTGGTAAATGGGTAACAATGAATTCCAGAGGTTATTGTTATATACTGTCATCTGTTCAACAGTGTGGGAGATCAGGTTACAAAAAGCAGCCTAAATCGTAGCGTTCGTTGAGACCCCTTGGCTGGGTGGAGTTCAGTTTGTGGATCCAAAAGATTTCTCTCTGTAAAAGAAATTTATTGTTGTCTCGTCCTTTCAATAAAGGAATCTGTTCAAGAATGAGGAAACGAAGTTGACATATGTTATGTTGATGTTGATGAAAATGAGTGGCAATAGGTGATTTGGCCTGTTGAGTTCTTATGTTGCTTTTGTGTTTGTTTATCCAAACGTGGATTTTTCTTTCAGTTTTTCCCACATATACCAGGCCACATGGGCATTTCAGTAAGTAAATGCCATTTTGGCTGTTGCAGGTTGCTGTCACTCTGAGCTTAATGGGGTAACCATGTAACGGGTGTTGGATTGTGGTTCCCTTGATAATACAATTGCAATTTCCACAATTCAGACAGGGCAGAGTTCCTTTGTAGGAGCTTGTAGTAGAATCTCTGGTGTTGGAAAGGATTTGTTTCAGGTTGCGTGATTTTTGATATGCAAATCTTGGGGGTGTCTCGAAGATGTTGTTGAAGTCCACCTCTGTACTTAACATTGGCCAGTATCTCAGAATGGTTTTCTTGATGGTAAAACTTTGGGTGGAATATTTAGACACAAATGTCATTCTCTGTGGTGTAGTTATAGGTCGTTTGGGTTGGAGTAGCGTTTGTCGGGAGGATTTCTCTGTCTTCAACACAGCTTTGTCCAGAATATCACTAGGATATTTCCGTTGTTTAAATTTGGAGATACACATGTTTTTGCTGGATTCATACAGTTCGTTGGTGCTAGAGATCCTTTTTAATCTGAGTAGTTGTGAGTACGGCAGGTGGTTTTTAAGCGATGGCTGATGAAAACTGTGGAAGTGGAGAAGGTTGTTACGATCTGTTGTTTTGGTGTACACTTGTGTAGTGAGATTTCCTTGTTGGATGGTAATGCGAGTGTCCAAAAATGTTATGTATTCTATGTTGGTAAGGTATGTGAATTCGATACGCTGGTCGACAGTATTGAGAGTGTTAATGAGAGATTCAAGTTGTTGAATTGAGCCATTCCATAGAAGAAAAATTTCGTCTATGTATCTTTTGTAAAGGATCAAATGTTCAGTCCAGTCATTGTTAGTTAAAATGTTATCCAGTTCGAATCGATGCATGAAGAGATTCGCGTACGATGGGGCAGCACAATTTCCCATGGAGGTACCTGAGCATTGGATGTAAAAAGCGTCAGACCATTCAAAGTAGCTGTGGTAAAGGGTGAAGTGCATGAGTTCCATGAGGAACACTTTAAGGTCGTTGGGTTTGTCTGTGTTAATCAAAAATGATTCAATAGCTTCAATCCCTTTATCATGTGGAATGGAGGTGTAAAGTGATTTGACGTCAATCGTACATAGGATGGTATCCGCTGTTATCAACCCACGAATGGATTCCAGAATATTAAGAAAATCAGTGGTGTCCTTTATGTAGGTAGTCATCGATTGGACTGAAGCCTGTAAATGTTTATCCAAATATTTGCCAATTGGTTCATGGAGTGAATTGATAGTTGAAACAATCGGTCTAAATGGAGGTTTTGTGGCGTGCTTATGTATTTTAGGAAGCATGTAGATGTAAGGAGTAGATGGATTGGTTTTGATTGAGTATTTTTTGTCTTCTTCACAAATAGTTCCTTGTTCAAGAGCATTGTTGACGATGGTTTTGAGAATGTCGAGAAAGTTATTTGTAGGATCAGCAAGTATGGGCATGTATGTTCGTGTGTCCTTGACATGTTCATTCACACTTTCTACATAGAAGGTCGTGTCCATAATTACTAATGCTCCTCCTTTATCAGCTTGACGTAAGGTTATTTCGGACCTATTTGCTAGTGTATTCAAGATTTCTTCTTCTTTTTTGGTGATGTTCTTAAATTTGTTTTTGTTGTGATAGCCAATCTTTTGAAGCTCTTTCTGAACAATGGTCTCAAAGGCGTCCAGTACTTTATGACTTGCGGGTGCAGTGTAGGTACTTTTGTTTCGAAGTCCTAATAGGGTATTCTGTCTTGGAATGTCTGGCATGTTTAGAATGTTGCTGAAGTAATGTTTAAGTCTAAGTACACGCATAAATTTAAAGAGGCTGATTTCGGTCTCCAGTTGATTGGAATGATAAGTGGGAACAAAAGAAGTTCCTTTTTGTAAAGTCAGAGTTTCAAGTGTGGTAAGATGATGACTAGAAATGTTGATCACGAGGTTTTCTGGCTGCGTGTATTTTTCGCCACTGATTTTGTGGGTATTTTTCCTCCTCGATCTTCTAGTGGCCTTGTGCCTGCCCCTAAAAAATGCGGTTGTCTTGGTTCACTAGTTGTAGGATCCTCACTGGCTGCTTGTTGTGGATCTCCGGTTTCAGCTGATCTTAGGTTTGGCTGTGGGATTGGAAAGGTTCGGAGGGTCCTGTCCCTGGATGAAGAGTCATCAGAGGATGTTGCGTCTGTATCTGATCTTTGTCCAGTTTGATTACGTTGTTGTCTTTTATAGGCGTAAGCCTCAGCCCAGGTGTATACTTCTCCTAGTTTGTAATCCAAATTATCGCGTTTGAATTTTCTTGTTTTTCTTTCGTTAATCTCCTTGGTATAGTCATCCAGTTGTTTGTTAAGGTCTGCTAAAGTGGCATTCCAATCTGTGTCTGACATTTTGTTGGAAATTTCTTGCCGGAGTTCGTCAAGTTCTTGGTTGAGATCTTCAAGTAGTTTGGAAAGTTCTTCCACGATAAGTAGTATTAAATCCAAGGAGCAATTGTTGAGAATGGCTTCCCATTTTTCCGTAAAACGTGGATTGTTTTTACACAGGGTGGACTTTAAAGCGATTCTCTCCTTGCCTAGGAGCGTGCTTACTTGACTTTTACTGAACTCCCAACTCAGGGGGATATACTCGTCGGCACCTATTACCTGGTTAAATTACTTACATTGTTTAAATACGGAGTGCGCCCATTTCTGTTTTTCTTCTTTTGTATTACTTCACATATGAAGACCATTGTTGGATGAATTGTTGCATGTAATAATCCAAAAACTTCCCTAGAGGGTCAAAAATTGATCCACAACCAGATACTATCGGACGAAATGGTGGGTCCAGAGGGTCTTTGTGTACCTTTGGTATCATGTAAAGTCTTGGTCTTCTCGGATTTTTGGTGGTGAGGTAAGCTTTGGTTTGGTCAGAGATCCAACCATGAACAGTGGCCTTGTCAAGTAGATCTGAAAGAATTTTGCAGTTGTGCGGTTGGATCTTGAGTCAGTTGCATGTAGGTGTTGTTATCAGATACGTGGGCATTGGCTTTGGCGATGTAGTAAGTAGTGTCCATAACAACTATAGCTCCACCTTTGTCGGCAGGTTTCATGGTGATGTCTGAATTATTTGCCAAGTTTTTAATAAGTAATCTATCCTGCTGGGTAAGATTATTAAATCTCATAGATTGATTGTTGATGCGGGACAAATCATTGAGAACTAGATGCTTGAATGAGTCCAAAATTCTGTGGGATACTGGTGGAATAAAATGACTCCGTGGTCTGAAAGGATTTACAGAAGTGTTGGTAAGATTTTGTTTAGAGGGAACTACGTTCGTGAAAAAGAGGCGTAATCTGAGAAGTCGCATGAATTTGTAGAAATCAGCTTCAACATTAAAAATAGTGGTCTTATTAGTGGGAACGAATGGCATACCCGTTGCAAGAATGCGCTTTTGCTGTATACTTAGTGTCTGAGAAGAGATATTTATCACTAGATCACACTTGCCACTTCGAAGAGATTTGCCGGCTTTTTCCTTTTCCTCTCCTGGTTTTTCTAGTACTGATGTGGTGCTGATGTCCAATGTTGAAGGAGCTTGAGATAAAAAAAGAAGGCAAAGAAGTTGTTTGTGGTGTATGAATTGGTTCTGTTGATGGTCCAGCTGTTGGTACTAAAGATGAAACCACCTTAGCAGGTGTTCTTTTAGTGGTCATTTCTTGGTCAGATACTGGGCTCTCATCAGATGCTGTAGTGCCTCTTTTGTTATCAAAACGTCTCCTTGAATAAATCTCAGCCCAGGTATAGACTTCGTTTAGTTTGTAGTCTATAGTGTCCCTTTTATATTTGCAGAGTTTACCTTCCTGGAGTACCTTTTCATATTTTTCAAGTTTTTGATTGAGAACCTCGATCTTTAATTTCCAGGCATTGACATCCAAGCGTTGTTGTAATTCTCCTTTTAAATTCAAGATCTCTTCTTCCAGGTCCCGTATGGTCTTAAAGAGTTCTTCAATTATGAGCAAGATCAAGTCGAGTGAACATTTGTTAAGGATCACATACCATTTATCCATGAAAGTAGGATTGAGATGAAAGCGAAACATGGGTTTGATCGCCAATCTGAGGCCCCGGGGTATTCGTTTGGATTTATGGTATTGAACTAGCATAGATGCATGCAGTTTTTGATTCAGTTGCCTTCTGGTAATAAATTCTAGTTGTCTGAGCTGCTGGGTAATAGAGCCACCGTGAGCGTCAGAAACTTTAACTTCCTGAATTAATGAGTACATCTCTGTAGCTTCATCTGAGGTGTATGCCTTTGTTACTGCCCTATTGTCAATTAAGTTGGTAATGGAATCAAAAGACATCTTGTTGGAGGGTGCTACATTTGTATGACAGAAGAAGCAATAAATGTGTGGGATAAAGGTGCACTCCAATCTAATCAAATGATAAATAACCTGTTGGTATATTTATAATGGGTGCTATGTACCATATTCGCTGTCACGTCGGATCCCTTTGAAAAGACAAGTGGTATAGCAGGAAAACCTACTAAGTACCATGCACTGTTCACTAGTTTGTGACTTACAAACCACTGTTTGTAATGAATAAACGAAATATAAGCCAAAAATGTGATCATTAGACATTTTAAATTAATATTAGAGCATTTCAATGCAAAAACAATAATAACATGTTCAATTTAAACGTCACGTTACATTATTTGAAGGTACAGCACATTAATAATCCTTAATGGTGTGTACAATGTTCATAAATGATTAACAATAATACAATGATAATTATATTCTTCATCTGTTTTTGAGCATGCAGCCCGATGCATTTCGGGATCATGAAATCCCTTTGTCAGGGGAAAACCTAAAATGAATGTTTAAGGGATTACTCATTTATACAGTAATTCAACGGTGGAGTATATTATCACAACAGCTGTTGACAACGTGCACTAATAGTGAGGAAACTTGGATGATTGTTAGCACCATGTGAACAACTCCAGTTAACACAACGGAAACAGGAAAATAGGTAGAAGAAAGGGCCCATGAGGGTGTTTATGCTTGTGAAGGTACATGCTGGCGTAAAGTCAGAGAGACGAAAACTGAGCTGAAATGTGACTATAAGGAAAGGTAGTAGAATGTGCACTTAGCAGCAAGAAATAACGTGTCAATAAGGGCTCACCATGGTATGTAAAATAATTCGACTCAATCGAGGATAATGATGCTAAGAACAAAAAGAGAAACGCACGAGAGTATTGGCAAAATAGGAACGAGTAGGCGCATAGCTAAAGAGAATGAAATATGCGGTGGACATCGTGGCTTACCTCAAGTGTAATGGCAGTGAACTTATTACTTGACAGGATTCACAAATTCAGACAGTAGGTAAAAACTTCTCGGTCACCTGCATCGGCAATGCGCAATAAAATAAAGACACTCAGTATACAAGTGTGCTTGCTTATTAGACTAAACGAACGGAAGAAGGGCCATTCTCTTACCGAGTGAATATTCTGGAAAATCCTAGCAGTTCAAATAAAACGTAGGGTTTCTTGAAGTCAAGCGTGTCGTGCTACTAATGACTCGAATGTTTTATGGAACGGACCGGAAACTCGCGGTAACGTCTAGATCATGTGACAAGTGTCATAGAAATGGATAAAGTACTATCGGTAGATTTCAGGGCAAAGTAGAACTACTTTGTTCTGAATAAACTGTCGTCCTATGAATGGAGACTAATGATGAACTATAATAATAGAAAAACACCGAATTAAAAACGAAGACTAGAATTGGCGGGAGGCCACCTGTGTTACATAGCGGGTAACGTGTGCTCAAACAAATGCAATCCGAGTAATAAAAAATAATAATAGAAGACTGCCAAAGTGTGAATGAACCGGAACAACATGCCTAAAGGGAAAGTGAGAAACATGGGAGTTGATACAAATATAAAAAGTAATCTGGTGCATAGAATGATGCAGAAAACCATGTGTTGGGTATACAAGATAAACATTCATAGAGCGGCGAGATGTTATTTGTATAGCGTTCAAGTCTAATGATCACATTTCTGGCTTATATTTCGTTTATTCATTACAAACAGTGGTTTGTTAGTCACAAACTAGTGAACAGTGCATGGTACTTAGTAGGTTTTCCTGCTATACCACTTGTCTTGGATTCTGATGACATGTAGGGGTTGGTAGAGGTTGGGACGGAAGACCTTGTTAAATGTAGTGGAAAGGTCCAGTACGCTGAGGGCCACCATCTCTCTTCTGTCCAGAGCCATGCAGATGTCATCCATGGCAGCGATGAGCACTTCTTCAGTGTTGCGGTTGGGTCTGGAACCAGACTGAGTGGTGTTGATGAGTTGGTGCTCGTTGAGCTATTTAGTGAGGCATCTTTTGATGAACTTGGCCAGAAATGGTAGTCAGGGAGACTGACTGCAGACTGCAGTCAGCAAGTGTTAAAGGGTCCGTGGAGTGGTTCTTCAGCAAGAAATTAAAAATTTGAAGAAGAATTACAAGTTCATGTGTAAATTTTTTATACGTTTAAGAGGAGAGGTACATCACCTTTTGCACACGTGTGGGCAGTCTTACAGAGGAACAATAGGTTCAGGCAGAGAAGGGGCTGAGAGGCAAAAGAGGAAAGAAGGGAAACATGTAAAAATGAGGACCATAGGAGGTTAAAAGGAGTTAAAGTCAGTAAAACACAGAGATCTGGGTAAAGGGATGAAAGAGGTATTTTAAGGCAACTAGAGGGAAAGCTACTTTGAAATAGGGATTGTTAGACTTTTTATATCGTAATGAGCAATCTAGGCACAACTCGTTCATATGGCAACCTGCCCTAGAAAGTATGTTGTTAAGCTTTGCTCTGCTTGTCATTAAAGCAGTCTTTTCACAATAACCAGGGTACATACGCTTCATGTGGTGCGGAAGGACCCCCAAGTGGGCAACAGTAGCAGCTGCTTTTCCTGCCTATACTCAATATAGTCTGGACAGAAGAGCAGATATCTAGAAAAGATCAACTACCCTCCTAGCTCTTAAAACATGCAATATTCAGTGCAACAGGGAGAAAGCCATGAGATGGGAGGGCAGAGCTTAGGGTCAAGTTGTATATATAAAAAATAGCTGTCACAGAGGACAGGGTAGGCTTAAGAAACTGACAAAACATGATTTGAAGAAAAGTCACAAGTTATTGTGCAGTTAAAGTTAGAGTATGATTCAGAGGAGATTTCTTGCCTAAGCAATGCTTACTGAGGGAGAAGTAGCTATGGGGAATAAGGGACTGTGAAACAACTGAAGGAAGCAGGTAAACATTGCTTGATGGGGATAAGTCTGCAGTGCATTAAGAGTGAACAACTGATTCAAGACAATTGGGTTTTGTTAAATTACTTTATGTTTATTAAGTTTGTTACTTCCATATCTTTCAGCCAACATGTGTTTTGCTTCGGCCTGTATGCCAAGGAACCTTTCAATGTACGAGAATAATAATTCAGGGTCCCAAATCAAAAGCTAGTGAGAAATGGCAACAGCCAAGAAAGAGGGATTACACCCACTACATGGGTGCTAATCACATTGTTGTGCCAGTCATGTACCTGGTGAGAAGGGCCACACCGACAGGAGTATAATCCAGCACTCCATAATGCATACACTCCCCACCATGGTAAACAAATGGAAGTGCCTAACTTGCCTCTTAACCACTAAAAAGCCTCTGTCTTGCTGTCTAGGCCTTTGTTTCAGGCCTAGACAGCAAATATGTTAACAGAGGTTAAAGAATAGCATGGTTTAAAGTCAGAGGTACACAGAGAGCCAGGGATAGGGTCAGTAAAGGGGGCATTAGAGCCAAACAGAGGCTGGGTTGCTTAATAATAAGGTTGGTGAAATTGTTTGAAGGTTCATGTACAGGAGAGTCTTCAAAGCAGAACTAATTTGCATGGCAATGTGACCAAGGATTCCCGTGTTTTATGTTTTGCCTTGCTGATCAATAAAGTGATCATTGTAGAATGGTAGGCATGCATGTGATTTGACTGATCCTCAACAGTAACTTTGACAAGATGAATCACACCTAAAAAAGTAACAGGAACCAAGATATGCCGAAAAGAATGAAAAGTACATGCCGCTAGTGGTTTATTTGTAAAAAAGTGAAGGGTTCTCGTCAGGAGGTAGATTGCACAAGCCCGTTTCTCTTGTTAGCCATGCCTAACATAGAAACAACTAGTAACCATGAAAGTGTGGAGAGGGTGTGGTATAATGGCCAGAGCTGCTGACTTCGGAGCTGGGGAAAGTGGTAAGAGTTTTGGCCTAGGCTCAACATCCTATGATTCTGGCCAGATAATGTAATCTCCCCCTGCCTACCATAAACGAACGTGTCCTTAACTGGCTCATGAAAAGCACAGGTGTTGATGATTAAGAGCCAGGGTGAGCACCGTAAACCACCAGCTCAAATGAAGC
Organism: Triturus cristatus; assembly: GCF_964204655.1. Taxonomy (NCBI): domain Eukaryota; kingdom Metazoa; phylum Chordata; class Amphibia; order Caudata; family Salamandridae; genus Triturus; species Triturus cristatus. Next base: position 774,467,283 of record NC_140594.1, read on the forward strand.
ACTGCACTCCGCAGTCTGAAGAGAACTCGGGTTTAAGGTTCACACATGCAGGTGGCTGAAGATTATGCGCCTAGTCCTCACATAAGGGTAATTGACATTTCTTATGTAGAATCTGTTCTGGACTACAGTGGCTGTGTAGTTGTCTGTGTAGTCAGCAGTATCCCTGTCGATTCACCAAAAGGTGAGGGGTAGTGGAAGTGATAGGACCCGCCCTTTGCTCCTAATGATGCCACAAGACTGACTATTTGTCTGTCCATTAAAAGCCTGGTATTTGCTGCTGTAAGGATCTGAAACTAGTGATCTGTTTACTCTCTGTTCGTACTGCTGCCATTATGGTCAGCGAGACCAAGGGTAGCAAGAGCAGTGCCAGTGGTACCAAAGGTCAAGCTGGGGGTAGCAGCTTTTACCACAGACAACTCCTAATTGACTTCCACGGTCAGTGGTTCAGCAGTCACATCCATGCATGCACCCAAGGCACCAGGCAAAGGGCTGAGACTTTAATCGAGTGCATGGGAAAGCAGTTCGGCAAACTTAACCAGAGGATCTGGCGGATTATGGGAAGGTTCGATTATTGCTTCTGGTATTTTTTTTTGCACAGTTTTATATAGTGCAAACTTGACCCGAATCGGGTATCAGAGCGCTTTACATAGCACCAGTTACGTTACATGAGGACACACATTCATTTTTGGTTAGGCACGGGGAGAATAAGTGATTTGCCCAGAATCACAGGATGTTCAGCGCCATTGGTATCCTTCCCTTGAGCACCAGAGGGTCCCACATACAGTGCTAAATGTGTGCCTGTGGTTTCCGGTGCTCGGCACCAGCACTCAATTGTCAGGACCGGCTCTAGTGACAGTCCATCACATGGTGGCACTGTCTTTTTAATTTTGAAAAGAGCACACAACATCCGTGTTTATTGAGTAAATATACACTGGAAATGAATAATGACCAGCCTCTTGTGCCATTATTATAACTTTGAGTGGCCTGAAATTGCCTAAATTGTCACACTTTTAGGAGTGTGATGGTTGGCTGTTATGTTGGTACTGCTATTGGCAGCCCTGGCAGGGTTTGGGTGGCGCAGGCTGCAGTAGCTTTCCATGAAGGGCCTGGCCCTTAATTTTTTACAAATTGAGCACTGCCCTCATAAGAAAGATCAGTCCCACTGTCCTTTCACAGAAGGTAGTGAAAATCCTCCACTTACACTAGACCTACCGTGATGTCTAGATCATCATTGTTCATTATAAAATTTTGCTGTGCAAATCAAATTGCTCTATGCACCCACACTCACGCCTGAAGAGTTAAAGATAGATGTCAAGCACGGGACATGCCACTTTGAGCTTGGGACACTTTCCCAACTGTAAAGCACCATTTTCATCCATTAGTCGATGTGCCTTTAAAAAAATATGAGATTTGTGATGCTGGGCTCAAGAGGGAGGGGTAGGGGGACGGGGTGCATGCACATGTGGGCATGGCTAAAAAGACAAAATATGCTGTCACTTGTTTCGGTCTTTCAACTTCCGTTAACTACATATAAAATAATATACCACTTAAATGAAAAGTAATATGTTAATCAGTAGGAAATGCACTATTGTACATTATGAAACCTCTATTAGGTAATGCACCGCACAAAATCCTGGTTGGTGCAGTGGGGAATAGTGACTTGTCTATGTGTAGTGCTACAAGGTCCCAGTTTGTGACAGAATGCACTGTGGACATGTAAGTCATTATTTTAAACTTTCATTGCACACAGTAACATCATTTAAAGCCAATACCGGCTACCAAGCTCCCTTTACATTTGCAGATTGACCCATTGTGCACATTTACATTCTGTTCAGGCAGCAGGCACCCTGTCTTACACTTCAGCTGAAGCATTTCAACTAGGGTGGGCGGAATTTGCGAAATTAACTTTCGCAATTTATCGCGAAAATGCTAAAAAATCTCCGCAAACACGCCGGAAATATCGCGAAGACGCTGAAGTTTTTTTCCCGCCTGTTCGCGGTATTTTTTGCGTGATCGCTGGTCGCCAACTTACCCATGCGGTTGCTCACGGGCGCGGCCATCTTGTTTTCACTTGTCCCGCCCTCTCGCGATGCTTATTTCCTGTTCCGGGTCGCGCAATGCATGTTCGCGCCCGTTCGCGGTCGATATTTCCTGTTCGCGACCGCTTTTACTTGATCGCGTTGCTTTTTGCTTGCTCAGGGAGAAAATATTGCGCGAATGTGCGCACGTGGTCGCAATGGGCGCGGCCATCTTGTTTTTCACTCTATTGCATGGTTCTGGGGCCTGTTTTTCAATCCTCTCCAAATCTTTTCAATCCTTGGTTTAAACCCACTTTTTTTTTACCTTTCTTATTTATTATTTATCTTACTATTTTCCATCTTCTATATTTTTGGTTTTTGTCTCCTTTTTTTGTTTTTTAGCTACTTTTTCTCTTTCTATTGCCTGCTATTATTTATTTCCTTTACTTATTTAATTTTCTTACCTTTTATTACCCCAGAACCATGTCTAAGGGTAGGGCTGGTGTACGACGCAGCCAGAGCCGCGACCGCCTTCCTTGCGGAAGGCGGTGCCCACAAGGGGTGCAGGCACGGGCCTTATTTGGGGAGGTGGAGTTGACTGCACTAATTTTCTTTGTGCAGAGCCACCTCTCCTCAACCCTGGCAGCAGGTGGCAGGCCTGGGTCTGGGTACGGCCTCCGGGAGCATCTGCAGCGGTGGGGGAAGGTGCGTCGGACAGTGTTGCGCTTCTCTGGGGTCCGACGCACCCAGGCGCAGCTCACGCACCGGTGGTCCGACATCCTGGACCGTGAGCAGGACCTGCTGGACCTGCTAGGAGTGGAGGTCCCGGGGCTTGGTGAGTACCTATTTAATTATTACAACTTTGTGTCTGTTCTTCTGCTCTGTGTTATATATTGCGAATATCTTTTTTTTCTTCCAACCAGCTAGAATGTTGCTGCTTACATTCCAGGTTAATTACGTTTAAAAGTCTTCTGTGATTATGACACAGGTGCTTTTCTGCGCTGCTACTAATCTTACTTGTTTGCAACTTTGCGTTTGCGCTTGCTTAGCGGGATTCTTTACGAGTTTATTTTAGAGAAATTAAGTTACGTAATGCTACAGTGACTCTAGTCCACTCCTTACTTTGTCCTGTCACTAATAGATAGGGGTGGATTGATACTTAGGTTTAGGTACTTTGTATGAGCTTCTAATTTGTTAGTGGTATGCGTGATGCCCCCTCAGTTACGTGACGTGCTGCTAGTACGGCAGTCTTTATTAGAAGTTTAGAACCTTTTCTAGTTTGTTCAATGAGTGGTGGTAATTGGCTTAGCACTAGCAGAACATCAGCATCAATCAATCAACCCAAAATTTGGTGTATACAAAAAATGTAGTCATGTGTCCTCCATGATTTGACCATATGCATTGTTGAGGAATAAAGTGGAAATGCATACTTAATGTACAATTGGCATGCCTGGAATAGGTGGGCTAGGTTGGGTGGTACGTCATACTTAGGCTTAGTTGTAACTTAGTATTCTGGAATCCGAATGGAAGACTGGATTACTGTTGATAAATAGTAACTTAAGTAGTCGATCTGCGAATCCCCCGATATTACTTGTTGACCAGATGAGATCGGTCAATTTAGTTATTGCAATTGTTGTTTACATAAGTGTTTTTTGACCATTGTTGAAAAATATTGTATTTGTTTGACACCATCCATCAATGTTTGTCTCTTTCTTATATCTTTCCTGTTCGTCATTCAGCACCCAGGGGCAGACAGACAGGGAGTGGGGGTTCGGCGGGACAACAGTCCGAACAGCACCAGGAGGACACCAATGGGGGCTCCTCTACCGACCCCAGTAAGTCTTCTTGTTTTTAATACTATTTCTTTTTCCATACCTTTTACTGCCCCATATTTTTCACGAACTATTGTTTGTTTCCAAATGCTATTTTTTTACCAACAATTATCCTTCGATCTGTACGATTTCAAAAATCTTATCCCTGCCTCCGCTATGATGACTCTCAGTACTACTATTACTACTAATACTATCAGTCTGTCTGTACTGTAGTAGCTAGTCTTGCCCAGTTGGCCAGTGCAACTCTTTATGTGAAAGGTTGTAATATAAAACTCATATTCACCAGTAGCTCGAGCCATTGAGTCTAATCCTTTGGGTCGTCGTCTTGTACTACTTCTACTCTTCACAGCAACAAAAGCCCAACCAGATTTATTACTATTTTGATATGATAGCCTATAGGACATACTACTACTGTTGTAGGGATCTTGCACATACACAGACATTTGCACCAGAAAATAGGATGTTGGTGATGGTAGGTTGGACCTTCCTCACACACCTCAATCAGAAATTCAGCACCCACCACAATTCCACTGCTCGACTATAGTACTGTCTTGTCATAACTATTAGGTCTCCGAACCCTCCCCCCAAGATACCCAACAAGTAGACAACCCAGAACATAACACACCCAACCTCTCAGTCATGGAAGCAATGCACATGCACACCCTTACTTTAATTTGCTCACTCGTGTAACTTAGTCCACACCAAATACCACCAAGTCTATGTAAGTTCAAAATGTTTATTTTGAATTGAGAACGAAGCTCTTTACATTGTTTTATTATAAAATGCAGCACCAACCGTAAAATCAATAACATTAAAACAATATACATTGTTACACTTATAGAGTTGGGAATTAAATCATGATAACTGAACAGTGGTGGAAGGCAGCACCACCATTCCCTAGGAATTTAGTTTATATACATTTATAAATGAAGATGTGAGTGAAGGGAGCCCTCACCTTAGAAGAGCCTAGTGCTGCTAGTTGTTGCATCATTCAGAAGCTCTGGTTCATAGAAGGGAATCTTCCGTCTGTAATGCGAAAAATGAAATGGTGTGCGTTAGTATATTGCAACTTGCAAGCATTTCTCAGCCGTGCCAAAAAGTGTAGCATTTATGGATAAGCAATATGGACTAACAGTACACCAGTACTTCCTAAAAAAGTGGCTTGTTAATGTTTTTGTTGACCGCTTGTACGCAGCGCGTAGACTAGACAGTAGCAGTGTGAGGCAGGTTATGTGGGCTCAAAGGTGTCTTATACAAGAAGCTGCAAGGTAACGTCACATGTGCAAAAAAAAAAGACACAAAGGTAAAATGGTAGCATGGCTAGGGCTAATTAAGCAAAGGCTTCAATGATCATATATAACTATTAGTGTCTACTCTACTACTACCTGATTTGTACTAGTGATGTATGTTAGTATTAACTCATTTTTCAACCTTGCTACTGATCAATAGGGGAGGTGTATATGACGCCTAATAAATGTGTAATGTTTTCTAGGCGCACTACCGACCACCATTGCCGGGGACGCGGAGGGCGAGGATGTGGCAGTTGCTGCAGATAGCAATGGAGAGGTAGGGGGAGTGGCAGCTGAACTTGACAGTACACTCACTGCAAGGGTGTACTGTATGTATATGTATACTGTACAGTTGTGACTTAGGGCCCCATTAGGATGGCGGGCGTATTGCCCCCGCCGGGCAGGCGGTATTCACTGCCGACACCGCAGGGGCAAACCTCCCGCCATCCCTGTAGAAAATATTCAGAACCCCCACATGTCGACTAGGTGGAAAAGGGTTCAATATGGCGGTGGTGTCTCTCTGAACACACCCCCAGCCATATAATCTGCATTTTGGAATGCCTTTGCGTGGCGGCATTGCCGTCCGCAACGGAAAGGCATGTAGACATTGCAGAGTATGCTTGGGGGCCCCCATGGAGGGTACTACCTACCTATGCTATGATACCCCCCTGCCTTTCAAAGCAAAACGTGACAGGCTTTGTGCGGGGCCCATCATGTTGTGGTTGGAAAAGCAGCACAACATATATTTTTAGCATTGCTTTCGGCAACGCCAACCAGAATGTAAAAAAAACAAGATGCGCACGCCACTGTGCCGGGCGCATCATCCTAATTAATTGTCCCCACAGGACCCCCACCCTTTGTAGCGTGAGGATGGCGGTCGGACAAAGTCCGTCCGCAATCCGATGTCATACGTAAGTATGAGTTGTTGGGGACGTTTGAAGAGTGAACTAGAAGACTAGAATTCCCTTTAATTGGCATAGGAGTGGGAGTATTGAGTAACCAATGGCCTCATCTATCTGATTTCAACTCCGCTTTGAAAGTTTTATGGAGAAGAGCACCTGGTGCACTCACTGTTCAACTAAAAAGTGAAAGACGGGTGGAAGTAAGAAGGACGGGCAAAATTTAAAATGTTATGTACTACTGTGCTTTATAGTGCTATTCTACCATGCCACTATGTGTATAAATAATTAACTTGTCTTACTGTTTTTCTAAGAGTATATTTTACAATTGTCTTCTTTTTTTCTTTTTGATACACAGCTACTCCTAAACTAAACCGCAAGGAGTTGGCCGCCAAGGCACGGCGCCGGAAGCTGGAGGCAATCCAGCAGGAATACCGGTGGCTGGTGGTCTTAGCCGAGGAGGAGGAGGAGACTGCGGCAGCAATTCTTCAAGCCTCCTCCAGTGCCCCGGGCCCCAGCCACCGCCCTCCAGCGGTATGGTGCCACCGTCTGGCGGCAGCCCGCCGCCACCGTAGTGCCATCTCCGGTGCCCCCCCCCACTGTGGCTGCAACTGCCGCGCACTCAGACGCCGCGTCGCCTGTTTAGAGGGCCAGATGCGTGTCCTCCTTGAGTCCCGCCCCACACCTTAGTCCCTGTCATCTTGTTCTGCCCCTTTTTTAATTCTTGTTTGGGTGGGTGAGTGGGAACTTGTTTGGGCGTTACGGACTTTTTCTCCTATGGACATTGGTTGGGGTTAGGGAGGGGGGTGGGTCAGCTTTTGTGGGTTTAGTTTATTTTTGTTAGGGTAAATTAAATATATTTTTCTATGTTACATGCAATGTTGTTAATGTTTTTGTTTTGTAGGTGGGGTAACTGTTTTAAATCACACTGTTTCCTTGCTGGTGCATGGCCACCCATAGCCTGTGTTTGATTTAAATAATTGGCTGACTGTATAAGACACAAACAGATAGATGCGACACACCTCACTCATTGACTTGTCCTTCTAGTACTTTCAGTCTGTCCTCTAGTCTATGCATTCTTTATCTGGACTGGTGTGTGAAAATGAAATCATTGACAACATGTCCATTATTAATTCTGCCTCCCCCAAACTTCTCTCTTACCGGTGCTTGATGTTTATGTCCAACTGTGGCACAGCAATGGCTGCATGGTGAAGATGGTTTCCTTTTTCATACATGCCATGATTGGGGTGGTGGTGGTGGTAGTATAGTAGTAGTAGTAGAAACTGGCAGGGCGGCAGCATTTGCAAAAAAAGAAAAGGAGACAGTCAATCGCCTTTCAGAGACTGTTAGAGGAGTAGTAGAATGAAGTACAGTACAGAACATACCGAGCAACAATAATATGCTCAAATTTTTGACAACAAAACATAATGGTGGTTGGGATAGCCTACTAGACAGAGTTACAAACTATAGTTGTGTCGAGTCACTTGACTAGGCCTACAGCCTAACAGTTAGTGCTGTATATGAGGAATGACAACAATCAAATCCAATCAATGGCGTCAATTCATGCTGAGGTATATGTTCCTTTGTTAAATAAAATAACCTCTGAAATATCCTACTCATGGGTGGGCAACTGGGCAAGCAGAAGAAGATCATCGCTCTGCCTTGAAATTGAAGTGGTGTTGCTTTCGCCACATCCGCCCCAGCAAGTGTGTGATTAAGTATTGGTGTACATTTAATTTAGTCACACCTCGACAATAAGTCACACAGCCCGGGGGAAGAGGGTTAGGGTTTTTGAATGGATGGGAAGGGGTTTTTTGGGAAAGGTTTGACATAGAAAAACAGTATGCATGGACAAACAAACGACAATCATTGAAGACCCATATCCATATGTTAAGAGAGAAAAAGGAAATGCATGCATGATGATGAGAGACCCGGATTACATACACTTCTAGTTCTTGTTCTGTTGTTCCGGCCTTAATACTTTTACAGATAGCAAATAGAAATTTTAAATATTGGTAGGGAAGAATCGTAAACACAGAGCAAACCTAATGATGATAATAACAACTCCAAGAACACACTGTTGTAAAGATTGTATACAAAATATTAATGAAATTATTTAAAAGAAGATGAAAGTGGATACTGTTACTGTGTTATCCTGGTAAAAAATGTGGACTGGATTTGCATCTCGGCATTCCTCTTGCTCCTCTCGTCCATCAATCTTGGGTGTGTCGCCTCGCCACTCGCCACTCGCCACTGCCCGGCTGGAAAAAAAATGTTGGTTTATTGGTAAGGTAAGTGTGCATTGTAATGTTTTCCAAAGTATAGGGCAAGGCCGGGCCTGTAATTGTAGATGGAAAACCAAAGGGGATATTGAGAAACAAAGTTGAAACAAATGCACAAGTTATGGTGTAGTGCAACAAGAACACTTTCCGAGGTGGCATGTATGCATCATCTCTACTCTAGTCTGTTTCCAGCATTGACCTTTAACAATAACAGGAGAGAGCAGGCCCACAGTGCTTAGCAGTAGCACATCCTACGTTAAGACTTTAGAGTACTTTTTTTTTTAAGATTTGGACAAATGCAAAGCACATTATCCATCATTCCAAACATAACATTTTACAGTTTAAGTTAGTAAAATCAATGCACCGCAGTCATCCCACCGCTGCACTCTATTCCACTTCTACACAGACATTTGGGTCTGCTGTGGTTGTTGTGGACGTGTTTACCTTTAGGCTTTTACGTTTTATGCCACTCATGAAACGTCCTCCTGATTTCATCATCATCTCCGATACTTTTACTGACTGACTGTGAAGATCGGCCTGCAGTATAAGTAAAAATTTTATTACACAACAAGAGTAGAAATATTACTGACTTGAGTCATTCTTTAGTGTGTACAGAAAGATAGATTAATAGTACACTTTGACTTCACTTTGTGCACAACAAACAAACAACGAAAACACAAAGACCAATCGCTCAAAATCAGGTGTCCAATGCATGCCATTAATTGTCATTACCTGTTCCTTCTCATCTTAAGTTAACGGGCCGTCTATTTTGCCATCATCATGATGGGCGGTGCTGTTGTGTCAATCATACTCATTGCGCAGATTGAGTGAGTCCCCTTCCTGTATTGAATTAAAAGCAATGTATCACCTAGCTGTAGGAGAAGTACAAATTTAATATTTGCAAGAAGGGGAAAATTGAATTTACCTTGAGTTAAGTTTAGTGTGTTCTGTAGAAAATTGATTAGTGGCAGTGCACAATTACATAAATTCATGCACAACAAACACAACAAAATCTAAATCATTCAGTCTGCGACTCTGCGTCCAATGCATGGCATCAATCATTACCTGTTCCATCTTATTTTCAGTTAATGGCCAGTCTCTCTCGGCTCTGAAAGGAGGATAGCTATAGTAGTCATCTGATTCATGCTCCACTTCTTTTGGAAGGACTAGGAAAGTTTGAATTTGTTGTTGTATTATTTACCATCATCCAATCATCATTCATGAGTGTTAGAACCGGCGGTCTCTAGTTGGCAGAGGTATACACTTCTGACAAATAGGGACCAACCAACTCTAGTCAGGGCAAGGGGATTACACACTCAGATAACCCCTGCTACCCCCTTGGTAGCTTGGCAGAGCAGACAGGCTTATCTCAGAGGCAGTGTGTTAAGCATTTATGACCACATACAGTAATAAAGTGAATACACTACAGATGGACACGACACAGAAGTTATTATAAAAATAGTATTTTTATATAAGGCTTAGCACAAGACCAAATAACGACAAAAATATACCACAGTCTTAATAAATACTCTTTGGAAGGAAAAATAATAGTTCAAGTAAGGTTTCTTCTTGGCAAATAGTTCTTTAGCAAAGTATTCTTCTGAGCACAGTTCTTTGGCAACAAGGTAACCCCCACGGGAGTCACACGACGTCGAGTCTACCAGATTCCCAAGGTTCGGCGTTGACCGCGAGGAGCGCTGCGTCGAGCCTGGAGTCGCAACAGACCCCACAAGTACAGTACCTTGCGAAACGAAGAAAACGATGATCCACGGCGTCGAGATCGGCGTCGAGGTCGTGCCTCGGAGTCGGGTCAATCCGCAGCGGCGTCGAGGGATGTCGGGCCGGAGCAGCGCTCACGGCGTCGGGAAGGGCGTCGAGTCGATGCGATCAGCAGCGGCGTCGGGACGGGGTCGCTTGGAGGTAGAGCCGATACTCACTCCTCACTGGCGTCGATACCGGCGTCGAGACGGGGTCACTTGGAGCCGGGGCCGATACCCACTGCTCACTGGCGTTGCTGCTGGCGTCGATCGGGCCCGGCGGCGTCGAGACTGCAGATTTTCCCTTGTGTACTGGAAACAACACTTTCCAGCAATTCAGCAAATGGTGAAGTCCTTTGGCCCTGTGACTTCAGCAGGAGACTGGCACTCTTCCAGTCCTTGGAGATTTCCTAGCAAGTGTTCAGAGAGTACACACCAAGTTCCTCTCTCCTTGTTCCTTGGCAAAAATAAAGAAGCGGCTTTCAGGTTCCTCCACAGCAAAACAGCACTCTGGCAGAAAGGGGAGGCAAGTCCTTAGATCAGCAGGCTTCTTGTCCTTGGTACAGGTTTCCTTGTCAGAAGTGATCTGAGTTCTTGGTTCAGGGGTCCTTCTCTTATACCCCTTTTCTCCTTTGTTCCCTTTGTCCAAGCAGGGAAATTCCCACCATCTCAGGGTTGTTGTGGGTGTTGCCAGGCAGAGGCACCTGGCCTATTCACTGAGCAGGGCAGAGTCCTCAGCCGCCCAGCAGGAGGCGGAGCCAGTATTGTCACTGGCAGGAGCAGGGCTATCAGTCGCCCAGCAGGAGGCGGAGCCAGTATTGTGTCAGGCAGGGCAGGCTACTCTTCCCTCACTCTACGTGTAAACGCCCCATTCACCCCACACTGACTCACTCAGACCTCTGGAGCCACCCAGCCCCTGACACACACACCAAACCAGCAGAGACCGGTAGATAGTTGGACAAGAAAATAGCCACTTTCTAAAAGTGCTATTTTCAAACATAGAATTTAAAACCCATCCATCCTAAAGGGTGCGTTATTAAATTCTGAGTTCAGGGATACTAAACTCGACTTGCTACCATGCTCCCTGAGTCAGATAGATTATAATGGAGTTAATAACCAGTCTGCCCAGTCTGGCCTATTGGAGGCAGGTAGCCCTTCAATAGTGAAAACGAAAATGGCTGTAATTCACTATTAGGTCATGCCACACACATCAGGGCATGACCTACCTTGTACCAACAATGCACCCTGCCCTAGGGCCTACCATAGAGGTGTCTGAAATGTGGCAAAGGGAAGGTTTTAGAGACTGGTAAGTAGGTTTCCTTACCAAGTCGACAGGGCAGTCAGGGACTGCACGCAGGCGCCGCGGTGGCAGGCCTGAGACACATTTTGCACGCTGCTTCTGTGGGTGGCACAACCAGTGCTGCAAGCCCACCAGCAGCAGTTAACTTACACGCCCTTGGCACACGCAGTGCACTAGACTAGGGTCTGAACAGTAAGTCAACCAAGCCAATCATGGTAACACCAATCCATGTAACAATTTAACATAGGGAGCACTTGCACTGTGGCACTGATCAGCAGTGGCACAGTGCCCAAAGCAATAATCCAGCAAAAACATCGTAAACGGAGGAGGCAAACAGAAAAAAATGGAGGAGAGACTCATGCCAATGATGCCAGGTCTAACACGTGTCCCCTCCAGCTGAAATGTGGGGAGAACTACCCTTCACCCAGGGAGTCCTCATCACTAAGGCGGAAAAATCTGGACAGACCATCAGCATTGGCGTGATCTGTACCAGGGCGGTGTTCCACCGTAAAGTCCATCCCCTGTAGGGAAATGGACCACCTCAACAGCTTTGGGTTCTCACCCCTCATCTGCATTAACCATCTGAGGGGCCTGTGGTCCGTCTGAACCCGGAAGTGAGACCCAAACAAGTAGGGTCTTAGCTTCTTCAGCGCCCAGACCACAGCAAATGCCTCATGCTCTATCGCACTCCACCTTTGTTCCCTGGGAAGTAACCTCCGGCTGATGAAGGCTACAGGTAAGTCTCGGCCCTCCTCATTCATCTGTGCTAGAACAGCCCCCACACCATGCTCTGAAGCGTCCGTCTGGACAATGAATTCTTTTGAAAAGTCGGGTGCCTGGAGGACTGGTGCTGTACACATTGCAGTTTTCAGGGTGTCAAAGGCTTTCTGACAGGCGTCAGTCCAGATCACAAGTCTCGGCTGCTTCCGGGAAGTCAGCGAGGTCAAGGGGTGCACGATGTTGCCATACCCCTTGACAAACCTCCTGTAGTAACCCGTGAGACCCAAGAAGGCTCTCACCTGAGTCTGGGTTTTGGGCGGTTCCCAAGCCAGGATGGTATCTATCTTGGGTTGCAGGGGGGCCACCTTGCCGCTCCCTACTTGGTGCCCCAAGTACACCACTGAACCCTGCCCAATCTGGCACTTACTAGCCTTGATTGTGAGGCCTGCTCTGCGCAGGGCCAACAACACTTCCTGGAGGTGGCGCAAGTGTTCCTCCCAGCTGGCGCTGAACACTGCTATATCGTCCAGGTAGGCGGCGCTGAAATCTTCCAGCCCGGCCAATACCTGGTTAACCAACCTCTGGAATGTGGCAGGGGCATTCTTCATCCCAAAGGGCATCACACGGAACTGGTAGTGCCCATCTGGTGTGGAGAATGCAGACCTCTCTTTTGCCCCATCAGTCAAGGCGATCTGCCAGTACCCAGACGTTAGATCAAACGTACTAAGGTACCGGGCAGCCCCCAACCGATCGATGAGCTCATCAGCTCTGGGGATGGGGTGCGCGTCAGTCTTGGTGACCGAATTGAGTCCTCGGTAATCCACACAGAACCGAAGTTCTGGTGAAGCACCAGGCGCTGCAGCCTTTGGGACCAAGACCACTGGGCTGGCCCAAGGACTGCTAGAGGACTCAACCACCCCTAAGGCAAACATCTTGGAGACCTCCTCCTTGATGTATGCTCTGACCTTGTCAGTCACCCTGTAGGCCTTGTGCCTCACAGGAGTGCTGTCCCCGGTGTCCACATCATGGACACACCACTGAGTGACACCAGGGATTAAGGAGAACAGATCAGGGAATTGTACCAACAGATGGCGACAATCTTGCTGCTGCTCAGGGGTCAGTGTGTCAGAGAGGACAACACCATCCACTGACCCATCTTTTTCTTTTGCACACAGGAGGTCAGGAAGAGGCTCACTCTCCTCCTCCATCCCAGCATCTGTGGCAAGGAGCATGCCCACTTCGGACCTTTCTAAGTGGGGCTTTAACCGGTTGACATGCAGGACCCTTAAGGGGTTCCTGGGAGACTTCAAGTCCACCAAGTAGGTGACATCGCTCTTTTTCTCCACAACCTCAAACGGTCCAGTCCACCTGTCCTTGAGCGCACAAGGTTCCACAGGGGCCATGACCCAAACTTTCTGACCAGGTTGAAGCTCAACCAGAGTGGCATTCTGATCGTACCACCGCTTCATCTCTTCCTGGCTGGCCTCCAGATTTGCCTGAGCAAGATCTCTGAAGCGCCGAGTCTGGTTCCTAAAGGACAGCATGTAACTATATACATCCTGGGGAGGTTTCCTGGGAGATTGCTCCCAGCCTTCTTTGACCAGACTCACAGGTCCTCTTACCGGGTGACCATACAAAAGCTCAAAGGGGCTGAACCCTAGAGACTTCTGTGGCACCTCACGGTAAGCAAACAGCAGGCATGGCAAGAGGACGTCCCATTTACGCCTCATTGGTTCTTCAAGACCCATGATCATGCCTTTTAGGGTCCGGTTGAATCTCTCAACCAGCCCATTACCTTGAGGGTGGTAAGGAGTGGTAAACTTGTAGGTTACCCCACACTCCTTCCACAGAGACTTCATATAATTCGAAATGAAGTTGGTGCCCCGGTCTGACACCACCTCTCGGGGGAACCCCATGCGGGAGAAAACACCCATCAGTGCCCGTCCCACCACGGGGGCCGTCACTGTTCGGAGAGGGATGGCTTCCGGGTACCGGGTGGCATGGTCCACCAAGACCAGGATAAACCTGTTGCCCATGGCTGTCTTGGGGTCCAGTGGCCCCACAATGTCAATTCCCACTCGCTCAAAGGGGGTACTGACGACGGGAAAAGGTTGGAGGGGAGCCTTCTGCTTCCGCCCACTTTTCCCACTTGCCTGGCAAGTTTGACATGTCCTACAATGGATATCTGAATCCCTTCTCATCTGGGGCCAATAAAAATGGGTGACAAGCCTGTCATAGGTCTTGTCCTGCCCCAGATGTCCAGCTAACGGAACGTCATGAGCCAACCCCAGTAGGAAGGCTCTGAAGCGCTGGGGTACCACCAGCACACGGGCTGACCCAGGTTCAGCAGCCTTAGGCTCGCTATACAGGAGGTCGTTCTCCCAGTAGACCCAATGTGATCCTGACTGATCACCTGTCGTTTGGGCTGAGGCCTGCTGCCTCATACCCACAAGAGAAGGGCACACTTTCTGTTCAGCACAAAATTCCTCCCTGGAGGGACCACCATCCTGCTGCCAATGGGTCAGCTCGGGCAGGTCTCCCAGTTCGGCCACTTGTTCTCCTGTCGGTTCCAGGGCATCCCCCTCAGGGTCTGCTCCCTCCTGGACCGCGGGAACGATGGGGGACGGTTTCCCGCGCCCCCTGCCTCTTCTCTTCACGGTTGGGACCTGGGCCATACTTTCAGGCTCCGGGCCCCCATCAACACCCTTACTGACTGACATGGACCGGGTGGTCGCACACACCCACTCAGGCAGACCCAACATTTCCAGATGCGCTTTTCTCTCAACCTTAGCCCAAGGGGAGTCCTCCAAATCATTGCCCAAGAGACAATCAACAGGCATGGCGGGCCTCACAGCAACCTGAAGAGTACCTGAGACCCCCCCCACTCAAAAGGAACTTGAGCTACCTCACACTTACTCTGTGAGTTGTCAGCAGCTACAACGGGGTAGAATGCATGAGGGACCACCTGCTCTCTGGACACCAAGTGACACTTGACAGCTGTCACACTCGCTCCGGTGTCTCTGAGAGCTTCCACCCTATGGCCATTAATGGTCACCCACTGCCTATATTTCTTAGTGTTACTAGGCAGAGGGGTTGGAGGGACCATTTCCACGTCTCCTAAAGAGACCAGGGACATTTCTGCGGGACCCCACCCACCGGGGGCACCCATCTCCTCCCCTCCCAGGGCTACACTCGCTACCTGACGAGGGGGTGCACGCGGCGGTGCATTCGAATCCTTCATGGGACACTGGGGATCATAATAACGGTGTCCCACCTGCTTACAGGCATAGCAGGTCATGGGGCCCCTGTGAACAGGTTTACCTGTCGGGGCCTCTGGCTTCTTTACAGGGGGAGGCTGGGAACCCTTCCCTTGGTTCCCTTGGGGACTACTTTGGGGCCCTTTCTGAAACTCCCTCTGTTTACCCCTGTCCCCCCCACTCTTCTGCTGGGGACCCTGCCCACCTTTGGCTGAGTCTCCCACTGGACCCTTGTGGACCCTGGTACTGACCCAGCGGTCCGCCTCCTCAGCAAGTTTTCTAGGGTTAGATAGCTTGCTGTCAACAAGGTGCTGGCGTAGCTCTGGAAAACAGTTATTAGACAAGTGCTCCCAAGCAAACAAATCATAAAGAGCATCATAACTATCAACCTTGCTACCCTTTATCCAACCATCCATGGTTCTGCAGAAAAAAGACACATATTCAACCCACGTAGTACCAGGCAACTTCTTACATTCTCTAAAGGTTTGTCTGTACTTTTCTGGGGTTAAGCCATATCTCAGCATTAAAGCATCTTTCATATGAGTATAAGACATCCTATCCTCAGCAGGAAGGCTCAACAAGGTATCTCTCCCCTCGTTTGTAAAGCGGCTCCACAACCCCGTTCCCCAATCCTTCTCAGGGACCCGGTGGGCCAACAATGCTAACTCATACGCTTTAAACCATTGGCTAATATCTTCATTCTTACTGTAATCTTTGATCACATCCTTAGGAAAATAAAACCTACTTTCTGCAGGCACGGATGGAGTGCTGCCACCAGAGGGATTCAACTCTAAACTCTTAGTTTTAAGCTCCATCTCCCTCACCATCTTCTCACGTTCAAACGCTAATTTCTCTCTCTCAAAATCTAATCTTTTGCTCTCCATTTCAGCTTCTCTCTTGCTTCTCGCATTCTCTAATTCCAACTGCCCTCCTAATTTAAGTTTTGCCATTTCTAACTTGTACCCCCTCTCCTTCTCCCTGTCTTCTAATTCTTCGGGGGAAAGGCTCCTAGAGGACGCACTACTGCCTGGAGATGACACTGGCCCACCTGTGGGCTCTTCCTCTTCCTCTTCTTCTTCCTCTTCCGGTACCACCACCGGATCAGAGGGATTTCTGGCCTCTAACCAGGCCTTCAGCGCTTTGAGGAAGCCCTCTTTCTTTGAGACACCTGTGGTAGGAACTTTAAACTGCTTGCAAAATCCTTTTAGTTCTTTTAGCGTGTAGGAATCTATCTTCTCCTTATCGAATTCCCCCACAACATTCTCCACAGGTATAGCAGCTCCGGCATTTTCCATGGTCAAAACTGGCAGTGTTTAAGAAAATAAGCTCCAGGAAAGCGGAGAACAAAAATAGGCAATCCTACCAACAGACTGTGGCTGCGTTATGGTCTGCTTTCACTATGTAGCGTACACTAATCACTGCACATGAGTCATAAATGCAAAGTTCAAATCCTCACCGCTGACCACCAATGTTAGAACCGGCGGTCTCTAGTTGGCAGAGGTATACACTTCTGACAAATAGGGACCAACCAACTCTAGTCAGGGCAAGGGGATTACACACTCAGATAACCCCTGCTACCCCCTTGGTAGCTTGGCAGAGCAGACAGGCTTATCTCAGAGGCAGTGTGTTAAGCATTTATGACCACATACAGTAATAAAGTGAATACACTACAGATGGACACGACACAGAAGT
Source organism: Triturus cristatus (assembly GCF_964204655.1). NCBI lineage: Eukaryota > Metazoa > Chordata > Amphibia > Caudata > Salamandridae > Triturus > Triturus cristatus. Next base: position 774,484,329 of record NC_140594.1, read on the forward strand.
TATTATAAAAATAGTATTTTTATATAAGGCTTAGCACAAGACCAAATAACGACAAAAATATACCACAGTCTTAATAAATACTCTTTGGAAGGAAAAATAATAGTTCAAGTAAGGTTTCTTCTTGGCAAATAGTTCTTTAGCAAAGTATTCTTCTGAGCACAGTTCTTTGGCAACAAGGTAACCCCCACGGGAGTCACACGACGTCGAGTCTACCAGATTCCCAAGGTTCGGCGTTGACCGCGAGGAGCGCTGCGTCGAGCCTGGAGTCGCAACAGACCCCACAAGTACAGTACCTTGCGAAACGAAGAAAACGATGATCCACGGCGTCGAGATCGGCGTCGAGGTCGTGCCTCGGAGTCGGGTCAATCCGCAGCGGCGTCGAGGGATGTCGGGCCGGAGCAGCGCTCACGGCGTCGGGAAAGGCGTCGAGTCGATGCGATCAGCAGCGGCGTCGGGACGGGGTCGCTTGGAGGTAGAGCCGATACTCACTCCTCACTGGCGTCGATACCGGCGTCGAGACGGGGTCACTTGGAGCCGGGGCCGATACCCACTGCTCACTGGCGTTGCTGCTGGCGTCGATCGGGCCCGGCGGCGTCGAGACTGCAGATTTTCCCTTGTGTACTGGAAACAACACTTTCCAGCAATTCAGCAAATGGTGAAGTCCTTTGGCCCTGTGACTTCAGCAGGAGACTGGCACTCTTCCAGTCCTTGGAGATTTCCTAGCAAGTGTTCAGAGAGTACACACCAAGTTCCTCTCTCCTTGTTCCTTGGCAAAAATAAAGAAGCGGCTTTCAGGTTCCTCCACAGCAAAACAGCACTCTGGCAGAAAGGGGAGGCAAGTCCTTAGATCAGCAGGCTTCTTGTCCTTGGTACAGGTTTCCTTGTCAGAAGTGATCTGAGTTCTTGGTTCAGGGGTCCTTCTCTTATACCCCTTTTCTCCTTTGTTCCCTTTGTCCAAGCAGGGAAATTCCCACCATCTCAGGGTTGTTGTGGGTGTTGCCAGGCAGAGGCACCTGGCCTATTCACTGAGCAGGGCAGAGTCCTCAGCCGCCCAGCAGGAGGCGGAGCCAGTATTGTCACTGGCAGGAGCAGGGCTATCAGTCGCCCAGCAGGAGGCGGAGCCAGTATTGTGTCAGGCAGGGCAGGCTACTCTTCCCTCACTCTACGTGTAAACGCCCCATTCACCCCACACTGACTCACTCAGACCTCTGGAGCCACCCAGCCCCTGACACACACACCAAACCAGCAGAGACCGGTAGATAGTTGGACAAGAAAATAGCCACTTTCTAAAAGTGCTATTTTCAAACATAGAATTTAAAACCCATCCATCCTAAAGGGTGCGTTATTAAATTCTGAGTTCAGGGATACTAAACTCGACTTGCTACCATGCTCCCTGAGTCAGATAGATTATAATGGAGTTAATAACCAGTCTGCCCAGTCTGGCCTATTGGAGGCAGGTAGCCCTTCAATAGTGAAAACGAAAATGGCTGTAATTCACTATTAGGTCATGCCACACACATCAGGGCATGACCTACCTTGTACCAACAATGCACCCTGCCCTAGGGCCTACCATAGAGGTGTCTGAAATGTGGCAAAGGGAAGGTTTTAGAGACTGGTAAGTAGGTTTCCTTACCAAGTCGACAGGGCAGTCAGGGACTGCACGCAGGCGCCGCGGTGGCAGGCCTGAGACACATTTTGCACGCTGCTTCTGTGGGTGGCACAACCAGTGCTGCAAGCCCACCAGCAGCAGTTAACTTACACGCCCTTGGCACACGCAGTGCACTAGACTAGGGTCTGAACAGTAAGTCAACCAAGCCAATCATGGTAACACCAATCCATGTAACAATTTAACATAGGGAGCACTTGCACTGTGGCACTGATCAGCAGTGGCACAGTGCCCAAAGCAATAATCCAGCAAAAACATCGTAAACGGAGGAGGCAAACAGAAAAAAATGGAGGAGAGACTCATGCCAATGATGCCAGGTCTAACAATGAGCGAAATGGAATTGAGCAGGAGATTCAGTATGATGGAGCAGAGGAGCTGGATTCGGAGGACTGTACTGTCAAATTGCAGACACCTGAAACTTGTATATTAAATTAGAAGAGTAGAAGACGGTGGTAATGGATTTGTTGTGATTCACAAGTTTGTAACCGGAACGACAGACACACAAACAAAGGGGGAAAAAAGGGAGGAAGACAGTAAGTGCAAGCCTAATTGTCAGGGAAGTATAGCTCATCCTCAAACTCTGGGGGTTCAGCCAGTAGTAGGTAATCATGTGACACAATACTTCCGTCACCTGAGCCGCTGTCCTCATCTTCCTCCATTGCTTCATGTATTGTGTAATACGGTGGTATAAAGTGCTGATTCATTTTGATCATTGTTAACCTCTCCACGTTTTTTGGCGATAGACTGGTCCTTCTCAATGTTACAATGGAACCAGCAGCACTGAAAACACGTTCGGAAGAGACACTTGCGACAGGGCAAGCCAGATAGCTTATCGCCAGCCTGCTGAGCTGTGGCCATTCAGACCTTTACCTATACCAATACTGCAATGGGTTTTGATCAATGTACACCTCTGTTGGGTCGTCCAGATAGGCCTGGACCATCCGCTCAATGTTCAGGGTTGCTGCTGGTAAGGTTTCAGGCTCTTTTCTCTGTGCATCAGCACTGTGCTTATTAATGCCTAACTTTACATACCAATCGTGTAATGATTGTACTCCGCCTACTGATCCAGGTATTGTTGCTGTGGTCGATAGTGATGGTGAGTCTTGTGATCCAAACGCACTGCCCTCAGCCGTCGAAGTTGCACTTGATCCTGCATGGCCTGCTGCAGTACTTCTTGTTAGTTGATCTTGCGGGCTTTTAATTAGCAGCCGTTCGTTTTCCAACTTACTGGCCGCTTCAGCTATGCAAGTTTTGTAGCAGGCAACATCAATCTTGGAAAAAGCAAAGAATGTCTTCAGTCCAGATTTTGCACGTGGATCCAGAATTGTAGCACAAATGTAATGTTCTTGTGACAAAATTTTATTTTGTATCCTTACATTTTCAGCTAAGCGACGGGATAAGCTCTCCACCAAGTCATGAGCTTCCCTTTTGTCCTCTACACCTTTGTATGATTCAGACACATTAGTCAGCTGATGCTCTAGCATTTGCAATAATGTGATAGCTTGGCCCATTGTACATTCCTCCTTGTTGACTTCACGTGTGAAGACCTCAAAAGGACAAAGCATCTCAGTCAGGCATTTAATTAGGCTACATTGCTCTAGCTCAAGGTTCATGCCTTTAACAGTAGCATCCCCATTTCTTTTCCAGACATATTCATGGAGTGACCTGTACTGCTCATACAGATGATCAAGCCTGTAATACGTTGAGTTCCAACGTGTTGCCACCTCCTGGATGAGTGCCTTGACTGGCATTCTATGTTCACATTGGATGATCCTCAGCTGCTTCCGAGCTTTAAAAGAATGGCTAAAATGAGTGCATATTCTTCGGCAGATGGCCAGTAAATTGCTGACTATGGGTTCTTTTTTCAGAAAGTCTTGAACTATAATGTTTATGCAGTGCGCCAAACACGGAACCCTGAAATAGGAACCAAGTGTCATGGCCTTGAGTACATTACTGCCATTGTCTGTGGCAACAAAACCAATACCAAGCCCTCTTGGCCGCAGCCATTCAAAAACCTTGCTGCGAAACTCGTGTAAAATGTTTTCAGCCGTATGAGATTTCTCCATGGCGAACATGGCTACAGTTGCATGTTTCCGAGTACCTTCAAAAATTGCAGCTGTGTCAACAGCACCTCGTGCAGTTAGCTTATCTCTAACCCCCACAAAAGAGATCCAGTGTGCAGTGATGCACATGTAATCTGTGGCTTGGCAACTGGTCCACATGTCTGTAGTCAGGTGGATATTGTGAACAGCACTCTGCTGCAAAGCTTGTTCAACCAATTCTAGCACATCATGATGTAGTGCCGGAACAGCAATTCTTGCGAAATATGACTGTCTGGGAACCTTCCATTTAGGGCAGATTGCAGACACAAATTCAAGGAAACCCACCTCTTCCACAAATGAAAAAGGAAGAAGGTCCAGCGCTAACATTTTATCCAGCTTCGCATTGTACAACCGTGCCATTGGGTGGTTGCGTTGGAACTGCCCCTCCAAACTAAACATGCTCTCAATGGTAGGCTGGATTACTTTCCTTTGTGGTGCTGTTTTCATTAACCCACTTAGGCTCAACGACACAGATTGTCTCATTGCGGTACTCGGTCGCCTTGGTGTCTCAGCCTGACTCAGAGTATGGCTCTTACTGCGGTGCCACTCTGATGTTACTGAGGAGGATGTGGGCGATACCACTGCACTACTGGGGACAGGGCTAGAAATGCCTCCCTCTTCTTCACCTTCCACCGCAATAATATCGCTCCCTGATTCTTCCTGACCAACTTCAATGGGTTGAGTTTTTCTTCTTTCTTTTAACTGAAGTAGGTGATTCTCCCACATGATAGTGTGGTGTATTCTGAGATGACTTGCTTGTCCTCCGGCACCATAGTTTGTACCAAGCTTACCACGCCGAACACCTTGACGACAAGTTGAGCATATAGCAACGTTCTCCTCCTTGGTGCTAACAGAAAAAAAGTCCCAAACTGGGGAGGAGAGCTTTCTGGCACTGCTGGATGTGCCACTTTCAATACCAGATGAACTGGAGGGTGTGCTTGAAATGTGACCCTGTGCACCTAGACTGTGACTTTTACTACCACTACCTACTGAGATGGTTGAGCTGGATGTAGGTCCCTGCCGGGCCTTGGAAAATATGGCAGCTGGAGGTAGTGGTGGTGTAAGCTGTGTTGGTGATATCCGTGCTACATCCCGCTCAGTAGCAGCCTTTCTGGATAGGGTGAGAATGTTGGTCCACACTTCCCTTTGGGGCGGGAGTAATGTGCGTGATGACTGGCTCGTCTTCATCAACATCATCATCATCACCCCCCTCTTCTACATCTACCTCCATAACTCTAAGTTCTTCTGGGACCTTCCTTTTCAGAAGCATTGTCTTGTGGCGTATATCACTCTCAGAGTGAGCTGGTGGGACCCAAGTGGCATCACGATCATCAGAAGCGGGGCTTGAAGAAGAAGATGATGGACTAAGCCTCCTTTTCCTTGCTGGTGGTCTGGAAGACAATAGATCTTCTGAAACAGTGGTTTGACTTTGCTCCACTTTGTCTGCAGGAAGCTCGATTTCCTGAAATGCCCCTACGTCAGGAGCAACAACTACTATGGTGGGCTGTTGCGGCTGCTGCTGTTCTTGTTGTGGCTGCTGCTGTTCTTGTTGAGGCTGCTGCTGTTCTTGTTGCGGCTGCTGCTGTTCTTGTTGCAGCTGCTGCTGTTCTTGTTGTGGCTGCACACTTATCTGCTGAGTTTGCGCCTGCGTTGAATTTGATTGTGTACTACTTTGTGGTAATGACATTTCTTCAACATCGCTGCTCGTTAGTAGACTGGCTACTTCTGCGACACTAAAGCCCTTGGGCCTAGGTTGGTGTGGTTGGACCACTGTGCTGCTCCCAGCTTGGTTCCCGGACAACGCTGCTGCAGGCGTATCTTTTTGGGTGCCAAAAAAAACATTGGCCGGCACACCACCAGTCGTGGTTAATGGCACTTCCTTTTTCTGTTCCTTCTTCTCACCGGCAACGTTCTTGGTACTGGACCTGGTAACTTTCTTTGGGGCCATCTTCTTCAGATGTCAGGCAGGATGCAGATGCACAACAAGTTCTGGTCACACGTGGACGTGATGCGCAGCAGGACTTCTGTCTGGCTGGCAGTACAACGGGTAGCCGGGTGATGCTGATGACACCTCCTCCTCTGTCTTTTGTGCACCTAAAACCAAATAAGCCAGGAGAAGAACATCAGTGAAATGTTGCATTTGTTGTTGTCATTCAGTTACTTAGTACTGTACTAGTGCAAACAAAAAATATAGTCTAGCCATTTATGACTTTTTTATTTAACAAGGGCTATGTTATACTACTGTGTACAGTCACACACTACACTCTCAGGAAGGATAGGAAAGTTACTAATAACCACCAAAATAAAAATGTAATGGAAGTGGGGTGGATCCTATTTGCCATAAAATTTTTTGAGCATCTCGCCATCCATGGAGCTGCTGCTGGCAAAGGGAGTGGATGGATGGAAGCAGTAAGCCAAACAGCCAATAGGAAAACCACGCAGGCCTATGGCAAAAGCAGGACAATAATAACTCCCAGTCCAAACACAAAATAAGGCCACCTGCCACATGGACACTCACAAAACACAAACAAGCAGGGGGCCTGGGAAACACCAGGAGCTGACAAAAGGCCTATAAAAGCCAGGTAAAGGCTGCATGCTAAAGCACACTGCTCTGCCTTTTGAATGCAACAAAATGGAAATACGAACATTCACAGGCCCCAAAAAGGTCTGCAGGGTGCATGCATTGCACACCAACACACCAGACACATACAACAAAAGCATGTCTTTAAGACAACCAACATCAGAAAGGCCACCCCAAAAAAACACACTTCCCCAACTCAATCCAATGCCATCCATGCCCTAAATGACGTCTAAATTCAACAGACCACACAGAAAACACGTGATTAATAAAGCTGTGGCTATCTGCTCTGATCCTAGTGGATGAAAAAGCAGGCCTGTTGGCAGACAAGGCCAGGCAAGCTTGCAGGCCTAGGCTTCAAAATGGCCACTAGCCACATGGCCAGGCCCAACAACATCAGAAAGGCCACCCCAAAAAAAAAAACACTTCCCCAACTCAATCCAATGCCATCCATGCCCTAAATGATGTCTAAATTCAACAGACCACACAGAAAACACTTGATTAATAAAACTGTGGCTATCTGCTCTGATCCTAGTGGATGAAAAAGCAGTCCTGTTGGCAGAAAAGGCCAGGCAAGCTTGTAGGCCTAGGCTTCAAAATGGCCACCAGCCACATGGCCAGGCCCAACAACATCAGAAAGGCCCCCCCAAAAAAACACACTTCCCCAACTCAATCCAATGCCATCCATGCCCTAAATGATGTCTACATTCAACAGACCATACAGAAAACACTTGAGTAATAAAGCTGTGGCTACCTGCTCTGATCCTAGTGGATGAAAAAGCAGGCCTGTTGGCAGACCAGGCCAGGCCAGCTTGCGGGCCTAGGCTTCAAAATGGCCACCAGCCACATGGCCAGGCCCAACAACATCAGAAAGGCCACCCCAAAAAAACACACTTCCCCAACTCAATCCAATGTCATCCATGCCCTAAATGATGTCTAAATTCAACAGACCACACAGAAAACACTTGATTAATAAAGCTGTGGCTACCTGCTCTGATCCTAGTGGATGAAAAAGCAGGCCTGTTGGCAGACAAGGCCAGGCAAGCTTGCAGGCCTAGGCTTCAAAATGGCCACCAGCCACATGGCCAGGCCCAACAACATCATAAAGGCCACCCCAAAAAAACACACATCCCCAACTCAATCCAATGCCATCCATGCCCTAAATGATGTCTAAATTCAACAGACCACACAGAAAACACTTGATTAATAAATCTGTGGCTACCTGCTCTGATCCTAATGGATGAAAAAGCAGGCCTGTTGGCAGACAAGGCCAGGCAAGCTTGCAGGCCTAAGCTTCAAAATGGCCACCAGCCACATGGCCAGGCCCAACAACATCAGAAAGGCCACCCCAAAAAAACACACTTCCCAAACTCAATCCAATGCCATCCATGCCCTAAATGATGTCTAAATTCAACAGACCACACAGAAAACATTTGATTAATAAAGCTATGGCTACCTGCTCTGATCCTAGTGGATCAAAAAGCAGGCCTGTTGGCAGACAAGGCCAGGCAAGCTTGCGGGCCTAGGCTTCAAAATGGCCACCAGCCACATGGCCAGGCCCAACAACATCAGAAAGGCCAGCCCAAAAAAACACACTTCCCCAACTCAATCCAATGCCATCCATGCCCTTAAATGATGCTTGAAAATGAAATACATTAAAAAAAATACTAAAGGAACAGTTGCTTCATCATGCACACACACACACCCATTAGGCCATGCCCATGACTAGCTCAGGCCTACTACTACTGACTAGTACTACCCACAACATTTTTAAAAAAAGGAATAATGATAGTTACCAAAACTAAATTGTAGTTACAAGAACTGCAATGCCCCCAATCAAACAGACACAACAACCACTTACTTGTGAAATATCCAAATAAAAAAATCCTCAAATCCAATTGCAATGATGCAGCAGACAAAAAGAGTGATCTTTCCAGCTCAAAATCCAAAGGCAGAATGAGCAGGAGATGGACAAAGCACTGGGAGGAGCCTGCACGCGAGAATGTATATTTTTACAGCGCGAGCAAGAAACAAATTATCGCTAAGCTGCGGAATGCGGAAATTTGAAATTTTCGCGCTTTCCGCGGACTGCGAAAATGCCAAATTATCGCAATTTCCGCGAACACAATAAAATTTTGGCCCCGACCTAATTTCAACTCTGTAAGTTAACCATTCCGTTCCCAGACAGTTGACTTTTGACAAAAAGTAGAGGAACTGTTTTCCTAAAATTAAAAAATGATGGGCATGTCGCGCCCATCATACCCCCCCCCAAACACACACACACACTTCGACTACTGCTTACATCAATGGAGTTGCCTCTAACTGCTCTGTGGCCACTGTGTCATTGTACAAGGATTTCCAAGTGTCATTTAGACATTTACATATAATAGCATTGCACAAGGCAATGTTTTTAACGATCACTTCAAGCGGTGAAAGACTCGCAATTATTTTGTGCCAGACTTTTGAGGTGTGGAATAAGTTGCAATATTAGCCACAGACAGCCTCTGCAAATACAGATGACATGTTTCTGCTCGGCGGGGACGAGGTCCCTGGTGCTTAATTAGTAACACTCGCACAATGATCAGGTCCAAGGGCCTTGCTCCCTGTAGTAGAGCCATGTGCCGGTTATGCGCCTGAGACATACTGTCTTTATTACACAGATGCAAATGAACGATCGGGATATCCGCTTCTTGGCATTCTGAGCCCAAGCTCCCGGGCCATTATTGGCGGATGCTAGGCAACATAATGGCCATTATGCTTTTATGCTAATGAGAATGGTCAAGATCAATCTTCCAGATTGGTTGTACAGCATCCTCCTGTGACTGTTTCCACAATGGTGCAAATTACCACAATCATTTGTTAATGGCCTGAAGGCCGTGTCGCTCTGCAGAGATGCTGAGAGATGGCCGGACCAGTGACACTTAAAAAAAAAAAAAAAAAGCAGAAACCTTTAGAGATTTATGTGGGCTGCACGATAGCGAGCCATTTCCATTGAGAGATCACTTCATAAGATTTTTTTATGATGCAGTGTGACGTGGTAGGCTGATGCCTGCCTTTTGCTTTTAAAACCTCTGTCAGGAAATGCAGTGTCTTTAGTAGTGACTTTTTTCGTGCAGCTTGCTTCCTAATATTATTGTAATGTAGCAGAATTCTTTTTTAGCTCAGTCTTAAGACAGCATCAGCTGTTACAGCACATATAGCATAGCAAAAGAAAAGAGAGAGGGGCAATCTATGACACCACCCCATGCTAATTTTTTGCAACAACTCAGCAGCTGATTGGGCAGCATCTGTGTTAATCCAGCTAATAGGGCTTCCATGACATGTCAGTGCACATCAGTGCAGGAGCGTTACTTTCATCAACGTTGGCTCCTACACTCTGTTGCTGCCAAGGCTCTCATGGATCTATGTGACCATGTTTCATCTACCTTTATGGGAGGGGTACAGAGCATCATACCTGCAAATATTGGAAAAGCTAGTGCAGCATACCACAAGTGGAAGCAGCAGCAGGGCCAGTGCTATGTCCAGATGGTCTGAAAATACAGTGACCAGCTCCAGGCTAATGTTTTGACATCACACATTTTTGTTTGAAAATAAGTATAATAAAAAATTCTTGGTTCAATTGGAGCACAAGTGAAGTGTAGATACATCTTAATGACGGGCACGCTTGAATGCTTTACCCCACTATTCAACCTCCTGAAAGCAGCTTCGGGGTTCCCTGGATCGCATGTGTTGAGTGAACATGCTCCTTTAATTAACAGCCCATGCGCAACAGACTAGAGTTCCTCTTTCCTTCACGAGCAGACGGTGCTCTGCCTGCAAGTGCAAGTACTCACCAGCTATATAATTTCTGCTGGAGGGAGACTACTCCAGAACAGGAAATTCACAGCTGTTTGTGCCCAGATGAGATGAACCATGGGCCTGGGTGGTGAAGCCGGACCCGATAGGGACCCGTGACAACTACTTCCTGGAGGCGGAAACATCCCTCCACAAACCCGCAAAAAAGGGGGTGAACAGATTTGTCACCCCCAAGCTAGCCACCCAACCCGGGAGAGAGGGGGCAAGTGACTGGGGGGGTTCAAAAGGCAGCACAGGTCCCCCACAGTCACTGAACCCCAAATCGTATGGTAATCATACCTGGAGTCGTGGTGTCGTCACGTCAAGAAGCATCCGCCGAAGACTAGGCTGCGTCTCCCAAGGACAGCCAGAAGGAGGCCCTGCTTGTCGCCAAGGACCGAGGCTGCCAGGAGGGAGTTGTCTGAACGGAGAAGCTCTCCGAGGACATCGCGAACTGGCTACAATTGGGTCTAGTATTTGCACAGTCCCTAGCACACGTAAAAGTTCCAGAAGCACAGAAATTGACAGCAGTAGCTTAGTATGTCAATGCAAGTATATACACAAGTATATACAAAACCTCTCACACCGGCTTCCTCCTCATACTCGAGGAAGCGGGCATGAGAGGTTTTGCACAATTCAAGAAAGAATTTAGAAGTTTCCGTAACCACATACTGGAGAGCAAACGTCGATATTTGGACCCTACTACATTGATTTACCCACGCTAGAGGACCATATGGGTTGGAAATATCACCACACATTAACAATCACAAATTGAAGACGATTGAGCCTTGAAAAAGACACGTGTATATGTAACAGAAGCGACAAAACATGTGTTGGCTCTTGACCTGTCACAGAACTCACACATAAAGAATAAAAGATTGAAGAATCTGATTTTGACTTGTGTATATACTTGTGTTGACATACTAAGCTACTGCTGTCAATTTCTGTGCTTCTGGAAATTTTATGTGTGCTAGGGACTGTGCAAATACTAGAGTTGAAGCTTAGGCTGCAGAATTTGGGGAGGTAGGTGGTTCTCTCCACCCTTTAGCACCGTACAAATATATGATAAAAATACATAAATATAGTGAATGTACACTGTGGCGCCTTCCCTATGACCAATACCACCAGCCTATTTTTACTACAATCGTGGCATCGAGTTTACGGCACAGAAGTTCCAGCACCTGGCAGGAGTAGTGTCGGGGTCGCCTGGAACCTGCTGCAACTGGCGGTCACCAGCCAGCATGGATTGGCGGTGAGGAGGCATCGCAGGGGTCCTGGCACCTAGCAGGAGCAGTGGCGGACACGTCCTGCCCACGAACAAGGACTGGGGCGGGGTCAGATCGGGAGCCTTTCCCGCGGCAGGATCGGTGTTTCTGCCAGGAAGGTGGGCCATTTTGGGAAGAACGTTTTGTGCGTCTGGTGCAGGCAGAATCGGAGGTGAGCGCGCTGGGGTGGGTGCGGCTGCCCAGCCATTATGCGTCACAGACGTTGGGCCAAGTAACTGTGTTTTCTTGTGTGGTATAGTTTTGAATGTGCCAAGGATTTCCCGGAGGTGAGAGCTGACTACGGAGGACAGGTGTATTCCCACAGTAGGGCAGCAAGGATTAGGATTCTTTGAGGACTGTGGCAAGTAGGGCAGGGCAGTGATCCAGATAATTACGGTGCCTTGTCTCAGAGGAGGCACCAACAGACGATGGGCAGCTTGTGGGGGGAAGGAGACAAGAAAAAAAAGCCCCCGCCTATCAGAGGGAAAGTTCCTTCACTGGGTTATGGCTGGGAACATGGAGCAAAAAGGGAAAGAAAAATGCTTGCACGATACAGGGAAGTGCCTGGAAACAACACAGCCCTAGAGAAGGTTGTGAGGAGGACATGGAATGACTCCGGGCCAGAACTGGACGGCGACCTTGAAGAGCTTTTGAACTAGGCAAGAGCAGTGATGGTCCTAAAAGGGAAAACATGGATGGACAATCACATAAGTGAGGGACCGGACAAGAAGAAGCCAAAACCTATACAGGCACAGCCCCCTGCACCCCCGCACTGCCAGGCAAGAAGAGGCTTTCAGCCAAAATGGCGGCCCCTTCGAGACAGGGCAGAGGGGTGCCAAGAGAAGAACCACAGCACCCAACTGCAGCCCCAAAACGAAGGGGGGAGGCCCCACCCCAAAGAGCAGATACAGGAGCAGGATCTGGGCAACCACGCCACCATAGGTGGTGACTGACTCAATCGACGAAGAGGGCAGCAGCGGTGAGGAGAGGTTTGCGGCCAACACGGTTGCCCCTCTGAGGAACTTCGATTTCCGATCGCGATCGAATCGACCCGCCATTTTGTGCTCATCCGCCATTTTGTGTTGCCATCACTCAGGCAGCACGGCAAACAAAGTCTATTCTGCTTTTTCTGCAGCTTTGTGTTAAAAAACAGCCTTTCTGCCTCTATTTACAAAGCTAGTGTTAGGACTGGCCGAGTAAACAAATCCCCGTCTGGTTTTCTAATCCCCGTCTCAACTATCTGTTGATTCACACTATTCTTTTCTGACTTTATCTTATCGTCTGGCCTTTACTGTCCTCTGCTAGCATTCTCTCGTTTCACAACTGTCCTCCAACAGACACAAACGTATCTCGCCACCTGCAAGTTAGTTACGAATCAGTTAATAAATTAGTTTGAAGGAGGGGTGACAAACATAGTTGGAGGAGAGGTTTCTTCGAGTCATCTGACACTTTTGTTTTCCAATCTCTCCTATTGGTTCTGTCCTATTTTCCAACTGTCCTTATTGGCTCTTTCTTGTATGCCCTGGATGTATATTTGGTTAATGTATATGTTTCTATATGGTATATAAGCTTGTACGCCACAGAGTGAAGTGGCAGTCTCCTGAGAACCTACCTTGTGTACTTCTGGGATAACTGTACTAGCTGCAGCTAAATAAATCTGATCTTCTAACGCCGACAGAGTGTCCCGTGTCTCTGTGTAGCTGAGCAGGTGAACTCCGGAGATTAAGGCGTACCCTGCGCCGTCAGACCCAAAAGGTTCTGGTTCTTCAACTGGCGCCCAACGTGGGGCGGCTTCAGTGGTACCGGTTCTGCCCGAAGGTCGTGAGGAACCCCACAAGAAAATTCCGGAGGGTTCGCGAGCCACGTTAGGCGACCCCTGTATGTCGAAAGTGGTCCGAAGGTCTTTTGCAGCGCGGTTACTCCTTCCTGACGGCTACTAACAACCGCTGCCCTGACTGCCGCCCTGCCTTGGCCCTTCCTTTGATGATGTATGGTAAAGCGAGACGATAGACGGGCCTCTGTTGGTGTGAGAAGACGTCCTTAGTTAAGTATCTTTGTGGGTCGCGCCCACAATTTTTTCTTTGTTTTCTTGGTATTTGTAGTCCTTAGATTCGACTATTGCAATAGCCGAAGCCGAGGGTAAGTGCATTTGTGCTGCGTAAACTGAGTTTTTACCCCCTTGAAGTTTGTGAACAGTCCGGTGAAATCACGAGATGCCTGGTCTGACTAAGTTTGGAAGAATTTGTTGCTTTGGTTGTAATCGGGATTCCCGACTTGAGGACTCTTGTCTGATTCCTTCAGTTGGAACTCCCACATATGAGCTCTATTCGAAACATGGTAATGGCCCTATTGCCTTTAGTGAGACATGGACCCGATACACGAAGAAAGATGGTGTTTTAAAATGGCCAGAAAATGGTAGTTTTGATCCCGATGTACTAGATAATTTAGAAGCAGTCTTATTCAAAAGAAAAGCCCGGCCGGCAATGTTTGACTCTTTCCGCCTTTGGCGTAAGGAAGCCAAACAGAAAGAAATTAAGCAAGCAAAACGAGATAGGAAAGCACAGGGTATGACAATTATACAGGCTGCCCAACAATTCAAAGATGATGAAATTGATAATGCAATTGAAATTTCAGAAAGACAGCATCGTATGGCGATAGATAAATGCTATCCGGTGTTGCCTGTTTCCCCTTCTGAAAACAAGAAAGACATAGAAGAAGATCCCCTAATGTCCCATTTATTAAGGTTGCCTCCGCCCTATGCACAAAGTGCCAATGCACCCCAAATGTTGCAGCCTGTTCAGCCGCCGGCAGTACCTCCGCCTGTTCCAGCTCTTCCGCATTTGCCTCCTCCAGTATTACCGCCTTTGCCGGTTTTACCGTTAGCTTCAACTTCTTTGCCCTCATCTCCTGATCTTAGATCTCCTTTGCCTTCCGCTCCTCCTGCAATTATCGGTTCTCCTCCTGTCAGTTCTCCCAATACTCTGTCTCCAATTCTTATGTCTAATTCTCCATCTGTGCGTAAGCGTCTCACAGACACTGTCACTGGTATTTTATCTCCTTTCTTCGAAGCTTTAAATATGTCTCCGGCTTTTGCTCGAAGACAGTCTCGTAGTCAGTTCCCAGATTTTGAAGAACGAGAAAAGTTGGACTCTCTTGCACGTAAATGGATCAAAAAGGGTCCTCAATACAGTGTGCTTGATATCATGCCTACTTTTTCACAATGGAATGCGCCTACGCACAGATATGTTTTTAATGCAATGTGCGATACTCTCATTAAAGAATGGGAAGATGTGAATTCGAGTTTGATTCCACAAGATCTGCTAGATGTTCAGACTGATTTTGATAAAGGACTTGTTGTGGGTTCTAAGGTTGAGAAAGCTGTAAGGACACTTATTTCTTATAGATCCTTATTGTTCTCTCAAGCCCTTCTTGATTCTGATCCGTCGGTTAATTTGACACTGAAAAATTATCCCATGAGAGAGGTTCCTCCAGTATGGAAGGAAGAGGTTGCAGCAGCAGCTTCTAATCCACTTATTCCTGCTCATTTTCAACGTATATGGGTACATGTCCCCTGGAAGAGATCTGAAGTTTTTGCCCTTAAGCAGACTCTACCGGATCCTCGTAAAAACCCTGCAGGTTATTATAAAGAATTATCAAAGACAGTCGACGCCTGCATCATGAACCTAGCTGATATTGATATGCTAATGGGAAATGTAGTTCCACAGACAATATGGGCTAAGATTCGTAAAGAGGATCATGCCCAGGAACTAGGTGCTACTTGGGATGTTAAAACCACCACTGATAGAGACCAAGTGGGTGGTGCAAAGCCTGATGCTTTGATTTCGGAACTCCCTGGTAGGATTATTACATTAATGAAAACTATGATGCCTGCATTGAGAGTAAATTGGGATAAACTAGCAGCATGCAAACAAAAGAAAGATGAAAGTGTCTCTGATTTCTTCACTCGTTTCGAGGAGACATTTATTGATCACAGTGGTCAAGACATGGCTACAGAGGGTGGACAGCGATTATTTGTGGACAAATTCGTATTCAATTTGCTTCCCGAGCTGTCACATAAATTGAAAGATTCTGAAAGTTCATGGGCTGTTTCTTCTTCTGCCCACATATTGGCTACTGCACAATATTACGAAAATAGGGATAAAGAAGAAAAAGAAAAGCAAGAGAAAAAGACGAAAGAATTAAAAACGAAGGTTCTCTTGCAACAAGCTTATCCTCCTCGTTATGTCCAGCCTCAGTCTCAACAGCCTCCGCAGTTTCAGAGGTTGTACCAAAAGCCTGAGCCATACATACCGCGACCTTTGTTAGGACCTAATCAATGTGCCTATTGTAGAGAGGAAGGTCATTTTAAGAATAGTTGTCCGGTTTTATTGCAGCGCAATGGAGCATTATCTGCTCCACGAGGTCGTGCTGGCCTCCAGTCAGCAAACAGAGGTAGAGGTCTAGGTGTATTGACTCAAGAACAGCGTGCCCTTCCTTCTCCCAATTCCATGAACTACTTCGATCAGCAGAATGTCAGGTCTACTCAGTACTACAATGAAGACCATTATATTGAAAACGAGAATGAAAGTCTTCATGCCAACTAGGACAGCCATGGACAAAGTAAGGGAGTTGTGTCGATTCCAGTAGATCAGAATGGACCTTATGTTAACGTCACTACAATGGGTGTTTCAGAGCCATTTCTTCTAGATACTGGGGCGATGAGAAGTTCTATCATTCATTCTAAACTCCCTGGGGCACCTTTGTCTGGCTTAACAAATGTTTCTGTAGGATTTTCTGGCGCCCCTGTTCGTAATCCAGTTTCTTGCCCTTTGCCTATTTCAATTGGTCCTTACGATTTGGAAGCTCCGCTTCTGTTAACGAATGGTTGTGGTGAGAATCTGTTGGGTCTAGACCTATTGAAAAGAATGCATGCTACGATATATTGTTCTCCTTCTGGTGTACATCTTACTTTAGGACAGAAATTGATTTCCCCAATGTATTTGCCCAAAGATCAGCTTCCACCTGAATTGCTTTCTCTTCCAGCAACGCTATGGGCCACGGGTCCGAATGATGTAGGGTGTCTTGAGATTCCACCTTATGTTGTCACCCTCAAGCCCAATGTTGAAATGCCGCGCATCCCGCAGTATAGAATTTCCACTGAAGGTGAAAAAGCGCTTTTAGAAATCATTCATGATTTGATTCAGAAGGGTGTGGTTGAAGAAACAAGAGGAAACACATGCAATAGTCCTATTCTTCCTGTTCTTAAACGCACTGATCCTTCTCAACCACCTGTATATCGTTTCGGAATTGATCTGCGGGAGGTAAACAAATTTGTCGGGCCACAATTTCCTGTTGTTCCAGATATCACTGCTCTGTTGACGATGATACCTTCCACAGCGACCTGGTTCTCTGTTATTGATCTAAAGAATGCCTTCTTTAGTATTCCCATTGCAGAAGAGAGTAGGGACATTTTTGGCTTCTCTCTTGGAGGCCGAAGCTTCCGGTTTAAGCGCGCACCTCAGGGTTATTGTGAAAGTCCCTCTATTTACAGCCAAGCTTTAAAATGTCATCTTGATACTTTTCATTTGCCGTCTGATGCAGCTCTTATCCAATACATGGATGACTTGTTAGTCGCTGCTGATTCAGAAGAAATTTGTAAAAATGTCACTGTTGCATTGTTACGCCATTTATTTAATTTGAATCATAAGGTTTCACCTTCCAAACTACAATATGTCTGTCGAGAGGTTACCTATTTGGGTCATCTCCTATCAAAGGAGGGACGGCGATTAACCCCAGAACGAATTCAGGCGATTACGCAAATGTATGTGCCATCCACACAAAGGGAAGTACGTGCCTTTCTAGATATTACTTCTTATTGTAGGCAGTGGATCCCTAACTTCTCTCTGTTGGCCAAGCCTTTGTTGGCACTCACTTTGAAAGATACGCCTCAGCCCCTTCCTTGGACTGATGAGGGCCAAAAGAGTTTTACTGACTTGCGTACTGCTCTGTGTTCTGCCTCTGTATTGGGTACTCCTGATTACAGTAAGCCTTTTACGCTCTATGTTCACGCAAAAGAAGGTTGTGCGTTGTCAGTTTTAACACAGCAATTCGGAGACAAACAGCGGCCATGTGCCTATTTTTCGGCTACGTTAGATCCTGTAGCTAAAGCATTACCTAGTTGTCTCAAGGCGACAACGGCAGCAGCAATTTCTATTCGACAGTCTGCTGGAGTGGTGTTGGATAACACTCTCATTGTCATGGTACCACATGCAGTGGATACTTTGTTAAACAGAACGAAAACGCAGCATATTACGAGTGCTCGTTTAACTGGATACGAGCTGACGCTTTTGGCTAGTCACGTACACATCAAACGATGTAATACCCTAAATCCAGCTACTCTGTTGCCCCTTCCAGATGAGGAGAGTGTTGAGGAGCAACATGATTGTTTCTTCCGTACTGAGGAAGAGACGAAAGGAAGAATTGACTTAAAAGACACACCGCTAGAGAATCCAGATGGAACTCTATGGGTAGACGGTTCTTGTTTCAAAATGCCAAATGGAGATACAGTTTCAGCCTATGCTGTAACTACTTTACATACAATTGTGGAAACAGCACGCATTAGACACAATTCAGCTCAAGCAGCAGAATTGATAGCCTTAACGAGAGCCTGTGTATTGTCAAAGGGGAAGAGAGTGAACGTGTACACCGACAGTCAGTATGCCTTTGGTGTAGCGTTTAATTTTGGGCGTCTTTGGAAGGAAAGGGGATTCCTCACTTCACATGGCACCAAAATACAACATGGCCAGTTAGTGACTGATCTCCTTGAATCGCTTGTCTTACCCACCCAAATAGCGATTGTGAAGTGTAGTGCACACAAAAAGATCACAGATGATGTTGGCCGAGGAAATGCATTTGCAGACGAAATAGCGAAAAAGACAGCGAGAGATGCAACAAGTCGAATGTATGTGGCGGGTCCTGCAA
The DNA here is from genome assembly GCF_964204655.1 of Triturus cristatus. Lineage (NCBI taxonomy): Eukaryota > Metazoa > Chordata > Amphibia > Caudata > Salamandridae > Triturus > Triturus cristatus. The sequence continues at coordinate 774,502,755 of NC_140594.1, forward strand.
AATGGGTTAGAGAAAGAGGAATGTATGAGGATACAGTGGAAAGTGTAAGAGCAATTCAGAAAGAGGCTTCAGAGAAAGAGTTGAGCAAGTGGAGAGAAAGTACAGGAATGTTAGATGAGATGGGTTGTTGGGTGGAATTATCTGAACACCAACGATGGCTGTTACCAGATGCCTATGTACTCCCAGTGGTTGCTATGACACATGGTCCAGCCCACTTAAGTGCAAAAGGTATATGCAAACTTCTGGCTCCAGTGTGGAAAAACGAACAAATCCCAAAATGCGCAGACAATGTAGTGAAACATTGTATTATTTGTTTAATGTACAATCCGGGAAAGGGAACCCCAACCCCAGCAGGTCACTTTACTCCTCCAACGTATCCATTTGAGGTGTTGCAGATCGATTATATTCATATGGAGCGATGCAACAACCTCAAATACGTTCTGGTGGTAGTATGCGCCTTTTCAAGATGGATAGAAGCATACCCTTTAAAAGACAACACAGCCTTATCAACAGCTAAAGTTCTATTAAAAGAGTTCTTCCCCAGGTTTGGTTTGCCGCGCATTGTCTGGAGTGACAATGGGAGCAAATTTGTTGGCCAAGTCATGCAAAAAGTTTGTGCAGGTCTTTGTATCAAGCAAAAGTTCCATGCGGCAAATCATCCCCAGTCAGCAGGTTTAGTAGAATGCTACAACGGAACCTTGAAGTTGAAATTAGCGAAGGTTCAAGCTAGTACAGGACTCAATTGGCCCGATGCTTTGCCATTAGCTCTGCTGTCCACCAGAACTGCAGTACACTCGTTTGGGACTTAGCCCTTACGAAGTGGTTTTTGGATGCCCTGCTAATGTATGGGGAGTCCCTCGCCCTAAGAAATACTCAGACTTGCCATATCCAATGTTGATTGACTACTTGCATGATTTTACGACTAAATTGCGTGTTCTCCATCAACAGGTTCAGAGTGCTCTGCCGGAGGCTTCCACAGACCCAGGTCATTCCATCCGACCAGGTGACTGGGTCTGTACCAAGAATTTCCAAAGGACGAGAAATTTGGAACCCAGGTGGAGAGAGCCACGGATGGTTTTGCTCATCACGAGAACAGCAGTTAAAGTCAAAGGAAAGAAAAATTGGATTCACGGCGTGCATTGTAAGAAAGTGCCTTTGCCTTTACCTTACGATCAATGGGTGCGCAGGGGCATTGGTGACTTTGAAAGTGAAAAGGTTCCACGATTCGTGCCCTTTAGTGATGCACGCCTGAGTGGGACACTGTCTGAGAAAGAGGACGACGACATTCTGCAGGAAGCAATACCATCACATCGTCGCTTGGATACGACAAATCCGAGAACATTGTTCCACGACCAGACTGTACAGAACAAGGAACACTACAATCTAAGACCTAGAACAAAGAACTCTTAAGATTTCTCTCTTGTGTAGTATTCTGTCCCGGTTGCAGGGTCACGGTAGGAGTCTAAATTGCGACCTGAGTAGTGGCAATAGGCCTGCAGGACTTGCAGTGTCATAGGACGGCAGACAATCGTGATTGAGTGTCCGAGGAAGATTGCCGTGAGCATCCATTAGAAAGATGGAAACTACACTTAGAAAAAGAGAGAGAAAGGATGAAATGAAGAAAGAATCCTGTAAAATAATGTACAGTCGTTTCAATATAACCTTATATATTATTATATTATTGTATATTGTTTTGGCATTTATAGGTTGGATTATTTATGCTCTGCAGCAAAAAGTTGTCTCTCCTTCTTCCTCTTCGTCTTCTTCTACTGTCTCTCCACATCTCTTTCATACTCTTCCTCAACATGAACTCATTAGAAGAACTGAATATTATAACAATTCTTTCATCCAGCTGTTACATCAGCACCAGTTAGTGGTCAATACGACTGACTGTTGGGTGTGTGGACTTATGCCACATACCACAGAGAAAGGAATGCCATATTTAGTTCTCCCGTTTTCTTATGAGGGTTCTGCTTGGGCTTATTTTGTCATTTTCTCCAATGCCTACCAAAGCAAGTTTAAACGATCCATTAGTTCATATATTGGTGGTCCGGATTTTAGTCATAGCTAATTAATTAAGGGAATGGTAGCTATGGCTAAAACCATGGAAAATAGTAAGATCTCCATTGACGAAAGAAAAGCGTATACTAACTGGAACGTCACCCAATATATGTCTAGCCTTAGTGATAACGTTAAGAAAGGAATATCTAAACCGATTTGGACGATTCCTCATCAGGGAAATTTCTGTCTACAAATTAACGATCGCTCTTCTGACAACACAAAAAAAAATAACTGTTCCCACACATATGTTTATTCCTCTCAGAACTCGCCTCCTCTAGTGCCGTCTCAAATTGATCGGGTCAAGTTGCTGTATTTTCATACCTAATGACGCTCCGACAGTATACCAAGCTACCTCCAAGTTGCACATAATCGCTGAGTCGATTCATCAGGACGAAGGAGATTGGTCTTTTACGGAGTGGTTTTGGGGACTGCTGTCCAAATGGGGTTGGAAAGTATTGACATTACTTGGAATAATTCTGACCATTATCTTTTCTTGTTGCCTTTGTATACACTGTGATCCCGCCATCTGTGACCTATGTGCTACTATGTGCATTCCTAAACCCAAACCACAAGTAACAGAAAACATAAGAATGATGTTACAGCAACAGCTCGATGACCTCATGGCTATCGACGTTGACTCAGATTAACATAAGTCTATCTTGCCTGAGTTCTGGCAAAAGGAGGGTCTGAGGAACTTCGATTTCCGATCGCGATCGAATCGACCCACCATTTTGTACTCCGCCGCCATTTTGTGTTGCCATCACTCAGGCAGCACGGCGAACAAAGTCTATTCTGCTTTTTCTGCAGCTTCGTGTTAAAAAACAGCCTTTCTGCCTCTATTTACAAAGCTGGTGTTAGGACTGGCCGAGTACACTAATCCCCGTCTGGTTTTCTAATCCCCGTCTCAACTATCTGTTGATTCACACTATTCTTTTCTGACTTTATCTTATCGTCTGGCCTTTACTGTCCTCTGTTAGCATTCTCTCGTTTCACAACTGTCCTCCAACACGCACAAACGTATCTCGCCATCTGCAAGTTAGTTACGAATCCGTTAATAAATTAGTTTGAGGGAGGGGTGACAAACATAGTTGGAGGAGAGGTTTCTTCGAGTCATCTGACACTTTTGTTTTCCAATCTCTCCTATTGGTTCTGTCCTGTTTTCCAACTTTCCTTATTGGCTCTTTCTTGTATGCTCTGGGTGTATATTTGGTTAATGTATATGTTTCTATATGGTATATAAGTTTGTACGCCACAGAGTGAAGTGGCAGTCTCCTGAGAACCTACCTTGTGTACTTCTGGGATAACTGTACTAGCTGCAGCTAAATAAATCTGATCTTCTAACGCCGACAGAGTGTCCCGTGTCTCTGTGTAGCTGAGCAGGTGAACTCCGGAGATTAAGGCGTACCCTGCGCCGCCAGACACAAAAGGTTCCGGTTCTTCACCTCAAGGAGCACACAGCTTACTGAGATCCACAACGGACAGTGGACCTGCTGAGCATGAAGCACTATGCGAAAGGGGCAGGCAGCTCAAAAATGGGAGGGGGCTACATGGATCCAGTGAAAGGAGGCCCCGACAAATCACAAACTATGGCACTAAAAATAGGGGTAGGCATCTACGCTCCTCACGTGCCGTGGCCCCTTCAGCCCCCCTGGCTAGCTAACCGAAGGGGGAGGCAACAAGATTTCCATGGGGAAGCGTGGGAGTCCCATAGTGTCAGGAGAACTTGTGGGAGCAGCTGCCACACACATCCCTCCAGTTATGGTGTCTGGCAGCACCCCTCCAGAGAGGAGGGTGCAGAAGTCCAGATGGAGGGGTAAGGGGGGAGACAGTCCCCAGAGGGAGGACCAGTGGATCAGGGGTTGCCAGATTTGAGGTCAGAGCACCCTAGGACTGATCCAGGTGATGCTACTTCTGGCTTGGGTGGGCTCAATGCTGTATCAGACGGACAGGGGTCAGGAAACCCTTGCCAGGCAGACTCTAACACATGAAGAGTGTGTTTCCCTTGGGGGTGGTTGTACTCCCCTGGAAGTCCTAGCATGCCAGGAACATGCTCTGCCTAAGGGTATAGACCCTGGGTTGGGGGGCCAGTTGCAGGATAGCACCCCTGAACTGGTTGGATGGAGAGTGGACAAAGGGTGCCAGTCACCTGTGGTTAATACCCCATCACTCTGAAAAACCATAGCGGTTAGAGAGCCCTGGACGGCCTGAGGCCTGGCTCTTGTCAGTGGCCACTGTGGGTTGCTGTCTTGGTAGACAGAGTTGCCCTTGGGTTGGGGGCTTGAGTCATACCCTGGGAGTGGAATGGGCCACACCACTGTGTTGGCCATGGTGTTACTAACTGCTGACTGGGAGACATCTGTGAGAAAAATAAGGTTATGTGCTGCACAGATGGGATCCACAGGTGAGGAGAAGGATTCCCCATGAGTTAGCTTAGAGGGTCCTGAGAGTATGGACAGAGATATCCAACTGGGTTCAAAGAGACATTGAACTGAAATATGCACCTGCTGTTGTGGGTCAGGGTCCATATTCTATCTCCCTAAACAGGGACATTCATCAAGGTATTGATTAGCCTACCTTGGCTAAAGGCTGGAAGGGGGTTATGCTAGAACTGGCCCTTTCTTCAGGGTTATCTCCAAACACTTTGCCTTCTTTCGCCTATATTTTCGGGCTTGTTTGTGTTGGTTTTAGAACTCTGGGATCTTTACCACCGCTGACCGGATTTAAAGTGCAAGTGCTCCCTGTCTAAATTGTATTGGTAATTGGTTTCTCCATGATTGGTGTAGGTACCTTAGTCCAAATAGGGACCCTTGCTTCTAGTCAGGGAAAGGAGGGACACACTTTTAGATAACCCCTGCTCACCCTCCGGTAGCTTAGCACGAGCAGCCAGGCAATGTGTAAAGTATTTGCAACCACATTCCCAGTAACACAGTGATAACACCACAAATGGACACCACGCTGATTTAGGAAAATGGCGGTATCTTTATCAAGAAGAAATACGATGAGACCAAACAATAAAAATATCCAGCAGATGCGTATTTATAATATTTCACTGGGAAGGTTAGTAGGCCAACAATCACTTGTAGGATGTTGCGGTATTGATGAGCAGTTCACGATGATCTAATGCAGTCCTAATGCTATGCAGTTCGTAATGCATTGCGTAATGTAGAAATAAGACAGTCCTTGATGCAAGTACTAATACGGATCGTGAAACAAGTAAGAATGCAGTTTGTAATGCAAGTACTAATGCGGATCATAAAAGCAAGTAATAATGCAGTTCGTAGCGCACGTACTTATGCGGATCGTAAAAACAATTAATAAGGCAGTTCATAGTGCAAGTACTAATGCGGAGCGTAAAAGCAAGTAATAATGCAGTTCGTAGTGCAAGTACTAATGCGGATCGGAAAAACAATTCGGCACCGATCGCGGTCCTCGTGAAGGTCTCTATGCCACTCCTGGCTGACTCGCAGTCAGTGGTTGCCAAAATATGCCCCCAATCCTGTTAGGAAGGAAACAAATTGCACCTCCCCAATCTGATCCCGATACTGCCACTCCTCGGCGAATACGGGCCGCGATACTGACTAAAGCAGAGGCTCGCGCTGCAAATATGGAAAAGGCAGAGGCGGTGACACACGCACGCTCGCTGAGCATTACCTGGGGGGTGGTGCAGTCTCTCTATCCTCTCCTCGCGGCTTGGGCGTCACGCTGTGCGGCTTCGGAATTGCAGTGGTTGCTCCTCGCAGTGAGAGTCGGGCTACCAGGTGACGGCCTCACAGCTGATCGGCTCCCAGCGCGACTCCGTTGATCTTGGGCAAAGGACCTCGGACCCACGATGGTGAAGGTTCAAAAGTCTCTCATTGGCAAAGGCAGGCTCGGGCCGGTGGCGGTGATTTCTCATGGCTCCCCCTTGGGACGACGGTCTGGGCCGATAACTATCACAGCACTTCTGGTCACGCTGTCGATCAAAGCAGAGTGCAATACTGCTCCTGGGCACACGCTCACTGGGCAATTCTCATGACGGTCTCAGGCTGCAAAAAGCACATGTAAACAGCGTCGCTGAGACACACTTGGAAACTTTTATGTTCCTGAGTTTCCACAACAGGGATCCAGCTCCTCTCGGGCCCTTGGAGACAAGTTATTTCAGGACACAGCACACAGCAAAGTCCTTTCAAGCAGGGGGACACAGCACACAGCAAAGTCCCTTGTGCTCTCCTTAGTCAAATCTTCAAACTGGAGGCCAGCCACAGAACACACAGCAAGGTCAGTCCTTCTCTTCAGTCTCTTCAGCTGTTCTTCCTTGGCAGAGGTTCCTGTTGATCACAAAGTAGTTTCAGTGATTGAGTTCAGTCTTGAGTTCAGTGGTTTCAGCTCTCACATTTATACCCCTAAATGCCTTTGAAGTCTTTGTGTTCAGGGGGCTCTGAGCCCGGTCCAAACCAGACCTGGGTGTCTTCCTGCCAGTGCACACCCTCATCCTTTGATAGTGAGGGTCTGGGCCCTTTGGTGGCAGCAACACAGCCCTCTTCACATCCAGGGGGCTACTCCTCCCCCACATCAAATGCAGGCCAGCCTGTTGCTGTCTCACCTACTCCTCCCTGGTGTCAGGGCACTCCCCAGACCCTGTCACATCCAAACCCAGACAGTCAATACACAACCAGGCAGAGGCACACAGGATGGTTTAAGACAAGAAACCAGCCACTTCTAAAAGTGTGGTTTCTAAAAAAACAATTTAAAAACCATCTTCACAAAAAGATGTGTTATTAAGTTCTCTGAGTTCAGGCACACTAGACTCCATCTCTCCATCGTATGCCTATGGGAAGATATGCTTGAAACATCGGACACAGCATTCTCCATTCTTTCCTATGGACAAGATGGCCTTGCAACAGTGAAAAACGAATTTGACAGTATTTCATCGCTCCCATCTGGACTACCATTATCAATGCTTCCCTTCTCCGAGGGACCATACCCAACTCACTGAAAAACCGGGAAAGTCACCCCCAGCCTAAAAAAAACCCACTCTGAATCTGGAAATTCCAGATAACTTCAGACCCATCTAGAATATCCCTCTTCTCGCAAAAGTACTGAAGAAATGTGTGCAGCTACAACTAAGCCATCACATTGCCAATTTCAATCTACTCGACGAATTCCAATCTGGGTTCAGGCATGGGCACAGCACTGAAACTACTATTCTTCACATCGTTGATGATGCTCTCCTAGCCTTTGACCAAGGCAAAGCATGTCTTCTGATCCTTCTGGATCTCTCCTCGGCATTCGACAGTGTCATGCACGAGAAACTCCTTGAACGCCTCGAACACAGGATGGGCTGAGGAGGTACCATCATCAAATGGTTTGGTTCCTTCCTCCATAACCGCACACAGAGATTCCTTGTCAACAACAACCTATCTACTCCCTCCCCGATCTCCATCGGTGTCCAGCAAGGCTCCACTCTGTCCCCTACCCTCTTCAATCTCTACCTCGAACCGTTAGCTGAAATTCTCCACTCGGCCAGCATCTCCTTCCGCATGTATGCCGACGATACCCAGATCTACATTAAACTCTCCTCTCTTTAAGAGATCACCCATCTAAATGATGCCCTGAAACTGTCCATTGGCTTGCCAACAACCAGCTCAAACTGAATGCCCAGAAAAAGATTCTTCTCATCTCCCCTCCCAAAAAATCTGCTGACATCCTTGAGTGGACTAGCTCCATCACAGCACTAAACTGCACCCCTACCATTGTGGATTCTGCCAAATCTCTTGGGATTATTTTGGACCGCAACCTGAATATGATTGAACACATCAACGCGATGGCAAAAACTGCCAGATTCCATCTGAGCTACTTGAGAAAACTAAAACCCTTCCTTGGAACTGCCGAGCTAAAAACCGCTGTGCAGGCGTTAGTTATCTCAAGAATCAAATATGGCTGCTCCACACTATCTGGCCTGCCTAAGACTTTGACTGCCCCCCTAAAAGCTTGCCTCAACACAGCAGCCAGATTCTTATTCGGCTCAAAATAATTTGACCATATCTCTCCACACCTCAAGGCCTTGAACTGGCTTCCCCTTGAAGGCAGAATTCATCTCAAGCTGGCCTGCATCACTCACAAAGCCTTGTACATGAACACCCCGGCATATCTCGCCCAGAAACTCGTGTTATCTGGGAGATCCAGAAACTCCAGATCCGCCAGAGACCGTGTGCTCCAGCCACCCCGCTTGCGCAAGGCAAAAACATACAATCAAGCATTCTCAGGAGCTGCACCAAGAATCTGGAACTCGCTTCCTTCCTCCATCAGAAAAATACCTTCTCTGGCGCTCTTCAAAAAAGAAGCTAAAACCTTCTTAATGAGCAAATGACTCCAATAACGCTCCCTTGGTGCACATTCTGACCTACTATTTCTATCAACTCTCACTCCTTCCAATGCTCCCTGTACCAGGTTTTGTACATCTTTTTCGTCCTATTATTATCAAATCGCCCACCGATCTTGGAACTGTATTGACACTTGTATATATCCACAGCTTTGCCCCATTTTTGTCATTTCCCCAACTCCCATCCCTGTATTCTGCCCACGCCATCCTGTACTTGGATCTGTACCATTTATTATATATATATCTTCTCGTTGTGCCCTATCGTGCTCAAGTCATCGCTGATTTTGGAACTGTATTGACTCTTGTATATAGCCACGGCTTTGTCCCACTATTGACTTTTCCCTATCCCCCATCCCATGCCTTCATGTATGTAACATACTTTTCTTTGTAAAGCGCTCTGATACCCTAACGGGTCATGTTTGCACTATATAAAACTTCAAATAAATAAATAAATACATTTCACTGTCAGGACATGGTACTCACCTCAGTACATGTCCTACCTTTCACATACACTGCATCCTGCCCAGGGTGGTACCTTGGGCCTACTATAAGGGTGTCTGATGTGCATAAAAAGGGAAGGGTAAGGCCTGGGAAGTGGGTGCACTTGTCAGGACAACACGGCAGTTAACAAACTGTGTGCAGGCCCTGCAGTGGCAGACCTGAGATCTCTTTTTAGGGCTACTTGTGTGGGTGGCACAATTAGTGCTGCAGGCCCACCAGTGGCATTTGCATTACCAGCCCTGGCACACATAGTGCACATTACTAGGGACTTTACTAGTAAGACAAACATACCAATTATGAACAACCAATTACCATAACATTTTATACAGGGAGCACTTGCACTTTGACACTGATCAGCAGTGGCAAAGTGCCCAAAGCATCTAAGTCGGCAACATCATGCCAGAAAAAGGTCTAGGAGGAAGGCAAAAAGTTTAAGGAACGTTAGCCAAAAAGGGCCAAATCCAACAATTGGTATAGTTGATTTACTAGTAAGTCCCTAGTACAGTGCACCAGGGGTGCCCAGGGCCTGTAAATCAAATTCCACTGGTGGGCTGCAGCACAGATTGTGCCACTCACATGAGGAGCCCTGAAAACATGTCTCAGGCCTGCCACTGCAGTGTCTGTGAGTACAGTTTTAAACTGTCATTTCGACCTGGCAAGCTCACCCACTTGCCGAGCCCAAACCTTTGCTTTTACTACATGTAAGTCACCCCTAAGCTAGGGACAAGGCAGCCCCATCAGCAGGGTGCTGTGTATTTAAAAGAGAGAGCATGTACTGCAGTGTTTTATATGTCCTAATGTGAAATACTGCTAATTTCGTTTTTCCCTGTTGCAAGGGCTATCTTTCCCATAGGGTAAAATAGGGATTGCTTTGAAATACATTTTAAGTGTAATTTCCCATTGGTAGCAGATAGAGATTTTGAGTTTGGGCTCTCTGAACTCACAATTTAAAAATACATATTTTTGTGATGTTGTTTTTAAATTGCATAACCATTCTTTGGCTCTGCCTGTCTGTAGAATCCACATCTGAGTTGGCTGACAATTGGGCACTTGTGCATTTATTATAGACAGTCCCACAATGGGAGCTGCGGTGTGCCCTGCATATCCTGATGGCCCATCACCAGGCTGCTGGGCCTTCTTGAGCTAGAGAATTGGGGAGAGTTGTTACTGTAACCTAAATTGGGCTGTGCCTGTCTCCACACAAGGCTGTCTCCACCTCCCTGTGTCTGGAGCCAGATTTGGAAACGGTAGGGTCATGTGCACTACAGAGACTTTCCTTTGAAGTTTGCCTACTTTAAAGGCAGAAAGGAATATAAGCATAAGACCTCTGACCTCCCCAAAATGAGACCACTTCTGGACTGAGGACATTCTGCCCAGAAGAAGAGCTGGTTTGCTCTCAGAAGATACAGCCACTTTGCTGGGTGCTTTGCTGTGCTGGTCTGCTGCTGATGCTTCTGTCCTTGGAATGATAGGACTGGACTTTTCTTTCTCCATCCTACTTCCAAGGTTCTCCAAGGGTTTGTGTGTTGTTGCCTCCTGTTAAGAAATGTCAGGGCCTTTAAAGACTTCATCTGCATCTTTCTAACTGCACCTGGACCTCTCTGTTGGGATTCCTGATTTCCAAGTGGTGCCAAATCCAGTTACTGGGCCCTTGTAATCTTGTGGTTGGTGCTGTAACCCAAGAGAAGCAACATTGACGTCATAAGCGACATTGTTGCTTGCACCGGCGACGAGGGCACCACTTGTGAGGGTACGATGCACCTCCCCGACTTACACTACTGCCCCGGGTGCTGTAGATGACAGCAACTTATCAATGCCAACTTCATCATTGAGGCCACTGCCTTCCCTGGAGCCAAGGGCACAACTTGTGAAGTGCATGACGCGCCGCCCTGATGTGCACCACAGCCCCAGCCTCTTCAATGACAGTGCTTTACAGCAATGCCGCGCCACTGCCTGCACAAGAGCCCAGGGATCACCTGTGAAGAGCACGACACACCACTTCGACTTACATCACAAAGCCCTGATGCCTGTCTATGCCAGTGACTTAACCACATCATCACGGAGTCGATAACTAATGTGGTTGACCTTCCGAAATCATTGACACCTCATCATCGCAAGGAATCGCCGCCTTGTCACAATGCCGCATCACCTCCCCTGTGCAACAGTAAGGAACCGACGCTGCACCGGCACCAGCACCAGCAATGCCTTACCTTCCCAACACCATGCAATGTCCTTTGTTTTCATAGTTTTTATGATACTGGTATGTGGGTCCGTGTGACTCCGTACCTGGCCGGCTCTTCTCACAGTGGGTGCCAAACTTTTGTCACAAAGGTCATGATAGCCCCGTTTCTAGCTATTGATTTCTAGGTGCAATACATTTTTACAGTAACCTTGTTAAAAGTGATATCTCTGTTTGTGTATGTTGGATTTTTGTCGTTTTGGTCTTGTTTTATTCAGATAAATATTGGCTATTTTTCTAAACTGGTGTTGTGGTAGTAGTAGTATAAGCTTTATTCGATATAAAAATATCATAAAAGCAGTACATTTCCAAATAAAACACATTATTTACAAGGATAAAATTATTTAAAAAGTCATTAAATCATCATCTAACGCAGCTTATACAATGCATTTTTCAATACAGATTTTAGTTCATAGTTTAATTGTGTTGTTTTATTATATATATATTTTTTTAAAAAAAAGACCTTAAGAAGATTAAATCTAAAATGTGTGGACTGGAACCCTGCATACGAAAGGGACTCCGTCCTTAGACCTTAACTAAGAGGGTACTGGTCACAATCATTGTCTGCACTGATTAGACAAGGGGTCTTCCTAGCCTGTATCTTACTTCTGATTAGCCAGGCAGATCCCAGGAATTTGGCCACCCCGCATATCAAGGTAAGGGAAGAGGTATCTGTGCAAAGGATGCGGAGAGCATTACGATGGCACATTGGGCCCAATAGTTTGCAAACCGGTTTTAGCAACCTATTTCTAGGGAGCCTATACGCCGGGCAGGCAAACAGGAGATGTGCCGTTGACTCGTTATGATAAGCACAGCCCGGGCAGGGTGAAGGTGTCGTAGTTGGCCCTTTCCAGCGTGCGACAAAGCTGTTGGTCGGAAGAGTCCCGAATCTCAGCTTCATGTATAGTACCCTGTGTCTAGGGATCTGGATAAAGTCCAAATAGGGTTCCAATGAGCAGGTGTATTTGTGTTGGAAGAAACCCTCCACCAATTTCCCCAGTCTAGGATTTTGAATAACCTGTGACTGTACCCATTCCCAGTAAAAAAAAATGTAGAACCTGTTTTGTGGGTGGTGTCTGGGAACACCAGGCCTCATTTAGGCCAATGGCAGATAAAAGTTTTCGGAGGTCTGTTAGCCATTTTATCTTGCTCCCAGAGTCCGCTGCAACAAGTTCATCAAAGGCTGCCGCATAATGGGACAGTTCGGCAGTCCTTTTAATACGGGCCCAAAACAAAAGAGGGCGCAGACGTACTATGTCTTGGAATGAGTATCTCCCTAAATCAAAAAATAGAGGCTTCAGAGGCGTCGAAGAAGGTAAGGAGAGCATATCTCTCATAAACTTGTTTTCTGACGAGACAAGATCACTCACATTCTGAAAGCCCCAAAGCTCAGAGCCATACAGGGCCGATGAGAGTGCTTTGCCGGCATAAACCGTAAGCACAGGGGCCACAGGCCTACACCCAGTAAGACGCTGTTCTCTCAAAATGGCGCCAGATGTCCTCTTATGGTTTAAGAGCATCTTGGCGAGGTGGGGACCCCATTTCATATCTTTAGCGAGGGAAATTCCCAAATAATCAAAACCCTCCACATTGTCCAGCGGGACAGCATCCAGAGTGAAGTGGTTTTTCAAGCGTTTGGACGGGTTAATGCACATGGTCTTAGTTTTGGTGGTATTAACAGTCAGACCATGCGAATCACAAAAAGTGCCAAAGTTATTCAAAAGTTTCTGAAGACCCCCCCGGGGATTTTGAGATCAGGAGAGTGTTGTCTGCAAACAGGAGGGTCGGGATCTTCTCCCCGGCCAGTGATGGAGCATCGGCCGGGTCCTGGCGTAAAAAATCAACCACCCCGTTGATGTATAGAGAAAACAGGGTGGGTGCCAGTACACATCCCTGACGAACTCCCCTGTTCACAGCGATTCTCTCGGTCAATTGCCCTTAAGACCCCCATCTTATTTTGGCATAGTTGCCATGATGTAGGCGCTGGATGATGTCAAGGACCAAAGGGGGAGCGCCAAGTCGTTTTAGGGTAAGCCAAAGTTTCCCCCGGGGAACTAAATCAAAAGCGGTCATCAGATCTATGAATGCAAGGTACAAACTGCCCCTTCCCAGAAGCACTGTCTTCCAATAGATCATAAAAAATCTGAACTGGTGTTGTGTCCTTTTGTAGTATTTTCGCTGTGTTACTGTGCGAGTATATACAAATGCTTTACACATTGCCTCTGAGATAAATCTGACTGCTCGTGGCAAGCTACCAAGGGGGTGAGCAAGGGTTATCCTAGCTGTATAATCCCCTTACCCTGAATAGAGTAATGGTCCCTACTGGGACAGGGTGCAAACCACTGCCAACTAGAGACACCAGTTCTAATAAGGACTAACATCTGTCTGTTGAATGGAGGAGGTTGAAAGCAAACTATAGCTCACTGCTCCAGCCTGTGCTGCTTATTTTAAACATAATTATATTGTTTTCATATAACATAAAACAATAATTGCCAGGACATAGTACAAACAAGTATCCATGCAGTGTGGCAGTACAGAGTAAACAGGTTAATGGTGTCATTCTAACATGTGCATAACATATTGTAACATGCCATTTGTCCTCTTCATCTAGCAACTGAAAAACCCCATCACCCATGTGAGAAACTCATCCTTTCTGGCCTTGTTCACCCCCAATTTTGAACTGGTGCTGGTGGTAACTGACTCTAACTCTGCCCTGTGCCTGCTAACCAGGCCCAGGTCCAGTGATCTGATGGAAAAGGTATATAGTAATTTGGTATAGTTACAAATGGCAATGACAGACCCTGTAGGGCCCTAGTTTAAAGAAGGCAATGGGTAACTCAAACTGCCTATACCTATAAATTCCTAGTATATAATAGGAACTGGGTGTTTAAAGACCCAGTATATGTCCTGCACTGGAGTGTGCACTGATGTGTGCCTACTGTCATTTTTAAAGGAAACCCTGCTTTGCAGACTGTCTATCAAAGTAAATTACATGCAAATTCAACTTTGGTGGTACAGGTACTACTGAAGTGGTAACCTACCTCATTTTTACATATGTCACCCCTAAGGCCTCCTCTAGGTGCCCCAGGGGTGGGGTACCATGTAAGTGTAAGCAGGGACATTATCAGAGACTATTTAGAAGCTCTGGTAAGGGGATAACTGCCAATGTTGTCTCCCCCCCCCATTGTAGATTATGTATTATTAGCTCCATAGGCTAACACTGGAATATGTTATTTAATTATATATGTTGCTAGGAAGGACCTAAAATGTTGTTCAAACACTTAAAAGATTGGTAATGATAAATCCAACAACTTGCCACTGCTGACTTTATCATAGCTAATACCAAAAATAAGTTACAGAGGTTTTGGGGATATGTACTAGGAAGTGGAGGAGAGAGGCGTTAGCCTTCCTGGCTTAACGCCTCTCTCCTCCACTTCTGAAATGCAAGGCAGCACCATATTTACTAGAATGTGGTGCAGCCTTGCAGTTCCCCCTGCGATCGCACTAAGTTTAGCAACTTAGCACCAATGCAGGCACCCTTGCGCCAGAGTGGAATGGTGTCTGGATGCAGGGGAGGATTGTTTGTGTGTGGGAAGGTGTCCCTTTCAGCACATAACAATCTTTAAATGACTCACATGTGCTTCATGCAGCATACATGAAAGTGACAAAAAAAAGTTTGTTTATGTGCAGGAAGGGACACCTTCCTACACATAAACAAACAATGACATTTAGATTTTTCCATGTGTGCTGCACAGGGCACCACACATGGAAAAAGCAAAAACGAGGAGAAATAATGCATTACTCCTCATTTCGCCATCTTAAGACCAGTTTTTACCTGGTCTTAATTTTGGCGCTGTCTCCCATGTACGCCACCCTTGCGCATAGGGGGCACCTTCAAAATGAATGGGTGTTGCGGTGGAACGCCCACCGCAACACCCACTGCCCACCCTTTTCATGCTAAGCATAGAGTGAAAGAGGGCCTTATGTACAAGGCAGCATTAAGCCACGTTCAGTAGCTTAATGCTGACTTGTACATAAGGCGCAGCCCCTATCGCCACCACAACGTCAATATGGGTGATGTTGTGGCGACAGGGGCTTGTACACATTCCCCTTTATTTTCTGTGAGCCAAAATGTAGCCGTCAAGTAGTCTCTCCTGATTGGTCAGCCTTAACAGGATTATCTAGGCTGCTTTGATGAGGTGATAAGCGGCTGCACAGAGCAGAGGTTATCTGATGGTAAGAGCCCAGCAGCTGCACGGAATGGGTCAAAAAGGGGGCTGGGTAAATCAAACTGGGCTTCAAAGAGAGCAGGACAGTAATGCTAGGCCTACCACCCCCTCTTCCTGTAACCCAAGCCAGATGGTAACCTCATGAATTGAATTTGCAGGAGTTTAAGG
Source organism: Triturus cristatus (assembly GCF_964204655.1). NCBI lineage: Eukaryota > Metazoa > Chordata > Amphibia > Caudata > Salamandridae > Triturus > Triturus cristatus. Next base: position 774,518,314 of record NC_140594.1, read on the forward strand.
GGGAGTTAATGGAAATGAGCTACCCTAGTGGGTTTGTTTAGCCAGCTCTTACTCCAAAGAAAAGAAAATCTCCATCTTAAATTTTAAAGTGCAGTGCTTTGTGGGACAAGAACATGCCGCACTTTGGAGGAAGCTGTCATGCTTTTGGATGGCACCCAACACTTCATTGGATTGGGGGCCCCCCTGCTTGTTTCCCCAGATCACTGAATAAATATGTGAGGGTTGCAGAGCAACTCAGTTCAGGGTTCTGAATTTGAAATGACTGTTTGAAACTACAAGAAGAATGTATGTATTTAATGCTTATTAAGCTCAACTGTCACCCGAAAGGGTATCCTGGCGCTGAGACCGTATCTAACCATCAGGTGAGGTGTATTACATTACAAGAAGAAGGACTGCCCTGCTGGAACCCTTGTCTGCATCGCACAGGATTGCTCCCTGAAGGACTGCCCCTGTTGCACACTTGGAACTAATGCGCTGAGGACTTTGCCTTGCTTCAGTAAGGATTAAGGAGTGGACTTCCTCAAAGAAAGAGGTTAACAGAGCTTCCCTGCACCATCAAGAAGTCGCCATCCTGGAGTGCGTCCAATGGACTTTTCAGGATTTGGCCTGGTGCATAGTGAGAACTGTAGTTCAGACTTCCAAGGACCATCTCACAGCTTCTAGACCCTTGGATTTGTTTTTTGAACACTTTAAAACATCACGAGAAACTTCAGGAAGAGGTTACAGAAGTTTGGAGCAGTCTGAAGGAACATTTGGTAAATGCTCAATAACCTGACTGGCCCGACTTCGAGAGTCAAGCCAACTATCTTCAACCGCAACACAGTCTGGATTTCAGGTACATCCTGATGAAAGCTCGAGAGCTCAAAACTTCCAGGATCTGACCGGGGCCTCATGGAATAGCAATCCGATGATGTTGCATCAAAATTGGCCTGCTGGAGGGGACTGCACAAAGTCGAGAGAAAATCCTCCAGAAAAGTTTCTAAGTCTGAAGGTATCATTTTGTCTGAGTCCTGCTTAGTGTATCCAACCAGGACTCCATTGCGTTCGGCCTGAGACTGTGACTTTGTCCCGGTCAAGGATGACCAGATGTCCCACTTTGGTGTTATATGATTTTAAGCACTAGAAAGTAATTAATCCTTAAAAACGAATAACTCTGGTTCACTCCATTGGATTTATGTTGTTTTGGTGTAAAGTTAAAGATAAAAATATTGCCTATTTGTAAAAATTGTTGTGGGATTTTTATTGTGTGTTGTGTCTTACTTCTTTAATGTATTGGTGTATTTAAATTTTTTACATACCTGTCATCTGAGTTAAGCCTGCCTGCTCCCAGCCAGCTACCATGGGTTGAGCCAGGGGCTAATGTATTGAGACCTTGTCAGGACATGTATATTGCGTGGGCGGACTTATTTCAATTGGAGTTGCATACCCTTACCAATGACCCATCCTCCAACAACCCAATTCCACCATTCAGTCACCCCTTGCCAAGCTGTCATATGTAGAGTTCCATAATGACCAGTAAGAGCTTGAGTTCTCCCGTGTAATCCCAAATCCCTCCCAGGGGGTCCCGTGCAAGATCAGTTGCTTCCACCCTCTGAATCCTCTGCTGATAAAAGGGAGCTGTTAGGTGTATCTGTGCTAGAGTCCAGGGTTAATAGGCTATCTACTAGATGCTCCCATGCTTTAGCCCTATCGATTGTTTTCCATCCTCTCTTCAATTTCCAAAACAATACAGCACTCTCGAGTCCTGCACATTTAACAAGTTCTTCACACCATTTAGTCAGCCGTGGTCCTCCAGCGGCTTTCCAATGCATTGCCAATTCTCGTTTTGCTTGTATCAATGCAGGTCAGTAAATCTAGTAGTGGTTTAGCACTTATTTGGGCGTGGGTGTTCCTCATGGAGGCAAGTTAGGGGTTAATATCATTAACATAGTCTATTACTGCCTCCCAGAAGAACCTGGCTGAGGGGTAGGTCCATACCATATAGACCATTTCTACCCCAAGCTCCTCACATCTTGGACATGTCACAGCAGCTGTCGCATAAAACCTATTGATTCTACCAGGTGTAAGGTAAACTCTGTGCAGAAACTAGAAATGTATTAATTCAAACCTGACATTCCGAGAGACAGAGGGTATGTGCGCTAGGATCTTCTCCCAGTCTGTAAGCTGAGGTTCTAGATCGGTTTCCCATTTCACTTTCAAGTCTGTGAGGGTAGTAAGAATTTTGGCACATATGGCTTGATATAGGCATGTGGCCGCTTTAACGCGACTCATCATTGTACAGAGCAGCTGACACCCTTGGTGTGTTGCAGGTTCAGAGTCTTCATTTCCCCAATAATTCCTAATCGTGGTGATCTCTGTCAGTTGCAATAAAAATTGAGCACCGGAATTCGGAATTCTACTGCTAAGACTTCAAATAGGAGCAGTTATTCAGCCTGGTAAGGGTCTCCTATACGGTTTATCCCATAGTCAGTCCATCCTACTATTTGCCCAATGCTCCATCGCGAGCCACTATCTTCAATCACCTCAGCGGCATGATTAGCAAGAAGGGCACTGAGGCACGGGTTCATTGTAGACAATGTTGCCAGTTTTGCTGGATCACCAGGAGCTCCTGGAAGGCAGCAGGCCGTCGCCACCAGGGAGCCAAGAGGACCTGTGATAAATACCGCAAGTCAGAAGGAGTTGCCAATGACACCCCCTTTGGGATTCATCATACAATAAATCCACAGGTTGGACCATTGCAACTGTGTCCCCAAGTAATAAGTGTCAATGTCTGGTGCTGCCGGGTCACCCTCCAGTACAGGGCGCTGCAATTTAGATAGCACCACTCTACGTCTGCCTATCCCTCAGATCAGTTTCAATAGTAGGGATTCCAGATCCCGCAACAGCTGGCGAAGCACCAACAGTGGCAGCATGGAGAAAAAATAATCAGTCTCAGGAGTGCCACCATCTTAGCCACTGCTGTCCTACCAGTCACAAATGATGTCCAAAAGTTTACACTAGTTCAGAGAGCACCAACACTCCGGTCTCTAGTAAGGCACCACTTGTTTTTAACATGGCTGCTTGTGGCAATTGCCAAAGTATGGTGTTAGCTTCATGGAGGTCGACCCTCTGAATGGACAGACAAAAAGGAGGAAATAGCAGGCAGCTTAGGATGTTTAAGTTGTGTACTACTAACATAGCTCTTTTTAGGTCCGCTTTGACAGCGCAGCTGTTAGTGACCTTATAGCACCAATTCATTAAAATATGCACAGAGAGGGCTTTGGGTCCAACCAGAACTTTATTTTTTGTCTTACCTCAGCTGTTGAGAGTTGGGCATTTAATTTGCCTCCTATGGAATGCTTGCATTACAATACACGAATAACTATTTTACATCAACATCACAGATTAAATTTATTTTATGACAGCTACCGATTTTTTTCTTTTGTTTTTCACTGCAGCATGATCTTTTAATGTATTAGGTCATGACACAAAATACAAATAAAAATCAGACCTGTTGACTGCTAATAGCCACACTCCACGCCAATGCTGCATCACCCTGTATCATCTGTTTGTGTCATCATGGAAGAAAAATGTCCTCATCTACGGACGTGGATTATATTCTATGAAAGTTTCTTGACAAATAATTGTGCTCTAAGGAAAATAAAGGATAAATAAACATACTTGTACTCTTTGACACAGCAATTCTACTGTTAGTAAGCTCACCTCTATTGATATTGTCAAGAAGAGGCAGAGTTGCAATTGCTCAAATACCTGCATTTTGTCTTTAGCTAGTTTACAATAAGAACATATGTAATATCATATCTTTAGGTATCTGTTGACTTGTGTAAACTAGATCCACCTGGACTGTCACAGATTGTGATCTGATGGCATGGGGAATCATTGTTGAGGTACTGATCGATCTCTGCAAATCAGAATGCCACTGGCAAAACTAATAACGTTTTGGATGGCCTGTCTATAATTAAATACCCTTGAGGCCAGTTTCTATTATGGATTCCATTAAAGAAAGGCTTAAGGATAGGTAGCAGTAAACAAAAAGTAATTTATCAAAACAAGTTCACCAAGCACTCATTCATTGTATACAATTAGGAGTGACCCTCTGGATACTTATGGTAAAAAGAAGCTGAAAATCCAGATAACTTTAAACACATTCATATATGGTGGGAAAACAAATTAAAGGTGCCCCTACTAGGGATTCAGATAGATACAAAAAAGTGGCCAATGTTTTTACATCTTGGGGCAGTTTTGAACTTGTAAAGACTTATATAAGTGTTTTGAAAGGTATGGAACACTGCATGGATTTGTGCTTGCTGCAGATTATGGGTCCAATTCTCAAAGGTAAACTGAGACGAAAGTCTAAGGGGCATATTATCAACAGATTGAGATAATTATCGCAAAGCGCGCATAGCGTGTTTTTTTATTATTGCCGGCTATCGCTGGATTTCATCGCCGTGGTAGCACGGTATTAACAACGCTTTGCTCCAAGGCGATATGAAATCCAGCCATAGCTGTGAGAACCTGCTTTATCGTGAGAAAACAAGTGATAATTTTCCTGCGATACTGAAAACCTTGCTAATGGGCAGGTTTGGACTTAGCCTTGCAATTGGCTAAGTCGTATTTTTAGCAGGAGTTAAAAACCTGCGATAAAGGGGGCTTAGCGCGGCTTTCATTCTCACATTGCGGGTCCGGTGCAGCCTTGTTAATATCCCGAAGCTGTCTTAGTGAGTGTCTGTCATGGAGTTGTGTGAAGGAACGCCAACTTTGCATGTCATTAGCGATAAATATCGCTGACATGCAAAGCGGCAATAAAAACAGCTGCTAACTCAAGGTAACACGCGCTAATGCTTGTTAGCGAGTCCTTGTTAATAGTGCGATAGAAAAATCGCCGTTTTTTCGGCGATATATGCCGAAAAAGCAGCGAAACTTCTCTTGATAATATTCCCCTAAGTTTACGACTCGGTATTTACAAAGGGACTTTACAAGTAGTAAAGTTAGACTTTTGTCACAAATGGAAGTTTTGGTCTTAAGTTTAACTGAGGCAAAAGTCTACCAAAAGTCCTAAAGTAAAACCTTCGTCTCAGTTTACCTTTGTGAATTGGGCATATAGTTTTTTAAGATCAGGGAAATCATCTGTAAAAAATGGCCCACCAGGCCACAAAACAGGCCCATATTTAGGCATAAAACTGGGCCACTCACTAACCTGCCTGACCAGCACATCAGGCACTGCATGTATAGGCCAGTCCGACCCTGTTTGAGGGAGAGGTGTGTAAAATATGCTTCTTTTCAGATGATAGTTTACCAAGAATCATTAAGCCTGAGACATCCATTCTGACGCTGCTCTCTATACTGGAACTCTTTGAAGGGATCTAAGGATGTAAAATGTACATTCATGAGATATTAAACATCGCCCTTTCACAAGAACGGACAAACAGCCTCCAGGAGCAGTGCCTGCTACAATGGTCCTATAAAAACAGAGGAACAACCCACCACAGAAGCATTTGAACAGGGTTGATCAGTAATTGAATGTGCAAACAAGTTTAAACATCTGTCAGACACAGGAAGTGTATCTGCTGGACAATACACGTAAAGATCAAAAAAATACATGACATAAAACAACTTGATCATATGTTATAATGATAAAAAGTCTAATTTATATCCAGAGTAAAAGTAAGATATTAGAAGGCTGAACATTTATACGGCCTGGATCAATAAAGTAGGTGCTCAGTGATCAAGGTGAACACACAGTGCTAGTGATAAACGTGAATTATTGTCCAACAGATACATTTTGGGATCTGACAAATGTTCTGACTTGTACTGTAAGTTACACCTGTTTGGACATTGTTAGCTTTAACTGTTACAACGCACAGCGATTAAGATAAAGTACCTAAGTCTGCACCTCAGAAACAAACTGACCTTAGAAAGAGAAATTGTGGAAGACTTAAGGTAGGGGCATAGTTGTTCCTCTCCTGGCTGCGTAGAATGCAAGTAGTTAAAATGAATATGCTGCCTTGATTTTATAGCGCTTTCATACATTACCAGGGCTAATTCCAAAACATGAGCTACTCGACCTTCAAGGCAAAACAATATCTTTTTGGGATGGGGTAGATAGAGTGTTGGCAGTAAAATCCTCACTGCCTTGAAGGAGAGAGTTGGTCTGGCTGTGCAGACATGTTACATTTGTGTCAAGTAGCAAACCTATAGGTATGTGCAGAAAAGACAGTAAGGGGCAGATGTATGACCGTTTTGCAAGCTGCAAATCAGTCGCAATCTGGTTTGCGAATGCAAAAAGTGCAGTAGGCGATGTACGACTAGCATTTGCAATCCGAAATTGTGATGCGATCGATTTGCAACTCGCAAAAAATACCGGCCGGATTTTGTGAGTCGCAATTAGAGAATTCCTAATTGCGATTCGCAAAACTACATGTACAAACGATTCACAAATTGCCACCAATTCGAAACAGGTGGTAACAGGGCCTCAAATATAAAATGAGCCCCAGAGTGCATCAGAACTTTTCAACAATGGCTGCCCTGTGCGTGATAGCGAGGAGGATGCAAATTATGACTGCTCAGTAGAGGAGGCAGAGACAGGAGAGGATATTCAGAATCAGGCTGACCATGTTTGAGAAAACAGAGGAAGATATTTATGAGCAATACAGGCTGAGTACTAATGTGATCCTGGAGCTAATAGCCACCTTTAAGCCACACCTAGAAACCAGTACGCAGGGAAGCGCAGCACAGCAATTATATCCCCACCCATGTCCAGCGGTTGTGCTCCCTCCACCTATTGGCCACTGGTAGTTACCAAAAGGTCATAGCAGTGGCCGAAGGAGTGTCACAGAGTGCGCTTTTGTGATTCTTTCACAATTTCAGAGACGCCATGAACCACCATATACACCACACATCTATCTACCCAGGGATGATGTGGAACAGCAAAATACAAAAATGCTCTTCTACCGTATAGTCAAACTCCCACAGGTCATCGGATGCATAGACTGGACCCATGTGCATCCATTCCATCAATATTAAAGTTGTCTGCAATGCATACAACAATATCACAGAAATTATGGACAAATTTACCGGGAGCACCCGTGAATTCTACATCTTTAGGCACATTGGCATATACCAGTGACTAGAAAGAGGGGATTTTGATGAAGGATACCTACTAGGTACTCAAATGTAATGTTCACAGTAAAATGTATTAGCACAATCATTACTCTCTGTATGTTGTTTCACCCTTATATGTGTCTCACCAGGTGACAGTGTGTATTTTTTGCGACCATAGATCAGCACACCCTACCTGACTCCCAACAAACCACATGAAAGGCGTTACAACATGGCACATAGGTGCACCAGGTCTGTGACTGAACACACATTTGGCCTCCTGAAATCGTGGTTCCAGTGCCTTCACAAGAGTGGCAGTGCCCTGCAGTATGCTCCTGAGACTGTGTGCAACATTGTGGCAACCTGTGCCATACTCGACAACATTGCCTGCAGGAAAGGCTTTCCCATAGAGGTGTCTGGATCAGACTTGGATGATGATGACCCAGGCCCACCTGCCCAACAACAAATAAAGGAAAGCAGAGCAGCAGATGGGAGAAGGCGCAGGGACCACATACCCAGAGATTACTTTGCACAGTAAGTTCTATCCATTTGCACACAACCCTCCCCCCACAAATGACAAAACTAAATGTAGATTTCCCAATATATGTAACCCTTTATTTTCAGGGCACACAGAAACCTTGCTGGACAACCCATCCATTGTGAACAACATAACAGAAATGAATGTACATGTTGTGTGGTTACTCACCACTAACATAAACAATAGTGGGGGCAACTCCATGGCACAATGTCAGTGTGCAGTTATTTCTTCCCTCTATGCATGGCATGAGGGGATCTGACAGGTGGAGTTGCAGGCTGACAGCTGCTGCTGCTCTGCAGCATATGTGTGTCTGCAGCAGAGACACTACTGCGGCTAGACACCTTATTGTCTGCTACCTCTCCAGTTGCTGCAATAGCAATGCTGGCCGTCTGAATCACCTCAACAGCTGCAGTGGTCTGTTGATGGTCTCATGAAATGTCACCACTGTAGTGGCCCATCTCAAGCTGCAGGGCCAAGGTGCACTTTGAGTGTTGGGTGGGTGCCTGCTCTATCCTCCCAATTGCCCGATTCATTGCCTCCCTCTTGCTTGCAAGCCTCCACTCCCTGCGCCTTTGTTACCCTCTCAGGAGGACGTTAGATGGAGCTCCTCCTGCTCCCTGGATGTCCTGCAGCTGTTCTGCCACCATCTCTTTGGCCCGAGAGCGCAGCTCATACCATCTTTTCTTGATCTCATCAATGGACCTGTCTGCCACAACCAGGGCATTGGTGCGCAGCTGCATCTCCCTCCAAATCTTTCCCTTCTCAGACTCTGGGACAGTCTGAGATGTACACCCAAATGCTTGCTCGTGATTGTTGCAGCATTCTTCTATGAGGATGTCAAATTCCCTCGCAGAAATATTTTGTTGGTGGTGGTGCTTCCTTGCTGCCTTCACACTCTGCTGGCTGACCCTTGCAGTGCTATGTTTGGAGCCTGCCTGCAGTGTAGGTCTTTGCTGCTGCACTTATCAATGGGCTCTGACTGCTGATCCAGATCCTCCAGCACCACGACATCCTGTTTTGGGGTCCTTCACCTGTTCCAACAAGTGGCTGTTCAATTTTAAAACGGTGGTCGCTAATTGCGACCGCAATCGCAATTTGCGACCATGGGCACAATTATAGACCAGTTATCTACTCGCAACTTACGTCATAGCTAATAGCGATGCGACTCATTTGCAAGTCGCTATTTGGTGGACAGTTTTATGCACACATTAGATTTAGCCGAGTCGTTATTTTTCACAAATTGCAAGTCGCTAATTCTAGTGGTCGTACATTTGGCCCTAAAACAGAATAACAAATATTGGCTAATTACCGATCAGTTGGTGGTAGGACACTGTGGGACATAGAAGTGTTGGAAAAAAGACAAACACCAAGAACTACTGTTGGATTCAATAGTCAGAACCTATTGCATGTGCCACCATGATAACATTACTAGGGGTGGAATGTGGAATATTGCTGGAAGAGTAAATGACAGCTGCTGGTTGCTGCCTGCTCTGCTATTTGTGTTATACTTTACTGCAATAAATCTTTCAAACTCACCAATATTCATAGTCCAATGGAGAACTTTTAAGTGGTGACGACGAGTAGAGTTTGGACCTGTGACCGGCAGAGCAGGAGTTTTTGAGCAACATAGTCGGGCTGCTGTTTGCAAGAGAAGAAATATAAATACCTCCTGTTGTACCATTGATCAGGTTTCCCTGGGTTCATGAACAGTGTCAGGAGTGGCCACTGGAGGCTGTTATATTTACTGTTAGCCATATTTGCAACATTGCGGTATCTTCGGTGGTTTCAGTGACTTCAGTTCCTGCTTCGCCATGGTGGATGCAGTTTCTAATGTGCGTCTTGAGCGCCTGGAAGCAGTCCTGATAACAGTACAGCATGCAACGCAACTCCATATTGCTGAATGCAGGGGAAAACTCTGAGACCCAGATTTATAAAGTCTTCGCATTGCGTGATGTAAGGACATCACAAAGGCTTTAATAAGTTTACAAAACACTCCGGGGGTGATTTGTGTCACCTTACATGGCCTTGTAAAGAAATCTAAGGCAGGACAGCTGCATATGCCCGGGCTCCCCACTTACCTGTACTGGTCCTGTGACCAGTCAAGGCCCTTCGGAACTAGCGCTCTACTGTACTAGCAACAGTTGCATCCTCGCTCCTCCTCGGCTCATCTTCACCTCTGTGCCCACTTACTGCTTCTTCTCTTAATGCCACCTTTTCTTCTCACTCTGCCACCTTTTTGGGCTCATCTGCCATCTTTTCCAGCTCATTTTGCCACCTTTTCCGCCTACTTTTGCCCCTGTTTCTGCAACTTTTGCCACCTTTTGTCTGATACTTTTGCCTCCTTTTTGTGATTACTGTTGCCACTGTGTATTTTCACTGTATACCTGTGCCACCTTTGTTGCTCTCTCTTGACCTCCACTTGCCCCTAGCACCCTCTGCCGTTCACCCATTTCTCCCCACCTCCCAGCACTCCTTACCTTCTCTCCGGTGTTTCTTACTGTCTCCGAAAACCCCACCTACTGCACTCCTCCCACCGCCCAGTACCTACTTAGACACACACCGATAGGGCATCAAACACAAGCCCATCTGCACTCATCCATGCCTGGACCACGACCAGCACCACACGACCTAACCCTCCCGCCCCCACAGATTCACCATCACCGAGCCCAACCCCAGATGCTGCAACAAACACTGCCACCACACTGACCCATGCTCCACAGTAGGATCTTTCACCTGCACCCACTGCCACTTCACAAGCCACAGCACACACACCAACTCACTGACCAGCACCACCCTAAACAAACCACAGACACCACTGGAACAAAAACACTAACTCACATGTGCCCATCTCAACACACAATCACTATGCAAACACACCACCAAGATCTGGAACTTTCTCTCCATCCTCACACAGAGACCTGACTCAACCCACCTTTGCACCCTACATCACCGGTGCAATACACGAAAGATGCAAGATCACCCACCATGACCACATCAAAAAGCCTGGCAGAGGGGTTGCCATTTTTCATAAAGAATCCATCCAATGTACCCCCACTAAAGATGACATCACCCCAGCCATGGAACAACTCAACCTCTGACTCCAAACAGATGACAAAACCCCCTTCAGGTGCTCCCTCACCTAAAAGCTTTCAGGACCACATCCACCCTTCTGAAACCTCATCACTGACTTCATTGCCTCCCTCGCTCAAGACTCCAACAACTACATTTTCCTCGGTGACCGCAACTTCCATCTCGATGACCACAATGACTTCAGCACTACCAACCTCCTCGACAACATGGACAACATCGAACTTAGAAAACTCGTTCATGACCCCACGCACACTACAGGCCACACGCTAGACCCTATCTTCACCTCCAGTGACCGCATCAGGTACAGCACACGTATTCACCTGTACCGACCATTCCATCATCCACTTCAACATCACCAGGTTACAGACCTCCATCCCCAGTCTGCCTAATGCTCCCTATCGCAACTGAAGCAAAGACTCAAAGGACACTTGCATCAATGCCCTCAACACCACCCACCCCATGTCCTTAAGCAACTCAGACCAGAACATCAGAAACTTCAACAATAGGTTCATCAACTGGGCTGACAGCATTGCTCCCATCTGCCACAGCACCCACAGAAAATATGCCAAGGAGGCTAGCTGAAATACTAAGGACCTCAGAATCACCAAACAATTCTGTAAACAACTGGAAAGGAGATGGCACACCAGGAACCTATGCATCATTCTGGACAATTAGCTAACCATGATGACTCAAGTCAACTTTGTCACCTCTTCCTGCTTCTTCATCCTCTGCATGCTTCGTAAGCTATTCAAATGGTTTCCCCAAACCTCAAGACACAACGTTACCCAAGCACCCATCTCCAGCCGACTGGTCTATGGCAACGTTCCCTACTTAGGAATCACAGCTCACCTCCACCAATGATTACAGACCATACAGAATGCAGCAGCAAGACTCATCCTGGATCTCCCTAGAAGATGAACCCACATCAGGCCCTACCTCAGGGAACTCCACTGGCTCCCGATATAGAAAAGATGCCAGTTCAAGCTACTCACCCACGCATACAAGACCCTACACAGCTGTGGACCAGCCTACTTGAACCACTGTCTGAACTTCCATCTGCCCACCAGACAACTCCGTTCTGCTTACCTCTCTCTAACCTTTACAACCCGCTTTCAACATAGCAGATGCAGAGGTTGCTACTTCTTCTACTTAGCAACGACAACATGGAACGAGCCACCCTTTCATTCCCGGACAACCTCATCTCTTCCAGAGTCCCGAAAGTCCTGAAGACCTGCCAATTCAGTAAGCAACTGGACCATGCCAGCACCTGGATACCCTCATGGGTGACAAGCAGCACTCTAAAAACCTACTGATTGATTGATTAGTGTGCTGCATTATATTACATTTCCAGCTGGAACGTGTTCCAAGGGTGGAGCATGGGGATTCTCTAGCATCTATCCATGGATTTAGATGCATTCCCGGATTAACTAAAGCTAGTAAACCTGGGAGTGAGTCAAAATGCTATGCCTTCCCAAGTGATGCATAACAAGGAGAAATATATTAATTTCTCCTCGTTATTTCCTTAATCCAAGTGTGCTGCATTCTGTAGCACAGTCTGGAAGAGAAAGATGCTTCTGTGCATTGCTTTTAGGCATGCAGGCGTCCCTTCCTGCACAAAAAGAAATGCTGCCTGTAACCGAGAGCCCCTTGCCCCAGGGGGCAAGGGAGCCTGCATTGGTGCTAGGCAGCACACGATGCACTAGCGTGAGGAGAGAGCAGAGATCCTCCATATCATTGTAAATATGTAGTATTCTTCCTCTCTCCCTTTAGCGCAACTATTGCACGTTCCATTTTCAGAGGCATTGCCGAGGGACCACCAAAAACAGCCCACCAGACACAAGAAAACTTGCAATCTGGTGGGTGGCGCGTCAACAGGTTTGGCGGTGTGGGAGCGGGCTGACGGCATGGTGGTACGCTCCCACACCACCAAACTCATAATTAAGTCCTTACTGTTTACAGAAGTATAGAAATATGATTTTAGCCAAAAGATTTGGAAGCCCTGTCTGTCCTCATTTGCATTCATTTACCCTATTTGGGCTGATGGCATTTCTGATGGCGGAGCTGGACTTAGGTTCCACCACCAGAAACACATTTTTAGCAGAGCCAATGGCAGTGGAAATAGAGCAAAATAACTATTCAATTAGGGGCAGCCCCTCAGATTTCATTGTTACTAGCATCCTTTCTTGCTCAGACCTGTATACAACCATGATGGTCTTTGGCAGATATCACCTGGAATATCTTCTTGTGCTGAGTGAAGCACATTGGGGATTTTGGTTATGTCATTCCTGAAGATGGACCCCTGCTGCAGTGTTTTTTTCAGCTGTCACTCCCAGTTCACACTTCTGTCATGTTGGTATGGTAGACATGCCCAATTCACTGATAACTGGTCACAAAAAAACTATTTCACATTTGTTCTTACTGTATATGATTCTGTTATTACAGGCTGGTTTGATCTTGTCAAACAACAAATGTTGAAATCTGGAAACTACAGTTTGTCCTCATTTATGCAAAATACATCATTTCAACACATGTTTGTGCAAATCTACCACCGCTGGATGTGTGTAGGAGGATGTTGGCCTCTGAGAAATCATGAAGGAATTCTTACTGACACCATTGGGGGTACCTAGTTACAGTGTGACACTAACTTAAGTAATATATTTACAGCACTCATTATTGGTTAGCAGAAAATATTCTTTCTGAATCAGGTCTTTATTATGCAAATAGTCCAGACTGAAGGTTTTTTATTTTTATTGCAAAGTATTTCTCATTGCTGTTGCAGTCCAACATAAATCTTTTGGGATTTGGGGGGATGGTGTGTGTCTGAAATATCATGAAGAGCACAGAAGGCATGAGTGAAATAACATGTCGGTGTTAAGGTTAGGAACTGAGCATGGGGAACTTCAAAAGGTAAGCATAGATCAAGGCAAAGGGCCGAATAAACGGAAGGTGGACTTAGAACTAATACCCAAGATCAGGTTAGCAACTCCCCTACTCGCTGTTCATTTCAGCCACTAAAATCCAAACTCTAGCTTCTCCTCGTCATGACTTAATCGATGCATACAATATCGAAACACAAAAGTATTGAAAAGTAAATATCGAAAAAATCGTAGACTAAGAGCAAGACATGATTCAAACCATTCAAAATATTTACCCCACACAGACATACAGGGCTGTTACTATCATTTTAATCAAAGTATATGGAGACACCTCCAAAAATCTGCCCTAAGTGTAATATATTTTACAAACAGTCAATTTGCCTTTGAAATTAAAACAATTATAGCACTTGCCTGTGTCACTGTCACAGGAGTAGCCAACTATTACAATTTACTGATAGAAAGCCCTTTTTACCAACAAAATTAAGGCAAACATTGGGCCTGGTTACGATACTGGTTGGGCATCCCATCTGACTGCCATGGCTGTGTTCGACTCTGACCGCCAAGGCTGGGTAAAGCTCAGCTTGCCGGTCTTTCAGTGGTCGGTCTGAGTAAAAGATGCATGCATTGTAATCCGACAGTCGGACCGAACGATTCCGATGAGACCTTCGACAGTCCACCACCTCCAACAGGATTGCGAAATGAGGTCCGACCGGTATAGTAATCAGGCCCTTATTCCCTTTATGGACTATTTTGAAGACACGTGTTGGCAGACTGCATAACTCCGAACACAGATTCCAAATGCCATGGTGGAATGTCTATGACAGCACCTTGGCACAGGAAGCCAAAATAAACAATGCAGTGAAAGGACGACACAATGCCTTCCAATCCACACTAGACAGAACCCAGCCTACACTCTACAAATTTAAAGAAGAATGACAAAAAAGAGCAAAGCTAACAAGAACTATGAATGTAGCAATTTGTTAGGAAAATTTCCCCTAAACTTAGCAAACAAACCAAAAGAATGTACCCCTTGCTACAATTTAAAGGAAAACTCTTCATAAATAAAGGAGTAGATTACTTGGAAATCAAAGTCAAAAGCATACTATAAAATAAATAGTAACCTACCAAAGTCCTCAAAAACTGTGACAAACTTTAAACCAACATACCAAATCTTTTTTTAAATAATAAATATAATATTTTATTAGCGCAGCCAGGCAATCACTTAAAATTCCAACGTTAATAAAAAAATGATATAAAAACATTATATATAAATTATTTTTACAAAAATGTGACCATTACCAACTGAGAAGGTTGAAAATAAGCGCAACCCGTCACATAAAATAGTTACAAAACATAAACCAAACAATTCAACATAACAATCACATAATTTTGATGTAAATGATTTAATATCCAGTTTCCCACCCAAAAGAAAAGAAAGAAAGAAGATTTACTGCTGTGTAGCTACATATCTTTCTTTGTATCCAGGTAATAAAAAATAGTAATCCACCAAAAATGAGGTAAATAATATTCAAAATCCCATCAAAATGCTAAAATATAACAAATACGATTAAAATCCCTCAAATAAATTCAAAGAGTTTAGGGTCCATAAAAAAACCAAAAAGGTGTTTTAAAAAAAGAAATGCTACAGGACTCCCGAAAACAGGAAATCAAGCTAAAAAGCAGTAGTGTATTATGAAACAAAACTGAATTCCTTAAAAAAGAAGTAAACTCCAAATGCCCTTATGACATATTCGTAGACAAAAACATGTAAAGTAAATAAATAAACCCACCCGCAAAAACACATTACATTCCCAAATATACATAACAATTAATCATCAAAATATAAACTAACATTACTCAGTTTAACATAACAAAGTGCTACATTGCCAACTAACATCACTCAGTTTAATAACAAAGTACTACATTGCCAAATTAATGTAGGAAAATGCAAGACTACAAACTAGTGAAAAACACTAATATTAATACATCTAAATATGCAATAAAAAAACACAAACAATACTATAACTAAATTCTACACATCCCTTCTAATACATACAATCCTCAAAACTCTTAAACATCCCTAAAAAAGGACTTATCTGTTCCAACAAACAGCAACAACAGAAATGGCAGCTAAATTAAACTTTAAAAAAAAGATCCCCCCTCCCCCATAAAATAAATGAATAATTTTGGAAAAATGTTTTTTTAGGTCCTGATTATGATGGCGGACGGACTGAAGTTCGTCCGCCATTGTTTTGCATTTGGGACCTGCAAGGCGGCGGTCCCACAGGGTTAATTAGGATGTGACTGCCACAGTGGCAGTTGCATTGCCCATGTTTTCTATTGCAGCAGGTGCTGCGCTCTGCAGCACCCACCGCAACACAAAACAGACACCCCACACATATCCCTGCACTACGTGGCAGGCACTATGCGGTGCCTGCCACATCGTGCAGGAATATGAGTGCCCCCCAGGTCCCGTATCTGTAGACTAGAGGGTAAGTGGGGCCCGCTAGGGACCCCCAATGTCCCTTTCTGCCTGCCTTTCATGGCGGGTTAACCGCCATGAAAGGGCAGGCAGAAAGGAACATCGTAATGCCTATGGCGGAGCCTGGTAGGCACCACCCCCATTGTAGGCATTACTCTGCCTCCGATGGATCCGTGGCGGTTGGTCTTTCTGACCACCACACTGCCGCCCACCATCCAAATGTGACAGGCAATGAAGTTGTTGTATATGGTGGGGAGATTGCCACCAACAGCCTGTCGGTGGCGGTCTCCCCGCCATTGTAATCAGGCCCTAAATGTTTTTTTAAAGTATACAAATTATTACAAATTTGAAAGGTATCAAATAATGTTATAGAAAATATGAAAACATTGTAAACTTTAAATTAAATCATATTATAAAATATGTACAATTCTTTATAATTTACTACAAAACACATATGCTACAATAATGTTGAAAATATTTATATAATAAAAGTTAAGATATGTTAAAATGTGATAAACAATGCAAAATATACGTTGAAAACGCACAACATACGAAATGTATAAAAATATAGTTTACATGTTTTTTATTAATAAAAATAATAAAACATGTTACTTAACTTTATGTAATTGTTTTAACTTGAAGTATATATGATTTCAAATGTACTAATATACAATAAATAAAAACTGAAAATATTAATGAAAATTGAAAACTAAGTAACATGTCTCTATATTAAAAAATGTGTAGTTAATAAAATGATTGGTTACAAAAATACAACTAACTATTGTTTTATGATTCTAGCCACAAACAATGATACTAAAATAACACAAAGCATTTCTACTTCACACATATAAAAGTAAAAAAAATGTTTTGGAGTATGATTATAAAATTGAATTTTCACACTCAAACATAAACCCTTTAAAGAATTGTTAGACACTAAACAGGTGATATTAACTATGCGCACTCCAATCTATCCGTATTGGGGAAAGGTGTTGGACACTAAGGGGATGACATTTACTATTCAGACTCCAATCTAAACAAATTTTGGGAAGGAGTTGGACAGTACAGGGGTGAAATGTACTATTCCCATTCCAGTGTAACCATATTGGGGGAAAGTGTTGAAGACTAAAGGGGTGACATTTACTATTTCCACTCTGATATGAACCAATTTGGGTAAGGCATATGACACTAAAGGGGTGAAATTTACTTTTCCAATTCCAATCTAACCATACTGGGGGAAGGTGTTGGACACTTAAGGGGTTACATTCATTATTCCTACTCCAATCAAAATCAATTTTAGAAAGACGTTGGTCACTAAAGTGGTTAAATGTACTATTCCCATCTCCAGTCTAACCATATTGGGGGAAAATGTTGGATACTTAAGGAGTGAAATGTACTATTCCAACTCTAATCCAACCGTATTGAGGGAAGAATCACGAACACTTAAGGAGTGACATTTACTATTTCCACTCCAATATAAGCCAATCCGGGGAAGGTTTTGGACACTAAAGGGGTGACATTTACTATTCCATTCCAGTTTAAACCAATTTGGGGAAGGCAATGGACACTAAAGGGGTGACAGTTACCATTCCCACTCTGAAGTGAACCAATTTGGGACAGGCAAAGGACACTAAAGCGGTGAATTTACGATTCCTATTCCAATCTAACCATATTGGGGGAAGGTGATGGACACTAAATGGGTAACATTTACTATTTCAACTCCAATCTCAACCAATTTGGGGAAGGTGTTGGACTCTAAAAGTCCAAATAATTTACTATTCTTTTCCAATCTAAACTAATTTGGGGAAGGCGACGGACATTAAAGAGGTGGCATTTACTATTCCCACTCCAATCTAACCATACTGGGTGAAGGTGTTGGATACAAGTCGAAGTAAAGTTTACTATTCCCACTACAATCTATACAAATTTGGGAAAGGCGTTGAATACTAAAGGGGTGAAATTTACTATTCCCACTCCCATCTAATCATTTTGGGGAAAGCTGTGGGACACTAAAGGGGTGACATTTAGTAACACCCCTTCAATCTAAAGCAATTTTGGAAAGGTATTGGGCATTGAAGGTGCGACATTTACTATTCCAAATTCAATCTAGCCATACTGGTGAGGGTGACATTTACTATTCTTCTGCCAAACTAAACCAATTTGGGGAAGGCTTTAGACAGTAAAATGGCAAAATATACTATTCCCAATCCAATCTAAGCTAATTGGGGGAAGGTGTTGGACACTAAAGTGGCAACATTTACTATTCCCATCTCAGTCAGTCAGTCAGTCAAAGTACTTTATTTCGATAAATAAATATCATAAAAAGGCATAGAAACAGTACAATCAATATTACATAAGCTCTACAATTCATATTATCTAAAATATTTAAGAGAGGGGTCAGTAAGATAAAAACATCATAAAAGCGTCATTTAACATAAAACATTAATATTCTCCCAAGTTCACCGATGTTACATTTCATATGAAAAGTTAAATAATGGACCAATACATTACATTTAAAAAATCTGATTAATGGCAATCTTCGTTTTCTTAGCCCTAACAGCGCCCACTAAAAAACTAGCAACATGGAACATAATCCTGGGGGTCTGCTGTAACTGTAGATACAAAAGGGCCGGTTTGACCTGTATGAACCCCGCCTCCTTTAAAATTGGAAACAAGTATTTCTTTCTTAAAGCCGCGTAATGATCACAGAACATCAAAAAGTGCTATTCCCATCTAATTTAAGGCTATTTAAAGAAGGTGATGGACACTAAAGAGATGAAATTAACAATATCCACTTCAAAATAAAACATTGCAACTTTTAAATACACAATCACACACACAAAAATTAACTAAAATATTATCTAAAAACACACTAATCTAAACTACAAATCTTTATATACATATTTAAATTTTAATATAAAACAATTAATATTTTAATGACTATTGAAAATGTATCTATTGTTGAAATATTTACTACCATTTCTAATCATAAACTGTAAAGAATATATTAAGTAAACTTTACACAGTAAACTGAAAATAAGGTCACAATATAAAATGAACAATCATAAGTAAAAAAAAAAATACATTTTATATTTTTAATTTTTTTTTTTCATAAAAATCAAAATGTATACATTTGAAAGTAAAATTTTAAATCATTTTTTTACATTTGGATACAATTATAGTTTTCTACAAATAAAATATACAATGTTTCATTCTAGCATAACTATTTTCTAAATATACTACTTTAAAAAAATATTTCTGTATTTTTTAATTTGCATAATTATTTTTCTTATTATTAAAATCATATTTAATACCATTAACATATATCTTAAATAACATCAAATTAAAATCTGATAAAAATATTAATATCGCAAAATAATTCTTTCAATTCTAACATTCATTTTCATATCTTTAAAATTATTAATAAAAAATTCAGATTTAAAACATTTAGAAAAATCTCCCCACCAATATCCCCTAAAAACCCAAGGGCCTATTTACAAACTCATCACGGAGTGCCGGGCAGCAAGTCATCTTGTCACATTGCACTGCATGACAGGAAAAGGGCAGGAATGCATCATATTTAAAGCAATATGGTGCATTAGTACCTTTTCCCCTGTCCTGGTACCCTTTTGGAAGCCTTGAGCCATGGCAGGCACCCTTGCACCATGGTGCAAGTGTGTCTCCATTGAATGCAAGACTATTTTTTGTGCAGGAAGGGACACCTTTCTGCCCAAAAATAATCCTGAGATGCATATTCCTATTTCTATGTGTTCTGTGGAATGCAGCCCGCTTCATCATCAAAACTTTATTAAGCACATATTCAACACACATAGAAAGAGGAAGTAGTGAGAAAAAATAAAGATATCTCACTTTGTTATGCTACTCCTGAAAAGGCATATCTGTTTGACGAATGCCCAGGTCTACCAGCTCTGGCAAATCTGGGAATGCCAAAGAAAAGGAATAGTAAAATCGTAACAGCCTCACTTCATTATGGGAAGCCCTCAATGGTATTAAAACTGTCCTCGCACACTAAGGGGCTGGATACAATGTCGGGCGGAAAGCCTCCTCCCAACAGTTGGAATCTCCTCAACTGTGTCGGAACACTTCCGACCGACTTGGTTAATTTGCAATCCGTCCGACCGATTACAATGTTCGCGGTCGGATTGTAAACCACGAGGTCATTCAGAATAGGTTCCGACTGGCTCTCAGAGAATTTGTGTCAGTTGGAAATGCATCATACTCCTCTATGGACAGTGTTTCCGACCTCATGATTATGATGCTGATTTTCAACAGCCTTTCTGAGTCGGCTTGTCTGACACGGCTAGGCTGTTGGAAGGTGACTTTGGGAGGCCCTTGCAGGGCCCCCTTCATCCTGAGGCCTCCGGAGGATGGCTGAGGGGGTACCTAATGGATCCCCCTGTAAAACCATGTACTGTGTGGCAGACACCATTGGGTGCCGGGTTTTACACACACACCCAATTTCACCATAGGAGCCTGTGTTGTCGAGCAGAACACAAGCTCTCGTAGAAAATAATAGGACTCCGACCGAACAGTGTTCAGTCGCATCGTAATCGGTCAGGCGGAACCACCGAACGCGAGTCAGTCGGTCCCAATTCTGAGACAGTGTTGGGTGGAAAGTTTCTACAAGACATCATAGAAATGGGATTTCTGTTTGGCTAGGGCATGCGCCTAAGCCAGGCAGAAACCACCACTCTAGTTAAGGCAAGGAAGTTACACGCTGAAGATAACCCTTGCTGACCCCGTTGGTAGCTTGGCAGAGCACTCAGGCTTATCTCAGAGGCAATGTGTAAAGGGTTTGCTCAACACACTCACACTGCATCGACACACTAGGCACCGCACAAAAGAAACTCCACACAAGGTTATGTCAAAAATAGCTTTTTGTGCTTACTTGGTTGCTGAAAGACTGCTGGGAGCCAGGAGGAACCACCAATAAGGACTGCCCCTCTGGTGGAGGGCCCTGTGAGCTGGCCTGCCTGGGCCCAGCTCTTCCCAATGTGCTGCTCCTGTCTGGAGCAAAGGAGGGATGGACTGTCATCCTTCCTGCTGTTTTAGAGGAAAGTGTCTGAAGCCCTCAAGGGTGCTCCCTCGCTAGTTCTGTCACCTATGGGTGAAGTGCTTTTATTTTCATTGCCCTGCCGCCCTTGACGGTGTCTGTCGAGGGATGAGACCCGGGAAAGGTGCCGCCCCCAGCGGCCTGTCACTGTCTTCCTGCAGCGCTGAGTGGTCCGAGGCTGCAGAGGATTGCTATGCAACGCAGTTGATTTTCCCGGGCTGGAGTTCCCTGGCATTACAGGACAACATCAAGACCAGAGGAAGCAGGCAGAAGTCAGGCAGAGCCTGACTGTGGGTTAGGCCGGCCAGAGGAAGCACTGCCGGAGTGGAAGTCAGGCAACCCTGTGCCTGGTTCAAGGTGGGGCTCCCGTAGTGCTGAGGAGAGTCCCGCGTGCAGCCAGGACCGAGACAGAGCCTCGCAGGCTCACCGGACACCGAGGGAGGCCTGGATCCTCACGGGCTCCCTGTTGCTGCATTCGTCCTGTGTCCCGGTTCTACCGGAGAGAAGAGGTCAACATTGGGATCCACTGGGAGCTCCAGAATCCAGCCCGATTTGCCCTCAGAAGGAGAGAAGCCCTGGTGAGTGGGGCTTGCTAGGTACACTGTTGGTGCCTGCTTGTTCATATTTCCCTGCAAAGAGAAGCCCCCGTGAGTAGGGCTTAAAAGGCACACTGTTGGTGCCTGCTTGGTCACACAGCTGCGCTGCCAGATTGGGGGCAGCTGCAACATTGGGGGCATTGGTGGTCTAGGAAGAGACACGGGTGAGTTGCACACTCGCCCCCATTTTAGCCCAGGGCTGTTGAAACCAATACTCTGCTGCACTGGCAGCCCAGTGGCCAGTTTGAAGGCCTCAGGATAGTAGAGCTCTGACTTTGTGGGACAGCCCCTCAATAATGTCATGCTTCATCATAGGGCATGCTACAACACCTGGCGCAGAAAAACGCTCAGAGAGGAGCAAACAATTATATTTTTTAAAAGGGAAATAAAGCCCTGCTACAACTGGAATCTTCCAAACACAAAAAAGTCCAAAACTACCTAGGAGAGTGCCCACGTAATTTTATAACAGACTCCTCTTGGCAGGATTACAAAATGTCAGCCGGGGTATAGCTAGACTATTAGTACCTTTCCCACTGCAAACTGTATTCAGCAACATGTTTTGGCCTAATCACCGCCCCTCAGGGCTGTTGGCCTTCATCGGGATGAAGATATCCCTATTTGCTGCCCTACTTTAACCCCTCTTTCCACTTATTCAAAGATGGGGTCGGGAATCATATTTTGCCCATACTTGCCAATGCAGGAAACCTTTTAAAAAAACTGGGAGAAATAACTTTATTTCTCCTCGTTCTTTCCTGTATCCTTGTGTGCTGCATTCTGCAGCCCATGTAGAAAGAGGAAAAAGACTCCCAGGATTGTTTTTGTGCAGGAAGGTGCCCCTTCCTGTACAAAAACATTCCTGCCCACAACACAGACACCCTTGCACAATGGTGGAAGGATGCCTGCATTGGCACGAGGCTGCGGAAAGGCGGCAGAGCAGGGGGAAAGGACAAGAATGCACAGTTTCAGATAAATATGGTGCATTCCAACCCTTTCACGTTGACACAGGGCAGCGCAGCATGATGACTTGCTGCACTGCCCTATGCCAAAAAACCATAAATAAGGCCCTTAGAGTTTGCCAGCAGAGTCAACAGGGGCACGGCTGGCACGAACACGATGGTCTACCTCTCTCAGGACAGAGTGGGAGGAGCATCAGTTTATTGTGCAGGGTACTCTGCCTCTATGCTCTTTAGCATACTCTAAAATTGCAGTATTGCACAGCAAAACTACCAAAATCCACTCCTACCCACAGGGTGAGCCCTCAGAAAGCCAGCAGAAAAGCGTAATATTTACATGAAATTGCATGCAAGTAAGCACACCGCACACCGTAACCAACTGCACACCTATTAACGGAATTGCATATTTCAGAGGGCACAGGTTGTAGTTGGGTGATGTTGCAATTCGAGCCACTGAAGCACATGCTAAATTTGATATTGTACGCCGCTTCAGCAACAGCATTCTATATTTAGTTTGAAGATACTCCCTTGTACTGGAAATTCACAGACCTTTCTAAAGGTAGCAGGTTTTACAATTGCAACCTCATAGCATCAACTAAGGTTATGCCTTCCTGGGAAGCATCTACTCTATTAATGTGAAAAAGGATCACTCAACAGACTGTTCCTCAATGCTAAGCCTCTTGAGCCCATCTATATCCTTCAACAAGACTCACTTGCTTGGCATTGGAATTTGCCTAGGAAATTACTCCTCTTGTGCACAGCAGATCAGAGAATGCAAAAGGTTCACATATTTCAATGCATTGACCACTTAGTTCTCTTTTTGAGTAAACTTGAGAAACTCTAATGTGGAGATCCCGCCATGAGTTCAGAGATCCTGCCACAATTGTTGAGCCTCCGCCATGAGTGTGAAGGCCCTTTGTGAACCGGTCCCTAAGTGTGAGAATCTTTCGCGATCACCACCTCCCAGATGCATCTGGCTTGCCTCACCACCAGCCATCCTTAGATATACAATGGTCATTAAGGGAAATTGGAAAGTACCTCAGAAGTTAGTGCTTAAAGGACAAGGCACTTAGATATACATCAGCTGACTGATGGAATAATGCCTCGGTGCCTGAATGACAAGGAACTTCGGTTTGTGACACATGAATGAATCTCCCCCAAACCAGCTGGTATTTCAAAGGAACACTGTTGTTGGGAATTCCTTGATTTCCTAACAGACCACTATGCTATGTACAATACACCATTCAAAAACATTATTTGAAAGAACTCTCCTGTCCTTAAAGACCCTAATGTTTCCTTAGATTATTATTTTTTTGTCGTTGTTTTTTATAAACAACCTCAGAAGTGTGCGATTAAAATGGTACTCAATGGGTAACTCCTCCACTCCTTTACAGTTGGTGAATAATATTTTTTCAGAAGTTTACAAGAAACTCTGATCTTGATTTCATGTTTCTGTTGTGTTTTTTAGCAATTCATAAAACCTCTCATCTGCCTCCGATGGATCGGGTTGGGGGAGCTGACATTTCTGAGCAGGCCCTGCATTATGCATTTTTCCAGCAGTGGTCTTTGTACTTCTAAACCAACTTCAATATTTCTGCTGCTGAAGAGCCTGACAACAGTCAAAGGGACGGCCCCCCACGGATTTGATGGAAAATAAATGATTATTTCCCCATCTAATTAGGCTCGCTCAGTTGGGGTTCGAAGTTTGGTTCTGATAATGAAAAAGTTACCCAGATCTTTAAGCTCCTTTTTTTTGTGAGCAACTACAGGCAGCAAGATGTAAGCAACAGTTCCCATTTCCAAGGGTGATAAAAGTTCAGGGGTCAATCAGTAAATAGGCAATTTAGCAAGATTTTCCTGTCGAAATCTTCGCACAATCGCGTCTGTGGCTGACCCAAATCTCTCACGCATTATCGAATAACTATAGCGCATTTATTTTGCGAAAATCAGTGGTGCTCTATATCTGTCTTGTAAGTGTTTTCACATTTTCATCATACCCTTTTTTCCATGCCCTTCCAGGCTTCACCCGCTCAAGACAACCCAGATTAAAAACAAACGTTGGCAAAGCTGATGGGTCTGGTGTTGAATCAAGCTTTTTGTCTTTGTCAGTGCTGTTTTATTTTGTCATGACTTAGGCACAACTTTATTGTTGGAGAAGCTGCTGGGCCCCTATCAGTTGCTAAAAACAAACCCATCTTTTGGTCCGACAGAGCACATATTGGCATACTAGTCTCTGGTGCTAAACAGAACTACTTTTTGTGTGGATGTGCTCCTTGTGAAAGGGCAGAATACCGTAATTCACAGTGAAAGTAGCGAATGGCTGAAGTGGGCTAATCGGTTACCCCATTCTGTGCTCATAGTGTGTGGGATTTGCCTCGATATTTTTGGGGAAGTGAACCAAAGGTTACAATTTAATCTCTCTCCCGAAGCATATGCCTCTTTATTTGGCATTACAGCGTCAACTGTTGAGATGGCCATTGGGCAGCGCCAACTGGCTTTTATTTCCACCCTAACAGCAAGAGCACTGATTCCAGTGAATTGGAAGTCAGATATAATTCACTCAGTTTCCCAATGAATCCTGAAGATGCGGAGAGTTCACACTAGCGAAGTCATGTTTGCAAAAATGTGTGTTCCACAGTCAAAGTATATAGAATAGGGAAATACTGGGATCGAATAAGCAAACTCGGGGTAGGAAAGTTACCTTTCTCTCCTTTTTGTTTGTTTAGACGAAAAGGAAAGAGGGAATTTTCAGGTAGAACGGTGTTAAGATTACACAGATAAGAAATGTATCTGCTAGAATGTTTGATTTATATTTGGGGTATTAATCATGCTATCTACTGTCTTCGATTCTGTATTTTAGAAAGGTAGAATTATGCTGAGTAATTTGGCAATGGTAGTCTGCCGCTTAAACTATATGATGTACAATTTTGAATAATTCTATGCATTTTTGTAATAAAAATGCTGGTGCTACTTTTCTTCTTTTTAAATGTGAGTGGATAGACTATGGAAAGGTTGGGGAAGAAAATCTTCCAGCATTGTTTTAAATGTGAAAAGGGGTAGCCATGGATTAAATGAACTCATGATTGAATATGTTTATTCTGTATTGGAACAATTATTTGTGCTTTGTATGATCTTTTAATGCTACATCTCTGAAACAAAAACTGCAGGTACACGTGTATTGCTATGTTAGAATGTGTCTTTCTAGTGTGTTTGTACCATTTGTATCGTCTTGTAGGACTGTCTGTGTCTGATGACACTTTCCATGCATTTCTTGCGTTTCACATTGGAAGTGCGACGGGCACTTTGGGAACTTTGGTATTTGGGATTGGCCACAGATGCTTCTGCAACCCCTTCTACTTTGCGGATTTCTCCAGCTCAGATGTATCACCACCATGATCTCAATTCATATGGGTGTGTGGCCCAATGCAACTGAGGAAACACTTTGCTTCTGCACCTATACCACATAATATACTTAGGAGGAGGCAAAGGAGCTGTCAGGGGGGCTCAGTGATTGTGTGCCACAAAGATGTGACATGCAATCAGTAGCCCTTTTGTGGGTGACCACCTCCTCTCCTTCTTCACTCGCACCAGACATTTACACTTCGCCCAACTGGCCCTGTCCACCATCCCATGGATCCCGTGACCACGGCTGGAGGAAGATCCTTCTCCTGCCTGGCTACGAAGACCTGGAAGTCCCTGCCTCTGCACCTCAGGCAATCACCATCGCTGCTGCAATTCAGGAAGGACCCCAAGACCTGGTTCTTCAACAGAACCACAGACCCCCCCACCCAGCGCCTTGAGACCCTCACAGGTGAGTAGTCATGCTTTTTAAGATCACTGATTGGTTGACTGAGTTCCGTGAATTGGGGAAACATTGCTACCCGGGCCACGAGAAATCCGTTTACAGGTGGGTGCGGTCATTGAATGCACTCGTTGACTGGTGGGTTTCTTGCCCCCCTTTAAGACAAAAGCGTGGATTCTGCTTGTGCTGGAGCGGGTTTTATTTTAAAAAATGTTGTATACCCTCTCCATTTTGCATGTTTCTATTAATAAGAATAATTAACTAATCGTAATTGTATTAATTGGATTGCTGTGGAATTTAATCAAATTTACTAATAAGAATACACATGGGAATTGCATTTGCATGGCCTTACTAATACGTGAACTAAATTGTATATGCATATTGATCATAGATAATTAGAATTTTGCATGAATATATGTTGCTTACGTGATGTGTTCGTGATTTGTGCTTTATTAATGTGAATATAACCCACATTAAATGTTGCTTCTGCTAGATAAATACATACACCTATGGGTATTAGTAAGGGGATAACATTTTATTAGTCATTTCCATGTATTAATTACGTTTTTGTGTTTCTTTGCTTAAGTTGACCATTTGGTGGCCACAAAATGGCCGACATCCCTATTTGACGAACACAACTCTATTGTGAAGGTCTCTGGGTGAAGTGCACATGCGTCACCATCAGCAGCAGTGGCCTCTACGCGACCCTAACTCAACTGTGCCACTCAAGGACACTCTGGGCTACCAGCCAGCTGCTCTGAAGGAAACAATACTTGTCTGAAGAAATTATGAACTATATCTAAAGACACATTTTCCGCATGGGAAACTGGTGGAACAGATCTCATCAACCAATCAGAGACATTCAAAAATATTACTCGTTACTTTTGGAATGTAATTTTACTATAAAACACCATAGATTAGAGAGGTTAGGAGCGAGACCCTTCAGAAGATTTTCTATTTCCTGACGTTATGCTGACGGAGAGGACGGTGACAATGCAGGACAGCTGTTTCCTAAGACTCTGACAGTATGAACTGATGACCAAAATTTTGACTTAGAGGACGAATTTTAGCCAGAATATGATGGTCTACTGCTTGATTTAACAAAAGATTCGATTTTCAATTATTTAGATAAAGATTTAAGATTTATTACAAGAACTGTGTTGGGTCGTTATTATGAAAAGTGTATTTATGTAAATAAATTATAGATTTAGTTATCACTTCAACCAGCAGCTAGCTGATTCATGGCCTATTCATGGAAGGAGTACTAAAAGGTGAAATTTAGGCCTTAATAAATAGAGAAAGGCAGGGAAATCTATTAGGGATAAATGAGTACTTCCTTCCATTACAGCGAATGGAACAATCGCCTCCTTGGAAACAGGTTAATAGAGGATGAATGTTGGTGTTATGGGCCCCACCAGCGAATGTAGTGATTGAGTGTGATCTATGATCTGTGACGAAGGGAGAGATTTTGCATTCCGCGCTGCATCACTTGCACAGTACAACGTGGACTGGTAGTTTCAATGAGCTGGAACTTTTCACTATTTCACTGCCCCCAGGGAAGGGAAGAGTTTGTGGCTGCACTGAGGGCTACTCATTCGATCTGATAAAGTGCCCCCTATCTTGAATACAGATCCTGGCATTAGTGGAGATCAGTCTGTAAAATACTAAAGGCATCAAGTCAGCTATGGCGAAGTATGAAAAGTCCCTTCATTTTAACCCTGCGTTAGCTGCGCAGTCATTCAATTTTCTATTGTGTGCCCGAGCTGTAGCACAAATGCCAAAGACTGTCTTGGAGCTGCAGTGGGGCTGTCAAACTCATAAAATGTTGGGGCATATTATCAAGAACCGCATTAAAATTATCGCTGCTTTAGCGGCAGAAAACTGCCGCTAAATCGGCTATAATGGGCTTGATATTATGCCCTTGAGAATTCCAATAGAAGCCCATGTTGACACCAGAACCAAATGAGCCAGAGTGGAGTGACAACCTCAGCAGCAGCCTATATACCACAGCCAACATTACGGCTTTGAGAGAGCTAATTTTACACCTTTGGGGCAGCTCTACTAATTGCTTTAATACGGTTTAGTTCCAGCTTATTCCACATCAAAGGCGCCAGCCTAAAGATAGCTTCCATTGCAGCCCTATCATTCATAGAGGGTGACTGACTATCTGTGCATGTTTTGCATCATTTCTGCAGTTGGGCCCCAGTGCAAGCGGGAAAAGTGTCTCTTTTGACTGCTGTTAGCTAGTAAAATTCAGCATTACCATTGTTTAATGGGTCTGTCAGGTCTCCCTCTGTCCCCCCATGTCACAGCACCTATGGTAGCTACGCTTCTGTGTGAATTACAAACACTACACAAATAAGATGCAATTCTGCGTAAATTAAAATAACTTGTTTTGGGATGCTAACACTTTCCACTTAAAGAAAGGTATTAGAAAAACATTTCTAAGCAAACCATTTTGTCACAATAAAGCCCCCTGTTTTGAATGTGATAAGAGGCTCTGCACAACAAAGTCCTTTCTTCGTAGATGGATCACTTTAAAAGTAAGAACTCATTTTGAATGACATTCACAATTTATTTGAATCTGCAACGTTTCCTGTTTGCAAAAAAAAAGCATGGGTGGAGGTGATGTGAGAGAACTTTTCATCTTGAACCTTAATGGGCTGTAAGGGCCCGTCCGTCCGCATGAAGTGTCAGGAGCAGGTATTCTATCTGAGATTGACTGAGCTCTGTGTGAGCAACTGCCAAATAACTCTTCTTGCATAGGAAATGCAAAGATCCAGTAAATCAAACAAATGCTTTAACACCTACAGCGCACTTATACTAAAACACAGATCTAAAACTATAGCACAGCGTAGTGCAGCCAGCAACAAGAGAACTCACCGAAATCACAGTGTGTTCTTGTGCATTCAACGCGGCGCTAAAAGTCATAAAGAGGCCACTGTCACTCTCCAACACCGGACCCGGTGAACATGGCAGGTCATGGAAAAAGCATAACGAACACAAACCTCCAACATACATAGGAGCAAAGCCTCATGCGTGTTTCACCGGGCGCTGGTGAAGCCTGGGTATTACACTAATTGGGTAGATCCAGGTTCTAACAGGTACATTTATCAATTACCACTTTTTTTCGTATCTCTGCATACCACCGATGCGAGGTGTAGATAGTTTACATACATTTTCGGTCCTGAAGAATCACTAGTGCAGATACCTATAAGCGAGAAACATGTTGACCTACACTTTGTAACAAGGACACCACTGAGCGAGATACTATACTCTGGCTAGTGCCTTGTTTATTGCTTTTATGTAGGATAGGAGACCCCCAGAATAAAGTCTTTCCTAAGGTACTCCCAATCCTATTTTAAATCACTTCACCACATCTACACTGTCCTGGCCCCACACCCGCACTTCACCGCACGGCTGTTGGATCGAAGATCTCCGCTAAAGTGCCCCTTTTTAGGGTGCCCGTTGGTATTGCACCGCCGACCCAACGAGGAACAGCCCAGTTGATGAAGCATGACACCTGCAAGGGTGTGTGAGGGCATTAAAATCCAACACACGAATTGCCAACACTGACCCACGCCGGGCATACTGTTGGTTCCCTTCTTTTCTGACTCTGTATTTCCTGACTCCAGAGGAACAGCATATCTCCATTTTTGTTGTAGACCAAACACAGAAAGAAAACATTACTCAGTTTGTTCAACAAGCACGTGTACTGGCAATACTACACAGCACCCGCAATCATACAATCATTCAACATAGGGAACTGGACCATAAAAGTAAGAACCTGTTACCCTGGAACAACATTGGATGCAGACAAAGCTTATAACCCTACTCTCACAGGCTATAACCCTACTCTCACAGGCTATTACCCTTCTGTCATAGGCTATAACCCTACTCTCACAAGCTATTACCCTACTGTCACAGCCTATACCCCTACTCTCACAGGCTATTACCCTTCTGTCATAGGCTACAACCCTACTGTCACAGCCTATACCCCTACTCTCACAGGCTATAACCCTACTCTCACAGGCTTTAACCCTACTCTCACAGTCTATTACCCTTCTGTCATAGGCAATAACCCTAATGTCACAGGCTATTACCCTACTGTCACAGCCTATACCCCTACTCTCACAGGCTATTACGCTGCTGTCATAGGCTACAACCCTACTGTCACAGCCTATACCCCTACTCTCACAGGCTATAACCCTACTCTCACAGGCTATAACCCTACTCTCACAGGCTATTACCCTTCTGTCATAGGCTATAACCCTAATGTCACAGGCTATTACCCTACTGTCACAGCCTATACCCCTACTCTCACAGGCTATAACCCTACTCTCACCAGCTATTACCCTACACAAGCTATTACCCTACTCTCACAGGCTATAACCCTACTCTCACAATCTATTACCCTTCTGTCATAGGCTATAACCCTTTTGTCACAGGCTATAACCCTACTTTCACAGGCTATTAACCTACTGTCACAGCCTATACCCCTACTGTCACAGTCTATAACCCTACTCTCACAGGCTATAACCCTACTCTCACAGGTTATTACCCTTCTGTCATAGGCTATAACCCTAATGTCACAGGCTATTACCCTACTGTCACACCCTATAACCCTACTCTCACATGCTATAACCCTACTCTCACAGGCTATTCACCTACTGTCACAGCCTATAACCCTACTCTCACAGGCTATAACCCTATTGTCACAGGCTATAACCATACTGACACAGGCTATAACCCAACTGTGACAGGCTAGTACTCTACCGGCATGGGCTATAACCCTACTGTCCCAGGCTATTACTCTACTTACACAGGCTGGACACAGCAACGACATAATATCTTGGCTCAATGCAGGCAGAACAACGGTACAAACTAGATACTCAAACAGCACATTCACTCTACCAACAAATTGCCAGTGGTCACACAGATAAAGACTGGCTGCTCCACACCAGCAGTGAACACAAAGAGAACTGATGTGAAAAGTGACATGACATGGCCAGGTTTTCTGCAGAGTGATCTCAG
The DNA here is from genome assembly GCF_964204655.1 of Triturus cristatus. Classification (NCBI taxonomy): domain Eukaryota; kingdom Metazoa; phylum Chordata; class Amphibia; order Caudata; family Salamandridae; genus Triturus; species Triturus cristatus. The sequence goes on from NC_140594.1 coordinate 774,549,854, forward strand.
GCAAATGAGTTCACATTTCACAGGCAGGGACAGGACCTTTTTCATTTACATTTTAAGGTAAGGATGCTTCACCTATTCCAGCCTCTTTAGCCTTGCTTTCGTTGTCTAATGCATCCAACAGGGAGTAAAATTGCTTGTCAGCATTTGTAACTGCAGATCGTTAATGTGTTCCTGCAAAGTGGCACCTGACAGGTAGTATCATGACAAGGTGGCATCCGTCAGAATATATCGATGTAAATTGGGAGGCCTTCCAGCGTGTGGAAAACGTCCATAAGCACATCTTCAGCGATGCATGAAGGGGTAGCTGAACCTGGATGTTTTCCGCAGTTGGCACAAAACACGATCTTAACATTAACTGCATATATGTGAGGCATTTAAATACGCTTTTGCTGGATTAATGTTGTATTTATTTTTTTTTACATAGCATAGAAAATTGAAAGACAGGAGAGTGCTTTACATATGACAAGCAGTGTATACAGTCAATAAATAATATCTATTAATAACATAGCGAGGTAACCAGTAAGTATGATTGAGAGCAAAAAAGGACAAATTCCTAAGCAATAATTACAGACAACGGTAGGTATCGGTAGAGGAGCTGAGACAGCCCTGCGACATTTGATGACAGAGGCCAATGGCTGAAATTCTTAATGTGACAGTATTAGGGGCATATTTACAAAAGAGGTGACAGAGCTCAGCGTTATCCGTGTTGTCTTAACACAGCGCTCCACCACTTCTGAAATGCAGGGCTGCACAGTATTTACAAGAAAACAGTGCAACCTGCATTTCTCCCTGCCCTGGTGCTAAATTATTGCAGCCTAGCGCCAACGCAGGCACCCATGCACCACAGTGCAAAGGTGCCTGCGTTAAGGGGAAGGATTGTTTATGTCAGGAGGGTATCCTTTTCTGCACATAAACACTCTGAAATAGCGTTTTGTAACTTTGTGCTGCTAGCAGCACACATAAAAGTTGCAACTTCATCATTTTTTTCATGATTGTTTATAATGCATTTGGGTATTTCTGTGTGTGCTGCACAACACAGCACACATAGAAACAGCAAAAACGAGGAGGAATAATGCATTTCTCTTCATTTCGCCAGGGTAGGACCAGGTTCTCCCTGGTCTTAAGTTTAGTGCTGTTCCATATTTACGACACGCTGGGGACGCGTCAAAATCAATGGGTGTTGCAGCGGAACACCCACCACAACACCCATTGCCCACCCGATGAAAGGGTGCCTTATTTACAAGGCAGCGTTAAGGCACATTATGTGGCTTAACACTGCTTGTAAATAAGGCAAAGCCCATATTGCCACGGGAACGTCACTGAAAGTGACTTTCCTGTGGTGATAGTGGGTTGTAAATATGTTGCCATTTTCCACCGTTTGTGTAAGGACATCAGAGTGGCTTTTAATGCAAGTACGCTGATAGTGAAGTAGTAGGGAGGCAGCACCTCAAAATAATTTCTGCTGAGTGTCTGCGGGTTCAAAAGCACATAATTTGAGTCACATGTTGCATTTACTCGGTTCCCTGGTGCCCTCCGATTGTTTAACCTTGGAAGCAGGGTAGGATGGGGACATGAGACGAAGAGCTTTGGGGCATATTATCAAGCACGGCGTTAAAATTATCGCCGCTTTAGCGACAGAAAATTGCAGCTAAAGCAGCGATAATGGGCTTGATAATATGCCGCAGAGAATTCCCATAGAAGCCCATTTTGACACGAGAACATGGACTTCTATGGGAATTCTTAAGGGCATATTATAAAGCCCATTATCGCCGCTTTAGCGGCAGTTTTCTGCCGCTAAAGCGGCGATAATTTTAACGCTGTTTCTTGATCATATGCCCCAAGTAAGTTAGACATCCAAACTTGAACTTTATCCGGCTTCGGTGGGGGGCCAATGTAGCTCAGACAGTATTCAAATGTTTTGATGGATGACACAAGTCTTGCTGTTGCATGTGTGTCAGCTGCAAAGCAGCAATTTTGTAGATGGTCACTTAGGCAGCGTTGCAAAAGTAAAGACTAGATAGAATACGAATAAGGGCATGAGCTGGTAAATTAAGAATTAGAGGGTTTAATAGAGGTTTCAATTTCTTTAGGGAAGGCAGTAAAAATAGCTGCTTTGGCCAGCTTCTTGATATGGGAAATCGTGGAATGTTTTTTAGCCTAATGCAATCTCACAAGAGTCGATGGTGGGAGAGAGAGTGATGGTGAAAAGTCAGAGATGATCTGTACGTCAGTTAGGTCTGGACAGATGGACTTCTGGAGCTTTGGAGATAACACTATAAATTTGTATTTTAGCGGGTTTAGTAACAGACAGTTTTCTGACATCCATACTTGAATTCTCAGTAGAGTAGAGTGCAGGGTAAAAGTGTCCTTCAGAGAAGAGAGTTTTAGGTGTGTTGTCTGCATACTGGTGAATGGACACCTCATTGTCTTCACATATTTCAGAAAATGGATCAATAAGTTGAAAAGGGTGGGTATTAGCATGGAACCTTGGATGAAACCGCAGACAATCAGAGTAGATTTTTGTTTGTCATATTTTATTACTTGGGAGCAGTTCAATATGTAGGATTTAAAACACTTGAGCACAGGGCGTCTGATACCACAGCTTTGATCAAGTCGGGAGATGATGGTCAATGTATCAGAATCGGCTGTGATGTTGCGGAGAATAAGGAGGCATGTTTCATTGCCATCGAGAACACTAAGCCATTTCTATTTCATGGCCAGCTCTGAATCCAGAGTGATGTATTCTGAGATGAGTGGCTCTCCTACTGTGGTCTTGAGGTTGAAGAGAGACACATTTTCAAGTTCTTTCTCTAATCAAGGAAGGTTGGAAATAGGGTGGCTGTTAGAACGAAGGTTAGGGTTGACTCAGGTTGGGTTTCTTCAGCAAAAGGAAGATTTCACTTAGTTTTAATGTATCAGGGAAAACCTGCTGACTTAGTGAGGCCATAATGATGTTGGACCAAGTTTTAGAGAAGAATGGAAAAAATTCTTTAGTGATGTTCAGGAGTAGGGGGTCATTGAAGTATGGAGTCGTTTGAGGTTTTTGAGCACTGTTGTTAGATCTTCAGACAGGACTCGCGTGAACTCATCCCAAATATTTGGCATTTTACAACAAACTATGTGATTGGAACTAGCAGTGACCAAAGAGGACCAGATCAAGAGTGTTCTATTATTAAAATATCCCAAGAATTTGTCCAGATTGATTGGAGTTGATTCTGGAACATATTTCAAGCTATAGCATGTGTTAGTGTGAATTAATTAAAATAGGGTCTTGGAGGAGTTTTGTGATTGCGATAGCCTGTAATGTAAGTAATTGGTCCTTGAAAGTAGCATACTTTGTTTGTAGTCTTTCCTCAGAGCCTTGAGTTTAGTTTGTAGGATGCCCCAACTTATTTTCAATTTTGTGTATAGTGGTCCTTTTAGTCTTAAGTTCATGAGTGAACCAAGGCTGCAAGGGATGTCGTCTCTGCCATTTCAGTTTTAAGGGAGCCATCGGGGAGCAACACTGTTGGTAGCTTGAACAATAATATTGCTATAGAAGACCATCATGTTGTTGACATCTCATGATGATATTGTCACTGTCAAGTTGACATCATCAAGGCAATGATATGCCAATGATGACTAAAGGGCCGGTGGAGGACCCATAGTTTTCTCACCTTGATCTACTTTTATGTAACTTCTGATCCAACAATTAACTGATCTTGTATGCCCATTTGGGGTCAATTCTGCGATGACATCCACACCTGTTTGTACCACATTGTTGGATGCCTTAGTTTCACTGTAAAAAGCCAGTTCTTTCTGTTATGCTCATTCCTAGTGATGCTGTGTGATGTATGTCCTCTAAGAGTATTTCACCCCTCTTGTTATGTGTTTAGCTATCTAACAATGGATTCCACATCACCCCATTGACATATTTTGACTCACCCTGCACCAAGTGGCCTCCAGAATTATCACAATATACAATGTTTCAATATAAATACCATATGGATGCTTGAACATCTACATCTTTCCTCCTTATATCAGTGGGGATCTGTGGTTACATACTATCAAACATGTTTGAAACAACTCTAGAAGACTCCTTCCACAGTAAATGTAATTGCTCAGATGTTTGGGGGTTCCCTCTGTATGTGTGGACTACCATGCTGGTCAGTAGCGGGGTCAAATGAGCAGGACTAATGAGGCAAAGGAATGAGGAGGAGAAATTAGAGTAGGAGCTGGTGCCAACACACTCAGGGCTAGGGATATATGAATCTTAGTCCTCTGTATGAATCTAATATGCAAATGTACCAAGGAAAGATGGAAAGCAATGTATTAGTGTCATGGATCCCTTCCATATGGAATCTTGATCTAAACCCAGATATTAATATAGCAGGCTATCAGGTTATCTTTTAGGTAGCAGGAGGAAATAGGAGGGAAACACCTGTTGGGAGTCAAATGGAGGAAACAGCTTATGGAATTAATGCAGGAAAGAATGGAAAGGCATCAGGGCACTGGCAAGGGTAAGATAAGGATGAAGCACAAGGTTGGGGTTTGGGCTGTTTCCTCTCTGCAGTAGGGCTTCAGGAAGGAAATAGCACAAAAGGGCAAAGAGTGAGTGCACAGTGTTCCAGGATAGTGGGGACACAAGGTCAGAAATTGCATAAGGAAGAGAAGATGCTGTAAAAGAACAGACATAGAGGATCGGGAACAGCAGGATATGCAGAAGGACACAACACAAGGGTTAAGGGATGGGCAGGAAGGGTCAGATCATTAGGGTCAGGGAATGATACAGCTTGAAAAATTGGTAAGATGGGAAAGGAATTGTGACCACTGGTGTCGAGACCAAGTAAATTTAGGTAGAGGGAATTAAAAAAAACGTGAGGTACTCTCAGGAAGAAACAAACTATTGAGCATTAGTCTAATATAGGTCAGGAGAGGGAATAGCACAAGAAAGATTATGGGTTATAGGGCAAGGGATAGACCTCTAGAACTCTAGGGCTCTGTAGGAGTTGGGTAGTAAAAGAGTACAATACACCAAAGGGATCCACACCAAAAAGTGCCAGGGTAAAGAAATAACAAAAGGAAGGGATAGCACCAGAAAGAGAGAGACCTTATGGGTTCAGGCTCAGTAAGGTGACGGGGATATGATACAAAGAATGGGTAAGTGGGATGGGAAGTGATAGACTGAAGCCCATCAGGTCTAGTTGATCGGGGGAAAGGTTACAGTGCAAGGATAGAGAATAAGAGATAGAGAATTCGCAAGGAATGACAGAATCCAAAGGTGAAAGCTCCATAGGCCTGGAGAAGAAATGTCATGAGATAAGAAGTGTAGGCAGGGATCCACAACAAAGATGTAATACCTGAGTAAGATTTATAGATTGACAAGTAGCATTTCTAGTTAGCGAAGGATAGCTTAAGATCCTACTGTATAGATTACAAAACTTGTAAATCTATTTTGGACACATTTCTATGTTTTACCCAAGATACACTAGAACTGTGGTCCACTGCTGGGTCGCACAATAATTTCAGGGTTTGTCTCAATTTTAAAACAGGCTTCAAAAAATAAGTTTTTTCCTTTGCAAACCTGTTCTGAATAAGCCATTTGATTTGGCAAACACCATGTAGGTAGTGAACCTTATAAAACAGTTGGATTTAAACTAAAAACCAAAATTCTTGTCCATTTCGCTATTAAATCTTTATGTTGCATACCAGAAGGATGGTGGTGGCCAAACTTAATGCAATTCATTGCACTTACACTTACTGAAAACTTTTTGGAAGTTCTGAGCAAATGTTTAGCAACTTCATGGCACCTGTATGAGTGCAATCCTAACAACCAGTCTTGCCAAATTTAATGTAACACAATTCACAATACTATATTAATCATTTAAGTACATGATTAAAAGGTGCAAACAGTATGTGGAAAAGGTCCAGTGCATCTGCCCAGGTCTCTGAGGAGACCCTGCAGGATTTGCTCATTTGCAGTGTCAGTAGGGCAGACAGAGGAAACAATACAATAAAAGTGTTCAGGGAAAAAGAGAGGAGAACGGCTGCATTGACAAACCCCAGCCGTAACTTTACTCAATGCTATATATATATATAAACAAGAGACAGGTACGGACCACAATGTGAAGTTTCAAAGTGAGTGCATTATTGCAGCTTCAGCATGACGCATTTCGGCTGTGTTACCACAGCCTTGATCACATGACGCACCGGAACCAGAACTGACATTTTATAGTATTACACCAAATGCGCTGGTTACATCCCCATGGGTTTTGATAGACCTAGAAAACTACAACAATGTCACCTCTAGCAACACGGTTTCCCTCTGTTATTAATTCCACAATACTATATGAAAAACGACAGGCACATACAATTCATTAGCAGTTGTAAGGTCAGAGAAAAAAAATGCCATAAAACAAATAATTACTGTCGATATCTAAAACCAAGTGGTTCATGTATCTATCACTTGACCTATATATATATCGCTCCAAAACACCTTGAACGGAGCACTCTCGTAATGGGTGCTTGTATCGCGGGGGTGCGTCCACGAAATCAATCAAAGCTCCTTTTACATCGACGAAGGCGCAAGCCCAAATGCGTCTGTTGTTGCAATGCAATTAAAAGCCACAGCAACTGCCCTGCGAGTGCAATGACCGTACGGTAACAACGCATACCATTACCCCCAATTCGTAATAACCACTTGCGGAGGGGGGCGCTGGATGTTGGAAAGTTTTAATTTACTATTCCAACTCCAGTCTGCGCGGACAGTAGCGAAGATGTTGGATTTTAAATCCAACACCTTCTCCCCCCCCTCCACAAGTCGTTGTAACGCCTTGCGGGGGTAATGGTATGCGTTGTTACAATGTGGTCATTGTAACGACCGCGTTGTGACAACATGCGGGGTGACGGTTTCGTAAGAAGGGCTGTTTACCACCCTCAAGCTATGTAGATGAGGAGTTTTGCTCTGGTACTGGACTGTTTCTGTAGTCGAAATTTCCACATGCAACCAGCCAGGTCATGTTCGGAGTAATGACTTGAGGAAGAGGAACAAGTACGAAGGGACAGACCGAAGGGGCCTAGGACTGTTTCTGGTTGTGAGAAGGAAGTAACACAGCCCTGGTAGGGTAATCACTGGAAAGAGTAAATGAAACTAACTGCACGGACCAGGCCTTGTAAGGCTGTCTCGAGGAGAATGCACAAAGAGAGGGAATGAAAAAATGTAGCTAACAAATACACATCAGGCGTTGACACCTGGCAGTTTTGGGTGGGAATAATTGCAGAAGGAAAGAATATGGACTGGTGTGTAAGGGACAAACTATTATAGCGGAGGCCTGTTAGGTTTGAGAATACATAATAGGACAAGGAAAGCATATGGGTTGGTGTGTAAGGCCTGCTTTGGCACGGAGGAGGAAACGGCACAAGGAACAGTCACTGACAGTAAGGGACAGACCCTAGGGAACATGAGCCAGCATCGATTGTTCAAAAGTAAAGAAAATGGGAATCAATGGACAGACAGGAAGGGTCAGTCCTTATTAAGGTTGGGGAAAGAGAGCAAACATGAGAATGAGGAAAGGGCTAAAATGAAAGAAAACAAACGTATGGGTTTCAGTCCCAGAGATCCTTAGGAGGAAATTGCACAAGAAAGAGGTGTGGGCCAAAATTAGCAGACAATAAAGAAATATTATTGCACAAGAAATGGATATGGTGCGAAAGGAAAGGATAGACCTTGAAGACTCAGGACTGGTCATGCAGAAGGAAGAAATGGCACAAATGCCGAGTTCCAGCTCTGTCATGACTGGGACCGGAAGTGGCACAGTGGGTGTGAGTGAAGGGAGAGGATGAAAAATTCCAGATCCAGTAGTTCTGAGCGGAGGATATAACAAAAGAAATGTGAGCAGGCAAGGAGAGAAGAAAGTTGTGTCAATGAAAATTTTATTTTTTTGCTTCTGTAACTACTGCACCCAAATACTGCTCATGATGACTGTGCCTCACCAGATACGACATGTCTCTGATGATTTCGAGTCTCGCTTCCATGTATCGGATTTGAAGACAAGAAAATTGTTTACCAACATTACTCACCAAAATGTTACATGTTTGTTACATTTGAAGGACGTCTCTCCCTTTCTCGTGATCTCAAACTTCTGCACTTGCAATACTTCCTTTGTTTGTTTAATGACTGAGGTCGTGTGAATCTTATTTGAAAAATAGTGTATATTTATGACCTGCCTTTACTTAGGTTAGGCATTCGATTTTAAGTTTCAAGGTCACCCTTTGTACGACTGAATCTGTAATTCACAGATATACATTTCTTTTTGTTATTTTATATTTTAAGACCTTGATTGTTTTCTTTAACTGTGGTATGGGCGGGAGGGGAAGGAGTGTACTGCTGTGGGCCAGCTTTGGTGGGGTTCCGGGGTAAGCAAAGGGGGCATGGGTTTGATATGCCAGACTGCAAGAAAAAGGTCTGGTTAGGCAGGGATCAAAACTGCAGAAGAAAATGGTATGAGCGGCAAGGGAGTACATAAACCCTAGGACTCCACGCTAGGGACGGCTTGGGTAATGCCTAGAGGAAGTGGAATGAGCAGGAATCTGCTGACCGGAGGGTTTCAGGGCTGTGGAGGAAGCACAAGACTTAATGTGATGGATAAACGTCAAACTATGCTCAGATGTGCTTAGATGGGTGGTCCGCAAGGCAATGGGTGGGGGAAAGGCCCGCTTTTTGGAGCAAAAAGAAAGTATGGGCTTAATGAGAAGTAAAAGCCTGAAGGAGTCAAGGCCCAGTAGTGCTGGGTGAAGAACATAGCTCAGATATGGGGATTCTGCAGGCAGAAATGGTACCAGACCAGTCTTGTAGTGTCTGAGGAGGAAATAGCATGAGGGATTGGTTTATGCAATGCATACCAAAGGGTCTGGGAATTAGAAAGGACATGACACAAAGTAGCAGAAGCTATTAAGGAGAGAGCAGTACAGAGGTATACAGGCCTACTGGGAAGGCAAGAGGGATGGACAATGGAAAGAACAACACAACCCCATCCAATGCGCTTTCTGCAGCATTGGATCGGTCTACGTTTCTGCAATACTTCCCTAGACTGGACAGCTCTTTCTCTTTACTGAGATCCAATCATCAATACTGATCTTCCTAGACTCTTTTCGATAAGCTACATGGATCATCAGCCGTGCCTCTCTGTCTGTCTGTCTCTCTCTCTCCCACAACAACCACCCAGGGCCTTAATTATGATGCACTTCTTCTTCCACCCTGGCATTGCATTGACCTACCCCAGACAAGTAGGAGCCGTCCATCCAGAAGGGGGCGCACCCCTGCCTCTCTACCTGGCCACTGCAGGTCAGCATGACTTCTCCCATCTGCTGTGCATACCTTGAAGTTACACCAGTGTGGAGCAGCTGTCTCAGCATGTCCTTGTGACACTCTGAAACACATGTAAGGCTCATAAACAAATACAACAGAGTTTACTTTACGGTGAAGTGCCCTTTCCAGGGGGAACACCCTGGTGGTTCCGCCTTCTCCATTATCCTGCACACTCCGCTTCCCTCTCTTATTGCACCGTAAATACAATTACCATAGAAAGGGATCAGACCCTGGACTATGAAGAATCTCCTCAAACCCAACAAAGCTGCCCCATGCTCGACGGGCATCTCATCGTCCAACTAGAAGAGAAGAATGAACGCCCACTCTACATCCGATTGGCAAAGCTGTCAAAAAAGTGGAAGGGCACAATTGGAACAGAAAAACAGATTCTCTCAAGATTTTCAAATCTTCACATTTTTCCTTTTCCTGAAAACAGGAGTAGGTCCCAAAGGGTAATCAGGAGGCTGGCGTATCGCACCTAAAGGTCCATCCAGGATCACGACCCAAGAGAAAACTATTCAGTGGCTGCTTCTCTTCCATCACAAAACCAAAGTGAAAGGTGAACACAGTAAGACAACCAGAAGCAGAGGCGAACGGAATAGGCTAACTTGCTTGAAAGTGAGGAAACTGTGATGAACACTGGAAGCGAATGACCAGCGTCCATTTCATACCGTCCACCATGGCCGGACCAAAGACCATGCATGCTCAGCAGGACCCACCTGCCGAACACAGCTGCCACCTGATCTTACACCAGGTGGCAGATTTACCATTAAACCACACAGCGCAGTGGAGCAACCGCAAATGCTGAGCTGCGTGAAAAGGAGAGAGGAGGAGAGCGCCATATTTATAGAATATGACACTCTACTCCCCTTTCCCCAGCGCCGGCGCTGAAATCAGCTGCCGTGCACCTCAGAGACACCCTTGCACCATGGTGCAAGTGTGTCTCCGTGAATCTAGCATATGTTTTGTACTGGAAGAGTACCCTTCTAATAAAAATGCTCTGCATAGACTGACTTTAACCCTTTTCTCTGTATGTGTGCAGTAAAGTAAAGCACACATAGAAAGTCTGAAAAGGAAGGAGAAATGAAAAGAATTCTCCTTCCTTGCTCCTACTAATAGGTGCAGTTTTTTTACACTAAGGGGCATATTTACAAGCCCCAATCTCCACCACAACATCACTTTTAGTGTCTTTGTGATGGCGATTGGGGGGTTTGCCTTATTTACAAGACAGCGTTAAGACACTTAATGTGGCTTAATGCTGCCTTGTAAATAAGGGAGCCTTTCACTCTGTACTTAATTTGAAAGGGGAGGGCAATAGGTGTTGCGGTGGGTGTTTCACCACAACACCCATTGATTTTGACGTTGACTCCTATTTAGGAAGGTAGCGTAAATAGGGGGCAGCGACAAAATTAAGACCTGGGAAAACCTAGTCTTAAACAGGCAAAATAAGGAGAAATGCTTTATTTCTCCTCGTTTTTGATGTTTCCATGTGTGCTGGGTTGTATGGCACATAGAGAAACAGCAAGTTGCCATTGATTGTTCATGTGCAGGAAGATGTCTCTTCCTGCACATAAACAATCATAAAAAAGAAAGTCATTTTGCTACTTCTATGTGTGCTGCATTAAGCAGCACACATAAAAGTTACAAAAGTTATTTAAAGATTGTTTATGTGCAGAAAGGGAGACCTTCCTGCACATAAACAATCTTATCCTCAATGACACCCTTGCACGGGTGCCTGCATTCGCACTAGGCTGCTAAGTTTAGCGCCAGGGCAGAGGGAAACGCAGGGCTGCAGCATATTGTTGTATATGTGGTGCAGCCCTGCGTTTCTGAAGTGGCGGAGCATGACGTTAAGCCAAGCAGGCTAATGCCGCACTCCGTCACTTCATTGTAAATATGCCCCTAAACCCTGTCTACTTTATTTAGTAAAAAGGGTTTAGCATCAGAAACCTTGGGTGGTTTTTGCATGAGATCGCCCATACTCCACCAATGATACGCCCCCTTGACACTAATTAATGCAAAGCAGCGCTATGCATTGCTTTGCGTTACTTTCACGCTACTTTCACATTATTTTCAAACAAGTGTAGTGCTGGAAAATAAATCAGGAAAAAAATATTTTGTGCCAATTTGAGTCACTTTCGTTATGCAAACACGGCATAAAATCTTAGTAAATCTCCCCCCAGTTCCTGCCCCATAAGGGATGTCTCAGGTTAGAACAAATACCACAGCTATCTTTGTTCACCACCAGTGGCGGCAAGCACACACAGCTTGGGGGACCACTACACTCTGTATTTTCACAAGATCACTTTAAAACTGTTTCTTGGTAACTCTGAATCTAGGTAAATCTTGTTGATCTTTTTTGCAAGAAATAATATAAAAGGTGCTCAAGAGTCTTGATTTTAACGCGAAAAGCCATATGCAGAAAACTTTGCAAACTACATTAATAGTATGTGTGACAAAACATTATGCTCGCAAGAGAAACCCCTTGTAGCCTTTTACACCCTTAGTAATTGCCTACCTCTTGAACATCCCCCTAGCCAGAGAGCAGGCAAAAGATACAGTTCCAACTTTTGTTTGCATTTCTGATTTCATGCTTTTTAAATGTAATTTTTCATCAGTTATTCATAGGAAAGTGAATGCTGAGTAAAAACAACTGATTAAAGTGCTCACGGAAGATATGTTTGATGCATTATATAATCTAGAAGAAATCAAAGGCGATATCAGATAAACAGGCTTCATCACGCAGGGAGCGACTGAGTGATCCCACTGAGCGACTGCATTATTTAGTGCAAAGCCCTGATTCGCCAGATCTCCTGGAGAGAGGCGGCATTTAAACAATGTTCACAGTGCAGCATATAAGGAGAGTCGAGATACTTAATCTGATGTGTTTTCCTCTCTATTCAGTAAAATCATATGGTGGCAAGATACAAGGTTAATAGGGTTATTCTAGCCTAGTCATTGGTTTAACTTGAGTAGCGTCCAGAGTTTTTATTTTCTCTCATACATATTTTACTGTTGGGATTTTAACTTTCATGTTTCTCCAGTATTTGTATCACATAGTTTTGATTTTGATTTTTTTTTTATAAAATTTAATTCACGGAGAAATATAAATTTGAGTTCCTAGAGTGATCTCACAGTCTAAGGGCCTATTACGACTATGGCTAGTCACAGTGGATGTCTGTGAACCGCCGGATTGGCTTGGATGGTTGTACCACCACAGGACTGCAGCAAGAATCAGGCATCTGTGATCCCACAGCGGTTGTGCAACGGTTCAAGGCTGCAATATGCTGGTGGTGCCAAGCATATTATGAGTTTCCTCACCGCCACAGTTTTAATGGCGGTGAGCTCACCATGAAAAGTGTGGTGGTGAAGAAACTGAGGGGGCCCTCCAGGGCCCCTTGTTGCATCAGGGCCTGGGGGTGCTGCCCTGTCAGTATGCACTCCCTGTTCCTGCACGGCATGGACTGCACAGTCCATGCTGTGTAGGAACGTGCTTTGGTGCTCCCATGGCAGTGCCTTTCTAAGGCTCACATGTGAGCATTTGAGAGACCGCCAAAAGCACTGCCTGCCAGACCACAAATTAACTTGTAATCTTGTGGACGGTGTGCAGACAAGTTTGGCGGTATGTCAGCTGGGTGCTTTTGTGGCAGCCCGCAGCCACACCGCCAACCTAATAATAAGGCCCTTAGTCTTAGTGAGTATTATAATAATTCATTAAAAAAGACAAGACTGACCTCTTTACAGAAGATTAATTAAATGATAACTAACCATCAAAGAGCTACAAGAATAGAAAAGAAAATAGAGCAACGGCTAGAGAGGTCAAGCTCAATGCTCGAGTCTCGGCAGGGATACACAAAATCCTGTGATTTTGGGCAAATCTGTCTTTCTGTAACACAATTGGTGCTCATGTAAAGCGCTCTGATACTTTCAGGATGAGTGTGTGCTATATAAGACTCCCCCCACCCAAAAAAAAAGAAAAAAAAAGGGAAATAAGCATTTCTACAATGAAAATCACACTATGCTGGCAGATAAGGTAATTGTTTATATTTTTTGCACAGTGACATTTCGCTGAACTTATGAATTGATTTTATGTGCATACAAGTCTGATGTTCTTCTGGAATTTCTAAAAAGTACACAATCAGAGCCAAGTAGTTTAAAGAATGGACCTTTGTCAAAATCTCAATTTTAGCATTTAGCTAATTAACTCCCATTAGCTGCGTGAGAAAAGCTGTAGTTGGAAGACAGTCTCTCTTTAAGAAATGTAAGGAACTCCTTGAGACAAGAAGAGACTATGATTTGGAATATCATACAGCTCTTATCAAGACACCTCAAAAGTATAGCCAAAATATAAAGGACTAAAATGTCGAGAAGGTGAGTGCATAAACGTAAGTACAAATATGCTATTCTTAGCTTCACATCTAAGTAACTTGAAGGTACATGTTTTCGTCAAGGTATATCTGTTAGAAGTTAGGTTTCGAAAATCAATGTATAACTACCTGGTGATATATAGCTCCTAAATATTTTGGCTATGAGATTAAGATATCTCGACATAGCCTACTCAATATTCCGCATCAACACCCAGGTGGACAATAAACCAATTTTTTTCTTTTTTCTATAACTGACACACACCAGAATTCCCCAACTCAATTATTAAAGCGAGGCATTTTGCTTAGTCCTGCTGCAGAGTACCCAACCATATTTTAGTATCATGGGAAAATTGATTTCTCTCTCAGCACCGGTAAATGACGTTTACAACGAAACTTTTTTTCCACAGGGAATCACAACGCAGTCGTTACAACGACTGCGTTGTGATTCCGCATACCATTACTCTGCAAGTCGGAACAACGACTTGCGGAGGGGGGGGGGGAAGGTGTTGGATTTAAAATCCAACACCTTCCCTACTGTCTGCACAGACTGGAGTTGGAATAGTAAATTATACTATTCCAACATCCAGCACCCCCCCCCCCCCCCTCCGCAAGTCGTTGTTCCAACTTGCAGAGTAATGGTATGCAGAATCACAACGCGGTCATTACAACGACCGCGTTGTGATTCCCTGCGGGAAAAAAGAATGTGGGATAAGGAGGCATATTCCTCAGCACCTCGAATCCTCACGTTTGCAACCGTCTAGTAGTGCAGGTGATTTCAATGTAGCCTAAGAGCGTTATGTTTTTTGACACCCTCAGAAAAGGGTCTTGGATTACTCTGCAAAACTCCAAATTGTGGGCCTGGGGTCTCTGATGTGAGCATGGAAATGCATTATTCAGCACGTTTACCAACAGTGCACAGTTTCCATAATGTCCATCATTTGCATAGATTTCAGTTGCACTTGTAATCCCCCTAATTAGTATGAGGGCATGATGGGTTTGCTTAGGCAGGACTAATGGCTTTGAGTATGACATAAGCAGCCACCAAACTCATCTAATGTACGTATTTATTCCCTTCCCTATTTCCCTGTACGTTAACCCGCCTAATATACAAAGCGAGGATTAGAAATGACATAATACCCACTTTGACCCCAAATGACATTACAAGTTTGATCACTTGCTCTGCCTATGACTTATCAGATCCTCAGGTGTTCTACAATAAAATTAATTTATCAAAGTGTCATTAATTGCAGTGTTCTACAGTAAAATTGAGGAGATTGTTGTAGAGTCAAATGTTGTACAATGGACTATTGTAGAGTGTAATACAGTGCAGTGGAGGTGGAGTGGAGTGGGGTACAGTGAGATACAGTCTAGTAGAGTGGAGTTGCATACATTACTGTACCGTGTTGATGGTTTGACAGTGGAGTAGAGTGAAGTAAAGGCTGGTACAGTGGAGTGGAGTAGAGTTGAGTGGAGTGGCATAGCATACTGTGTACTAAAGTATAATAAGTGTATTATTGTGTCAGACAGTAGAGTGGCATGGACTGGATTATAGTGTAGTAGAGTACAGAAAAGTCTTATAAATTGGTGTGTCATCTCGTAGAGTACAGCATAGTGCTGTGTCACAGAGTATTGAAAAGTGTTGTATAGTTTAATCAACTGTTGTAGAATAGAGTGTACGCACATAGACTGAACTCTACAGTTAGACAGTTCAGTGTATGGGGACAGAGTGAAGCAGAGTCCTATAGTGTGCCATAAAGTGGAGTACAGTTTTATAGAGTGGAGTTATAGAGAGTGGAATACAGTGGAAAAGCATACCGTGCATTGGCGTACACTGTAATGATGTGTAGTAGAGTACCTACAGTTGAATACCATACAATGTAATAGTATACAGTGTAGTGTACAAGAGTGGATTGGCATACAGTGGAATAGCCTGCAGTGGAGTGTTGTGGAGTGGAGAGGCATAGAATGGAGCAAGATATATTGAATTAGCGTACAGTGGAGTTCCGTATATTGAAGTGGAGAAGCATAGACTCAAGTAAACAGTGGAGTGCTATTTCGTATATTGTGTGAAGGTGTTGTAGAGAGGAGTAGAGTGTTGGACAATAGAGAACATGGCCATAGACATGAATAAAAATGTTTTAAATGGGTGTACGTGTAGTACAGACTAGAAGAGTGGTTTAAAGTCTGGTAGTGTTTTGTAGAGTGGAGTTATATAGAGTGGAGGAGGGTACAGTGGAGTGGCATAGAGTGGAGTACGGTAAAGTGGAGTGCTATAAAGTGGGATAGAATATATTATGGTGTGCAGATTAACGCAAGGCAACGATTTGCACTGCATTGTGTTTCTCTGCATGTACCAAACAAAGCAGAGCGACGCATGGTGGACTTGCATTGTTTGGTAAATCTTATGCAAGTATAGCGTTGCCCTTATGATAGTATGTGTAACACAAAAGTAATGCAAAAGCATCCCAAGTTTTTCCTTCATGTTCCATTGTGTCACAGTATATCACTGTAAGTTAGCGGTATCTCGTGGTACTTGCTGTTGACAAGCCATTGCATAATTGGCTAATGTCTGCCTTTCCAGGCATGATTTTTTTTTACACTTTTGGTGTGTTGTGGTTTAAGCCTTAAATACAGGTATTTTGAGATATATTTACAAAGAAATGACGCAGCACAGCACAGCCCTGCAAGCAATTTAGCAGCACCACACTGCATCCTTTAAAAAATGCAGGGGCACTCTGTATACACAAGAACATAGTGCACCCCAGTGTTTTCCCTAGCGCCGGCACTAAAAAAGCTGCCTGTTGCCAATGCAGGCACCATTGCTCCATGGTGCAAGGATGCCTGCATTGCAGGGATGATTATTTATGTGCTGGAAGGGAATTCCATAGTAAAGAGCCACATTGCTTTAACATTGATGAGGAATTGTATACTTATATTAAAACCATGTTCCATAGTAAACACTCTCCAGAGAGAGTAGTATGAAATAATTCTTTATTTTTACACAATTAAAAGGGTTAATAATGTTTACTAGCATTATACACTTTAAAAAAAATGCACTTTGTTTTTTGCACTTTCGAAAAATTGCACTTTATTTCTTTTGTTGATACACTGTAAGAGGCACATGCTTTTTAACCGTTCTTCTAATAATTAGGGTAAGTTTATAAGGGGCACTATCCTGGAAAATAATTAGTTTGATTAGTAAAGTATTTGTAAAGTATTTATGCTTATTAAAATATTGAAATCATTTATTAAGAAAAACATTCATGGAGTTGGAAAATGAAATATTTATGAATGTTTATTGGGAGATATAATAAATGAAAGAGAGCAATAAAAATGTATGAACAGTAAAGCTACATTATATTAAGGAATGAAGGTATTTGAAAGTTACAAAATGGCGCTGATTTATCTTGCCACAGTGTATGGTCTTGTTATATTGTTCCTTCTTCTATTTTTACTGTTGAAAAATAGAAACACATATAATGAATTGTAACAATGGTGCTCGTCAGTTCAGACTCGTGCCTTTTGCTTAAATGGTGTAAATCTGTTCAGTAGTTCCTGAGAAAATTAGAGTTAAAAGTACATATATATCTATGGCCTCGGAGGATCCGCGCACCCTATGCGCACCCTATGCGCACCCTGAGCGCCCCCTCTGCGAACTTTGCGTGCACCCTCCCAAGCACGCGTTGAATGTTAATTGGCTGTCAAGTCTCTGTCAACATTCGAAACCAGGAAATGTTGGCAGCCGTTTTGTGCCTCGGTAGAAGCGAGGCTGAGGAAGTAAGGGAAATAAGTGTGTGAAAGATGTAAAGGGGGCAGGGTAGAAATACTCTGACCCTCTAGTGTTGCTTAGGGGTTCCCAGAAGGACCCCCCGGGAACCCCTTTTAAAAAAAAAAAAACGGTAAAATGCGCACAGGGTGCGCGGATACGGCCGTAAAAAAAAAAACTGAAGCGCAGGCTTTTGCGCTTCCTTAATAAGTAGCCCCCGGGGTGCCAATTCCCGGGGGCAAAATGTGTAAAAATTTAAAAGGGGGGCCCAAGGGGCCCCCCAGCCCCGGGGACCGCTACCCCCGGGGCTACAAAATAAATAGGGTGGGGGGGCTGAATGGCCCCCCCAAGCCCCGGGGACCACAACCCCCTGGGGCTTTATTGATTGAGGGAGGGGGGCTGCGTGGTCCCCCTCCTGGAGCCCTCAAGGGCCCTGGGGACCGCCACCCCCCAGGGCCGGCTCCTGCAGTGTTCTGGGGTGCCCACCCCTAGGACACTGTTGTTTGCTATGAGAGGGCGGGAGTCTCCCGCCCTCCCATAGCAAACTTTGTTTGGATTTTGACAGAGAGAGCAGGGAAACCTGTTCTCTCTTTCAAAGTCCAAACCATATTGCTTTTCCACACGGGGAGCTGCATGTCAGCAGCTCCCCATGTTGAAAAGTAATGCCGGCTCCCGAAGGACGCAGGGAGCCGGCTGGCACCGTGGGGGCATTGTGGCTCCTCCCACGGTCCCCAACGTTTTTTATAAGCCCAGGGGGATGGGGTCCCCGGGGATAATAAAAATTAGTGATAGGGGCTATTTTTTTTTTTACTGTAAAATTAGGAGTAGCGCATCCTAACGCGTTGGGCGCACGATTTCTCTCGCGTAGGGTGCACGGTTCCTAGCGCGTTGGGTGCGCCAATCCAAGGATAAAAACCTGAAATTTTTGGGAGATAAACATCAAGTTTAAGTGTTTTGTTCTTGAGTGGCTCTAAAAAGAGCTGTTGCCTTCATTGAGAGTTTTGGTACTTATAAGTAAGTACCTATTCAGAGTCTAAAGTTGTTGAGGAAGACTCTGTTTCCTTCATCAGTAAAGTGTACTCCATCTCTCCTATACATCTCTTGCATATGAAAGCGCAGATTGTTATTGTAAATGGACATCATTCTATAGTCTCGGAGAAAAGCAGAAACGGATTTATTCACATGTTTCCTAGCTTTCTCAATCTGTGGACAAAAATGATTGGACCAGTTCCATTTCTGCCTTTGGCATATTTTAGAATACACAAAGGCAGTTTTGGGAAAAAGTGAAATCAATTCTGCAAAGGTGTCCTTCATAAGAATTTCCAGACCTACCCCAGTCAAAGTGCCTAGGTCGTTGCCACCACCATGCACTATTATGAGGTCAGGGTATTGGAGATGTACAAAGGATTTTACCAATAGCATCAATTGGTGCCACTTTAACCCTCTCTGTCCAATCCATTTAATGTCTACATTTGGCAAACCTAGGTCTTTGTGAATGCCTTTGTTTTCTGCATACCTTTGGCTCCAGAAAATATAGCTGTGTCCCACAATCCACACTCTTAAGCATCTTGAAGGGAGGTCTGGATGCACTCAGATGGTCTCTGTAAATGAAATGGCAGTTTGAAAAGTAAGATTTTTCTAAAGTGGTGGGTAAGATGCAGTTTTGAAAAAAGACAAGAAATCATTGGTTGTTTGACAACCTTCTACACTGAAAACTAGGGTGCATGTTTCTGTTTTTAAACGCATGATTCTTATTGGTTAACAAAAACTGATTGAAAGGAACATTATATGTGATAAGCTGATATGTTGAAAAGTCAAGCACACTTGCTGTTTTGATTAGCATCATTGTGTGCTGAACTTGTGACCTGTGTGCTCAGTTAAGTGTTTCATGACCTGTTTCTATGGTAACAGGCAGAAGGCAGATTGGGGGTCGGGTTCAAATTTATGTCATTTGGAAAGGGTTGAAATGTTTAACCAACAGAAATGTGTGTTAGCTTTTAAATTAATGTGGGAAGGAATGTGATTTGGTGTTTACATGTATATGTGTGCAAAATGAGAGAGAAACTTTGCCATTCTTTGGTTTTGCTGACAGGTGCACAGTGCAGAGATTCTGTATAAGAAAACCTGGTGTGTGACTGACATACTTCTTAATCTACAAAACAACTTGAAAGGTGAGTTATTTGATTGTGAGGGGATGTATGTGGTCTATTTTGATTTTAATCAAGCTAATGTATTTCTCCTGCTAAAGTGCAGGGAGTACATTTTTTTGTCTACAATCTTATTGACAGTGTGTGTGCATGTAGAAACCATTCTATGATAAGCATTTGTGTTTTTCATGTGTTTGCAGACAGGTAACTGTGCTGTTTTTATGTTTGGTAGAATTAGAAACCAGTCATTGTTTGTGTATTTGCAAAATGAGTCATGTTTCTACAATAAAATGTAGTACTTCTTCTAGATTAAGAAATGTGTTTTGGTACAGTGCAAGGGATAGTGTTGTTTGTCTAAAATCACACAGTGAGTCTGTGTGCATTTAGGAATCATTTTGAGATAAACATTTTGGTACTAATGTGCAGTAGAACATTTTCTGCAATGTGTGCAGTCACTTTACATCTTGTAGACTAGTGAATGTATTTTGTACAAGGGATAGTTGGCTGTCTACAATCGCACTGTGAGTCTGTGTGCATTTGGGCAACTATTGTAAGAAAAGCATTTGGTAACATCATGTATTTGCTTGCAGATTACTGCTTTAAAATGTGGTTTGTTGTCAAGTTTGAGTAGCATTAGAGGCCAGTCATTGCTTGTGCAATTGCAAAATGAGTCAGGCTTTCATAGTAGTGAGCAGTATTGAAATATGTAGAATGTGTGCAGTCACCTTACCCCTTCCACAGTAGTGAATGAGTTTTAGTAAACTCCTAGGGATAGTGTTGCTTGTCTAGAATCACACTGTGAGTCTGTGTGCATTTGGGTAAACATTGTGAGAGAAGCATTTGGTAACATCATGTATTTGCTGACAGATAACTGTTTTAAAACCTGTCATGTTGTCAAGTTTTAGTAGCATTAGAAGCCAGTCTTTGCTTATGCATTGATAAAATGAGTCAGGCTTTGACACTAAAGTACAGTACTGAAATATGTAGATTGTGTGCAGTCCCCTTACTCCTTCCAGAGTAGTGAATGTGTTTTGGTGAAGTCCAAGGGATAGTGTTGCTTGTCTAGAATCACACTGTGAGTCTGTGTGCATTTGGTCAACCATTGTGAGAGAAGCATTTGGTTATATTGTTTATTTGCTGACAGATAACTGTTTTAAAACCTGTCATGCTGTCAAGTTTTAGTAGTATTAGAAGCTAGTTATTGCTTATGCATTCATAAAATGAGTCAGGCTTTGACACTAAAGTGCAGTACTGAAATATGTAGATTGTGTGCAGTCTCCATACCCCTTCCAGAGTAGTGAATGTGTTTTGGTAAAGTACAGGGGATAGTGTTGCTTGTCTAGAATCACACTGTGAGTCTGTCTGCGTTGGGCCAACCATTGTGACAGAAGCATTTGGTAACATCGTGTATTTGCTGACAGATAACTGTTTTAATACCTGTGATGTTGTCAAGTTTTAGTAGCATTAGAAGCCAGTCTTTGCTTATGCATTGCTAACATGAGTCAGGATTTGACACTAAATTACAGTACTGAAATATGTAGATTGTGTGCAGTCCCCTTACTCCTTCCTGAGTAGTGAACGTGTTTTGGTAAAGTACAGGGGATAGTGTTGCTTGTCTAGAATCACACTGTGAGTCTGTCTGCTTTGGACCAACCATTGTGATAGAAGCATTTGGTAACATCGTGTATTTGATGACAGATAACTGTTTTAAAACCTGTCATGTTGTCAAGTTTTAGTAGCATTAGAAGCCAGTCATTGCTTATGTATTGATAAAATGAGTCAGGCTTTGACAATAAAGTACAGTACTGAAATATGTACATTGTGTGCAGTCCCCTTACCCCTTCCAGAGTAGTGAATGAGTTTTGGTAAAGTCCAAGGGATAGTGTTGCTTGTCTAGAATCACACTGTGAGTCTGTGTGCATTTGGGAACCAGTGTGAGAAAAGCATTTGGGTACTTCATATCTTTGCATACACATAACTGCTTAAAAACCTTTCCTGTTCTCAAGTTTTGGTAGAATTCGAAGCCAGTCATTGCTTATGTATTCACCCAGGAACTCTCCTTGCAATACTGTAAACATTCAGTTAATATCCAAATAGTAATGGAGTGCGGCAGACCTTAGCACATGGATTGATTCAAACGCCTATCCACTATGCATGCAGTCCTCTAACCATCTACACACATGTCTTTCACACCTTCCATTCCTCAGTCAATATCCATACACTTCCAGGAAACACCCTGTCACTACCCTTGCACTCCTCTACTGATCCATTCAGCACCATGTACTAATCCATTCACTGTGCGAAAACCCAACCACTTATAAATTCATTCAGGCACTTTCCTTGCAGTACTCTAATTATTCAGTCAGTACCCAAGTACTCATTCAGTGACCAGGCCTTAGCACATGGACTGCTTCAAACCCCTATCCACTATGCAGGCAGTCCTCTAACCATTTACACATTTGTCTTTCATAACTGCAATTCCCCAGTCAGTATCCATACACTTCCAGCAAACATCCTGTCACTCCCCTTGCACTCCTCTAGTGACCCATTCAGCACCATGTACTAATCCATTGACTGCACTAAAACCCAACCACTTATAAATTCACAGAGGCACTCTCCTTGTAGTACTCTAATGATTCAGTCAGTACCCTGGTACTTATGTAGTGAACCCGGACTTAGCACATGGACTACTTCAAATGTCTATCCACTATGCATGCTTGCCTCTAACCACCTACACAATTGTCTTTCAGACCTTCAATTGCCCAGTCACTATCTATATACTCCAATAAACACCCTGTCACTCCCCTTGCACACCTCCAGTAATTCATCCAGCACCATGTACTACTCTATTCACTGCGCCAAAACCCAAAAACTTAAAAGATTCATCAAGGTATTCTCCTTGCAGTACTCTAATGATTCAGTAAGTACCCAGGTACTCATGCAGTGACGCAGGTCTTAGCTTATGGACTGCTTCAAACATCTATCCAGTATGCATGCAGGCCTCTAACCACCTCCACACTTGTCTTTCACACCTTCAATACCCCAGTCAGTATTCATACAGTTCCTGCAAACTCCCTGTCACTCCCCTTACACTTCTCCAGTGACCCTTTCAGCACCATGTACTAATCCATTGACTGCACCAAAATCCAACCACTTATAAATTCACCGAGGCACTCTCCTTGTAGTACTCGAATGATTCAGTCAGTACCCAGGTACTTTTGCAGTGAACCCGGCCTTAGCACATGGACTACTTCAAATGTCTATCCACTATGCATGCAGGCCTCTAACCACCTACACAATAGTCTTTCACACCTTCAATTGCCCAGTCAGTATGTATATACTCCAATAAACACTCTGTCACTCCCCTTGCACACCTCCAGTAACTCATCCAGCACCATGTACTAATCTATTCACTGAGCCAAAACCCAAAAACTTAAAAGATTCATCCAGGCACTCTCCTTGCAGTACTCTAATGATTCAGTCAGTACCCAGGTACTCATGCAGTGACCCACGCCTTAGCCCATGGGGTGTTTCAAACGTCTGTTCAGTATGCATGCAGGCCTCTAGTCACTTACACACTTGTCTTTCACTTCTTCAATTAACTAGTCAGTATCTATAAACTCCAGTAAACACTCTTTTAGTCCACTTGCACACCTCTAGTGACTCCTCTGGCACTATTTAGTAATCTATTCACTGCACCAAAACACAAAAACTTAAAAAGATTAACCCAGGCACTCTCCTTGTAGTAGTGTAATGATTCAGTCAGTACCCAGGTAATCATGCAGTGTCCGAGGTCTTAGCTCATGGACTGTTTAAACGTCTATGCACTATGAATGCAGGCCTCTAGTCACCTACACACTTGTCTTTCACTTCCTCAATTAACTAGTCAGTATCTATATACTTCAATAAACACCCTGTCACTCATCTTGCACTCCTCCAGTGACTGATTCAGTACCATTTACTAATCTATTCACTGCGCCAAAACCGAAAAACTTAAAAGTTTCACCCTGGCCGTCTCCTAGCAGTAGTTTAATGATTCAGTCAGTACGCAGGTACTCATGCAGTGAACCATGCATTACCACATGGACTGCTTCAAAGGTCTATCCAGTATGCATGCAGGCTTCTAACCTACTATGCACTTGTCTTTAACAGCTTGAATTCCTCAGTCAGTATCCATGTACTTCCAGCAAACACCCTGTCACTCCCCTTGCACTCTTCCAGTGACTTATTCAGCACCATGTAGTAATGCATAAACTGCGCCAAAACTGAAACACTTATAAATTCACCCAGGCACGCTTCTTGCAATAGTCTAATCATTCAGTCAGTACCCAAGTACTAATGGAGTGAGGCAGGCCTTAGCACATGGATTGATTCAAACGTGTTTCCACTATGCATGGAGGCCTCTAACTACCAACACAATTGTCTTTCAGACCTTCAATTTCCCAGTCAGTATCTATAAACTCCAATAAACACCCTGTCACTTCAATTGCACACTTCCACTGACTCATTTGTCACTATGTACTAATCTATTCACTGTGCCAATTCCCAAAAACTTAAAAAGATTCACCCAGGCACTCTCCGTGCAGTACTCTAATGATTCAGTCAGTACCCAGGTAGTTTTGCAGTGACCCAGGTGTTACTCCATGGACTGTTTCAAACGTCTATCCACTATGCATGCAGGTCTATAGCCACTTACACACTTGTCTTTCACACCTTCAATACCCTAGTCAGTATTCATACAGTTCCCGCAAACACCCTGTCACTCCCCTTATACTTCTCCAGGGACTCATTCAGCACCATGTACTAATGTATTTACTGCGCCAAAAAACAAATACTTATAAATTCATCCAGGCAGTCTCCTTGCAATACTCAAATCATTCAGTCAGTATCCAAGTACTATTGGAGTGAGGCAGGCCTTAGCACATGGATTTATTCAAACGCCTATCCACTATGCATGTAGGTCTCTAATCACCTACACACTTGTCTTTCACACCATCAATATCCCAGTTAGTATCCATACACTTTTAGCAAACACCTTGTCACTCACCCAGAGTCTCTCCTTATAGTACTGTAATCATTCAGTCAGTAAGCATGTAGTCTTTCAGTGAGGCAGGCTTTAGGGCATGAACTGCTTCAAAGTAGTATGCACTATGCATGTAGTGTTTTAACCATCGTCACACTTGTGCTTCAGGGCTATAATTTCTTAGTCAGTATTTATATAAAATGTGTTTGTATAGTAATAGAAAAGTATAAATTTTAAAGTTATTAATATACATTTATTTGTGATTTTTTTTTACAGATAGTTTTTCACCATTAAAATAGAGAAATCATGCCAGAAAAAAAAAGAAAAAGAAAAGAACAGAGAAAGGAGAGTTACTTGAAGAAAAATCAACCACAAGTATTAAATGAACAACATAATGTGGCTAAAAAGAAAAAATCTTCTGGTGAGATCACAAAGCAATTTATTAAAAATGTTTGTAAGACCAGACAGAATGTACAGAATGCTGAAACCTCTGAGAATGCTTAAACTAGAAAAAATATTCAAAATAATAGGAAAATCAAAAAAGCAAATGGACAGTCAAAGGAGACGAAGTATGGTAAAAGAAGGCAAAATCAGTATGAGGAAATACGCAAAAAAATATTTTACAAGAGAGTAGTGCATAATTTGCTGAAAGATGTGAAGAAATATAAAAAGAGAGCTCTATTTTATAAAAAGTAGAAGTATATTGAAACCATTGTTGAAAGGCTTTTGAAGTAAAAAGGAAACTATTTATTTTAGTATTAACAGAATTCGATCACTAGATAAAGCAATCCATTTAATGAAGGCCAAAAGTAGGAGGAAAAGAGTAATTAATAGAACACATTTTTGTGATTTTATTTGGGAGAATGGAAACACAGTTCCAGTTCAGAGCCTTTCTTTAATGAAGAGAGTTATTTACAGAGCAATAATTTATTGCATGCAGTTGACACCAGTGGGCGAGGTTATGAGGTTAGAGATGGTTGTCCAATTGACAAAGAGAAAATGGTTGAAAGAAATGTATAAGAAGTGATAGCTGATGAAGTTCTAGGGAGACGTCCTAAACACCCTGTGTACACTTGGGATTGCAGTAGTATTTGTAGTGTACGACAAGAATCTATTGATAAATTATGTCGTTTTTTACGAGCATATAGTAAAAAAAGTGTTAAATAAAAGATTAAGGTGTTGCAAGGACTAGACCCTTGCAGAGTGAGAAAAAATACTGGTTTGCAAGGTCATTCTCTGGCTTTTCTTTCTAGGAAAGTTTGTCAAAGTGTTTTTCACCATTTCAGGATGTTGACAGTACATCATACTCAAATGCAAAAGTTAGTGAGAAGATTGTATTATGCAAAAAGTCCAGCACTAAAGTTAAATGAGTTGAACAGTGCTCTTTTGCGTGGGTCAGTATCAGATGTGAAGAAGGTTTGTAATGATATTGAGTTTTGTTACTTTGGTCCTCAGCAAGAGAGTGCAAAAACTGACACATTAGTAGAACAAAATGTTGAAGACAATGTAGAACCCGTGATTACAAAAAGTTTTGAAGATCAAATCACAAAGTTTAAGGTAATTTCAGGTGAAAGACCAAATGTTTCTTGTATTTGTTGTCGGCGAAGTCACTATAAAAATCAGACTAGGAGTGTCAATCTGTATTTAAAAAGTGAAATAGAAAATAATGATAAGTGGAAGGAATTTGCAACTTATTTGTTGGTAGAGGATTGTTTTGATTTGGGATCTGAGCAGCGTATTTGCAAATATTGTTTAACCGATTAGATGAGAATAAAATGCCTGCTAGAGCTATTCATAATAATCTAGAGTTGGTTGCTATTCCTCCAGAGCTGATAGATTTAAATACATATGAGTCTATTCTCAATCAGTGTGCACCCGTTTCAGGCTATTGTTCGTATGGAGCCTAAAACAGGTAAATTACCTCCATCAGAGTTACAAAGAGGATTGAAAGGAAGAGTTGTGTATTTACCGTTAGATTTAAAGAAAAACATTGAAACTATTGGTGTAGACCATGCAGAAAATGAACCACTAGTCATTCTAGTTAATGGTGTTCCTACTAAGAATAAGAAAATCTGGCAAGAGTTAGTGGATGTTAGAAAAGTGCAAAAGGCATCATTGTATCTGATAAAAAATAATGAGTACTATAGAAATGTGTTTGTAGGAGAAGAAGAAATAGTTTTAGCAGAAGATACTGAAACATTAAGTGGACAAATTGAAAAAGTGGACATGTCCAGATGTGAAGAAATCTATGAACATTACAGTGTACATCCACTTAATTCCAAAGAGGTGATGGGGAATACGATTGAGTTGATCCAAATGAAAAAAGCAAGAGGAAGTCCCATGAGTGTATGGGAAGAGAGCTTGGAAGCCCGTTGTTTCCCGCAGTTGTTTCCAACAGGAAAAGGTGGACGATATGATGAACGTCCTGTGCAGATTCCTGCATCTGAATATCGGACAACAAGATTATATGCAGAAGAACCAAGATTTCGACAATGTATCCCTTATATATTTCATCTTCTGTTTGAAAGTGACTTGTCTGGATTTTCAAATGCAGTAAATCACATTTTAAAAACTGGAATGCATCTGCAAAATGTAACTGCAAAGGATTTTGTGGATAAAGTGCATCAGAGAGATGATCATTTAGAATCTCAGTTGATTAATCTGATGACATGTCAGTGTGGGACTAATGAATATTGGTACCGTCGTCATGGAGAAATGAAATGTATGCTACGGAACTTAGGAACTCTTACATGGTTTGTAACACTAAGCTGTGCTGAGTATGCTTGGGATTATTTACTTGAATTTCTTCGAGAGGCAAATCCATTTAGAATCTCAGTTGATTAATCTGATGGCATGTCAGCGTGGGACTAATGAATATTGGTACCGTCGTCATGGAAAACTGAAATGTATGCTACGGAACTTAGGAACTCTTACATGGTTTGTAACACTAAGCTGTGCTGAGTATGCTGGGGATGATTTACTTGAATTTCTTCGAGAGGCAAATCCCAATATAAAAAATATTGAATACAAGAGACCTGGAGAATTGTCCTCTTTGGATCCTGTTAATGTATGCAGATATTTCAATCATAGATTTGAAGCTATGATGTATTTCATCTGCAATAAAAAAAATCCTCCTTTTGGAGAAGTTGTGGATTTCTTTTGGAGACAGGAGTATCAAGCAAGAGGTGCTCCTCATAAACATATGTTGCTATGGCTCAAGGACGCCCCCAAATTTGGAACAGATTCAGATGATACTGTTTTGTCTTTCATTGAAGATTATGCCATATGTGCCATACCCAATAGCAGAGAAGATAAACACTTAAAACAACAAGTCTTACGATTCCAAAGCCATAGGTGTGGATAAGTTCTATACCAAATGTCGTTTTGGATTTCCACGTCCTGTATTATCCAAAGGAAGAGTGAACAGTTATGCAACATACCATCACAAGAAAGTCTACGAAAAATACCTACAACTTAAGAAGAAGCAAAGAGTCAAAATACATAAATGACTACAGTCCAGTTATTTTATCCATGTGGAGCGCTAACATGGATATTCAGTATGTTGCGGACAATTCCATTGCTGTTGCTCAATTATGTAACATCCTACATTACCAAATCAGAAAGACAGAATTGAAAGAAATGTGGGAAGAGATTTCTCAAAAGAAGACTCTAAGTGAGAAATTATACAGTTTGAGTTTGAAGGTGTTATCGCATCGTGAAATTGGAGCATATGAATGCTTAGATTGGTTATCATCTGCAAGTCTATACTCCAAAAGTAGAAGAATCATTTGGGTGAGTCTAGGTCTTGCAGCAATGCGAAATCAGGTACTGAAATCTTTTCAAGAAATTGAATATTTAGCAGATAAAGAACCAGAAAGTACAGATATTTTGAAAACGAATATGTTGGACACACATTACCCAAACAGAAGTCATCATCTTGAGAACATGTGTCTCTATGAAGTGCTGCAAAACTATAATTTTAAACGGAATACTACAGAGAACATCAATGATGGAAAATATGCAGTGATTGGTTCCGAAGGATGTTTGGTGAAACAAAGGAAAGGAAATTTAATTAATCACAGGAAACTGAGTTGCAACACTGCTGATAAAAGGAAATTTTACTATTTAGCCCTTTTGCAAATGTTCAAACCATGGCGTTCAGAACTGGAATTACTTGGAGATTTTCAGAGCTATGAAGATTCATTTAATGCTTGTAAAGATAGTATACAATGCAGTGCTTTTGCAAATTATGTGAAAATGTTGAATAATGAAATTGATCAAGAAGCTGCAATTGCAGCTGAGATTGCTAGAGACAGTTCTCAAGACAGTCAAAGTTCTGCTGCACTGAGTCAAGATCCACTAGGACAACCAATTGTTGAAAATGAAGCAGCAATTGCCATGAATGAGGTGGAAACAGCAATATATCAAGCTCAAGAAGATGTAATACAGTTAGGAAACTTGGAAGAACAACTAAGTGTTGAACAGAAACAAAGATATCAACAAGTGAAAGAGCAGATTGATCATGGATTACTTCATGAAAAGAAAGGGTGCTCATGAACATCATTTAAACCTATCCGAATGTATGTGAGTGGTCAAGCTGGAACAGGAAAAAGTTTCTTAATTAAAGTAATTACAAGTTATCTGCAGAGAACAACTGAGTCGCATTTGTCTTGTGTTGTCACTGCTCCAACTGGGTTGGCAGCACATAACGTTAAAGGTATTACTTTACATTGTTTACTAATGCTACCAGTAGAGCATGAGAACAAATTGGAATACCACAAGCTATCTGGAGAAGCTTGTTGTGAAGTTTCAAGAGTCCTGTAGAAAAGGAAACTTCTCATTATTGATGAGGTAAGCATGGTCTCAAACTTGATGCTTGTCTTTGTGCATTTAAGAATGCAGCAAATTCTTATAACAGAGTATGACGTTTTATTTGGAGGAAAACACGTCATAGTTTTTGGAGATCTACTGCAACTGACTCCGGTAAAAGGGCAACCAGTATTTAAAACACTTGCACATGAAGATACCAGAAAGTCTCTTGGTAGTGTTGGTAACGTGAACATTTGGACATATTTTGAATACAAAGAACTGACAAAAAATATGCGACAGGCAAATGATGGTGAATATGGAAGTATTCTTCAAGATATAAGAATTGGACTTCTGACAGAACATGGCAAACAAGCTTTGCAGAGTCGATTACTTTCCAATTTGTTTCCAAATGAAAATGTAGTTCCTGAGAAAGTGTACATGAAAATTTCAGAAAATAAATCAGTGATCTGCTTAATGCCAACACTGCGCGAGTGTTCTATATTCAACAAAGAACTATTGAAACTGGAAAATTAAGAAATTATAAAAATGGAAGCCATCGATAAAATAGAGCATGAAGGAATCACTATTATTTTGACGGGAAAATTGAAAACAAAACTGGATTCTTTAGAAAAAAGATATCTAAAACGTCTGGTTTAGAAAAGACTCTATATGCATGTGTAAACTGTCGGGTAATTTTAAGGCGTAAATGGATGTAGAAAAAGGTTTGGTTAATGGAGCAATGGGTAAAGTGGTGGATTTTGTTAATTATCAGAAAAAAGAAGGCATTGAATTTTTAAAAATTAAATTTGATCAGATTGAAGAAGTTAAAGAAATTGGTCGTTGTTCAGTTTGTTTTTTGCTTGTTAAAGATTTATATGTCCGTAGGAAACAATTTCCATTTTCTCTGGCATAAGCAGTGACTATTCATAAATCTCAAGGAGTAAATGTAGACAGTGCATTGGTGAACATTGGATCTACTGTGTTTAAAGAGGGTATGGCATATGTTACTTTGTCGCGAGTCAGAACATTATCTGGTTTGTTTTTGATTGATTTTGATGACACAAAGGTTACTGCAGATGCAAACTGTGTAAAAGAGTATAATAGGTTAAGAAGGGCGTATGCTCCCAATTTAGGTCAATATCCTGTATTTGAAAAGCGTGTGGTTGGTCGAAAAAGAAGGTTTGAGAATATCTGTACTGAAGGTGTAGAGAAGGGAAAAGAACAAGATAATGGTGTGATAGCAAGTAAAAAGAAAAAGGACACTATTGAAGAGATTGATGGTTATCAGTTTGAAAATAGTTCAGGTGTCAACTGCTATGCTAATGTAGTGGTCAATGTTGTTTTTTATCTTGAAGGTTTGCTAGAACAAATTATGCAGAATCGGGAAAAAAGATTTTGTTCCTTGTTGCATTCTGTTTATGAAAAATTGACCACAGATACAAGTAAAATACAAACTGTTTCAGATGTTCGTAATCTTTTGGATGTGTGTTCTGGTTCTACACAATTTACGCAAAATATCCAACAAGATGCTCAGGAATTTTTTATGTATATGCTTACCATTTTTGAAAATGAAGGTGTAGAAATAGAAAATATTTTTGGCCTTTGTTACAAATGGGAACATCATTGCGAAAATTGCATGTATACATCTAGCACTAATGTAGACACTGAAAGATTTCTATATTTAACATTACCGGACTGTAAATCAGTGTCTTTCAATAAATTAGTTAAAGGTGCAAATCAAAACATGGAGTGTAGCCAATGTAAATCAGAAATGTTATCCACATTATTTTTAACAAAATATGGACAATATATGATTTTAATGTCGCAACGTTGTACAGCTGATGGAGGAAAATTGAATACTTTAATAAAGCAATTTGTAGCAACACAACTATCAATATCAGGAAGGACTTTTATAGCAATTGCAATCATTTTCCATGATGGTCCTTCAACAACATCTGGACATTACACTGCCTATCTAAAATGTGACAAAGGCTGGACACTTTGTAATGATGCCCAGTTGGTTTTCAAACAAAGTTTGCCTAGTGAATTACCAAATTCCTACCTTATATTTTTAAAGCCAAAGTTTTAGGAAGATAATTCACTCTCTGAGGAATTTATTATTGTAATTTAATAGGATTACCATTGGACAATTTACATAAAAAGGAGTGCAAAAATACCATTTGACCTCAAGGAAAGGTATATGTTTGAATTATGGACTTTTTTGTGCTCATTGACTTGGTGAATATTTTAAAGCAACAACATTTACAGTTTTTATAAGTTAAAGTTATAAAATTTTGTTAGCCATAAGCATTTCATATATGTGTGATTTGTATTTTCTGGTATTTTACTGAGAGTAGCATGTTGTTTTGTTTTAAACAATCTTTTTAATTGTTTTTTTTTGCCCGCTGTTATGTGATGAGTACGATTGAAATCACTATTTCTAGTGAAATTCAATATATTCTGAGAACAGCAAAAAAGGCAAACAAATTACTTTGTTTAAATTATGTTGTGTTCTAAAAATGTAATATTACATGTTATAACTATTTTTTCTTTTCTTTCACATATCCTAATTCTAAAATAAAGAATGTACCCCAATTTACATTACAAAAAACATCTGAAAAAAATGTGTACCATTTTTTATTTCTATTACTGTGAAGGTAAGTTTAGCTAAGTATTAATATGTACAATGGGCAGATCTGCAAGAAGCTACAAAGTTTGAATACGTTTTTCAAAACACCCTGTTTATACCTATGTAGTTTTTGAATCTCCCTGTCATAGGATATCATGTGACCTGCAAAAAAACTGATTTGAGTGGTTCATAATATTTCCCATTGTACCTATTGAAGGACCGCAATCATTTTAATCATTCTTCTTTGAGCATCTTTGCAGACAAAACTGTGTGCTTCCCTTCTATCATTCGCAAGCAATTTTCCAAACAGATATATGTCACTTTTTGTAACATAGTTATAGCGCAAGACACTCTTTCATATTTACAAAGAGAGGAAAAGGCACTCTGTGTACCTTTTCTTCTCCATGTAAATACAACCTCATCATACACACCACTTTGCGTTGAAAGGGCGTTCTATAAGTGTTGTGCGTGATTGCACTGAATACTCATAGAACAAGACACATCTCCAGATTTATCAGAAATCATAAATCTCGACATGTGTGTGAATGCAGCACCATTCTCCAATTGGTGTAGGAAAGCACAACAAGGAGAATTGTTTTCATTTCTCCTCATTTTTTAACCTTCAATGCATGCAAAAATGTTCAGCATACATTGAAGGAGAAAAATGTGTTTTCTGATTGTTTTTGTGTAGGAAGGTGTGTCTTCCTGCACAAAAACAAACACCACATGACACAGATATTCTTGCACCATGGTGCAAGGGTGCCTGTGTCACCATATGGCTGCAGTTTAAGCAGCAGTGCAGAGAGAAGCATAGATTTGCAACATATTTATGTACATATGTTGCATCCCTATGCTTCAGAAGTACTACAGCACACTGCAGTTGAAGAGGTTACTGTGTGATGCTGCAGCATTTCCTCATAGTTCTGCACTTATACATTCATCATACGCTACTAATGCATTCATTCAGTCAATTACGTACTACACATACATTCATCTAAACTTTCACACACTAACAAACAAATATAGCTCTTTTTTTAAACCAGGAAAGTTAATTCTTAGAAGAACTTTTTTTTTTCTTCTTTTTTCTTTTATTTATTTTTCTTCGTTTTTTGAACAATTTTTACATTTTTTTGGTTTTTCTTGAAAACAAAAAGGAAAAAACAGAACTGGAGGAACAAAACAATGAACTTCAGGGAAAAAAATAAACTAGCAATGATGGTTCTCTTGCTTTCGACAGATAAGGTCAATCGACTGCTCTCTATAGCATAGTACAGCGTTGCATTTTATGCAGAGCACTTTTAGGGTTGCAAACTGTGGACGGATGTCCAAGTTTGCACAGATGGATCCACCCTTGAAGTACTCGGCTGCGATGCATCTGATGGAGCTGGAAGAACTCACATTCTTCGGCATTCCTCTCGAGCAAGGTTCACCGGATGGAGGGTCTTCAGATGCTTCATCATACTGGCTGTACCGCAGGAATTTTTTTTGTTGGGCTCCCCACGGGAGAGCACTCGCTGGCAGATCTTATATGCCACTAAGGTGGCATTGGTTTTGGTTTGCCCCTCAGGCAAAGTAAAAAATTTCAAAACCACAGATGAGTATCTTTGTGGGCGTGGTGGTTCTTCCAAAAATTCATCCTCAGATGAATGAGCAGATGCTGGTGATGCCTGCTGCCCTGAAGCCATTGTTTTTGAAAAAAGTTTGAACTAAGTGTAAACTTAGCCAAAAAAAGTTCTTCTCTGCAGAGAGATGCTCCTCCAAAGAAGGTCAAAGAAGAATGATTGAAATGAGTAGGGTCTTTCAATAGTTAGAATAGGAAGTGTAATGAACCAATCAAATCTCTTTTTTTCAGGTAACATGAGATCCGCGCACCGTGCGCATAGGCAGCACGCACCAAGCGCGAATCCGCAAAATTGCATTTAAAAGGAATATAGGATTAGAAGTAAAAATATATCAATTTTATGAGTAGTTTAGATTATGTCTTCAATTAATATTCACATGAAATACATATATATATGTTTTTTGACATTTAAAATATTTCGCGGGATTCACGCACCCACCGCGTTAAACACGCACATGACGTTTCGCGGAAGCGCTCGAGCGTCGCGTAACGTACTTCGTACGAGTCGCGTATGGGCTTGGAGTCGCGTACCGGTGGCATAGCAATCGCGCATGAAAATACGTACCCATCGCATACCGTACGCGGATCCTACACTACAATCGTAAAATGGCGACTATGTTCTGCGCAG
Source organism: Triturus cristatus (assembly GCF_964204655.1). Taxonomy (NCBI): domain Eukaryota; kingdom Metazoa; phylum Chordata; class Amphibia; order Caudata; family Salamandridae; genus Triturus; species Triturus cristatus. Next base: position 774,584,190 of record NC_140594.1, read on the forward strand.
GGATCGAGAAAGGTGCGAATCCAATAAAAGTTGTAAAAAAAATAAGATACCAAAGTATTAAAAATATAGTTTCAAAAATATTTAACAAATTAAAATATAGTTTCAAAAAATATACAATTTTTAAAATAAAAAAATCATTAATATTTTTTAATTTTTAAACGAATTAATTGAAAAAAAAACTTTCAAAAATGGTGAAAAACAATATAAAAAAACGTAATTAAAGGAATTGACACACTGAAATATACAGATTTAGAAATCCTATGAAAATCATTAAACATCATAGCTTTAGAGATAAGTTATAGATAGGAATTAGCATTTAAAAAACCTTTGAAATTCACTGAAAAAACGTTATAGTTAGGAATTAGCATTTAAAAAACCTTAGAAATTCACTGAAAAAACCATTGGTTTCAGGGGCGTTATAGTTAGCTGGACATTTCCCTCGTACAAAACCCTAGAAATTCCACCGTTATAGTTAGTTCAGCTAACTATAACTCGCACACCCGCAATGCACTGCTGATGACGTCACATATTACATCACTCATGACATGGTCAGTGACATCACTGATGACATCTCAAATGACATCACTGATGACATCACTGATGATGTCATTCATGTGATCATTTGATGCTTCTTGTTACATCCTAATATAACCTTTGATACACCCACTCTAAATTACATACTGCCACTCTCAAAACCATAGACACTCCAACACCAATAAGTACATACCCCATCACAGAGTCTTAGGTCTAAACACCCATCCACTCTCTCACCCCTACAGTCACTCATACTTATGGTCACTCAGTACAGGACTATCATATGCACTCATACACCTATATAGACACTCCCACACCGCTACTCATCCATAGAGCTACTCACATACATACTCAGTCATGCAAGTAATTAATCACACTGCCATTTACTCACCTATACAATTATACACGCACAAGCTCAATTACTCATACAAATACTAACACATTCTTATGGTCTTATACAATCAATGAAACAAGCATACACTCATCCATACAGCCACTCACACTATCACACACTCTCAGTTATAGTTATTTCTGTACTCCAACATACATATATACCGCCGTTCACATAAGTAGTAAATTACACATGTACTAATGAAATATATATTCACACACTAACACAACCATACATAAACTCACCCAACCATACAGTCCATCACAGATGCACTCTTAAAACCATGCACCTAGTGAATCACCCACTCACACATCTATGCACACACCCCAACCACACAAACACTCAGGCACCCATACAGATACTCAGACAACCAATCAATAACCCATATAGACACTCATGCAGGTATTCACAAACCCATTCAGCCGCTTACACCCCAACAGACAGACAGATACAGACATTCATACAGTTTGGTCACTAGTCCGCAGTAAGATAGATTTAATCACTCACTTATAGAGTCAGTCACGCACCTACTAAATCATCCATTCACACACTTATACACCCACTCATTATTCCATAGGCTTTTCCCTATATATATAAAACATATTTAAACTTTACAGAAACACAAAGTCACTGGATGATGTCATCAGTGATGTCATTTGAGATGTCATCAGTGATGTCATCAGTGATGTCACTGACCATGTCATGAGTGATGTAATATGTGACGTCATCAGCAGTGCATTGCGGGGGCGCGAGTTATAGTTAGCTGAACTAACTATAAGGGGTAATTTCTAGGGTTTTGTACGAGGGTAATGTCCAGCTAACTATAATGCCCCTGAAACCTATGGTTTTTTCAGTGAATACATATATATAGATAGATAGATAGATAGACACAAAGTACACAGTCAATTTAATGCACACGTTTTTTACATTTTATAATAAATGAACGCATTGACATTATTTTACATAAATATATTATATTTATATATATGTAAACTATTTGTGAGTAATGAATATGCATACAATTATTAACCAACGTAAAATACATATTTATTTTATAAATGCAAAATATAATAGATATTTGCAATTAATGTGCACATTATATATATAAATATATATATATACACAAATATATATATATACATATAATTTTCAGAAAACAAAATATTATTTCCTCACTGAGCCCCGCAACCTCGACACCTAGCAAGTTGAGCACCTCCTGCCCCCGATCAAGGACTTATGCACAGGGGTGCATCTGCTTCAGCTGTGTGCATGTGATGTCAGTGCTGTAGTGAGCACACTGCTGCATTCACTCCTGAGCACCCGACACTCCTGCAGGCCATAGCCTTTGCTGGGCCTGCTGCCAGCCTGAAAATGAGTGAGGCTACCTCTACCTACTGAAGATAGGGCCGCCCGCACCCCTGCCTGTCTGCATCTCCCAAATGCGGGAGGAACTTGCACTGCCTACTTCTGTCATTAGGAGGGAGACTGGAGACGGAACAAAGTCAGGAGGGAATTGGATTGGAATAGGATTGGAACAGGAAGGAAAGAAACAGGAGGACAGTGAGATATGACATGACAGGCTAGGAAAGGAAAACAAAAAACAAAGTACAAAAATGTCACAGAAACATAAAATAAACACAGTGGAAGTAAGATAGTAACAAAACAAGTACAACAAGTTGGGATTATGCATAGGAAAGATCAGATGGGATATACTGGGTTGGATGACGTAGGAAGTTTAGCGAGCCCTGGAATTCTGGGCATATGTCCGCCTCTGCTGCAGAATTCTATGGCCAATAACAATTTGAAAGTTATGCTTTTGCACACACGTTCTATGAAACAGCACGAGTTTCAAATCTTTGACATGCTTACTGAGCATAAACCTGATGTTATGTTTCTGACGGAGAAATGGCTACACGAAGGCTCCAATCCCACTATTGCGAACTCCATTCCCACCGGCTACCTGGTACAAAGAAAAGATAGGCTGGGTGGTCGGGTTGGGGGAGTAGTCATCATTTATAAAAATGTGTTCTCTTGCACAGTTCTACCCACTTTAGAGTTAGAATGTGCCTAGAGTCTCGGCTTCCTGCTACTGGTGTCTGTCCACCAGTCAATTGAAGGCACTATAATTTATCGGCCACCAGGACCAGCGACACGCTTCCTGGAGTCATTAGGCAACATTATTGCACCTATTGTTGCAAAACATAAACAATGTTTGGTATGTGGTTATTTTAATATCCATATGGATCAATGCACTGAACCTGAGCCTTTGAAACTGTATGTATCTCTCAGCATGTTAAAGTTTACCCCGTATGTTCTCTCCCCCATGCACGAAAGGGGCCACACCCTTGATCAGGTTTTTTCAATGGACAAGATCGAAATGGACCCGCCCTGCCATATTGTTTGGTCAGAACATTGCCTACTTACTTTCAGAGTAAACAAAAAATCGCCTCAGTCTCAAATACAATGTACGTCGCGCACCAGAAGTTTTAGACATTTTAATCAGATGACTGCGGCTGCACTAGTTAGTGCACTTAAAACTCATCCTATTTGTTACAGTGACAACTTAATGAATGATATATGTTCATTAGAAAGTTGACTGGAATCTCATGCGAATGATCTCGCCCCTCCTAAGTCCCGTGCAGCTATTGGTGGCAGAGCCTCAGCCCCATGGTTCACTGAGACTCTAAGGAAAATCAGAAGTATCTGCAAACGTCTCGAGAGAGCCTGGAGGAAGAATTTTAGCTTCGAGGATAAGTTAGCTTATAAAGCGGCATTAAAAACCCACTACGATAAAGTCCGTTTGGAAAAAAAGAACTTTCTGTCCTTAAAAATAGAGAAAGCAGGCAACAAAAGTAAGGATTTCTCCTCCCCGTGAGCTACAAACAGTCGTTTTACTCCCACAAATGAATGGACAACCCGCATTGCACACTATTTCTTTACAAAAATTACTACCATCCACGCTACGCTCGGGGAAACACCCACTGCCACGGCAGCCATTATTGATAAGCTCCCCCTTGCTTTACCCAACACTGGTGGATCCCTACTGCACTTTCCTCCAATCACGTTGGATGGCTCACTGAAAATAATGAAATCACTAAAATCAGGCTCACCCTCAGACCCCTGCCCTGCGAAAATACTGGCATATGTTGCAGAGGTGATAAATCCGGCTGTGAACAGGGTTCTGAACCTCTCTCTGGCTGAAGGAGTGATGCCGGATAGCTGGAAGCATGAGAAAATCCTCCCCCTTCTAAAAAAATCTTCCGCCAACCCTTCTGTAGCCAGCAATCACAGGCCAATTTGGTGCTGCCTTTTTTCTCCAAGGTCCTGGAGAAATACGTAAATAAGGTTGTCGCGGATTTTGTTGAGACCAACTGTGTATTACATTCTAGTCAATCAGGGTTCCGAGCTATTTTCAGAACTGAAACAGCCCTTCTGGAAATCTCTGAATCTATTAAAACCACACTTGATAAAGGAGGGAAGGCAGTTTTGATACTGTTGGACCTCTCTGCAGCTTTCGATACCGTGCCCCATGACCTCCTTTTGGGTAGACTCCCAAGGATGTGGTATAGGGGGCTCGGCCCTGCAGTGGTATACATCTCACCTGGAAAATCAGCAGCAAACAGTCTGGTCTCCCCCTTTTGCGGACCCTATCCTGCCACTTAATGTAGGTGTTCCACAGGGATCTATTTTAAGCCCTACCCTGTTTAATGTGTTTATGGCCCCCTTGGCGCAGTTGGCAGAACAATACGGCGCCAAAGTCACATCTTATGCCGATGACACACAATTGGTGTCAAGTGCGGTAAGGATGAGGCCCTGAATGGGAATGAGATAAACACCTGCCTGTCAGCAGTATTTGAGTGATTTAAACAGAATCAACTACTGTGAAATTCTGAAAAATCAGAAATTATCTTCTCTGGTCACAATCCGGGGGAAGAGTGGCGTGAATGGTGGCCACAGAACATGTCCCCTCCTGCTACCTTAGACACAACTGTTAAGAGTCTCGGGGTGAAAATGGTCGCGGATATGTCCATGAAATCCCAGGTCCAGGCTGTGGCTGGCACATGTTTTGGCCTACTGAAAATGTGGAGAAACTTCCTCCCACTACTCCTGGTTTCCCACAGCACTGATTTTGTCCGGCCTTGATTATGTAAACGTTCTTTATGTCGGCCTTCCTGATTATCTTCTCGGCCGTCTACAGGTGGTGCAAAATGCCACAGCTAGAGCTATACTTATGGTGGACCTCAGGACACACATGACTCCTCACCTGAAGTCCTTGCACTGGCTTTCAGTACGAAAGAGGGCAAATTTCAAGGCCTTGGTGCTGGCTTATAAGGCCTTCCACAACACTGGGGCCTTATATCTGAGAAACAGATGCCAGCACTATGTTCCATCTAAAAGTCTGAGGTCTTCAAATCAGTTGCTCTCGCAGATCCCAAGTTTCTCCCACTCTCATCTGGGTGGGCGGTCTTTCCAGGTGGTAGCTTCTCCGCTCTGGAATAACCTGCCGCCAGACTTGGGTCAGGCTCAGGACCTCCTTCAGCTTTAGACGCTGATTAAAAACCTGGCTTTTTACACAATAGGTCAGCGGCCCTGGGGCTGCCTGCTCGGCTCTGTCACTGGTTCTCCTTTCCTAGCGCCGGGACACTCCAAGGAGTAGCAGCGCGCTTTATAAGTACCCAGTAACATAGTAACATGGAAAGTGGAAATACAGGAAATGCAGGCAGCAAGGACTGAGATAGGAGCAGGCAAAAAAATGGCCATTCCTTTGCACAGCTCTTGGTACCGTTTGCACAGATTTTTCAGTGCAGAATGCGCTACATTCCTAAAAAAGCAGCGTGAATGGACGGACTAGCAATGTTTGCCTGTTTGAGGAATCCCATTGAATATGACTGAGTTTTTAAAAAACTTTTTTGAAACTCCACGAGTTCCACTCGTACTTAACACAGAGAGTCACGTCAGGCTTCATGCTCTTACCAAGAACACAGCATTTAAACTAAAGAAGATTTTCAAACCTACAACAAGATGTTGCACATGAAGAATGCCATATTTAATTGAGTTATGAAGCCCCTCCTCTCCCTCATTAATGGTACTAAATAACATATTATACTCGACACATTTGCATACATGGTTTAAACCATGATTGTTTCTACATGTCTACTTGTTTTAACAAAAGGTATTTAATCAAAACCAGTCTGCAAGGTGTTAAATCTGTGAAGCATAGTTAAATCACACAGAAGAGACTTTGTGACTATTAGGAAGTTTGTTTCCATGTGTAAAGTAATTGGCATATGGAATGATTGTGGAAATAGTGTTTTTCCAAAGGCAATTTTGCTGCACTGTGGTAATAAACACAAATAAACACAAATTAGACTTTTGCACTGCTTGGGTGAATGTATATATATTAGAACAATTACTCTAAATAAAGTCTTATTTGTCTACATTTATTTTCCCTGCCATTATCTATATAATATACAATCTATATCTATTTCCATATATTAAACACTTGTTGTAGCCACTGTGTAGTTATAAGTGAGTCAGAGTTTACATGGAAAGAGTGCTTTTTGTTTTGCTAATAACTTTGGTGCCGTTTGACGAATCTGAACAAAAGTTCATCCACCTCAGCTTCTTCCTGGGCAGAGAAAAAGAGGGGTCCCAAAACACCCCTTAGAATATCCCCCCCCCAAAAAAATAGACGATGACACATAAATAACAGTTTAAGAGAATTACACCAAATTGGGAAGAATGCTGGATATTTACTCAGAAAGCATGTTTTTTGGGATTTGGCTTAAATTCGTTAAGCTGTTTTAGAGAAACTATGCTTAAAAAAAATAGAGATATCTGGGTGGTTAGTACCGCGGGATTCCCACTCAGGTTGCACTGTAGAACAAATTTAAAAAGTAGGCTGGTTTGATTGGTTGTGAGGGCTTTTTTCCCATTGGCTAGTTCGGTCCCGCTGGACCGAGTGCTCTCATTAGCTGGCTGCAACATGATAGAAAATGTTGTGCTTGCCATTACATTACACATGAACTCAGTCCTGAAACTTAAAAAGAAAGAAGGTAGTAGGGTTGCAGTACTTTGCACTCCTGGCCCTTATGGGGGTGTCCCAAGGGGGACCCCCACCTGGCCAAAATAATTAACAATTTGGCCCGTCGGACTCTCACAGAAGATTTTGACTGCTCCCACAAGAATCTTTCAAGACCCCATGCAGCCTTCCAGAAATATATATATAATTTTTAAAGGGAAGAATGTGGGATGAAAGCAAGTCCTGGCCCTGTAGCCAACCCATCTCTGAGAGCAGACAAAAGGGGGTATGGCAGCCTATGAAGGGGTAGTCTCCCTTGGGGTGGGGTTGGTCTACGTGTGGTTGTGTGGGTGCAGTCAACTCCCCTTTGCAAATGGGCAAAATTACATAACTGATGACATTTGAAATCCATTGCGGTGAAAGGTACATTTATGTCAGTCAAGTATAACTGGCGAATTTCAGTGTTTTTATCAGTTTTAGAACACTCATTTTTTATTATTAGAAGACCTATGTATATTACCACTTGAATTTTTTTTTTCAAGTGTATTTTTAAAGTTTTTGGATGTAAGTTAAATTCTTCCTTTCTTACTTACGTATTGCTCCACTTTAAACTTTGGGTTTCCCCGTGAATATAGCTAAAAATACATAATGCTTATAGATACATATACATATACATACATAAATACCCGAAAAGTCAAGACACAGGGACTCCCAACTTTTGGGCCATATATAAATACACACACACTCGCATATATTGTGTAGCTGTAGTTTGTTCAAGGTTTCCATTGTAAGGGTATATTTTGTTTTGCTAATGACTTTGGTGCTGTTTAAGAACTCGGCAGTAAACTTTAAGGAAAAAATCATCTACCTCAGCTCCTGCCTGGTCAGCTGAAGACTAGCTCAAAATCTAAAGCAAGGAAGTCAGATTATTTTAAGATTTTTAAAGCCCATAAGCCCTGATGAGTGTAATGGTGTACATTGTGATAAAGTATGCAAACAGTCCTTACATGCCTAATTTGCCCAAAGTAAAAAGTAAAATTAGCCCATATTGAACACTCCTGCAACTCTAAGGATGCTATGGTGTAGAAGAGGCTTGCTATAACTCAGGCGTTATAGAGGGGACAGAGGAGAATACCTCCAATATCACGTTGTATGTAGAATACTGGTTCCACATGTCTAGTATAGAACAGTCAGTATGAGATGCAATAGGCCAGTTGGGTAACCAACAAAAGAAGCCAGGTCCACTTCCAAGAGGGGGCTACCAAATTACTAAATACCACCCCAGTGGGCAGCAGTTGCATTAAGTCCTGTAATGGAGAAAAGTGCAGATGTTTACTGGGCTGGAATGACCACCATGGGGATGGGCCCCTGTAGTTGAGAAAGGACAAGAACAGTGCAGGCTAATAAAAGGTCTGGCTGGCATAAGGGCTAGCGATATCAAAGTATAGCCTAAGTGGGCCCTAAGTAGCAGTGGGAGGCCAATGGAGGGGTGCATGTAAACAAATGGTTTGGCATTGAAGGTGTCATGCTGCCAGGTCTCGACATGTTCCAAATAAAAGGGGCACCCCAAGGGTTGGCTAGACAAGATGGAGCCAAACAAATTAAATAAATTGCAATACAAGCTAATATTGATTGTCCACACAATATGAAGCAAAATTAAAAAGTGTAAATGTCACCCAAGTGTTCCATGCGAAAAGGATAGGGTGCTCTAACCAGGGCCTCTTTTTGAACCCAGCATGCCAGGTCAGCGTTCCTTCCTCTCCTCCCTGTAAAATAAAATACTCAAAAAGGATGCACACATCGTTGAAGGAGCAATTAAAATCCTATGTACAGCAAGCGTTATATAGCAAGTGATTCACACACTAGCTCTCAAAGTACAATAAATCGAATTTGTCTAAATGGACATGTAACTCCTCATCTGAGTTGAGACTGTGTGCGTCTTTAGTATCTAGCTCAATAATGAGTCTGGATTCTCATTTCCTCAATGTAGTGACATAGTCTCCCCCTCGGGAGTCTGCTGTGATGCGGTAAATCCCAATTAACCTCAGTTGTTTCCTGTCACTGTAGTCCTGTGTATGCCTCCCTTCTTGTCCATTCCAATGTAGGGGGGTACCACAGGTACCCTCGTGTGCACCCTCACCCCCCCAACATCCTGGGGGCCTGCTAAGGACCCCCAACAGCAAAGACTGCGTTGCCGCCATGGAATAGCGAGTCAAAGCATGCATGATAATATGGATGGCGGTGTTTTGCAGACACTGCCACCATATTATGGCCGTTTTCCGCCTGGTCGACGAGTCAACCAGCGTAAAAGCGGCAGACGGTCTTCCCGTCCGCCGCGGAACCCCCAGCCATACTAATATGGTGGAGGGTCAATCATGCAAGGATGGTGGGCGGATCGCCCCCGCCGGGCCAGCAGTGGCTACCGCCAGCCCGGCGGGGGCGATTCGCCCACCATCCTAATGGGCCTCTAAGTTCCTTATATAGGGCGAACTTGATACCCATCTATCTGAATTAGCTGATGGAGAGCACATTTTCTTTTATTTCTCATATGCAAACATTTAACTTTGGCAATTTCCAATTATAATAAAAATGTATTCCTACTGGGCCAGTGTTCTTATGATCACTTCATTTTTTTTAGATATTTTATCAGTTTGCAGTTCAATTGCGGATTCGATTTCAGTTGCCGAACCGATGGGTCAAGAGCTTGTATGATTGCTACTCTGCATGTCCTTGTCCCTCTTGCGATGAAAGCTTTTCTTAGTAAAGTGACACATGCTGTGTGTTTGTACAGGCAGGTACAAATTAGATGAATAAAATCCTCTTTTTTGCTACCACAAAGTCTACATGCTGTTGACCCATTTAACTTCCAAGATGGCTGGTCGGCGGTTGATGGTAACTGGCCAAAGCGGGGTGCCATTACACATGCAGAGAATGTAAAACCTAAATAAGGAGCTGGTTTTAAAATGTTGTAATTTTTGATCACCATCCAGCTGTATGATCTGAGGTTGTAGTTTTTTTTGTCTAGTAATAACAATTTAAGTTTTGCAACTTAATTTATTGTGAGTTTGAAAGTTGCAAAAGGAGGATTCTTGTTCCAAAGTTCCAATGAATTAGTGATTGTTAATGCTTTTTTAACTACAGCCCACAAAGCCTCGTTGATTGGACTGTGGACCAAATTTTATTTTATTTGGAACCCACATTTTATTGTGAAATACAATCTCCCTGCTGTTTCATTTGTCAGGCTGAATTCTAGGTGCACCAGTGATGGTGAAGCAGACTTAGGTAGTTGAAAGACTCGCTTGTATGTTGTGACCAGCAACTTGTTCAGCTGCTCAGAATCTTTTCCATGAAGGATGATACTGGCATATTATATCGTAGGTAGCAATTTTGCTGCAATTACAGAGAGCATGGATTATAGGATGGGCCCTCAAGTTCTTTTGCCAGAGTACTGAACCCATAGGCTAATGCGCTTGACTTTTGCGACATGTCGTTTTTTGTTGTTGGTGAGTAAGTCTGCTGTCAATGTACGCTCCCAAGTACTTGTAGCTGGTCACTTCTTCCAGGACTTTACCATTTAGCCAGGTATTCAGTGGAGGACTTGAGCGATTACTGACCTGCATAGTCTTTGTTATTGAAGTGTTGATTTTGAGGTTGTTGGCTGTAATATATTTGTTAATTTCATTTAGGGACCTCCGGAGACCGACTTTAGTTAGGCTCATTAGAAATATGTCATCTGCTTATGACAGGTGCGATAGTGTTAGTTTTCCGAGAAGTGGCGGGTGGGAATTGATCTGATTAAGTTGAGGTGTTAAATCAGATATAATAAGATTAAATAGGTGCGGCACTAGCACACAGCCCTGCTTGAGGCCCTTGTTTGTGATCAGTTTTCTTGAGATTCTGGACTCGTCCCCAAACTTTACAATTATCCAGGTGTTTGAGTAGAATAGCATTATTCCTTTCAGGATTCTACCAGGGATATCGAAGACTCTAAGTTTTCTCCACAGGCTGTTTCGGTCGACGCTGTCAAAGGCCACTTTCAGATCTATAAAGCAATGGTGCAGCTTTTGCTTGTTTCTTTTTTTCTTTTCTGCTATTAGGAAAAGTGCCATTATGTTTGCAGTTGTTCCAATTGCTTTTCTGAAGCCTGTCTGGTTGGCCTTGATCTTAGAGCTGGTTTCCGACCAGTCGGCCAGATCTTATTGGATCAAGGCGGCATAGTACTTAGCTTCGACATCTAGCTATGAGCCTGTAGTTGGCTGTATTCGTTCGGTCTCCACCTTTGTAAATTGTAGTGATGATTGAGCTTTGCCAGCTAGGTTGCATTTGATAGCTGAATTTCTGTAAATAATATGGATAGATGGTTACTGCAAAAAGCTGGATCGTGTGTAAAGATGACCTGGGGGATGCTATTGGGTCCTGGTGTTCCTTCCTTTTTGCCCTTGCATAATATGTTGGTTATTTCTTCTGCCAAGCCATATTGTCCATTCATATGATGTGGTAAGGGAGGACCGGATGCTTCTTTTCTGCTGCTTAGTTTGGCTGTTTTTTCAGGCCCCATCACTTGTTCTTGATTTGTAGTGCTATCTAGTTGTTGGGAGGATGATCGTTCCGGGAGAAGGTCCCCCTTAAACCTGCCGGTTAATAAGTCAGCCCAGGCTTATCCTGGACTTTGGAAATCAGAGTATTTATTGGTCTGTTCAGATTGTTTATTCTATCCCAAAAGAAGCTTGAATTAGTTTGTCTTGCACTAAACAGTGGTTTAGCCGAGAATGTTTCATTTTTATTTCTGCTTTCATCCAATATCTTCTCTTAAATTCTTTACACAGTAAACCTACTTTTTCCCATGCTGTCTCATTGGCAATAGTTGATCTTAACTTCCGGACTGCTTTCCTCAAATCTCGTTTCAATGCGTGCAGTGTGCGCAAAATTGTTTTGCGCCCTTTTCTTACTGTTTGACACTGGGCGCCCGGTATCAGTGATGTTACTTTTGTAATAATTTCTGTCCAGGCATGTATCATGTTCAATTGCCCAGGGCCACTTGCCAACAACAATTCTTTTATTGTGCACTGTAGTCCCTGGAGGCTGTTGTTTGTCCACTTAAGCCACTTTAGGTGAAGAGTGTTTACAGTCACAGCCAATGAGATTGTTTCTTTGTGTTTTGGGAGCGTTACATTAAAAAGGATGTGTTGTTTGGAATGATCACTCTTAGTGGTGTATTCGATTGACTATTGTGATAAAAATGGATTTAACGGTAGCATAACTACTGTAAAGTCTAAGATTGAACATGACTGCGTTCCATGGTAGGTACATTTTGGAGGAGTGTCAACCTTGGTTCTGCTGTTTATCACTCTCACTCCTATGTATTCTAACTCTGTTACTAAGTACGGGCCTATGCGGTCTGTTTGGGCTGTTGCTAATTGATGATGGGGATGGATATTCCAGTGGATGTTATCTTATGTTAGTTTTTCGTCCTTTTCTGGTATGTAAATTATATTAGAGGTAAAATCTCCTGCCAGTACTATGTCCCAGGTTGGATGAGTGATTCTGTTGTCTGAAATTGTTGCAACCAGTGTTGAAATAAGAGCTTTTTTTATCTTTACTTTGGGATGGGTGTAAGTCTTAATGAGCAGCACAGGATTTGGTTTGTTGATGCTTCAGAAGGTAAATTTGACTAGTTGTATTTCAGGTTCTGGGAAATGCTAGCTGCTCAGATTTAATGAGTAGTGCTGTAAATACGTATACTGCAAACTTTCCTTTTGGACGCTGATATGGCTCAGTTTTAACGCGGACGCACTGAAAAAAGTGAAGCCATGCAGGGGAAAGGTTTCTAGCGCGCTTGTTTCTTGGAGGGCTATTATGTCATAAAATTGCCAGTCCTGAGGAGGGGTGCCTTCATCAAGCCATTTTTTTGTTCCTGCATTTATCCAAGAGAGCAGATGGAAATTGTTGTTTTGGCGACATTTGGTGGAATCTTCCCTGGTCAATCTCACCTGTAAGCGTTGAGGGTAGCTGATCACCAACCCTATTGCATTTGGCCTGCATCGGAAGTGATATGCTGTCCGCTATTCCTCATCACTGTTTGCATGGTTCCTCCTTGGGCGTTCTGCAACACCGATTATGCCACATTCTTCTCTAGAGCTATTTTTGGTTTATGCGATGGCTTCAAGGTAAATGGAAGGGGGTAGCATGGGGCAATCTATTTAATTAATTTTATGCCCCATGATTTTTGGGTATTTCTGAGTTTTGTGTAATTGCAAAGTGTCTTGTGCATGATTCTGCTTTTTGGTGTTTTGAATGGTAAACCTAAGGTGCTCTTTTGGCTTCATTCTGTCTTTTATTCTATCAACTAGGGGCCTATGGTTTTCAGGCGTGTCAGCTTGATGCTCCTCTTGGTGGAAGTAGGTTATACTTCGTGCTTGGTTGTAAGATTCAGGCCTCTGAGTGTTATTCTGGACGTTTTTTTGTTGGGGACGCATGAGGGCTAGGTCCAGCCATCTGTACGGCTGGAGAGGGGTTAGAGATAGGGTCTTGTCTATTATTTGTTAAGCGTTCACTTATTGGGAGAATTTGCTCTGTTTTTTTCTCTTCTACTCCTCATTTCCAGAATTTGAGACAATATAAGTATTTTTGTGGGTCCGTTGGTGATCTTCGCTGATTGATTTTTCACTTAAGGCTCTTTGGCTACTAATTTGGGGACAAGAGCTACTGTGTATTTTTTTTGTCAGATTGATCAAATCTGCTACAGAAGAGAGGTGTCTTCCCGATTCTTGAGATAGGCAGATAGGCCTGGCTGTCGCTGCAATTTATTTTTTTTAAACCTTTTTTTGCCCTGGCGGGGTCCCTCAAAGATGACCTCCCAGAGGTCTAGGGGATCAAGGTATTCCTATCCTGCCCCCTTCTCTTTTTTCAAAATGTTTTTTGTGAGACTCCCAAGAGCACGGGGACTGTCGGATCTTAGGAGGATCCATGTCCGTATAGATGCAACTTCGGGTTTAGACTTTAGACACGACTACAGCCCAAACTGCTGAACAGAATTACACCAAATTTGGCAAAAAGTTAGTGCTTGATTTATAAAGCGACCTTTTTTTTAAATGGTGTAAATTCGTTTAGTAGTTTTCGAGATATTAAAGGAAAAAAATCTATATATTTCCGGGCGGGACCTAACTACACAAGCACGAGCTTGGCTCTAATTGGCTGCCAGCACTTCAATCCAGGAAGTGTTGGCAGCCATCTTGGTGCAATGCTTTTTAGGTCTCGCCTAGCGATGCAGCGCCCGCGCTGCTCACTACACAAACACAACTGCCTGCCCTAAACCCTAAAACACTACCCCAGCATGAGCCCCTACACTGCACAAACACCACTGCACTGCCCTAAACCCTGAAATACTAGCCCCAGCAAGACCCCCTACACTGCCCGACCACCACTGCACTGCCCTAAACCCTGAAACACCACCCCCAGCACGACCCCTACACTGCCCGAACACCACTGCTCTGCCCAAAACCCTGAAACACCAGCCCCAGCACGACCCCCTACACTGTCCAAACACCACTGCACTGCCCAAAACCCTGAAACACCAGCCGCAGCACGACCCCCTACACTGTCCGAACACCACTGCGCTGCCCTAAACCCTGAAACACCAGCCAGCACGACCCCTACACTGCCCAACCACCACTGCACTGCCCTAAACCCTGACACACCAGCCCCAGCACGACGCCCTACACTGCCCAAACACCACTGCACTGCCCTAAACCCTGAAATACCAGCCCAGCATGACCCCCTACAGTGCCGAACACCACTGCACTGTCCTAAACCATGAAACACCAGCCCCAGCACAACCCCCTACACTGCCCAAACACCACTGCACTGCCCTAAACCCTGAAACACCAGCCCCAGCATGACCTCCGACACTGCCCGAACACCACTGCTCTGCCCTAAACCCTGAAACACCAGCCCCAGCACGACCCCCTACACTGCCCGAACACCACTGCACTGCCCAAAACCCTGAAACACTAGCCCCAGCACGACCCCCTATACTGCCCGAACACCACTGCACTGCCCTAAGCCCTGAAACACCAGCCCCAGCACAACCCCCTACACTGCCCAAACACCACTGCACTGCCCTAAACCCTGAAACAGCAGCCCCAGCACGACCCCCTACACTGCCTGAAAACCACTGCACTGCCCTAAACCCTGAAACACTAGCCCCCGCATGACACCCTACACTGCCCGAACACCACTGCACTGCCCTAAACCCTGAAACACCAGCCCCCGCACGACCCCCTACATTGCCCGAACAACACTGCACTGCCCTAAACCCTGAAACCCCAGCCCCACATGACCCCCCTACACTGCCCAAACACCACTGCACTGCCCTAAACCCTGAAACACCAGACCCCGCACGACCCCCTACACTGCCCGAACACCAATGCCCTAAACCCTGAAACACCACCCTCAGCAAAACCCCCTACACTGCCCTAAACCCTGAAACACCACCCCCTGCAAGACCCCCTACACTGAAGCTGCACAGGTGGTGTCCATAGGTGAGGAAAAGGGTTCCCCATGGATTAGTTTGGTGGGCCCTGAGAGTATGGACAGAGGGATCAAACTAAGTTCAGATTGGCGTAGAACTGGAAAATGCCCCTGCTGTTGCGGGCCAGGTCCAGGTTCTATCACCCAAAGCAGGGAAGCCCATCAAGTAATGACTGGTCTACCCGCGTTTTGGCTGGAAGGGGGTTGTGTTGGACTTGGCCCTTTTTGCAGGGTCATCACTGAACTTTTAGCCTTCCTCCTGTATTTTTTCTGACCTGTTGTTGGTTTTATGACTCTGGGCACTTTAGCACTGCTGATCAGTGCTAAAGTGCATATGCTCTCTTGTGTAAATTGATGTATTAATTAGTGACTCCATGATTGGGTTATTTGATTTACTTGTCAGACCCTAGTACAGTGCACCAGGGTTGCCCAAGGCTTGTAAATCAAATGCTGCTGGTGGGCTTGCAGAACTGGTTGTGCCACCCACAGAAGCAGCTTGTAAAGTGTGTCTCAGGTCTGCCATTGCAGAGCCTATGTGCAGTCTGGTACTGCCATGCTGACTGACCAAGTGCGCCCACTTGCCAGTCCCTAAACCTTCCCTTTTCTTCATATCAGACACAACTATGGTAGGCCCCAGGGCAGGGTGCATTGTAAGTATAAGGTAGGACATGCCCTGGTGTATGTGGCATGTCCTAATAGTGAATTACAGCCTATTTCGTTTTTCACTATTGCAAGGCCACCTGTTCCCCATAGGCCAGCATGGGCAGTTTGATTATTACATCTTATAATCCTAACTGACTCAGGGAACATGGTAGAAATTCGAGTTTAGTATGCCTGAACTCAGAATGATAAAATACATCTTTTAGTAAAGTTGGTTTTAACATTCTGCGTTTGAAAATACCACTTTTAGAAAGTAAGTATTTTCTTGCTTAACTGTCCAAGCCTGCCTCTGCTACGTTGTGTATTGTGTGTCTGGTTCTGTGAGTGACAGTGGCTGGGGATTCCAGGGGAGAGGGTGAGTCAGCACAGGGCTGAATAGGAAGATCTGCATGTAGATGGGTGGGAGGAGTTGCACCTGGGACCTGAATAGGACTGTGCTTTCCCTTCACAATGCTGGTGTTAGAGGTTGTGCTTCCTGTACTCTTTTTAGGTGCAAAACACAGGAAAACTTCAAGTCCCATAATGCTTAGCCAGAGGGAGTACCTTGTATGCCTTCCCATGATACCTTACACTTGATCACGTGACGGCTGCCGGCATATAGGCTGCCAGATTACAACCACAGGTGCTTGGCCTCACTTCCTGTCTTTGGACCACGCCCCTGTTTCCTGTTTGGATCCTGCCTGCACTGATTCCCGAGTGCCTCCGTTCCCAAGGGTTTTTGGACTCCTGAATCAACGGAATTGACAGCATTCGTCAGTTCGAACCCTTTGTTTTCTACCACGCGTAGGTAACGTGTGCGTGTGGAGTTTTCGCTCGTTAGCGCAAGGAAGCGCTGTTCGGCAGATTGCCGGTTGCTTGTTTCTGTTAATCGCGCCTGCATCGCGCGCATTCTCTTTTTTATCTTCAAGCGCGAGGAAGCGCTACTTTGCTAATTGCTGTTTTCTTTGTTGCTGCCATCAGCGCTGATATCGCGCGGAAATTGACATTTGCCCTCCAACGCGAGGAAGCGCTACTTTGCTAACTGCAGTTTTCTTTGATGCTGCCATCAACGTTGATATCGCGCGGAAATTGACATTTGCCCTCCAGCGCGAGGAAGCGCTACTTTGCTAACTGCAGTTTTCTTTGATGCTGCCATCAACGTTGATTTCGCGCGGAAATTGACAACTGCCCTCCAGCGCGAGGAAGCGCTGAAAGACTCCCGTTTCTCGACCATGACGTCAGCGCTTGCATCGCGCTGAAGTGCCTTATCCCTCTGACGTCGAGAAGCTCAGTGTAACACACAAGGGCATACAAAACTCAAACGCCCTGTTATTGGTGGACTCGCTCATATGCCCCCATCTGGATAGACTATCCTGTGATATTGTTTAACCACTAAAGATCTCATCAAGGAAGAACGGAATTAACAAGACTAAGAGACTTCTCTTGGTGATGAACATCAACACCGCGCATCATAAATCTCTGCAGGTATAATTTGTTATGGACTCCTGAAAAATCCAAGGCACCCATACTGTGCACAGCTTGCCCTCGTCATCCTGGTGTCTCGGAGAGGAGCAGGTCTTTCTTGATTTAAGTTCTTCTTCGTTGCCTTCATTCATTTAAGAAGAGTCCTTCAGTCTACCTTCCCCAGGTTTATTGGTGTAAGTATGAGAAGACATATAACGTAAATGTATACAGAGTAAAGAAAGGAGGGTTCACTAGGGATTAAGTATTACAAATTGCTTGTTGTTTTCTGTCTCCCTGTAGGAACCCTGACGCCCTTACCTTCCATCCCTGCAGATAACCTGGTGGTCCTTTATGGTCTCTTCGCCCTCTGGAGGGTCTATGTCTTCCTGTAGTGTATCTTTACCTATAGGGGACTGGACCCTGTGAGAGCATAGAGACGTTCTCTTCGCTCCCGTGGATCTCGGACTCTCTGTCAGTGGACCCAGATCCGGACAGCTGGCTCCACCTCCTGTGGTGTGTCTGATGTCTCTGCCCTGCACTCTGAAAGGAAAGAAGGAGTCAGGTAAACAAAGTGCTCCAGAACTGGTTTGGACTAGGCAAAGGCCTCTCTGCCTTCAGAGAACAAAGAGAACAGTAGCATAAATATGGGGACCCAAACCCCAAGACTTTACATCACTTCTGGAACAACAAGAAGAAACCTCTGCCAAGGAGAAGAACCAAAGGAAGCTGTAGGAGTGGACTGCCCCCCTGCCAGTGTGCTGTGTTGCTGGGTTGGCCTACAGTGGTGTCTTCAGTGCCAAGGAGAGGAGAAGGAACCTTTGTGTGTACTTCATCATCTTGCAGAATATTTCTCCAAGGGCTTGAACTTGTGCTTGCCTCCTGCTGAAGTTTCTGGGACAACAGACTTCACCACCAGCTCCCCCCTGAATTTTCTTGCTGGGAAATCTATCTGCAGAAGCCTGCGTGTCGCTGGAAGCGCGACGCAACAAGAAGAAGCGTGTCGCAGCCACAGCTGTAGTCATCGCATCGCCGAAGTGCGCCGCCGCCGCATCACCTAGAAGCGTGCCTTCGTTGCAGCTGTCTGCTGTAGCATCACCGGAGAAGCGCGTAGCAACAATGAGGGTCGCCGTCGCATCACCGAAGAAGCGTGTCGCAGGGCCTGTCGCGGCTCCAAAGTACAGGCTTGCCGCAAGGCTGCCAGGGCGTGCCCACAACGTCTCAACAACGTCGCATCAAGGGCACCATCTTATCACATCGCACCGGATTGTTGCATCGCATCGAGGCACCTTCTTGCCGCATCGCAACCGGGCTGCAGCACAAGAATCTATGTATCACGTCCTCTCCGGTAAGGATCAAGACGCATCCCCTACTCTGCGCAAGCATTGAGGCGCGACGCATCGTCTCCCCCGAAGCAAGGAACCGACGCACCTCCAACGCTGCAAGCCTTTTGTTTATTTTGCGTTACGCATGCAGGTACTTTTGTGAGAACTGTGTCGCATTTACCATCAACTTGAACTTAGCTAATTCTACCATCTTTATGTCAATTTTGAGTACAGTAGTGTGGAATGTTGTTGTTTGTGGTCTTGTGTTAAGTCTATATAAAGAATACTTATTTTTATAAAACCTGTGTGGTGTCCATCTTTAGTGTTTTCACTGTATTACTGTATTTGTTCACAAATGCTTAACACACTGCCTCTGAGATAAGCCTATCTGCTCGTGCCAAGCTACCAAGGGGGTGAGCAGGGGTTATCGAGTAGTGTAATCCCCTTTCCCTGACTTAGAAGCAAGGGTCCCTATTTGGTAAAAGTTACCTACCTCTGCCAACTAGAGATCCCCAGTTCTAACAGGTGGATAAACAACTATTAATAATCTGTGGAATATGTGTTCAAGGTTGGCGTGCAGGCTCATTTTGGATTATTTAAACCTGATTACAGAAGACTACCCATGAGTTTTGGCTCGACCTGTGTCTAAACCGATTGACTCATTGAGTAATGTGGGTACATGCAAGGTCCATGCTTAGCTCATACATATATGGCCTGTAGCCTGTTGTTGGACAGGGTTTAAAAGAGTTGTAGCTGCTTGCTTTGCCATATTATGTTCTCCTCTCTCAGAAGTACCAGATGTTCCAATGCAACTCCATTGATGCATGTAAGATTTATTTTTGGTCCTTCATAGTTAAAATATTTCTGTATCTTTGAGGGTCAATCCAGATGGAATGTATGACGTTTCTAAGCGTGCTATCACCACGCAGTAGGTTACAACGAGGTTGTTACAACGACCACATTGTTACCGCGCGTGGCTTTACATCGCAAGTCGTTTCTACGACTTGCGCTAGATGGCGCACTGGATTTAGGAATAGTATAAATTACTATTCCTACTCCAGTTAGCACAACAGCAAGGAATGTGTTGGAATTAAAATCCAACACATTCCCTGGTGTTGCACGCCACCTAGCGCAAGTCGTAGAAACGACTTGCGATGTAAAGCCACGCGTGGTAACAATGCGGTCATTCTAACGACCGCGTTGTACCTACCTGCATGGTAACAACAGCGTTGTAAACGCTGTTTCCCATGCAGATGAGGGCCCGCTCCATGGTCTGAAGCCTACATCTATCTGGCTCCTGCTGGTTATGAAATTCCACTTTCGACCAGGATGGCTCTTCCCAAAACCCAACCACCACATATGTTTGGAAGATGCTTCCTGTGTGAATGATGATGGTGTAATTGATGTGAGTTTGAGGAGGTGGAATCTCTGAACTGGCCCTTAAACTCTGGAGCGTGTAATTTAACATGTTTGTGCCGTCAGTCTCTTCAAATGTAAAACTTATTGGGTGCCATTTAAAAACATAACTACCTGCTTGACTATTTAAACTGAAGATAAATCAAATCCTCGCTGATGTCCTCCCATTCTACTTTACCTGACTTTCTTTCTTCTCTTCATAATAGCCGACCGCACAATCAAATCAAGAGTCTGGAATGATGGGAAAAGGATAGCTGTGAAAGAACAGATGTGCAGAAGAAAGAAAGGTTAGGCCAAATGTGCAAGGGGCACAATGTTTTTTCACTTCATTTAAATCCCTTTGAATTGGGATTTAGCCTCGAAATACTTTTAAGACTGTGTCAACTTCTGTACTGGATGAAGTTTTATGGCTGCTTGTGCTCAACATATCAGTGCTTTGTCAATTGGACTGTCAACGTTTATATATTGGTCTAATTGTTTCAAAACTAGTGCCCACTAATCTGCTCTCCTATTTCTGTTATCATTGTGCTGGAATGCTAGGCTTTTATTAGCTCTCCATTGTTGCATGCATTCAAATTAAAATAGTGCATAGAAAATAAATGCAAAACGGCCATGCACAAAAAGTATCTTGTGAAGATAAACTTCCAAAGCGCTCTTCCCTAAGGCCGGTGTTTAGATCTAAGCAGGAGTGCTTGCTCCCAGGCCTCATCCCATTTGTAACTCTTTCCCTTCACCTGTCTGTAAAAAACACCATAAACTTCAGATCATTCCAGAAACAGCTGAAGGCCAGCCTCTTCCTCCATGGGTTCACGGCTGAATGGGCTAATACTAACTTGGGCCCTCCCCCAATGATTTTCCTGGCTGCAACATTTTGGTCGCGCTGTATGGAAACTATAAATAAATAAACACATAAGACAAAACAAACATTCAATTGCAGCAGGGACAGTGGATATCAGCTTAGCAGTGCAAGCACCAACATAGTAATGTCCTGTTTCCACCGGAAGGCCTGCAACTTCCTCGGAGGGGTCCCACACATGCCAGATTCTCTGTGAATTTTTTAAATTATATGCATGCATACCAGCCTATGTGTGGGCTGAAAACCCACAAAAGTACTAAGGGAAAATGCTTTCGGTTGACCAAGTACCACCAACCCAATGGGAAACCTCAAGACTTTCTTGAGGATTACTGTGTTGGTGAAGGGTGGTGGTATGATTCAAACTCTTTACCTCTCCTTCGGTCTCACACAAATCCTGAATAACCTGTGAGCTGATGGACCCTTTTGCCCCTTCCCCCACTATTCTACCTCCCTTTTTGGCCTATGAACATCGGGGTTAAGAGATCCAGCACCAAGGGGCATATTATCAAGCACGGCGTTAAAATTATCGCCGCTTTAGAGGCAGAAAACTGCCGCTATAGCGGCGATAATGGGCTTGATAATATGCCGCAGAGAATTCAAATAGAAGCACATGTTGACACCAGAACATGGGCTTCTATGGGAATTCTCAAGGGCATATTATCAAGCCCATTATCGCCGCTATAGCGGCAGTTTTCTGCCTCTAAAGCGGCGATAATTTTAACGCAGTTTCTTGATAATATGCCCCCAAATTCTTACATGTCATGTTTGATGGACTTCTGATAGAGATTAAGGAGGAATACACCTTTGGTTGGTAATATCCTTACATCTGCCATGCAATTGAGCTGAGTAAAAAATTTGAATTTTATTTGGAGCAGGCATTCGCCCACTTCAATGAATAATACGTCTATCCCATAAGGGTCAATCCCAAAAGTAACTAGATTAACCTGAGCTCAACCCCCTTCTAGCTATGGCACAGAGCAGACATGCTTAACATGCTTAACCTAGGTCAATAGGTAAAGTATTTAAGCAGCACAAAAAAAGGAATAAAGTAAATCACCAAACAATAAACACCCCAAACAAATGTTAATAACTAAAAATGACTCCAAAATCACAAAAATACAATAAGGAGAAGCAGGGATATGGGTTTTTGAAGTTTTAGGTGAAAATACTGGCAAAAATGTGCTAAGTGTGCATGATAATTTATGGTTGTGGTAGACTAGGACCTAGGCACACTTTGAGGCCAATTGCAATGATTCCTGAGATTAAACACACTAAGTGGGATAGCCCAGTTAAGGATTTTACCTTCACGTTTAGTCTGCAAAACAGAAATAAGAATCCCTCAGCATGGCAAGGAAGGAGGCTGTGTATCGGGGGAAGGTCTAACCAGGCACTGAACAAGGTCTGGCTGAAGCCGCTGATTTTGGTGTGGGAAGAGTTCCGCTGATTTTGGTGTGGGAAGAGTTCTGAGTGGGTACAGTTATATTTCGCATCCAGGGCCGTCAACTTATCTGCTAGAAAATGTTTGGCACCTTTGCCCAATCAATAGTTTAGGATTAAGATGCAGCCCTGTCAGTGAAAATAGCTTTTGGAGCCTAACCACTGGAGGAAAATGCCAACTTTAATTTATTTCACGCATGTTCCACTTTTTAATACAGGCACCTCCACCTTATGGTCACCAAGGTGTACTTAGGGGTAATTTATGCATACTTAAAAGCAGGCTGTCCAGACTGTCATAAAAGGTTATTTTGGCAGGTTTATACATCACGTTCAAGCCTAAGCAGTCACAATACATGGGGTAGACATGAAGCCATGATTTACATGCCAACACTGTGGAAGGCACAATAGGTGCTGCAGCTCAGAGGTTGCAGTTAACTCACAAACCCTGGGCACACATTGTGCACAATATACTAGGAACTTATGTGCAAGTTAAATAAGTCAATGAAAGATACCCCAACTTAACAATGTTTAAAGAAGGAGCACATGCACTTTCCTCCTGTTCAGCAAAAGTGAAGTACACAAAGTTTTAAGACCAGCAAAATATGGTCCAGAAAAAGGTGAACATCTGAGGTGACCATGCAGGAAAGTTGGATTTACTACAGGAATTGGGGGGGAATATACATTACCTCAAAGAGTGAGGTTACTCTTCCCCTTGGCATAGCTTTCATTAGATGCCCAAGTGGCTACCATTCAGTGGCAATGGCATGTTAAATAGTCAAAAGCATTTCTTCAATGGCCTTCCAGTATGCATTGGGCAACATACATTATTTCCCAACAGTTATTAAACTCGACTTAGGCTCCTCTGTAAAATATATTCGGAAAGAACTACATTCTAAAAGAAAAAAGAAATAGCTTGAAATTATGAAGAGGAACAAGTGCAGATAGGTAAGGGAGAATTCAGTAACTGTGGGGAAATGGAGGAAAGGTGGGGACGGGGATCTAACCAGAATAATCCATTATAAAAGAAAATAAACTGCAACACCTTTAGAAAGGAAAATTAATTTGATCAGATTAAGCCTGACAAATGTGACCATTTAAAATGTATTTTACTTCAAGCTCATCATTTCACAAATGTCGAGATGGTGATCAGGCAGGCTCAAACTCACCTGCGTTGCATGGTGCTATTAGAATTACGAAAACAAATCAAAGATAACATAGTTGTAGGTTGTATATTAAAGAACTAAGATCAACAATGTTGTGTTTACCATTTAGGATTCCGATGGTGTTTCTTTAGTTTATAGAACAGTATGGTAACATTGTTAACTTAAAAGTACATTAACATATGTTTGTTGTAGCATTTAATATTATTTTACCTAGACATAACGCTGTAAGTAAATCAAGAAAGATAGCATGTTTCTTCAGACTGCTTCCCTCTCCCACCATGTGCACTTCAGCCTACACTTTGGAATTGTGTTTTCTCTTGGTGTTTTTTTTAGGGGGAGGGGGGTAATTTGTGTAGTATGGACCAATATTTTGAGGGCACAAACGTGCTTTAAATGGTTCACAGATTACGTGTGGATGCACACTCAGTTACAGAAGAATTGGTGGTTGTTTTCACAAACAAGGTTAAAAACATCATTACATGCATAACATTGTCATTTATAAATAGAGATCAGGTGGAGTGATGAAAAGAGTAGGTTAGGGGGAGAGGGGCAAATGGATGGAAGAGGGGATTTTATTATTTACTAGAGACCAATCTCTATTCAAAATCCAAGAAAGAGAGTCCTAGCCAAGGGCTAAGTCACATTATTAGAGCACCATCAAGTGAAGCTCTTCCTCATATCAAAAGTGGTCCTCCTGCCACCAAGCCTACCGCCGCAGAGATGCCAAGCCACAAAATGTTTGAAATGGTAAGGAGCTTGAAAAGTCTCCTAAAGTTGTGAAGGGGCTCCAAGAAGCTAGAAAGAATCTGCTTTACATAACTCATGCAAATATCTTGATATAGAGTTTCTAACTAGTAATTTGTTACATTTGTATCATCAGACTTCAGATGGGTCATTATTGTGTGCATTGCTTTGTTTGGGTGGTGGGGTTTGCTTTGAATTAGAATATGAATGTGTATGTGTGTGTGGGTGTGTGTGTGTCTTCGTGTGTGTGAATGTGTGTGTGTATACACAAATGCTGCTAATTACTTCAGGTGACGGGCTAACGTCTGTCATAGCATCCTTAATATGCTTAATACACAGGTCCTCTGATCTAGATCTCAGGGTAGCACCCGTTATGGTGTTACCCATCACAATTCTCTTGCCTCGTGTGGGGATGGGTGTAGGTCCAAGGCTCCCAAATTGAAGACTGATCTGGTGGAGCTAATCCATTAAGTCATTAAGATTCCCAATTCAGAGGCCAACTCTGTAATGACAGAAATATGGATAAGTCACAAGGATCTATTTTGGTGACAATGATAAACTGGTGCCCCTTTGGGGGCAAGTAGGTGCAGCAAGTCTGGACGGATGAATGATAGAGTTAGTGTGGTGACTGAGGGTTCCCAGGGTGTTAAGGAGTACTTCTGATGGTGACAGGATAGGACGAGCCAATATCTGATAGATTTGCTGCACTTTGGAAGAAGTACCTTTTTGAAATATATGATTCTTCAGTATTCAAAATAATAAACCTACAGAGGGATTCTGCCCTTCCTGCAGGGGAACAGATCCTTATTATAAACAGAGCCTCTGGAAATATGTGGCTGTGGAAAACCAAACTGGGCAGCAGGGTTGACTAAAGTATACAGCAAGAAAGGGCAAACTATGAGGCATAATACTGCACATTTTGATATATTACTTAATTATTTTGTTATTATTAGGGATGTGAACACATTGTGGGCCAATGATTTACTTATTTGTACCAGTTTAACACCAGGCAAGAAGAAACTGAAGGGTAAACAGTCAACTTTTGCAAAGGGACTTCCACTGAGCAACAAGACGTATTACCGCTCAAGTACCAGATGATGGATTATGACTCATAATCCATCATCTGCTACATGAGGCAAATTTGGCAAGTACATAATTATGTTGAAAACACCCTCCCTCAGGATCACATAACTCCAGTGGCCCCTGATTATGGGTTGCTAGTATGGAATTGCAAGCTTCCTAAGCAAGAAGCATATAAGCTTCACACATATTCATGCCATCTCCTTCAGGGATTCGTTGTATTATTGATAGCAAGGTTTTTATAGTCAGAAAGACTAAATTAAGTGTTTTAAAGTTTATGTACAGTTTTAAACAATGCATTGGTGATCTGGCCTTTCTTAGGAAAATGAGAAAATAAATATTTTTTCTGTGATCTATTGCAATTATTGATAAACCAAACGTTCAAATGAATTAATGATTCTACCTGCTTTCTATAATTTAATCAGACAGTATCCATAGGCCTAGATATCGTTGACATATTTAATCCTATAGAACCCTGGGAGACAAAATTGCACAGCTAGGAGAATTGGTAACACAGATTTGACGTTATCCACTTTAGTGAAGGCAATACTTGTAAAGACTTCAAATTAAAACTAAAGAGAGGAAATATTGAACACCCACAGCACTGCGTGCAGACTATTTATCTAAAATGATATATGCACTGAGAATGGAGAGTAAGTAACCCCTTGTTTTTTTTATCCTGCTCGAATGAAGATGTGAAGGGGAAGGCATTAGTGATGAAAAAACTGCCTGGTAAGCTGGTTAACTATTCTTTCTGACACGTTATAGCATACAGCATTATTGATTTACCAGAAATTTAATTTTCCGGGAGCAGACTGGACGAACTCAGATCATAGCCCCTATATTTATGAGAAATGGAGACCTCCTTTCCTGTTAATCATGCAGTAGCACCCCCTATTAATAATGCACATCCAATCCAGATCTCTTTTGTGCTCAGTGGAGAACAGGGCTCTACAATATTTCCACATGAGGTGACTGGCGGCCTGACTGTAGTTAAGGCTGACAAATGCTCTACAGGAAAAAAAGCTCCAATTGTCAATTATCCTCCCCCAATCAAATTTGTAGTAAGCAATGTATAAATACAGTTCAAAGTTCAGTCAGGCTTTCATACTAGGACACTTGGTGTAGATTTGGTAAAAGAAAGAAAAGTTATAAAGGGGGTTTCCTAAGGAAGTGGGCTTCCTAGGTAATATAGATATTCCATAGGAGTATCATTAAACACCAGGGGCCAGATGTATGACCAGCTAAATTGTGCCTAGCAAATTGCAACTCATTTGCGAGTTGCAATTTGCAGAGAGCAATTTGCCATGTACAACAGTGTGTTTAACACCGTTTGCGATTCCCAATCGGGTCGCAAATTGCGATGCTCATTAATATTAATGAGCCTCTCGCAATTTGCGAGCCCATTGGGAAAGACAGGCCCTCCCAGGTATGGTGGCCTGCTGGACTCAGCAGAGCACCATGTCTGGGACTGCTTTTAAATAAAGCAGTTTTTTTTAAAATGCTGCCCGTTTTCCTTAAAGGAAAACGGGATGCATTTAAAAAGAAAAAAAAATAAAATGTTTTTGTTTCATTTTTTAAGGGAAGGCTGCCCTTAAATTTATTTTTTAGAGACAGTCACAAAGTGGAAGGGGTTCCCTGGGGACCCCTTCCAAATTGCGACTGCATTACCACCCTCTTGAAGAGGGTGTTAATTTGCGAGTGTTTTGCGACCGCAATTGCAGTCGGAAAACATTCATACATGGGTTGCGGTCTCTATTAGGAAGGAAACACCACTTCCTAATAGCGACTTGCAATTCCTAAATAGCAAGTCGCAATAAATTGCGACTCGCAATTTAGGAATTGTACATGGCCCCGGGCCACTTTGCATGCTCAAACGGGTCGCAAACCCGTTTGCGCATGCAAAATAGGGTCGTACATCTGGCCCCTAGTTCTTTAATCCATTTGAAGCCTTATCTTGGTGTTTCTTTTTTTCATCTTTTTTGAGAAAGTAGCAAAAAAAAAAAGTTACCATTTCTCAGTACCCAGTTCAATATATTGCTGCTAATGCTTATGAATAGTGGAATA
The DNA here is from genome assembly GCF_964204655.1 of Triturus cristatus. Classification (NCBI taxonomy): domain Eukaryota; kingdom Metazoa; phylum Chordata; class Amphibia; order Caudata; family Salamandridae; genus Triturus; species Triturus cristatus. Next base: position 774,611,854 of record NC_140594.1, read on the forward strand.
CATTAAAAAAAAAAAAAATCATTCTCACAGCCTGAACTGTCCGAATTTTGTTCAGGAATCTCACAAACTATGAATGACTGAAATGTCACAGAAAATATTTCATATGGATGCAAGCCAATTACGTTGTGAGACTTGCTAGATGGTGACCCTACGCTCTTTTATGTATAAGTAGGGGGGCGCTTTTATGACAGACCAATCAGGAACCTTGCAAGAAAAGAACTTTTCTCTTAGACCCCTGTTGCCTCCTTAAGTCTGGGTGTGAATGGTACAATACACACAGCTTTGCCACATGGCAGGGGTGTTATTCACCTCGGCCTCACTGTGCACTGGGAGGGACTTCCTTCACCCCACGTTTGGTCCAAGGACAGATAAGTTCTTCTTCCATCCCCGTCTTTCTTACTGGCCATGGAGTGTTATGTGTGTCTCTGTCCTTTCGATGCTCAGGGAGGGAAATTGATTAGCACTGACTATATGAACTTATCTTTGAGCAAAATAAAATTCATCTTATTGGCCTTTCATATTAAATGTTTAGTTAGATCATTTATAAACGGTAAAAAAATTACTGATTTGAAAGCATATTTACTGAAACTAAGACTAGTGGTAATCAATGTGTATATTATGATATATATACAAATAAGCTATTTGTGTTCAAATATATACGGGCCTTTGTACAGTGATCTGGAAGGATAGTTCAGTGGGCTAATCTGTTGTTGCTGAGATAAGCAGTGACCACCAGGCCATGAGTTAGAATCCAGCAAGGCATCACCCTTTCATCCTTCAGCAGTTTGGGTACCATTTAATTGGGTTTGCTGTAGCACCTGCATTTTATCCTCCTTGGAAACGGAAGACATGCGGCATGAACCAATGGGTGAAGAAGACATTCATTATTAGTATGAGCGGCTCAGTGACTTTTATTTTTTCATTATTGGAATGATTTTTGATGTCGTTCCTGTCGGACAGATCGCTGTCATTTTGTGTTTTCAAATCTCCCAAAAAATACAAGATGGATGGCAGTGTTATGACATCCTAAACATTTATTTACGCTTACCCAATCAAAGAATATATCAAACGTCTGCATCTTATCAAGTGTTCCATTAAAGGCTACTGGACCAGGCTATTTAATTATTTTTATGTGCCTGGCCATTCTTTCCTGAAATCCATTTGGCGTTATTTACTATTAAAATCTAATTTTATATGTAAAAATTGACCTACGACCAGCAGCCAAATTACACCACAAGAGTGTTAGAGCAAACTGGCGCCAAGTGAGGTAGAATGCTGAACGATGCAAGAAGAAACACGCATCGGCAATGCCAATAGTTCTGTCTTTAAAGGGATGTTGTATGGTAATGTGAGAAGTATTACACGTAAATACATTGCATATGTATCTGTGTGGAAGCAAAGAACTGTAAAATAATATTTGTGTAGGTTATAAAGTCAGGTGACAGTTGTGCTGTCAAGCCAGACCTAAATTCCATGTATGTTAATGACTGCCTACTTCCCACCTGTTCTGCTGCCAGAGAAAGACAAACATCAAAAATGATCTAGTTATTTAAGACACTTTTATGTCATATGTGGGCCCCTGAAAGTTCAAGCTCAGCCAGCCTGATAAAGAAACAAAATGATCACAGTTGGTGAAGGGCAAGCACTTCTTTTGTGGAAGCACACAACCTCTGTCCAATCAAAACATGTACTCCTATTTCCCAACATGTAGGCAAAGCAAAAGCCCCTCTGTAGTGGTACCCACATGATTGCCTTGCGACAGCTACACAGTCAAGCGAGACCATAAAAAAGGAACATACACTGAATTGTCCAACCAATTGTTGTCTCATGTGTTCTGAATCTCATGCCATGTTCTTGGGTAAACATGTAGGCCTAAATTTGGTTGATGTAGGCTCGCGCTTGCCTGGGACATGGGCAGATGGTGACAGTTGCAGTGCATTGATTTCGATTGTGGTGCGGGTGCAGCAGAATCCCTTGAATCTCACCTTTTATGCATATGATAGAATGTTTCACCAACCAATATTTTTGATGTGGGGTTTTCTGCGGAATGAGAAATCTTTAATGAGAAAGCAGATTACAGTGCAAGGTAGCAGGAACGGCTTGAAAACTAATATTTCTTGAAGGATTAGGTATACAAAACAATTATGTATTTCTGGCAGGCAACAAGCCAGATGGATGTGTCAGTGTAGCTACTGGCATTAGAGAGGAGGAGATGCAGGGTGGAATGCACTTTTGAGGAGAAGCTTTGATGGGGAGGAAGTTGAAAAAGTGTGAGAAGATCGGATTGAACAGAGAGGTTGGGAATGTTAGAAGCAGGCAGGTTCAGTGAAAATGTCCAACCAGGGTTGAAAAGAGGACATCAGAAGGAATCGTTTGCAGACTAATGAGGCTGGCTGGAATTTCACAGCGGCAGGAGATTGACAGGGCACAAAAACACTTTCAGTCAAGTTCAAGAAAATGATAGAAGAAATATAAAATTCGGAGGGGGGTCCAAAAGTTGTAATTGGCATCATTGATGCACCTTGACTATTAGTTGATGCATGTTTTATAATGGGCAGTAGAAATGATAACTGTTAAAGGGAAACGTATTGAGCTGGTTAGCAACACACAACATAGTGCACATAGCATATACTCCCCCTGTCTATAGTCTTGCATCAAAATAAGATTTTTGCACCATATTGTGCAATATTTACCGAATGGTTCTTCAGTACCCAGAGGAAGATATAGCTCTGTATATGTGTAATACAAACAATAAAATCTGAGATAAACCCATAAGAGTAATGGCGACCTAGCCTCCCACTCATGTGACAGGCCACTGACCTTATGGCGTTCTGCTGCCTCTTTCCTAGGTCCAAGGTATCCACCTTTTTTGAGTTTTTGTCAGTTGCTGGTGTTTTGGACCTCTGGGCTCTTCCATAACACATTGTGATCAATTGCAAAAACCAATAATAGGCCTATTTGACTTTAAAGTAAACCACAGTGAAAGGGTCGAAGGTCTGTGCACCTGGCATGAAAGGTAGGTACCAGTGTGAGACGAGGCAAAATATTCCACCACCACTATGTTCGATTAAAACCATAGCCTTGGCTAAACACTAGAGGATGGTTTGCAGTGTTAAAACGTCAGGCTATTTCCTTGATGTAATTTACATTGAACGACTGCCTAATACTCTGGTTATTACATGTAAAGCAGTCCATTCAATAGTGCAATATAGAAAACATAATTACCGGGCCCGTGTTCCATGTGGAAAGTGTGAGCGACTGGTATTTACGTCTGCTCAGTTTCAGAAAAAAGGCCACTTTTGCAGCTCAGACTAAGAACAATCTAAAACATCATCCTCATGACATTGTACCACTAAGAGAAAATGTAATTCTTAGATGAACTTCAATTTTATTACAAATGTCAGAAGATTGTAAATCCCTGTTAAACTTTGCACTGCCAAATTGTTTTTCAGAACTAGTTTGTCAAGCTAGCTTGGATGGAATTCTCCTGCAGTTACTTTAAACGAGGTTTCCCTTCCAATCCAGAGAACTAAATTAAGTGTGAACTTCCTGCATGATTAATGTTCTGTCAGACAAAAGGGTCTTCTGAGTCGGTGGCCTCCACTATATGCAGTCTGTCAGGAGCAATGGGTCCTTGACTAATAAACTCAGCACTGACAGGCCAGCCTTACCATTTATTTAGTAGAACATTGGAATGTTGGGAGATCCATTAAAAAGTAATGGAGTGCTCCGGGCTTCAAACGACCTGTAGAATCCCGGAGCTCCGACATTCCACTGTTGTCGTTCACAGCTGTTGCTGTGAACAAAGGCCTCACGGAGCCAGAGGGAGTTCAATCCCCTCAAGCTCCACGAGGCCTTTGTTTTATTAGAACATTCTGCTTTCTAGTGGCAGAATGTTTTATGGCCTTGTACCCACCCCGTAGATGGGCTATACCAGCATTAAAGTCCTGCTTCATTGTTAAAGGCCCTTGCCTTCGGCTGTGGCCATTAAAGCTGGAGCAGGCCTTTATTGGTCGTATAGACCGCTACGGTGGGCTATAAAAATATATTAGAACATTGGAATGTTGGGAGCTCCATTGAAGACAATGGAGTTCTCTGGGTTTCTAAGGTTAGTAGAAGCCCAGAGCATCAACATTCTAATGTTTACTGTTGTTCACAGCTGTTGATGTGAATAAAAGGCCTCAAGGAGACCAAGGGGATTTCAACTCCCATGGGCTCCATGAGACCTTTACTTTACTATTTAGAACATTCTTCCCTCTAGGGGCCGAATGTTCTAATTGACGCCTTCAGCTCGAGCCTTTAACCCTGGAGCAGGCCTTTAATAGCCGGTATAGCCCGCTACGGTGAGCTATGAGGTTCTGGTAGGCAATATTAATTGGAAGACACATATGTTTGACAACACATAATGGCCTTCTGTTTTAGAAAAAACATGCCAAGGGAAGAACAGTTGAGGGGATTGCTTTGTAGAAACAGCTTTCTATAGATAATTAAAAAAGGGGTAACAGATAGGTGACGAGGAGGGATCTGCTTGGGCTTGATAAGTGCAAAGATGCAAAACATGCAGGTAACATTTAAACCAGGTAAAGTTATCTTACCTGGTTTATTTAGCACCATAGTACATGACCTGCACCAGTGGCAGGAATACTCCAACTGCCAACGTTCAAATATACACATTCCAAACCCCACCCTGCATTCCAATTTCAAATACAACATGGCACACTTAACAGGAAAACCCAACAGTAAGGAGTTTGCTTCTCGTTATTACATGGTGGACCTGGAGGTGAGCTTACTGAGCTCAAGGAGTGAAAGCTGACTATGCCTCTCAGCAACTTTCCTGAAAAACAAATAGTAGTGGTTACTTATACAGCAAATGAAGTGTGGAAAAATCTGGCTTGGATATTTCTTTTTTTAATATTACTTCGATATGTTTAAGGAAAAGCATTATTCACAAGACACCAATTTAAAAGTGCACACGTAGTACAAAATGGCTACTACCCGCCACCCACACGACTCTGGCTGGCTGTTGCTGGGGAAAATCCGAGCCTCGCCAGCTGGACAATAGGGCTCCTGTGGCAGGGAGGTGCTAGCACCTCCCCAGACAGGATATGTGGATTGGAACAGGGTGGGTGCACCAAATGTCCTTTCAGAGTTGCACGTAGGCAGCTACAGCGCCTGCATTCTGCATACACCGCTTGTAACCAGTTCAGGGGCATCCTGCCCCTCGCCCAGGCGGGAAACACACAAAGGGGAGAGGTTGTAGCCACCCTTTCCCACCTCACCACTCATTGGTGGACACTACTCTGGACACTCCCCTAATCCTGGGGATAAAGGTGAATAACGTGGCCCCAGAGCGTCAGATTAATCTTGGACTTTACAGACTTGACCTTCGACGAGCTGCTACCCAGCTGACTGAAGAAATCTCCCTTGTGGTAAAGGAGTTACCCCCCTGCTTGGCAGGCACCTGAAACACTGCAAGTGACCTGGTTGGAACTTCGCTGCTCCTATGGACTTTGTCGACTTCCAGCACCCTTGAGGTGGGTTTCCTAAGCATCCCAGAGCCCAGTGAGTGTGCACAGTAAACCTGAGCACCGTGGACTGCGTGGGTGCCGAGATTCTTAATACCCCAGGACACCTGCCACCTCTTGCATAGCACACGACCCTGACCAGTGGGGAAGTTGTGCTTTGGCCCATTATTGAGCCATTCACCAAGTAGCATTTGTGCCAAAGATCAGCACCCTAGCCCCCTCCGGTGGCCCGTGGGCTCCCTTTTACGCACTCCATTTTACTGCCTTCCGCGGTCCCTTGTCTCTCAACTTGTGGGCCCGAGCGGAGGACAATCTCAACATTTAAGAGTTCCCCTGGTTGCTCTAGGCCTGCTCTACAGTCTCGTCAAAGGAGACCTCTCACAGACCTCGTGGGTCTGCACCAGTAGCTGATTTGTTTATCTTGCATGGGTTGCGGTTGCCAAGGCTTAGTGGATCCAATCCGGACACTAACACCGCAGCGACCCTCATCCAATATGGGACAGTCACCCTCCAGAAGCTGGCCTTCCTTGAAGCCTCCCGGAGCCCGTGGCTGCAGATCCAAGCTACACCTCTTTCCACTTGAAGCACCCGACATTGAAGGGCTCTTTCCTTTGAGCTCCCTGGTCACTGTGCCGTGACCCAGACTCTGTCCCCTCTGCTTTCAGGTTCTTCTCTACAACTTCTACAACTTCAATCTTCACGGCATCATCGACGCTTTTAGCTAGCAGCAGTTTTGTACATTTTCCCATTGAAAATCAGCCCGCGACCCGACATCGAAAACGACCTATGCACCCGGCTTCCCTGGGGCGGTAACTCCTGCTAGAAGTGTCTTTAATCTGTTTAAATCAAACCGCGACATTCTCCATAGGATATAATAGAGATCCCGATAGCAGCTATTTCCACTGCACGCGCCTCCCGTGGGTCCCCTTCCTAATAACCTGGGGTGGATTCTTAAGGGGCCAGCGATCCTAAATGCCCTAGGCATTGTCTGTAGAATTGTCGTGGTTCTTATACCACTTTTATAATATATGGTTTGGTCCCCCCCTGGGGCCCTGTGATTCCAGTGCTATTTATTGTGTTTATAAATGCTTGTTTGGATTGTAACGTTGCCACTACCCTCATAAAGAGACTGTGGGATTCTGTCTAGAATAAATACATATATTTTATATATATACCTGTGTGGGCTACTCTTTCATTTGGTCATTCAAGAGGTTATCTATGGTAAAACAATAAGCTTAACACTCCTTCAAGACTTAGCCTGAAGGCTGCTCTCCACAGCTACCACTAGGATAGCTTTCTTTAAAGGTTGTCTTAAACCTATCATCAATAAAAGTCGAATTGGACTGGTGCAAGGTGTCCATTGGATTTTTGTTTATATTCAGGCTCCCTTGAGCCGGTGGGGCTGACGAGCTCATGGTTACGCACCTGCGTGCCACGAGTGGTACCGGACCTGAGAACATTTTTTTGGCAGCCTAAGCAGCAACCCGACACACATGCCTATTCCCTGCTGACGAGAGGTAACAACCTCGAAACACATGTCCAGGGATGGCCAACGCGACATTGATTTTTGCTTAAGACTCTGGCAGAGGCGTACTTGCTGATGCTTACTTCATGGACCACAATGCTTTGGGGTAACACGCTGGTAGGACGAGCAGTGTGCGACCAATTGGATTTTTGTTTATATTCAGGCTCCCTTGAGCCGGTGGGGCTGACGAGCTCATGGTTATGCACCTGCGTGCCACGAGTGGTACCGGACCTGAGAACATTTTTTTGGCAGCCTACGCAGCAACCCGACACACATGCCTATTCCCTGCTGATGAGAGGTAACAACCTCGAAACACGTGTCCAGGGATGGCCAACGCAACATTGATTTTTGCTTAAGACTCTGGCAGAGGCGTACTCGCTGATGCTTACTTCATGGACCACAATGCTTTGGGGTAACACGCTGGTAGGACGAGCAGTGAGCGACCAATTGGATTTTTGTTTATATTCAGGCTCCCTTGAGCCGGTGGGGCTGACGAGCTCATGGTTACGCACCTGTGTGCCACGAGTGGTACCGGACCTGTGAAAAAATTTTTGGCAGCCTACGCAGCAACCCGACACACATGCCTATTCCCTACTGACGAGAGGTAACAACCTCGAAACACGTGTCCAGGGATGGCCAACGCGACATTGATTTTTGCTTAAGACTCTGGCAGAGGCGTAGTCGCTGATGCTTACTTCATGGACCACAATGCTTTGGGGTAACACGCTGGTAGGACGAGCAGTGTGCGACCAATTGGATTTTTATTTTTGGATATTTGGTGGTTCATCAATATCAGTAGGGAAACCCAAGAGCAATTTGGCTTCCGTCAAAAAATGTAGGAAATGTTGTTTCCCTTTCTATTGAAAGATAAGGCTGAAAGGATGACACCATTGGTATCAGGTGTGGTGTTCATGCAGGAAGACTGTTATAGGACACAAGTCTCTGAATTTCCACAGGTTGATTTTGGAGATGTGGTGAAACACCTGGAGTGGGCAGTTCTTTCTCTGTGATGAGCTCCATTGAGGATTCTTTGTCATTGAAAAGGTGTATTCTCATGGTGATATCTTCTGTGTTAGACAAATTCCATGGGGTTGCTTCTACTATGTGAACATGGTCAAGCCTGATTGGAAGGACATCTGCATCGCCACGATGGATTGAAGTAGGTCACATCTGAGACCCAGGATAACCTCACCCACCACATCATTAGCAATTCCTCTGATGTTGTTGCTCCAGCTCCTTTTTTTCAAGGTATTCTTGCTTCATTTGGTATTCTATGTTCCATTCCTCTCACACTTGAACCAGAGCCAAAGATGTTCCTGGTCTTCTGTGTGAGTATCAGCACTAAGTTGTAGGTCATTAGCTCTGGTTACAAGCTCAGAAATGTTCCCAACTATTTCCTGTAGGCCTTTCTTGAATTTTTTTGATGGAGCTAATCTCAGTGTGAATCTTTCCCAGGAACTTTTCCAACTAGTTCTAGGAGATGTGAGCGATCGATCACCCTCCAGGCTCGAGAGGCCTCCTCCCTTTTGACCAGTGCTCCACCTCTGTAGGATGCCTGTGACCGCATTTCCTCCAATGAGTTTTCACTGTGCAGCTTTCCACACATCATCCTGAATAGGATATTAGGGATGTCCTAAGGGGTATGACACTGAAATTAAGAGAATATGATGGACTATGACCAGCTACAGCGTACAGTGTCTCGGCACTCTCTGATGTTGGCAGCTTGTGCAATCTAGGCCTACAGGATCTGCTGAGGACAGGACCAGGGAAAGATGCAAGTTGCAGCAGACCAGACTAAAGAAGAGGCGCGGGGAGCCCTGTCTTTGGCACTTCTTGAGGGGGCACCTGAGCCACTTTCCGAAAGCAAAGGGTGTAGACCGATAAGGCTCCAAAGCTGCTTAGCAGCTCTGGGTGTTGCAAGTGAGCTCCTCCAATGAGGAACACTTCCAGCTGAGTGGTCTTGTCGTGTTTAGCAGATAGATCCCACCTCCTCTGTATAGTGGGGCCCCTGGTGGGTCCACTATGGTGTTCCAATTACAGACCCATCATCACAGCCCCATCATAGTCGCTAGACGCCGATTGCTGCTTGGTAAAGGGTGCTATGCCTGGGTAGTTTACTGCAGTTCTCTGTACTTGCCCACAAGCCCAGTGTTTCGGCTACGGCCCTACCCATTGTGGCATTCAGCAAGCGGACCAGCCCCAGGTGCAAGGGTAGTCAGGACAATCCAAATGTTGTAGGCACCTGATGAGGGGGCTATTGTCACAAAGGGCATAGTCTACCTCCAAAAGGGTCTAGGGAGTGACAGTCATAAGCTAGTAGGGTAAGGCGCAGTGAACTGACAGGGCTAATCTATAGGTCTGGCCTAACTCTCATGTGGGGATGCTTCCTTGAGGCCTACATTAGGGGAATGCGGGCTGCAGACCAGCTGAGATAATGAGTTCTGTTTCTGGATCCCCGTATTCCTGCCACTAAGGGGGGCTCATTCCGCAACATCCACCCACTGGAAACAGGGCATCTGCTTCAGGGGTTGCCACACATTTTCGCCAGGCCTGGAAAGCTCCTGGTCCTCTCTTGGATGGACAACTCTTGTGGGCAGGCAAAATGATGGCTGCACCTAGGGGGGAAGCATAGCTGACCCATTTCACTTGTGGGCTGGTGATCTACATTGTCCTAAAGACTCAGATAACTGCTATTTGTGTGGCTAGGGGAGCAGGGAGAGCCCCCCCTGCCTGTCTGTCAAAACTTAATTTTGGCACCAAGCCATAAAAGCACATAAAATGAATACATTCCAACAATATCGTATGAGGCAGTCAGTATAGAAAGGACATTTGATTTACATATATATAGTCACAATCCTAATTCTTTCAGATGCAAATCCTTGCTAAAACTAATAATACTTAAATACATCTTAAGAACAGTGTTAAGATCTCGTCTAAGATAATTTCCAGATAATAAGACTAGATGAGCCTCCTCCCCCTGCAAAGCCCAGTGGAGGTAGAGCATTCGGTGTGGGCTGGATCAGGGCCTGCTAGATCCAGTTCTGGATCTCTCTCCTCAATGCCAGGAACTCTGCTCTGAGCCTTCATGAAGTTAAGTACATGTCTCACGAACCAGTGAAAGGCAGACTGCAAGCAGTTTCTAAATGCCATAACTTTGGCCTTAGGCAGCATAATTGTTACTGCTGCAGAGAGAAATCACCTTCATACCCACCTGTTGAGTTTTAATCGCAAGACCCACAACTAGCAAAGCTGATGAAATATTTTTGAAATAGCAAACTTTAGAGGTCTTGGAACTTTTAAACTTGACACATTCGCTCATGCTGGAAAGTTGTTTGACCACTAGGAGAGTCAAATGACTCAGTTTTGATGTAAGCTGTAGCTGAGATCTCAGAATATAAAGGAATTTAGGGCCTTTAACAATGCAAACATTCACCCCCAGTCACAAATGCAAACATTCACCCCCAGTCACAAAGATCTGGGTTTAATCCATAATTTGTTTGCTCACCACACCACACCACCCCAGTTTGGACCCAGCCATATGCAAATCAGTCTTGGCCCTGTTCCTTGTGGGAACAGTCCAGCCTGAACTGCCAAGCCGGGTCCTCCCTGGACCAGAAACAAGCATCCTGGGACCGGTTTCAGTGCATCACCCTTCATCAGCCAGGCTAGCTTGAATCCAGTGGTGTAGTGAGCACAGGACCCATGACTGGGTATACCCTTCCCACTTAGGGCAACATATGCAAAAGAAACAATTGCTGGACGGAATGCTGGACAATGCAAACATTCATCCCCAGTCACAAAGATCTGGGTTTAATCCATCATTCTTTTGCTCACCACACCACCCCAGTTTGGACCCAGCCATATGCAAATCAGTCTTGACCCTGTTCCTTGTGGGAACAGTCCAGCCCGAACTACCAAGCCAGGTCCTCCCTGGACCAGAAACAAGCATCCTGGGACCGGTTTCCGGGCATCACCCTTCATCAGCCAGGCTAGCTTGAATCCAGTGGTGTAGTGAGCACAGGACCCATGACTGGGCATACCCTTCCCACTTAGGGCAACATATGCAAAAGAAACAATTGCTGGACGGAATGCTGGACAATGCAAACATTCACCCCCAGTCACAAAGATATGGGTTTAATCCATCATTCTTTTGCTCACCACACCACCCCAGTTTGGTCCAAGCCATATACAAATCAGTCTTGACCCTGTTCCTTGTGGGAACAGTCCAGCCTGAACTGCCAAGCCGGGTCCTCCCTGGACCAGAAACAAGCATCCTGGGACTGGTTTCAGGGCATCACCCTTCATCAGCCAGGCTAGCTTGAATCTAGTGGTGTAGTGAGCACATGACCCACGTCTGGGCATACCCTTCCCACTTAGGGCAACATATGCAAAAGAACAATTGACCGGAAACAAGCATCCTGGGACCGGTTTCAGGGCATGGTGAGCAAAAAAATGGATTTAGGCCAGATCTCTGTACTGGGGTGACTGTATGACATTGTTCTGCATTCTGTCCATCAATTGTTCTTTTTGCACCAATATTTTGAGATGTCCGTTATCCCAGTGAATATTTCTTGCATTTACAGGAACCGCCATCATGGCAGTACATGGAAATGCATTGAAAGCTTGATGGAACGCTCGGGCAAGATGATGGAGCCATGCAGCAAACTTTAAATGTTTTTTTTTCTGTTCAAAAAGAAAATCCTAAACTGGGATTTTCTTTTTGAAACCAAAAAAAACAATGATCCTCTCACCATGGGAGATTTCTCCTATGGCGTGGGGGTCACTTTTCTGCACTCACTGCTCTTTACTTACTTACTTACTTATACCTACTTCCCCTCCTGGGTGTAGGCCATCAACCAGGACTCTCCAGCCATCTCTATCTTCGGCTTTTCTTTCAATCTGACTCCAGGTATAACCCATCTCCTTGCAGTCAGCCTAGAGGCCTCAGCGCCATGTGTTTCTTGGCCTTCCTCTTTTACCTTGAGGATTCCAATTGCTTGATGGAGTTTGAAGCCCGCTTGCAGAAGGTGTGACCGATCCAGCGCCAGCAGCTTTTCACGATTTCTTTATGAGCATGGATTTGGAAAGTTTGCTGCAATATGTCATTGTTGCTAATGGCGTTTGGCCAACAGATTTAGACATTTTCCTCAGACAGGTGTTGATGAAGGTCTTGACCTTGTTGTTGGTGATCACTGTTATTGTCCAAGTTTTTGCTCCATCCAGAAATACCGATTATACGTTGGTGTTAAAAAACCTGGTCTTGGTTTGCAGTGTTACGGCCTTGGAGCTACAGATCTTATTTAGCTGAATGAAGGCAGCCCCTGCTTTGCCGATTCTTGCCTTGATATTGGTGTCTGTACTGCCCTGCTTGTCTATGACACTGCCCAGGTATCTGAAGGCCTCAACCTCTTCCAGTGCATTGCCTGCAAGAGCAACTGCAGTTGTGCTGGCTGTGTTAGCCTTCAGGATCTTGGTTTTTCCCTTGTGGATGTTGAGCCCACGTTGTGCTGAAGTGGCTGCCACATTCTTTGTCTTCTATTACATCTGCAGATTGATATGGAAGACGCTTTATTACTTCGCAGCAGTACTTACCAGCCGTGAGGGGAACGGCACAGCAGCGGGCTCCTTGCTCCTTGATATCGCCTAAAGATCCACGCCGCCGTGAGGGGAACGGCCATCCCGCCTACAATTCCCAGCATCCTTTGCACCAGCGCACGTGGATGACGACACCCGGCAGCGCCGCGACAGGATAAAGGCTGCCAGGCGCCCACGCAGTGCGGGACACTTTATTACTTCGCAGCAGTACTTACCAGCCGTGAGGGGAACGGCACAGCAGCGGGCTCCTTGCTCCTTGATATCGCCTAAAGATCCACACCGCCGTGAGGGGAACGGCCATCCCGCCTACAATTCCCAGCATCCTTTACACCAGCGCACGTGGATGACGACACCCGGCAGCACCGGGACAGGATAAAGGCTGCCAGGCGCCCACGCAGCGCGGGACGCGCGCGGGCAGCGCCCGGGCGAAACCCGGGCCAAGGGCGGGCCCATCCTTGCCCGTCAGGGACCGTTAGAGGCCGGGCAGGGCCACCCCACTGACGCCCCCTCATCTGGACCCATCAAGTTATAAGGTACTGTTTTAAAAACACGATAGGTGGATGTGTCTACTTATTCTAATACCTTGCAATTGCCCAGGTGATACAATACATTGACTTTTGGACTATATGCCTAATTGTTCCCCCTTTTTTGCAAAGCTCTGTGATATCTATCATTCTAGGGAAGATTGTTAACCAATTGCGTGATTGCGTATTTTCTATTTTCTATCTGTAAACAGGAAAGGAATTGGTAAAAATCCCAGTTCGTCCATTTCTCGCCCAGCAACCAGGCACCAGACTGCAATGATGCAATCTCTCCCAAGTCTGACAGCCATTGACAAAATGCTCCAGCAAACAATTGGAGTCGTGGCTTCAGCTATAGAAAACACAGAGCGGCGTCTATCAATCACTCCCGTAATTCCTTCTTCTCCCCAACCAATGGAGGATGCTTCAATTGTTACTATTAATCCTCCTGATTTTAAATCCTCCCTCATGTGTTCCTTTGCGGAGCTCCCTTGTGCACAGCCTATCACTAGTGATACGCATGTATTAGAGGTTCTCAATTCCCCTGCCCATTTTTCACCTAATAAGGCTTCTGTGACCCGCACTGTAGTCAAGAAACCTAGGACTGGGAAGAGCAAAGTACCAAGTAAAAATATGCCTCTAACCAAATCTTCCACACTGATTGATGGCACCCCTACCCTGTCCCCTATGCGGGCACCTCTCTGGGCCACCCACATGATACTAGATCTTCTGACACATATAGAACAGCTACTTGGCACGCATTTTAAACCCTTGCTAACCAGGTTGGATAGATTGGTTTCCACTATCAATAATGCAGGCCTTGGCAAAGCCAAATCGACTAGCTCCCTTGTAAACCCCGGCTCCAGCTCTGTTCCTAACTATGATAATCCCCTCGTTAGTTCTGAGACTTTGTCCGTACCCCCCCCAAATGGTGGTTAACACTGTCCCTGACATAACCACTCCTCTGCTCAGGGACATAGATCCTGAAAGTTGTGAAGTACAGAGAGAGGCTATCGAAGCGGGGGAAAAATGTTTAGTTAATCAAGTGAAAGTAAACAGTAATACTGCTTGAGAGGGGTCTAACAACGCACTTCCCTGTATAGACTTGCCGCCCGAGTCCCTTCCATATGTTGTTGTGCTTGCTGGTGTCCCTCCTTTACCCCAAGGGAAGAATGAGAACTATCTGGAACTGAAAAACAAATGTATGCATTGGTTTAATTTAAACAGCCCTCTCCCCTTTAATATCTTTGGAGAAATACTGGGTGTAAGGAGAATAGACTGGATTGGGCCTACCCCCAAATCCATCGCAGGAAATTGTGTCATTGTCAACTTTAGGCACACACTTGCTGTAGATCATATCTGCAGTGGGATACCTCCTAGGTCTAATACCCAAATCATCCCACTGCATTTGTCTTATTTCTATCCAGTATCCAAGCATAGTGCAGGACAGAACATAGGTACTAGGTGGGTGGGGGGACAAAATAAATTGCATGATAGACCATGCCAAGAAATGATAATCCGGGAGGACCGGCATCAGAACATCCCCTTATTGTCACTATTCCCCCCAAAAAATAGATTCAGCATGCTGGAGGAGGTTGACTGACCAGGCGTGACTCAGAGTCTAGTTCCCCAGCCAGATAAAATCATGGGCACCCAAACAGTTGTAGATAGGGGTAGTTGTGAGAGTAGCATGTTAGAATATGTACCAGCGCCTTGCCCCTTGAGTATACCTCTGGAAGGTCTGGAAGCAAGACAAATTATGGATAATGATGTGGTTGTTTTCCCCGAGGACTTCCTATCGGGAGCCAATCCTGGGGATACTATATTAGAAATTAACCCTCAAACACGAGATGTCTGCCAAAATTTAAAGGCTGGTGACCTGCTAGACAGGAATAGAGCCCCACACGGGGAAATAAAAATTTTGTCATGGAACGTGGCTGGAATAAAAAGTAAGTTATCTATCCCTGAATGGAGTAATTTTACAGGCAGTTATGATATCTGTCTATTCCAAGAAACATGGGCTACGGAGGAGAACCCGAGGATTGGCTATGCCACTTTTGATATTTTGGCTATCTCAAGTGGCAGAGGGAGGCCTTCGGGTGGTCTTTCAATATGGGTAGGGACGCATTTGGGCGCCTTGGCAGTCCAGATTCCAACTAATTCTCTTGACGTCCAATGTGTCCTGCTAACACTAAAAGATAATTCAACGGTTGCTTTAATAAACGTCTATTCTAGACCAGTCAAGAATGGTCAAGAATCTGGCACCATTGACGTATTGAAGCACTTCATATTGTCCCTTGATCCCCCATCCACTCTAATAGTAGGAGGCGATTTCAACTGCCAATTCGAGCCCCTCGAGTCTTCTGACATGGGAGAATTGGACGACGAGGATCAGTTCTGGCATGTTTGTGAATCACAAATTTCTCCTGTCAGAGCTTGGACCCCCTTGGTCCTCCAAATCAATTCTTTATCTCTTGCACTGCCCCTAAGGGCCTGTAATGGGAGACTTAAACCTGACCGTCCGGCCCTTCCAACGCTTAACAGATCAGGCCAAAACTCCAATATTGATTACATACTAATGGAAACAAGACATTGGGATAATATACTGGAGTTTACAATTTATCCTAGGCAAGACAGCGATCATAATGCCCTCGTTTTAACCCTCAAACCGGGAAGCTTCGGCCTAACAAATCCTCCTCCTAATTTAAATAGCTCAATGCTCCCAGTACTCCTTTCCAATAACAGGAGGAGGGTTAAATGGCCCCACTTCAAGAACTCCCCCGCTAAACTCGCGGAAATATATCAGATAGTTCTTCCGTTCCTTTCCGCAATGGGGAATGTAAGTGTAGATAACCTGAATGACCCCACTGAGATCCATACTCACTTAGTTGATAACTTGGTGAACTTGTTTAATCCTGTGGGGAAAAAACAACAGCAGGCCAAAACACATCCCTGGTATAATGATCTCTGCAGAAAGGCAAAAAAAGGAATTGCTTTTGGCATTAAACAGCAAAAACAGGGCTAACCTAAAGAAACTCCGCCTAGAATATAAGAAGGCCATTTCTAGGGGAAAGAAGGATTGGGAGGAGCAAAGGTGGGAGGAACTTAGGCTAACCCTTTCCCGAAGAGATCCCAAGGCGTTCTGGGCTATTGTGAACTCTGGCGAGAGTAGGGGAGCCATGCCCCCAATTGCAAACATAGCCTCACAAGTGTGGGAAATGCACTTTGGGGAATTGTACGGGGACTTGGGCGATCCTCTAAATGCTGATTTACCGCTGGAATGTACACTAACGAGAGGAAGTGATCCTGCCTTCGGCGATGCTGAGATTGGTCCTCTGTTTCCTACCCCCGAGCCTCAACAAGAGCGTCAACCGTTTCTATCTGTGGTGGGCGTGGGTACTCCTTCTCTAGAACTGCCTGAGGCCATTACTTTTAAAGAAGTAGAGTTTGCAATAGCAAGGCTTTTGCTCAATAAAGCTCCCGGTTTAGATAAGATGCCCTCGGAGTTATTCCGCTCCCAACCTAAAATCTGGGCCCCGTACTTGGTGGTATTATTCAACTCAATCCTCAAGGGGGGTGATCTGCCAGACACCTGGTTGGGCGCGGAGATAGTCCCTATATTCAAGAAAGGTTGTCCGCTAAAGCCGGTAATTTATAGACCAATTAGCCTTATTGACACCTCCCAGAAGCTATTGGCCAGAATTATCCTAGACAGAATCCTGGGATGGATGGATGAAAACAAGATATTGACTATATTGCAGGCAGGGTTCAGATCTGGGATCTCAACTATAGATCAGATTTTCCGGTTACAGGTTTTATACTGGAAAACGGTAAGAGTGGAGGGTGGCAGCCTCTACCTTATCTTTGTCGATCTGCACTCTGCCTTCGACCTTGTCCCAAGAGGAAAGTTGTGGAAAGTTCTGGCAGATATGGGTCTTCCCCCCTATCTGCTGAATATTTTAATCAGACTCCACAACGGTAATTATGCCCAGGTTAGGCGTGGGAGGCATGGTGATTTGTCCGCACGCTTTCCTGTCAGGAAGGGCGTGCGCCAAGGGTGTGTCTTAGCCCCAACACTATTTAGTCTCTACATTAATGGTCTCGTAAACCATCTGGCTGACGTAGTTAATAATGATGCCCCTAGATTGGCTACGGGAAGAGTGCCCGCTCTGATGTTTGCCGATGACACTCTGTTGTTATCCAAAACATCATCGGGCATTCAGCGTATTTTGGATGGCTTCCTTGCATTTTATACTGCCCGAGGCTTGGATAAAACCAAATTTATGATCTTAAATCCTCCAAAACAGACCCGTCCAAATCCCACCCTAAATGGCTCCCCTCTTGAGAGAGTCAGGACTTTTATCTATCTTGGGATCACCCTGACTGAGCACCTTGACTGGGGTCCACAAATCTCAAAATCAAGGTTGAAGTTGTCTCAAATAGTGGGAGGGATTAGCAAGGTCCAGCGTATCTCGGTCTTCAAACCAGCAGCCCCGGTAGTTGAAATATATCGACTGCAAGCTAGAACTGCTTCATTGTATGGAGTCGAACTATGGGGTCACAAAAACATCACTAAACTAACCATGGTTGAGCAGGGCTTTATGAGAAGTCTTGTGGGTTTGCCAATAAGCACACCGCTTATTCCCCTACGATTCGATTTGGGGATAGAACCTATTGAAGACTTAGCAACTTTGCGGCCCTTGCTCTATTGGAAAAGACTCTGGACGGTGTCAGAATTGGCGTCTTATAGAGAGGAATTTATGGAGGTCTGGGCTCTAATTAAAAATAAGACCATTCCTTGGTTATCCCATATTCAGGACCTTTGCACAAAGATCGGCAGGACCGATCTTTGGGAATGTCCGGAGGTATCCTGCAAAAAGACATCCAACATTGAAATTACCGGCCATATAAGGCAGCTGAGATTACTTACCCGTCACCGATCAAGCTCCTTGGGGAAACTTACTACAGAGTTTCTCCTAATAAAAGCAGAAGCAAGAGCAGAGGTTTTCCTAGATGTAATCTACCCACCTCTAGCAAGGAAACTCTACTTACAGTTAAGGCATGGTAGCTTACCGCTTAGGGCATTCACCCATAAATGGGCAAAATTAGAAAATGCTGCCTGCCCAGCTTGTAACCATAATCAAGAAGATATATGTCATGTTCTGTTTTTTTGCCCTGCGTACCAACCAATAAGGAAAAAGTGGCTTATCCCCTTATGCAGGAATCTTGGGTTTAGACACTGCATGCACGCATGCAGGGTCTTAACATATGACACTCACCCCCCTATTGTGTTCGCTGTGTCCCGTTTCTTTTATGGTTTATGGCGTAGAAGGAAAAGTTTTTTGTAATCATTTTTGTCTTTTTATCCAATTAGTTTCTTTGATAACATTAGTTTAATTCATTCTTAACTATTGTATTAACTTGATTCTATTTATTGTTTTAATGTAATATGCAATTTTGCTTGTAATTTTACTTGTGCTTTTATGGTCTTCGACCGAAATAAGGTTATCAAATGAATGATAATGATATGGAAGAGTAGGGCAAGGTCATCTGCAAAGTCCAGGTCATCTAGTTGTGTCCAAGATCCCTACTGGATCCCATTTCTTCTCCTTGGTGTTGTTGTCTTCATGATCTAGTCTATGGCCAGAAGGAAGAGAAAGGTTGAGAGCAAACAATCCTGGCAGTTTCTGGTCCTCACTTGGGAGGCTTCTGCGAGTTGTCCTCCATGGGCTATCTTGCAGGTTATTCCCTCATAAGAGTTCCTAATGATTCTTACCAGTTTACCTGGCACTCCATAGTGGTGAAGGAGTTTCCAAAGGGTCTCTCTGACAACGTTGTTGAATGCCTTCTCATAGTCGATGCAGTTGACATAAAGGGGGGAGTTCTATTTGTTCGACTGCTCAATGATGATGCGCAGTGTTGCAGCCTGGTCTGTGAAGGATCTATCTTTGCAGAAGCCAACTTGCTGGCCTCGCAACTGAAAGTCGACTTGTTCCTTCATTTTGTTCAGGATGACGGTTTGATGAATCTTCCCTTGTCTGCTCTTAAGCTTCTCTTTGCTTCCTTGTTGGTTTTGGTGTATTCATCTTGAGCTTTCATTTGTTCTGCTGGTGTTGACTGCAGCTTTCTTTTCCTTTCTCTCTTGGATTTTGTGGAGAGTCTTAGCTGAGATCCATTCTTTATGCTGGTGTTTCTTGGGACCTAGCACTTCCTGGCAGTTTTATATCACTGTTTCTTTGA
This sequence comes from Triturus cristatus, assembly GCF_964204655.1. NCBI lineage: Eukaryota > Metazoa > Chordata > Amphibia > Caudata > Salamandridae > Triturus > Triturus cristatus. The sequence continues at coordinate 774,631,260 of NC_140594.1, forward strand.
TCTGCGCCCACTGACTTTCTACTGGGTCTCTGTTATCCTCTAATTCTTGCAGGACTTGAAACCTTTTACTGAGGATGGCTGAGTATTCACTCCAATTCTGTGCATCTTTGAGAAGAGTGGTGTTAAATCGCTGGCCTTGGTTTGTCAGTTTCATCCATGCTTTCTTCAGCTTTAGCCAGGCATCAGCAAGGTGATGCTCTGACACCACGTCCTCTTCACTCATCGCTCTCTCATCCTGCAGGGACCTCTGGAATTTCTTGGCAATATAGACCTGGTCGATCTGATTCTCTGTTGAATGGTCTGGTGAAACCCACATTGCCTTGTGTACGCTTTTGTGTTGGAATATACTACTGCCTATCAACAGACTGTTCAGGGCACAGAGAGCTGAGAGCCTTTCACCATTCTCGTTTATGTCGCCAAGGCCAAGGTTGCCCATGACTTCATCGTATCCAATGTTGTCATTTCAAGTCTTAGCATTGATGTCCCCCATAAGTGTATTAATGTTTCTCGCAAGGCATTTCTCCTGGATGTCATTTGTAGGTGCATAGCACTGAATAACATTCATTTTGATCCTCTTTTTCTTTGTGTGGAAGGTCCCTGTGATGATTCTTTGATCATGGACTTCCCATCCATTCAGACCTCTGTTGGCTGCTGGCGTTTGCATCACTGCTACTCCCTGAGTATATGGGGCTTTCTCTTCCTCATATCCAGAATACAGCAGCATTCCTCCTGGAGCCAGTCTTTTCTGTCAGGACGCATCCATCTGGTCTCACTGATGGCAAGCAGGGCAAGGTTGTATTACCTCCACCATGGCTGGTCCCATGCCCAGCTGCAAAAGGAAGAGGGTTATGCATGGGGCTAGCTACCCACCAAGTAACACATTCCATGCTACAACCAATAGACCAACAGACATCCCAGCCTTGGGGAGAGAGGACTCTTCTTAATGGAGAGCTATGATGCCTTGTGGTGAAAGACGGAGATCCCTGGAAGCCACAAAGCTGGTCCACCTGCTTTCGACTAAGACCATCAGCATCAGGATATGGAATGTGAGGACCATGTACGAGACAGGCAAGACAGCTCAAGTGACAGCAAAGATAAGAAAAGTACAACTATGCCATTGCCCGTACCACCAGGTTTTACCTGGAGGTGATGGCAGTGAAAAATGGCCAATTGTCCCGACTCTAAATGAGATGGGTGATCCTTCAGCTTGAAGGAGAGGGTATCATGTCACTGGTGGCCGACTTAGACTCTGGTTGAACTGAGGTGCTTGCATCAACACCAAGAACAGTGGATGATGATATTTGAAGGAGATTTCCAGTATGCACGGAATTGTTGACTGGGAGCGTGGCCTCAGTGGTATAGTGGCATTAGGGGTGATGAGGGGATGGATGTTGCACAGGGTGAGTAGGGTGTATGGTGCAAGCCTGGTGGTGGGCCTGGTGAAGGTGTCTTTGACTGGGGCTCTATGGCTCCCAGATCTCTGAAAATCATGTATATCTTGTTGAGTAACAGTTGGTTTTAGATGTACTTTAAGAGTTTCTTGGGGGTATAGCATGCCTGAAACCAAGATGGCAGCTGTTAGACCTGGCATATTTGCGTGGTTTCCCCTGACTTTTTGCCTCTACCTCCTGTATTTTTGACGCTGTGCTGGATTTCGTTTTTGCTGGTTTAGATGCTTTGGGCACTTTGCCACTGCTTATCAGTGTCAAAGTGCAAGTGCTCCCTAGGTAAATTGTTATATTGATTGGTTATCCATGATTGGTATATTTGTTTCACCTGTTAGCCCCTAGTAAAGTGCACTGTGTGTGCCAGGGCAGGTGATTCAAATGCTACTAGTAGGCCTGCAGTACTGATTGTGCCACCCACAGGAGTAGCCCTAAAATGGTGTCACAGGCCTGCCACCGCAGTGCCTGGGTGCAGTTGCTAACTGCCATGCTGACCTGACCAGTGTCCACACTGGCCAGACCTAACCCTTCCCTTTCTGTACACATTGGAACCCCCTATGGAAGGCCCTAGGTATCCCCCTGGGTAGGGTGCAGTGTATGTGAAAGGTAGAGCATGTATTGGTGTAGGTGACATGCTCTGGTAGTGAATTAGAGCCATTTTCGTTTTTCACTATTGAAAGGCTATCTTGCCCATAGGCTATAATGGGGAATGCTGAGTATAATGTTTACCTGCATATCTTCCCATAGGAGCAAGATAGAAAATTAAAGTCTGGTATCCCGGAACTCAGAATTTAATAACACTTCTTTTAGGAAAGATGGTTTTTAAATCCTGTGTGTGAAAACAGCACTTTTAGAAAGTGGCTGTTTCCTTTTTTGCTCTTTCTGTGTGCCTTGGCCTGTTTGTGAATTGACTGTCTGGTTTGTGAGTGACAGGGACAAGGGTGGCTCCCAGAGGCCGAATGAGTCAGCCCAGGGCTGAATATGGAAATTCCCCTGTAGATGGGTAGGAGGAGTAGCACCTGGGCCTGAATAGGGCCATGCCTGCCTTCCACAATGCTGGCTCCACCCCCTGCTGGGCGGCTGACGACCCTTCCTCTCTCTCAAAGGAAAGAAGAAACCAAGTAAACAGAGTGCTCCAGGACTGGCCAGAACTGGTTCTGACTAGGCCAAGGCCCCTCTGCCTTCAGGGGACAAAGGATTTTGGGGTATAAGTATTGGGACCCAGACTACAGAAAATTAGATCCTGGAATCAAGAAGGAACCTCTGCCAAGGAGAAAGCTGGAAGACTGAAGAAGAAGGACTGACCTGCTGTAAGGCTGACCTGCAGTTGCTTTGCTGCCAAGGAGAGAGGAAGGACTTTGCTGTGTGCTGTGTCCCCTGGCTTGAAGGAATCTCCAAGGGCCTGAGTAGTGCTGGCCTCCTGTTAAGAAGTCCCAGGAACAAAAGGACTTCACCCCCAGCTTCCCCCTGAACTCTGCTGTGTGAGTTCTGCCCTTCCAAGAGTGCTTGATCCAATTGTGGGGCCTCTGGAAGTGGTGCCTGCTGTTGGGAAGCTGACCAAGAGAAAAAAAGTAAAAGATCTGCAACTTTTTCACGCACCGCCGTCTTAGCGAGAAAATTTCCGCCTCCACGAATATCGTCGCAGCACCTGTCGCCGCTGCAACGTCAACGCCGCGTTCATCTTCGGAGCGCATCGCCCCCGGAGCGGGAAGATTCCCCTCGCTGCGAGTATCGTCGCAGAGCCTGCCGCCGCTAAGTAAGATCGTCGCACCTCTCGTTAGCGGGTCGCATTTCGTCGCTGCGAACATCGTCGCAGAGCCATCGAAGATCGTCGCACTGCTCGTTAGCGGGCCATATTTTATCGCTGCGAACATCGTCGCAGAAACATCAAAGATTGTGCGTCGTGCCTTTGCGAGTAAATTTCTACCGGAGAAGCTACGCCTTGGAATCCATACAAGTATCGCCTCACTCTCCATACAGGCCGAATTCGTCGCACACGCCCGCTGCGTGAAGCGGGGTTGTCGCATCACCTCCCCAGGGTCTCAGGACTGACGCTGTTGCTTGTTTATCGATGCCTGAGTGCCGCTAGGAACTTTTATCGCATCACCGGGTGCTGTTGACTAAAACCAACGCTAATGTGGATTGTTTTGTCGCTAAGCTAAGAACTCTTTTGAAACCATATTCTTGAACTGTGTATGTTGGATTTTTGTCGTTTTGGTCTTGTGTAGTTTATATAAAAGTACTTTATTTATCTACACTGGTGTGAAGTCCATTTGTGGTGTTTTCACTGTGTTACTGTGAGTGTTGGTACAAATACTTTACACATTGCCTTTGATAAGCCTGTCTGCTTGTGCCAAGCTACCAAGGGGGTGAGCAGGGGTTATCTAAAGAGTGTATCCCCCTTACCCTGACTAGATGTAAGGGTCCCTATTTGGACAGTGTTACCTACCTCTGCCAACTAGAGACCCCCAGATCTAACATTAGTGGTCAGCGGTGAGGATTAGAACTTGTATTTGTACTTGACCCACAGTAATTGGTGTACATCACTAGTTTAAGTGCAGACCACTACACAACCACATACTGTGTTTTTGTTTCTATTTCTGAGTAACTCTTCTAGAGCATCATGTCTCAGGTGGCAACAAGTGAGAGGGCAGGATTGGAGTTTTCCATTGAGGATCTGTATTCATGCAAAGTTGAGGAGCTCAAGCAATTCTGCAAAGACCTTGGTTGCCCTGTGAAAAGCGGATCTAGAAAGGATGTGCTACAAAGAGTCTTGAAGGCCTGGTGGGAGGCCCAAGAGGACAATGATGCAGGTGAAGAGAATGGTTTTGTTCCCCAAGATCTGCCCATGGGCAGACCAGTCTCAAGGGCTTGCAGCAACCATTCCAGTAGGGGCTTCACCCCAGAAGAGTTAGAGGAGAACTAAAGGGTGTGTGGAAATATGGATTTTTCTGATCAGTTATGTCCCCTATCTTGGACCCCAACGGTTTCATGTATGGATCACAAGTACATGTATGTCCCCTCCAGTTCCAGTTATGAAGACGCAAACACATGTGCGTCCACCGTCAACATGTCCTCTTTCAGATCCGCCATGAATAGGCCGGATATTCCATTCCTAAGTATGAAAGGCCACCGGCTTTATATGGTTCACTTATGCCATCTTACAGTCCAGGCAAGTAGGCCCTGATTCTGTCGTCAAACTCTTCTTGCCTTCTGCCTCTGAAAGCTCCAGTCTGAGCCTGCATCTGTGACCATGAACTTTGTCTCATTCCCTGCGCGGCTCACGAAGCCTGACATCAGCCTGCTGCCTGCCAAAAACTGTATTTCACCTTCGAAATTATCTGCTCCGTTCCCTGCCCGATGCATTCCTGTCTAGTAGTTTAGGTAAACATTCTTCCAGCTACCGAGCAAAGGCCCGGCTTCTCTGTCTTTATGCAAGTAATTCATAGCCCTATTCCTATGGAAGATTTCTACCCACGCATCTAGTGTAGACACTTAGACGCTTGTACACGCACTAACAGTCAGTATAGTCAGTATAGAATAAGATTCTACTCTAAGAAGACCTCTCTTTTGGATAACTTAGTTCTTTAAACATAGGATGTTAGATATGATTTGGGATTAGGTTGACTTGACCCTTCAGACTTCTGTCGCCACATGTAGAGCTAAATGTCAAGTCCCCTTCACCCCCTAGTTGCACGTCAATCACACGTCATGCTGCTGCGCGTGCATTTCTGCCAAGTATTTCTGCTGACATTGCGAAATTCTTTCATAGAACCACCCTCTTATGACATCACATCTGATGACGTTCTTTAATCACTCCCAGTTACGCCTATTTTTGCTACGTATGAATATATTATTCCCACTATCAATTGTTACGCCTCTTGTATTTGCTTCACTGTAATGCCTATTGTATAAAAGTAATTGATTGTCAATAACGTATGTACTTCACTTCCTGAACCTTCGTGGTGATGGAACTTGGAGCAACCGATTATAATCGACCATTGGAATAAAGCCCATTCCGAACCTCTAATACCACGGATTCTGCCTCTTATTTACTGAGCTATTTTATTATGTTTCTGTATCAAATTAAGTCCCGGTAATTAAATTATTTACCACATGAATGGCGCCCGAACAGGGACACTTTCTCATCTCACGCGCCGGCGGTGCGTTGCAGGTCCGGTCTCCTGCCACAGCTGGACGGACAACAACGCGTACCAGCAGGATTTCCTGTATCTCCCTCCGGTCAAGCGGGGGCGACTGAGGCTGCGATCAACACCCAGACGAGGCGGTGAGAAGTGCGAAGTATCCCGACCAGAGCCTAGCTGAGAGAGCAAGATCCGAGGTATACAGAGGCCCACCAGTTTTCCGAAGTCCCGAGTCGAGACCAGTTCCCGAAGTCCCGAGTCGAGTCCAGTTTCCGAAGTGTTCGAGTCGAGTCCAGTCCGGTTCAAGTTCAGTTCAGTTTCCGAGGCCTTCCGTTTCCGAGCTACCCGGTGAGTACCATTACTGGGGAGGCGTTCTGACGTGCACATAGGTTGTGCCGGTCAAGACGGGTTTGGGTACACAAATCCGGTCTGCACTGTTTCAGCAGTGTATCTGTACTGTTTAGCAGTATATCTAGTATATCAAGTATATAAATTCAGAATAATTCAGTTAAAGTCGAGTATTATGTTTAGTGATTAAGTTTTCCTAAGATCGTCATCATTATTGTTGCTCAGTTAAATGTTAAATGTTAAATGTTTTAAGTACGTTCTGCATATTGTGGTATGAATGACTGTTCATTATTGTGTTTACTGTATTAAGTTTGTTCAAAATCAAGTATCAGATCAGTTTTCAATATGCCGCTCTTTTTGAAATTAAGACAGATCACAACAAGAAAAGGGGTACTCGAAGAAGCCGTTCCTATTCCTCCTAGGGACACTCCAGGGTACTTCATGTATCATAAACATGGCTTAGACGCTATATTATTTCTTGATTTATGGGTAGACTACACCAAGGAATTACCAGAAAGTCAGAGGTGGCCCGTAGCTGGGACCTGGGATGCAGAGTGCATCATGAAAGTAGAGGAAGAGTTATGGAAAAGGAAAGTCAGACAGTCACAGAAAGACGCCATTGAGTTATGGCGTAAAGAATCTCATAGACGTACAGAAAAAGCACTCCGACAGGAAGAGAAAAATAGAGAGAATTCAAATAAAGTCCGAGAAAACATATTAATTGAAGAAGGTACACGAGTGAAATCAGAACAAATAGACAGACAAAGAAACGCCCTTATGAATGGGATGTATCCCCTTCTGGCCGAAGGATTACCTAAGGCTACTCCGGAGATATAAGGTCCCCCGAACATTCGTTCCAAACCGCTGACAAATTACTCCGAGAACGAAGGGGTTACCATTTTCTCGATTGTATGGATGAACAAGAATTAGCCAGGTCAGCCGTTCAATGGGTTGACAGTCCCGGAATGTATGGTGATGATACAGTAGCACACACATTTTTGAATCTCCCCCCAGATGAACAGCGTTTAGCTGGGATTTATATGATTCAACAACTCCTTATACTATATCAAAGTCAGCATTCATATCCCGGTCCCTTACCTGAAATACTGACTGAATTACTCAAGAATAGATGGAGAGGTTCAGGTACTAAGTTAATTAAAGAAATACTAGAATCAAGAAAGCAGTACATTCTTTTTGTATGCCCAGAACATGTCTCACTGCCCATCAAGGAAAGAACCACGTATTACATGGACAGACAGAATCCCTTACGAGAAGTACACCCAATAAAAGGCGAGGACAATGAGTTCAAACGCGTATTTGTATATACGCCCATATCGAAAATAGAATTGTTAGAAATGAAGAAAGTGGTACCCAGTCATGACAAAGACCCAGCAGGTTTCCACCGAGAAATTAAAGACATGTTACTCATGGGAGAGTATACCTATCCCGACATTATGACAATATTAAAGGTATTAATGCCTGCTGGCATTTATGAAAAACTCAGGGAAAAAGAGTGGGAGGTAGGCGACCAAAAGATAGAATGGTCAGCATTAGAAGCAGAAGAAAAGGCCCGAACTGCAGGAGCAGGGCTTGGGGATAAAACTAAAGCACTACCAGGTTTACTAGTACAGGTACTGCCACGCTTATTAACTACGAAAAAGGAAGATTGGGGTACAATTTCAGCCTGTAAACAGAAGCAAGATGAAGATACTAGTGATTTCTATGCCCGATTTGAAAAATGTTTTGGTATAAATAGTGGTATAAAAGCAAGTAGCGAATCATACCCACATCTGTTTGTGACAAAATTAGTAGAAAATTCCTTGCCTCAAGTGAAGAATAGAGTATTAAAATTGGAGAGTACCTGGCAAGGTAACACTCCATCACAAATGTTACAAATGTTACAGTACCATCACAATAGAATTAGAGAGGAACAAGAACATGAACAAAGACGCATGAAAGACACGAAAATGAAAATGCTAGTCTCCCAGACAGTTCCAGCTGAAGGACATAAAAAGGGTATGACACATTCCGGTGATTCAACAGGACCTGTAAAGGGGACATGCAATTATTGTAAAAAGCCAGGTCATTACGTACACGATTGTCCAGTTTTGAAACATAATATCGCCATAGGTAATACAAAAGAAAGACCACGGCCACCTAGACAGGATCCGAATGAACAAGGAGCCCCGCAGCATGCACAGTCCATGCCAGTTCCACCACAGTCTATACAGTTTGTGCCAGCTGCACCAGCGCTGCCTGTTGCTGCCACCCAAACCACGACACGACAACTGTACCAGACCGCACAGTACGACTATCCTGATTATCAGCGATACGCATGAACCAGCCTAGAGAGGGAAGTTGACTTACCCCTTATCGAGGTCCCTGTAGACCAAGAAGGACCTTATGTACATAGTAAATTATTAGGCCAAGACAGGAAATTTTTACTCGATACAGGGGCAAGTCGAACAACCATAAAACGTAGTGAAGTTCCAGGGGCACCCCTCTCAGGCTCACAGAATATTTCCCTTGGTTTTTCAGGAAAACCTATTGTTAATGAAGTGTCACAGCCTCTTCCACTTACGATAGGACCTTTGACCCGAACTACAGATTTATTGCTTACTAAATCATGTCCAGAAAACTTGTTAGGTATAAAAACACTGAAAGCTCTAGGAGCTATAATATGTTGTTCTCCGGAAGGAGTAAGATTGTTTTTACGTGATTTTAAAGGTCACTATGTGTCTAGAGACATGGATCCCCGATTGCAGATTTTACCTACACATCTATGGGCACAGGGCCCTACTGATGTTGGTTGCATGAATATTACACCATATCGAGTCACACTAAAGGCAGGAGTGGTGCTACCACGAATGAGACAATACAAGTTACCACCAGATGCTGTAGTGGCTTTACTGCAAATCATTGACGAGCTCATTGCCCAAGGAGTGGTTGTGGAAACAGACTCCAATGTATGTAATTCACCGATAATTCCGATTCTTAAACGAACAGATCCGAAGGCCCCGCCAGTATATCGACTGGTTATTGATCTGCGCGAATTATTCAAGTACCACATGCAGTAGAGGTTCTTGTAAATAGAACACAAACACAACACTTGACTATAGCGCGACTTACAGGGTACGAATTAACATTGTTTCAGCCACATATAGAAATCAGACGTTGTAACACATTGAATCCTGCCACACTTTTACCTATAAACGGAACAGACCCACTAGCCCATGACTGTATTGAAGTTATTACAATCACGACGAAACCCAGACAAGACTTAACCGATGTTCCATTGTCAGACCCAGACCTGACGTTGTATGTAGATGGTTCATGTATGAGAACAAGTACAGGAGAGTTAGTGGCCGCTTACGCAGTCACAACAGATACTGAAATCATTGAAACAAATTGCATAAATACCTTGTCAGCTCAAGCCGCAGAGCTCATCGCTCTGACACAAGCCTGTATTCAAGCCACAAATAAAAAAGTCAACATATACACTGATTCACGTTATGCATTCGGAGTCGTACATGACTTCGGCGTGCTGTGGCGAGAGAGAGGTTATTTAACTTCCCACGGTGCCCACATTCAGCACGGACCCCTCATTCATGCCTTATTAGATGCAATACATCTACCAACTGCCATATCAATCATGAAATGTAAAGCTCATACGAAAGTTACTGATATCATTTCTCAAGGCAATGATCTAGCTGACAGAACAGCTAAACAAACTGCTCAAATTCAAACATCCGACATGACAAAGACAATAGTCCTGACGCCAACACATTGCATGACGATTAAAGATCCTACTCTTGATGTAATTGATATACAGACACATGCTACACCAGACGAAATAAAGAAATGGACTGAATTAGGAGGGATCCAAACGGATCAAGGATGGATGATGAAGGAAAAGTCTGTGTGGTTCCTTCCTGATTCAATGGTCCAGGTTATAATTAACACTGTACATAGTCCCGCACATCTAGGAGAAAAAGCTATGCTAGATAGCATTCAACACATTTGGTATAATAAACATTTACGAGCAGCAGCCAAACAAAAAGTTTGTACCTGTATGATCTGTTGTCAGTTCAACCCAGGAAAAAGCGTTCCCGTAGAACAGGGTGGATTTCAGCCTCCTGATCACCCTTTCGAAGTCCTCCAGATGGATTATATCCAGATGGAACGATGTCGAGGATTCAAATATGTTCTCGTAGTTGTATGTGCTCTTTCCCGTTGGACGGAGGCATACCCGGTTTCAGATTACACTGTCCCGACTACTGCCAAACAGTTGGTTCGAGAATTTTTCCCACGATACGGTTTACCACGTGTTGTCTACTCAGATAACGGCCAGCCGTTCTCATCCGAATTAATGAAACATGTTTCACTTTTGTTAGGGTATCAATGGAGATTTCACTGTGTCCGACATCCCAAGGCAGCAGGTCTCGTAGAAAGACATAATCAGACGCTGAAAATCAGATTGTCCAAAATATGTAGAGAAAAAGGTGTCGACTGGGTAGTAGCATTACCAGTTGCACTCTTTTACACAAGAATGGTAGCACACTCTCGAACAGGGCTATCCCCGTACGAGGTGATCTTCGGTAGACCACCAAATATGTGGGGGACGCCTATACCACGCAAAATAACTGATATTGACTGTAATATGCTGACAGATTACTTGGCTTCCTTGATGTCTGCACTACAATCTTGTCGTTCACAGGTAGCTGCAGCTTTTCCTGACAACACTGAGGTGAAACCCCATGACGTAATCCCAGGCGACCTGGTCCTAGTGAGGAACTTTGATCGAAAGACTCAGCTGGATCCTAGGTGGAAGTCGCCGCAGCTGGTTTTGCTCACCACAAGGACAGCCGTGAAGATCGAGGGCAGAAAAGGTTGGATTCATTCAAGTCATATCAAGAAATTTCATGGACTATCAGCGGATGTGAATACCACACCTCGTGTGTCTTCACCAATTGACTCAAAACTTCCTTTTGTCGAAAAGAGTAATTCCGAACATTATAAACTAAAGCTCAGGTCCAATCAGTCAAGCAATTTGATTGTTTAAGTCCTCTCCAAGGTGAAGCGGTTGAATTGTCTCTGACATGTATCCCTTGGACCTGAATAGAGATAACACCCGAAAAATGTTGAAACGACAGGCCTACTGTGAATCACTCCGTAGTCATTGCATAGTGACGTTATTAATTTTGTTTTTCTTAAGTCTTTTAATAATTATCACAAGTATATTGTTGCACATATATTATCCTATTTCTAGACATGTTTATAATATTACTGCTGAACATTCTTTTAGTGAATTACCTCCGCTTGAGTTGTCTTATAGATTTGCGCTGCGCAATAACACGTTTATTAGTATGTTACATCATTCCCATCAGGTTAGCAATGCTACAAATTGTTGGATATGTGGCCGACTCCCTCCCTATCAGAATTATAAAGGAATTCTACCTCTCTTTCCATACCCGTTCACACACAACGGCTCCTGTGGAGCATGGTTTAGTTTAATTAATTCTCTAGATTCGAATTCTGCAGTTTATCAAGATAACTGGGTATGGGGAAATTTGAACTTAGTTTTACTTAAAGTCTGCTACCCTAACAAGGAGGGACTTCCTCAGAGAACAGGAACTGATCTAGAAAATGAAGTGTATGGATTAGGTAATTTTACGCTTAATCTTATGATCCTAAATGTCGAATCCGAAGCTACTCCAATTTTGCCCGCTATGTCAACATTTCCAGTAAAAGGTGAATTGTGTGTAAGAAAGAATGGTTCCATAAATATGGGCCATAGTAGATGCACCACTGTAGTAGAATTTAGTGATCAAGGCAAGTCTACATTTAGAGCTTCCCGCCATTCTTATTTCATATGTGGTCAGACGGCATATGTACGTTTGCCTCTAGATTGGGATGGTACTTGCTACATTGGATTCCTTTTGCCACCTGTTTTCCTAGCTCCTCCTGATTATCACAGAAATACTCATTTAGTATATAATAGAGTAAGGAGAGATCTCCCGATAGTCGATTACACTGAAACAGCATGGGAAAAATACACAGATTTCAATAAAGGTCTCTTTCCCTATATAGGTACCGTTACTAATAGTAAGCTGATACGTAGATTAACTAGAACCCTTGAAGCAGTAGTGAACGAAACTATTTCCGCCTTAGGCAATTTAACAGAAGAGCAGTCTGCTATGCGGATTGTTGTGCTTCAAAATCGTCTTGTCCTTGACGTCATCCTGGCCGATAGGGGCGGAGCTTGTAGGGTCATCGGATCAAGCTGTTGCATTTTCATACCAGAAAATTCGCCATCTGTATATAAAGCCATAACTCGCCTTCATAAGATTGTAAGCCAGATACACCAGAATCCAGGCACCTGGACTTGGTCCGGTTGGTTTTGGAGTGTATTATCTACCTTTGGATGGAAGGTCCTATCTTTCCTAGGTATTGGCCTTCTCATACTATTCAGTTGCTGTCTATGTCTGCAATGTGGACCAGCGATCTGTGGTCTGTGTGCCACATCGTGTATTCCACCACCAAGATTTCATTCATCCCGGAAGAAGAAAGAAGAACAAATGATGCTATATGAACAGATCAATGGATTGATGAAGATTGATATATCTTAACGGGCAAGTAGGGGACAAGGAGGGAATGTGGAAATATGGATTTTTCTGATCAGTTATGTCCCCTATCTTGGACCCCAACGGTTTCATGTATGGATCACAAGTACATGTATGTCCCCTCCAGTTCCAGTTATGAAGACGCAAACACATGTGCGTCCACCGTCAACATGTCCTCTTTCAGATCCGCCATGAATAGGCCGGATATTCCATTCCTAAGTATGAAAGGCCACCGGCTTTATATGGTTCACTTATGCCATCTTACAGTCCAGGCAAGTAGGCCCTGATTCTGTCGTCAAACTCTTCTTGCCTTCTGCCTCTGAAAGCTCCAGTCTGAGCCTGCATCTGTGACCATGAACTTTGTCTCATTCCCTGCGCGGCTCACGAAGCCTGACATCAGCCTGCTGCCTGCCAAAAACTGTATTTCACCTTCGAAATTATCTGCTCCGTTCCCTGCCCGATGCATTCCTGTCTAGTAGTTTAGGTAAACATTCTTCCAGCTACCGAGCAAAGGCCCGGCTTCTCTGTCTTTATGCAAGTAATTCATAGCCCTATTCCTATGGAAGATTTCTACCCACGCATCTAGTGTAGACACTTAGACGCTTGTACACGCACTAACAGTCAGTATAGTCAGTATAGAATAAGATTCTACTCTAAGAAGACCTCTCTTTTGGATAACTTAGTTCTTTAAACATAGGATGTTAGATATGATTTGGGATTAGGTTGACTTGACCCTTCAGACTTCTGTCGCCACATGTAGAGCTAAATGTCAAGTCCCCTTCACCCCCTAGTTGCACGTCAATCACACGTCATGCTGCTGCGCGCGCATTTCTGCCAAGTATTTCTGCTGACATTGCGAAATTCTTTCATAGAACCACCCTCTTATGACATCACATCTGATGACGTTCTTTAATCACTCCCAGTTACGCCTATTTTTGCTACGTATGAATATATTATTCCCACTATCAATTGTTACGCCTCTTGTATTTGCTTCACTGTAATGCCTATTGTATAAAAGTAATTGATTGTCAATAACGTATGTACTTCACTTCCTGAACCTTCGTGGTGATGGAACTTGGAGCAACCGATTATAATCGACCATTGGAATAAAGCCCATTCCGAACCTCTAATACCACGGATTCTGCCTCTTATTTACTGAGCTATTTTATTATGTTTCTGTATCAAATTAAGTCCCGGTAATTAAATTATTTACCACAGGTGAGAGAGCATGAATTGGAAATCATGCGAATGAAGATGAAGCAATTGGAAGTAGAGAAAGAAGAGAAAAGATTGCTTTTGGCTTATGAGTTGAGCATGAGGGAACTGGACATCAGAGCCAAACAGGTGGAGACCAGTTCCAATGGTGGCAGCGCACAGCCAGTGCAAGGGGGTAAAGTATATATCCCCAAAGATTTGGTGCAGAATTCTAATAGGAGTGAGGATATCTATGCCTGGTTTACCTCGTATGAGATTGCATTGAGGATGAATGGTGTGCCTGATCAGCATTGGGGGGTGGGCCTGTGGAAACATTTTGAGGCTTCTGGGAGGAGTGGTCTAGAGCCCTTAGAATTAGCAGGTGCCATGACCTACCCCAATATGAAGGAGGCCCTATGTCTCAGGTATGGACTTACTCCAGAGCAGTATAGACTGCAGTTTAGGAACTCCAAGAAGAAAGAGTCTGAGACTTGGATGGAGTGTGTGAATCTGTACTCATGTGCACCGGAAGGTTGGATGAAGGGCAGCAAAGTAACTGATTACAAGGGGTTGTTGCATTTAATTAGTTGGGAGCACTTGAGTAGTCTATGTGTTCCAGAGCTGCGCCAGCATCTTTTAGACAGCAAGTTGACGGACCACATTGAGCTTGCTAAGGCGGCGGACCGCTTTACCGGTACCAGGGTCCACAGAGGAATTGTGGGTACCACAGCCAAAGGTGGGCAGGGTCCCCAGCAAAAGAGTGGGGGGGGAAAGGGTAACCAAAAGGAGTTCTCTCAAGGGCCCCAAAACAGTTCCCAGGGAAAGGATTCCCAACCCCCCAAGCCCAAACCGACCTGGCCCCCTAGGGGCAGGCGGGATCCCAGGAGCCCACGTACCTGCTATCACTGCAAAGAGGTGGGGCTCATTGCCCCTAGTTGCCCCAAGAAACCTCCAGCACCCACTGGTGCTCCTAAACCGGGTTTAGTGAGTATAGCTTTGGGGGAGGATTTAATTTCTAGTGAAGGGGAGGGACTAGCAGTTATGACCCTTGTCTCTTTAGGCGACCAAGAGATGGTCCAGGAAACCTACCTGCCCGATAACACTAAGAAATACGGGCAGTGGGTGACCATCAATGGGAGAAGGGTGGAGGCTCTGAGAGACACAGGAGCCAGCGTGACCTCTGTAAGGTGTTAGTGGGTGTCTGAAGAGCAGGTCATTCCCAATATACTTCACTCAGTAGTAGCAGCTGACAACTCAGTGCGCCTCTGTAAAGTGGCGCAGGTTCCCTTTGAGTGGAGGGGGGTCTCAGGTCTCTTGGAGGTTGTTGTGAGTCCATCCATGCCTGTAGACTGTCTGCTAGGTAATGACCTGGAGAGTTCCCAATGGAAGGAGGTGGAACGCCAGGCTCACATGGAGAGGTTGGGTTTGCCTGAGTGGATCTGTGTGACCACTCGGTCTATGGCAGTCAGTAGGGGTGATTCAGCAGACGTGGAGCCTGAAACAGTGGCCCAGGTACCTGCCCAGAGGAGAAGGAGCAGAGGGCATGGGAAACCAGCCCCCACCGTTCCCACGGTCCAGGAAGGAGCAGAACCTGAGGGGAATGCCCTGGAACCTACAGGGGAACAGGT
Source organism: Triturus cristatus (assembly GCF_964204655.1). NCBI lineage: Eukaryota > Metazoa > Chordata > Amphibia > Caudata > Salamandridae > Triturus > Triturus cristatus. The sequence continues at coordinate 774,646,643 of NC_140594.1, forward strand.
GGCCGAACTGGGGGACCTACCTGAGCTGACCCATTGGCAGCAAGAGGGTGGCCCCTCCAGGGAAGAGTTCTGTAGGGCACAGAAGGAATGCCCTTCCCTCATTGGTATGCGGCAGACCAGGCAGCAGGTGGAGCGGCCAAGGATCATCTCATTTACTGGGAGGATGAGTGAGCCTAAGTTCGCTGAGCCCAGTGCAACCCATGTGCTGGTGGTACCTGAGCGCTTCAGGGACTTCCTACTGGGTCTGGCTCATAACTTGCCTCTCGCAGGACATCTGGGGCAAGACAAGACCTTCCAAAGGCTTGTTACCCACTTCTTCTGGCCCCAGATGAAGAAGCACGTCAGAACATTCTGTAGGACTTGCCAGAATTGTCAGGCAAGTGGGAAGAGCGGAGGGAAGTGCAAGGCACCCCTCCAACCCTTTCCTGTGGTGAGCACCCCTTTCGAGCGTGTGGGCATCGATATTGTGGTGCCACTGGACTCCAAGACAGCCTTAGGTAACAGGTTCATCCTGGTCTTGGTGGACCAGGCCAACCGGTATCCAGAAGCAGTCCCTGTCAGGACAATCACAGCACCCGTGGTGGGCCGTGCATTGATGGGAATCTTTTCCCGTGTGGGGTTCCCCAGAGAGGTGGTCTCCGACCGGGGAACCAACTTCATCTCTAGGTACATGAAGTCTCTGTGGGAGGAGTGTGGGGTAACTTATAAGTTCACCACTCCTTACCACCCTCAAGGAAATGGGTTGGTTGAAAGGTTCAACCGAACCCTGAAAGGTATGATTATGGGCCTTGCGGAGCCCATGAGACGGAAGTGAGACGTCTTCTTACCATGCCTGTTGTTTGCCTACAGGGAGGTGCCTCAGAAGTCCTTAGGGTTCAGTCCCTTTGAGCTTCTGTATGGCCACCCTGTTAGACGACCTCACTCTGGTGAAGGAGGGGTGGGAGAAATCCCCCGGGAAAACCCCCAGGATGTGTTCAGCTATATGCTGGCCTTCCGCAACTAGACACTGCGCTTCAGGACGCTCGCCCAAGTGAACCTAGAAGCCAGCCAGGAAGAAATTAAAAGATGGTACGACCAGAATGCCACTCTGGTCGAATTTCAACCTGGGCAGAAAGTGTGGGTAATAGCGCCAGTGGAGCCTTGTGCGCTCGAGGACAAGTGGACTGGGCCATATGAAGTGGTGGAGCGCAAGAGCGAAGTAACCTACCTGGTTAACTTGCAGACTCCCAGGCAGCCCCTGAGGGTCTTGCATGTGAACTGCCTCAAACCCCACTTCGAGAGGTCTGATGTATCCATGCTCCTGGCTACAGATGCGGGAATGGAAGAGGACAGTGACCCTCTTCCTGAACTCCTGGCAGCCAAGGAGCAAGATGGGTCAGTGGATGGTGTGGTCCTCTCACCCACCCTGACCCTAGAACAGCAGAGGGATTGTCGCCAGGTGTTGGGTCAGTTTTCCTCCCTGTTCTCCCTGACCCCAGGTGTCACCAACTGGTGCGTCCATGATGTGGACACTGGAGATAGTCTACCTGTAAAGCAGAAATTCTACAGGGTAGCTGACAAGGTCAGGGCCAGCATCAAGGAAGAGGTTTCCAAGATGTTGGTGCTAGGGGTAATTGAGCCCTCCAGCAGCCCCTGGGCTAGCCCAGTGGTCTTAGTTCCAAAAGCTGCTGCGCCCGGTGCCACCCCAGAACTCCGGTTTTGTGTGGACTATCGTTGGCTCAATGCAGTCACCAAAACTGATGCGCACCCCATCCCCAGAGCTGATGAGCTTGTGGATCGGCTGGGAGCTGCCCAGTACCTGGGTACGTTCGATTTAACATCTGGGTACTGGCAGATTGCCTCAACTGAGGGGGCCAAGGAGAAGTCTGCGTTTTCAACGCCAGAGGGGCACTTCCAGTTCCGAGTTATGCCCTTTGGGTTGAAGAACGCCCCTGCCACATTCCAGAGACTGGTCAACCAGGTACTGTCCGGGCTGGAGGAATTCAGCGCCGCATACCTGGATGACATTGCTGTGTTCAGCTCCACGTGGGAGGAACACTTGCAGCCCCTCTGTGAAGTGTTGAAGGCTCTGCAAAGGGCAGGCCTCACTATCAAGGCCAGTAAGTGCCAGATAGGGCAGGGTTCTGTGGTGTACTTGGGACACCAGGTAGGGAGCGGCCAGGTGGCGCCCCTCCAAGCGAAGATTGATACTATCCTGGCTTGGGAGCCCCCAAGACCCAGACAGAGGTGAGAGCCTTCCTAGGACTCACCGGGTATTATCGCCGAATTGTCAAGAGATATGGCACCATTGTTGCCCCCTCGACAGAGCTGACTTCAAGGAAGCAGCCCAGGAGAGCGAATTGGACAGATGCCTGTCAAACTGCTTTTGATGCCCTGAAGACTGCCATGTGCATGCCACCGGTGCTCAAGGCGCCTGATTTCTCCAGTGAGTTTGTAGTGCAGACAGACGCTTCAGAGCATGGTGTGGGAGCGGTACTCTCACAGATCGACGACGAGGGCTTGGACAAACCTGTAGCTTTCATTAGTAGGAGGCTACTTCCCAGGGAACAGAGGTGGAGTGCGATTGAAAGGGAAGCTTTTGCTGTGGTCTGGGCTCTGAAGAAGCTGAAGCCCTACTTGTTTGGGACTCACTTCCGGGTTCAGACAGACCACAGGCCCTTCAGATGGTTAATGCTATTGAGGGGTGAGAACCTAAAACTGTTGAGGTGGTCTATCTCCCTACAGGGAATAGACTTTTCCCGGTACAGAACACGCCAACGCTGATGGCCTGACCAGGTTTTTCCACCTTAGCGATGAGAACTCCCAAGAGGGTGGGTAGTTCTCCCCACTCTCAGGTGGAGGGGACACGTGTTAGACCTGGCATCTTTGGCGTGGTTTCCCCTGACTTTTTGCCTCTACCTCCTGTATTCTTGACGCTGTGCTGGATTTCGTTTTTGCTGGTTTAGATGCTTTGGGCACTTTGCCACTGCTGATCAGTGTCAAAGTGCAAGTGCTCCCTAGGTAAATTGTTATATTGATTGGTTATCCATGATTGGTATATTTGTTTCACCTGTTAGCCCCTAGTAAAGTGCACTGAGTGTGCCAGGGCTGGTGATTCAAATGCTACTAGTGGGCCTGCAGCACTGATTGTGCCACCCACAGGAGTAGCCCTAAAATGTTGTCACAGGCCTGCCACCGCAGTGCCTGCGTGCAGTTGCTAACTGCCATGCTGACCTGACCAGTGTCTACACTGGCCAGGCCTAACCCTTCCCTTTCTGTACACATTGGACACCCCTATGGAAGGCCCTAGGTACCACCCTGGGCAGGGTGCAGTGTATGTGAAAGGTGGAGCATGTATTGGTGTAGGTGACATGCTCTGGTAGTGAATTACAGCCATTTTCGTTTTTCACTATTGCAAGGCTATCTTGCCCATAGGCTATAATGGGGAATGCTGAGTATAATGTTTACCTGCATATCTTCCCATAGGAGCAAGATAGAAAATTAAAGTCTGGTATCCCTGAACTCAGAATTTAATAACACATCTTTTAGGAAAGATGGTTTTTAAATCCTGTGTGTGAAAACAGCACTTTTAGAAAGTGGCTGTTTCCTTTTCTGCCCCTTCTGTGTGCCTTGGCCTGTTTGTGAATTGACTGTCTGGTCTGTGAGTGACAGGGACAGGGGTGGCTCCCAGAGGCCGAATGAGTCAGCCCAGGGCTGCATATGGAAATTCCCCTGTAGATGGGTGGGAGGAGTAGCACCTGGGCCTGAATAGGGCTGTGCCTGCCTTCTACAATGCTGGCTCCACCCCCTGCTGGGCGACTGAAGACCCTGCCCCTCTCTCTCAAAGGAAAGAAGAAACCAAGTAAACAGAGTGCTCCAGGACTGGCCAGAACTGGTTCTGACTGCAGAGGACAAAGAATTTTAGGGTATAAGTATTGGGACCCAGACTACAGAAAATTAGATCATCCTGGAATCAAGAAGGAACTTCTGCCAAGGAGAAAGCTGGAAGACTCAAGAAGAAGGACTGACCTGGTGTAAGGCTGACCTGCAGTTGCTTTGCTGCCAAGGAGAGAGGAAGGACTTTGCTGTGTGCTGTGTCCCCTGGCTTGAAGGAATCTCCAAGGGCCTGAGTAGAGCTGGCTTCCTGTTAAGAAGACCCAGGAACAAAAGGACTTCACCCCCAGCTTCCCCCTGAACTCTGCTGTGTGAGTTCTGCCCTTCCTAGAGTGCTTGATCCAATTGTGGGGCCTCTGGAAGTGGTGCCTGCTGTTGGGAAGCTGACCAAGAGAAAAGAAGTAAAAGATCTGCAACTTTTTCACGCACCGCCGGCTTAGCGAGAAGATTTCCGTCGCCGCGAAGATCGTCGCAGCGCCTGTCGCCGCTGCAACGTCAATGCTGCGTTCATCTTCGGAGTGCATCGCCCCCGGAACGATTCCCCTCGCTGCGAGTATCGTTGCAGAGCCTGCCGCCGCTAAGTGAGATCGTCGCACCGCTCGTTAGCGGGCCGCATTTCGTCGCTGCGAACATCGTCGCAGAGCCATCGAAGATCGTCGCATCGTGCCTTTGCGGGTAAATATCTACCGGAGAAGCTACGCCTTGGAATCCATACAAGTATCGCCTCACTCCCCATACAGGCCCGATTCGTCGCACACGCCTGCTGCGTGAAGCGGGGTTGTTGCATCGCCTCCCCAGGGGTCTCAGGACTGACGCTGTTGCTTGTTTATCGACGCCTGAGTGCCACTAGGAACTTTTATCGCATCACCAGGTACTGTTGGCTAAAACCAACGCTACTGTGGATTATTTTGTCGCTAAGCTAAGAACCCTTTTGAAACCATATTCTTGAACTGTGTATTTTGGATTTTTGTCGTTTTGGTCTTGTGTAGTTTATATAAAAGTACTTTATTTATCTACAATGGTGTGGAGTCCATTTGTGATATTTTCACTGTGTTACTGTGAGTGTTGGTACAAATACTTTACACATTGCCTTTGATAAGCCTGTCTGCTCGTGCCAAGCTACCAAGGGGGTGAGCAGGGGTTATCTAAAGAGTGTATCTCCCTTACCCTGACTAGAAGTAAGGGTCCCTATTTGGACAGTGGTACCTACCTCTGCCAACTAGAGACCCCCCGATCTAACAGCAGCTAACTGAGGGAGCTCTGTCGGCTACCACCAATATCCTTCAGAATCCTTGTGCAAATCATGCACTGAAATACCCGCAGCATACTGTATGTTGCGGAGATAGTCACAGCCTACAATTGAAGTGACGTTTCCTCGATCTGGGTGCAACATTGAACGCGATCGCTGCGGTTCGGCAGAGGCCCGCGGAGGACTATGCGCGGGCCCAGAAAGCAGCAAACAGACGATACGTCGGAGGCTAGAGACCTGCCTCACATGTAAAAGCACTTTGCCCCGTTGAGCAGCGAGCAATCGCAAGGGTCTGTCCCGGCGTGAGGAATCGTGTGATGCACAGAAACAGACCGGCGAGAGCGGGGACAGAGGCCCACACTGCCGGAATGAGCAGGAACAGCCAGCGGGTGCAGTTGCTCAGAAAAATATGTCGGCTATGACTGGTGGAAAGTGACATCAAGAGTCTCATTCAAAGTAAGCAGCAGGGTAGCACGTGTGTAAAATAGTGTGGGTGATAATCGAAGAAGCCCTAGGCCACCTAGAGGGATCGTGGGGTTTGCTCCAGTGCAGTCCCGCTTTAGTCACACCCGCACCCAGGGGGGTAACACGTAGCACACACCAGGCTATCTGGGTTTGCGCTCATAGAAAAACAGTTGTAAATCAAGGCGCCCTTGCCCCATTTCCCCTGGAGGGCGAAAGGAAGACATTGAGCTCCGCCGCAGGGAGTAGACACGACTGGGCAGTGTGAGCGACAGCACACGGCGGACAACCACGCAGGCCCACAGTGAGGCCTAAACAGCGAGCAACCAGCCAGGGAGAGGCCAAGTAAAATGCAAGGGCATTTCAGGGGAGACTGGCCCAGCAAACGATAAAGAACCCAGGGACCCAACTGAAGGGGACAAAGAGCGGTAGTGGCAGCAGCGATGGGGGAGGTAGCATGGCCCACTAAAAGAGCTCATACACCAGGGGATCCACCGCATCGCACTGAGGGGTGGTGCGGAGCAAGAATCAGTCACAATCCCATAATGTCTGGGCTGGAAAACTACAGCACATACGCATGCAGTCACTAAAGCGTAGTGGCCTCGAAGGCAGCAGCGGGGTGGTAATAAGCCCCACGCAATTATAAGTGACACCGCTAATCAATACAGTGCTTCGATTTGCAGACTAGACGCCTAAACTGTAACACCAACAGTAAGACAATCCATCAGCACAGAATCTCTCCGGAAGCACCTGCACCCTACAGTTAGTTGCACAATACAGGTGGCTTACAACTGGAAACGTTATTCCGCCCGTCTTAGGCAAAAGCGCGCTGCGGTCAGGCAAGGAGAAATACTCACCCAGAAGTTACCCAGAGCCCAGGCCTCCAGCAGGCATACTGTTCCCTCCACCCCTACAATAAGGAAGTTTCCAACAATGTTGGCACCCGGAGACACACTGGCAACAGCAGGAGACTTGTTAACCGTATCCCAAAAAGGCAAAATGGGCAAAGCAGACAATACTCAATCAAAGCTACAATTTGACCTGTGTAAAACCCCCATCTATTAGACCATTCACTAGACGGTTGGGAACAATAACCGTCCCAATTACCGTCACACCTGTATTTTAATATCATATAGTATTCATTTCACATTAAAGAATTGCTACTGATTACTATAATGATTTTTAACCTCACTCACATAGTCACGGGCCCCCACTCATCCACTTAGAAGTGCATCCTTGTCGTCAAGTGTATGCCCGCCCTCCATCAAACGAAGGTTTTGGAGGGCGAGGACTGGTCAATGATGAAGCATGACACCAGGTGGTGTGTGAGACCAGTCCGTATCTTTTTGTGAGATGCCCACACTTACGACGTTCCTGTAACTCGTTTGGGTTATCACACTAGGAGCAGCTCTTTTGTGATGAATATTTAGTATTGGAGGCTGCTGCTCCTAGAACCCCATGCCTCTCGTTCCCTCCTCCACACATCCAGTGGAGTTCTCTTGTGACTGGAAAACTACAGCACATACGCATGCAGTCACTAAAGCGTAGTGGCCTCGAAGGCAGCAGCGGGGTGGTAATAAGCCCCACGCAATTATAAGTGACACCGCTAATCAATACAGTGCTTCGATTTGCAGACTAGACGCCTAAACTGTAACACCAACAGTAAGACAATCCATCAGCACAGAATCTCTCCGGAAGCACCTGCACCCTACAGTTAGTTGCACAATACAGGTGGCTTACAACTGGAAACGTTATTCCGCCCGTCTTAGGCAAAAGCGCGCTGCGGTCAGGCAAGGAGAAATACTCACCCAGAAGTTACCCAGAGCCCAGGCCTCCAGCAGGCATACTGTTCCCTCCACCCCTACAATAAGGAAGTTTCCAACAATGTTGGCACCCGGAGACACACTGGCAACAGCAGGAGACTTGTTAACCGTATCCCAAAAAGGCAAAATGGGCAAAGCAGACAATACTCAATCAAAGCTACAATTTGACCTGTGTAAAACCCCCAGGTCACGAGAAACAGCCCCCACAGAGCCTGAGGCAATATCTGCTGAACAAGATGCAGCAACTGACAATGATCTAAAACAAATTTTTTGAACTATGCAACAGAGCCTATCAAAAATAGACAGTAAAATCAACGCCCTATCATTCCAAATGAACAGGTTGTCTGATCGCATCAACAAGCACAGTGATCGGCTGGATACGGTGGAGCAAAGAGTCTCGGACGCAGAAGACACGTTGAACACAGAAGCAGTGGCACGCAACACAATGGACAAACTCTTGCTAGTATTTCAATCAAACGCTGAAGACCTCGAAGCGAGATCAAGACGGAACAACATCTGCATCTTGGGAATTGCAGAATCGTCAAATATTGAAAATATGGAACAGTACGTAGAAAAAATATTGATTGAGCTCCTGGGGAGAGACACTTTCTCTGAGTTTTTTTATTGTGGCGCCTGCCCATCACACATTGGCACCCAGGGCAGTCCCGTGGGCACCTCTGAGGCCGATAATAGCAAGGTTGTTAAATTACAGGGATTGTGATGCAGTCCTAAGGAAGGCCAGGGAAGTGGGGACATTAAGATTGGAAGGCTCAGACATATCGCTTTTCCCGGACTTTACAATGCAAGTTCAGGAAGCAAGACGACGGTCCATTCCCACCAAAAAATGACTCAGAGAACTGAATCTCGACTACAGTATGCAATACCAGCTAAGTTAAGGATAAAAATGGATGGTAAGGTGCACTTTTTCACAGACCCAAAGGCAGTAATGCAGTTCCTCAAGCATAAGGATCCAACAACCAGGCTCTGTGGCTCCCCGGGCAGTCCTTGCCTGGGAGAAGGAAACATAAGACACTGAGGACGAATGAAGCAGCTGCAGAAACTAGAAAAACTCTCTTTTTTCTACAAGTCCCTATCTATGGGAGGGGGGCAACAGAGTTCCTGAAGAGCGATGGTCCTGCCAGAATTGGGACTGATGTTCACGAAATAAACACTGATAAGTATCACAAATCTTGCTTGAGCATATATTGCATGCTGGACTGTTATTAGAAAAGCCCTATTTAGAGATGTAGATTGATAAGATTGCAGTGACAAGTTTGTAACAAGATAGCCGCTTGAAACTGGAACTCCTGGGAAGGGGAGTAAAGTTAAGAATTGATGACACCATTGTTTATATGAATGACCAAAAGGTGGCATAATAGGCCAAAGAGATTAGGTAACATCTGCTCCCCTGTGTTCCAATGTTTTGAATTGGGATGCAACTATGGGAGGGAGGAGGGATCCATTGTGGCTATGGAAATTGGGGTTACTCATAGCGTGGGTTGGAACTTCAGGGATATGGTTATTGAGACGTTTAAACTAGGGAGGGAGAGAGATCAACATAACACCAGGCACTAAACTAGTATAGCATTGCAAGTCAATCAATCAAAAACATAAACCCAATAGCACATAATAGTATGAAACCACAGTCACTGCAACTAATGACCTGGAAAGTTAGGGGCCTCAGTGACAACAAAAAAACAAGGAAGATAGTAGCCTACTTAAAAAGGCACAATGTAGACATTGCAGTTATGCTGGAAACACACCTCAACCCAGACAACAGTGAAGTGGTGCAACGTAAAATGCAGGGCAAGTGTTATTCAGCAGATTACACATCACTTGGAGGGGGTACTTTTATCGGCAGATAAAAGAGCTGGTGTGACTCCGACGGGACTCCTTGGTAGGTATGCAGTAGCGAAATGTAGCAAAGGTGACCTGGGCATCTTGCTGGTGGGCATTTATGGTCCGAACTACAATGAACCCTACTTCTACAACCCCATTGAGGCAAAACTAACGCAATGGGCTGGGCTACTGCAGGTATGGGGGCCGACTTCAATTGTATTCTCAACCCAGATATAGACCGATCTAAGAAACCAGTCAGACGCCCAGCAGCAGCTGCTTTAGCTATACTGGACATTATGCAAAGGGGAAACCTCATAGATATATGGCAACACAGATCCCAAAACGTGGAAGGCTAAACACACTACTCCTCAGTTTACAATACTCATACTTGCATTGATTTCTGGTTGCTGATGAGTGGATTGGGAATGAGAGTGGTAATATGCAGCCATCTCCCCAGAACATATTCTGACCATTCACCAGTTCAATTAGCCCTAGAGTATCGAGCGCCTACGGTTCCCACATTCACATGGAGATTCCTTCCATACTCGCTCCTGGACACAGTCTTCAATGCAGAATTGACATGAGCTATAGAAGAATTTTTTTGCGAGTAACATAGGGTCAGTAAAGTGCTTCACCACTGTGTGGGAGACCTTTAATGTATATATTAGGGGAGTGGCAATATCCTCACATGTGGGAGTTCTCCGCTCTCTCCGTAGCAGACTAGAGACTCCAGAACAGGACATCGTATACATTGAATGGTCCTTACTAGGAGACAAGGGGCTTTACTCCGCGGCAGACTGTGCACAGAAATTAGCGGAATTTCAGGAAACAGCTAATAATGAAATCAAACACATGGGGAAGTATACGACCGCACGTGCATATGGGGAGTGGGACAGACCAGGCACCACCTTAGCGGTGTTACTGAGGCCACCGAGAAATATGGATATGATTTCTGAAATAGCAGACAATGAAGGGCGCACCATACAGGTGCCGGAAGACTTTATAGAGCAGTTTAGAACATACTACTCGACTCTGTACACCTCACAAATCCAGACAGCTCACGAGGAACCAACAGAATACCTGTCATGTATTAAAATGACGTGGCTGACCTCGGAGCATAGGGAGCACCTAATGGCCCCGCTGCAGACAGCTAAAACTAGAGGTGCGCTGCAAAGTATGGCTACAGGGAAAACTCTGGGGTCCGACGGACTAATGGTGGCTTTCTGAAAGGAGTTCCAGGGGTTACTGATTCCACACCTCAAAACATTGAATGAGGAAATGACGGAAACAGGAGTAATGCCCCCGACGCTTAGAGAGGATATGATATTGACACTGCGTAAACCGGGAAAGTCACCCACACATTGCTCCTCATACAGGCCATTGTCCTTGTTAAACATCAACACCAAAATTTACACAAAAATCTTAGCCAATAGATTGGCACCATTATTGCCAGGTATTATATACCTAGAACAAGCAAGTTTTGTCCCAGGTCAGAACCTAACACAAAACCTGAGAACACTCTTTGAAGCTCTATAGAGATTGAACCTGGAGGTTGAAGCAGCAGCAGTGTTCCTAGATGCCGAGAAGGCATTTGATTCGGTAGAGTGGGAATTCATGTTTGCAGTCCTGCGCCAAATCGAGGTGGGAGAAGTATTCCTAAGATTAGTCTCCATACTGTACACGCTTCCTACCGCCAGGGTCAGAATAGGGAACGCGGTTTCCGATACTCTCAGCATCACATGGGGCACAGGGCAAGGCTGCTCATTATCTCCATTGCTATATGCGGTGGTTGCAGAGCCACTGGCATGTGCAATTCGCAAGTACCATGGCCGCAGAGGGTTGAGATTTCCAGGGTACACCCTTAACATCTCTGCATAGACAGATGATACCTTTTTGTATATCCATAACCCGGACTTAAACCTTTCTCCTGTATTGCGAGAGGTAGTCTGATTCCGCGGGCACTCAGGGCTTCGCATAAACTGGGACAAGTCAATCATATTTCCCCTCACACCTGTAACAACATTGCTAGTCATGGAATACACCCTGCAATGGACCACGGACTCAGTAAGATACCTGGGCATCAGAGTCCACCCAGACCTGTCCATTGAATTTCTCAAAACTTATGGCACGGCAATACAGAAATTGTCAGAGGATGTAGAAAGATGGATCAGACTTCCATTATCGCTGATGGGGTGAGTAGCACTAACGAAAATGGTAGTCCTGCCCAGATTCATTTTTTATTCCAAATTATACCAATTTTATTGTCACGCACACTGTTGCAACAATTACGTGCACAACTGATCAGACTGGCATGGGCAGGGAAGCAACCGTGAGTATGATGGGTCTCGCTTACATTACCTTATGACTTGGGAGGGTTGGGAGCCCCAGATTTGGAAATTTATTATAGAGCAGCACAAAGTACATTTGCGCTTTACTGGATACACAGCCCACAAAACACCCCCTATTTATACATAGAAAGGGATGCTGCTGACCCGCTTACACTGCCCCAGACTCTCTTCGGCCTCCACCCAGACGGCACCAGGTTTTTGATTCATTAGCCACTATGGTACAAGCACTGCAAGCGCTATTACAGAAGCAGGCGGGGGCGTTATTGTATGCGCCAAAGGTCCCATTGCATTGGTGTTTATGGTTCCAATTGAGTCACGAAGGTGGCGCGAGGCAGACCTTGCGAATGCTGGGCATCCAAAAGATTGGGGCATTCTCTGCAGATGGAGAGGTGTGTGGGTGGGACATGCTTCAATGGAAGGCACCGCAGATGTCAACAATGGCTAAATACCACTTTTACAGGGCTAGACATCATTGGCAAGTGCTTTTGGGGGAAGATATGATAGAACTACAATCTATGGGTACCCTGACCGCCCTAATAAAATTTGAAACGCCAGCCAAACTGATCACCAAATTTTACTCAAGTATGCAAGAAACACGTTGGTCGGGAGTATTACAAGTTAGAATGGACTGGCAGAAGGATATAGGTAGCCCACTAAGGAACAAGGAGCGGCATCACTGCTGCAAGCGGACAAAAACCGTCTCTATGAATGGCAGACAAAGGCTTATCCATTATAAATTTTTACATAGAGCCTACTACACGCCAGAAAGACAATACAAATATGGACTGAGGGAAGACTCAAAGTGTCAGAAATGTGGGAGCAAAGGGGCAGGGTTTATGCACCTGGCAATGCCCAGGGATACAGGAATTATGGCAGAAGATATTTCAGGAGCTTGGCATCATTATAAGTGCAGACTTGGAGCCGGACCCAAAACTAGCTTTCTTCGGTTGGGATCAAGATAAGGCAAAAACCACATGCCCCCTAATAGCTATTGGCCTGTTACATGCCAAACGGCGGGTGGCAATGAAATGGGCGAGAGGCACATTGCCACTACTAAGAGATTGGCACATGGATATGATCTACTGCAATTCACAAGCAGACACCTAGATTGACCTGTACCCACCCAACAATAAGACCCAAAAGCTGTTGGGGTCCCTACTAATCATTTTTACTCAGTACGGAAATGGCAGCTGTTATTAGTGACAGAGACAGAGAAGAATAACAGAGAGGAGACATAGATAGGGCGGCAGAGACGTTTTAATGCATGGGCAAAGTGGGCTCTGGCCCAGGGCCCCAGCCTCTCAGGGGGCCCCCTGACAGAGTCAGCTACGTTCTTCAGAGTTTTGCCCTAATGACCTTGAATATTTCTTAACCCCTTCTGTGCCCATGACGAGATGGTCTCGTCATGGAGCACAGTCGCGCTGTGCCCATGACGAGACCATCTCGTCATGGGACCCACCCTTGGGGGAAGCGCTGGCGCTCCCCCCGTGATTCCGCGATCTTTTTTTTTTTGCTGGGGAGGCAGGGGAAGACCTTCCCCTGCCTCCCCCCGCCCCCCCCGCCCGCGTCATCAATGACGTCAGCGCGGGAGCCGCGCTGACGTCACCGGAGGCTTCCCCTTTGCTCTCCGAGGCGCTGGAAGCCATTTGCTTCCTGCGCGTCGGAGAGTAAAGGTCAGTTTTGGGGCTGGGGAGGGGGTGTTAGTGCATCTGTGGGGTAGGTAGGGTGGGGGCACAATGTTGGGGGGTTGGAAATGTTTTTGGGAACACTCTGCTTTGTTCCTGCGCTTGGATCGTCCAAACGCAGGTGATTTTATGTGCAATTTACACAAAAAAAAAAACGCTCGTTTTCGTTTCTTTGTTGTTTTCGAGCGTAGGGGTGCTGCTAGCGTGGGATGGGGGTGGGGGGCTAAATAAAGTAATTATTAGGGGTTGCAAAGTGGCCAGATTGATTGTATGTGCATTCAAATACACCAGAATTATTTTGTTTTCCAGTGTAGTGCTACATTCGTTTTCTGGGCTTCTTTTGAACAGCATTGTTTTTCCCAGGGGGCAAAATAAAGTTAGACAGAGGGATTGCAAAGTGGCCAGATTGATTTATTTTACATCTTGTGATCGGTGGGTGCTGGCAGGGGGGTGGGGGGTGAAACAAAATAGGTCAGAGGGGTTGCAAAGTGCCCTGTTTTTTTTTTAGTATGCAAATACACCAGCATCACAGAGTTTGCCAGTGAAGTGCTACTTTAGTTTACTCGTGTCACGTTGAAGAGCATTGTTGTTCCCAGGGGGGTGAAATAAAGTGAGACAGAGGGGTTGCAAAGTGGCCAGATTGATTTTATTTGCTTCCAAGTACACCAGCATCAGAGTTTGCCAGTGAAGTGCTACTTTTGTTTACTCGTCTAACTTTGAACAGCATTGTTGTTCCCAGGGGGGGCAAAATAAAGTAAGACAGAGGGGTTGCAAAGTGGCCAGATTGATTTTATTTGCTTCCAAGTACACCAGCATCAGAGTTTGCCAGTGAAGTGCTACTTTCGTTTACTCGTCTAACTTTGAACAGCATTGTTGTTCCCAGGGGGTGCGAAATAAAGTAAGACAGAGGGGTTGCAAAGTGGCCAGATTGATTTTATTTGCATCCAAGTACACCAGCATCAGAGTTTGCCAGTGCAGTGCGACTTTCGTTTTCTCGTCTTCCTTTGAACAGCATTGTTGTTCCCAGGGGGGGGGGGGCGAAATAAAGTAAGACAGAGGGGTTGTAAAGTGGCCAGATTGATTTTATTTGCATCCAAGTACACCAGCATCAGACTTTGCCAGTGAAGTGCTTCTTTCGTTTTCTTGTCTTCCTTTGAACAGTATTGTTGTTCCCAGGGGGGGCGAAATAAAGTAAGACAGAGGGGTTGCAAAGTGGCCAGATTGATTTCATTTGCATCCAAGAACACCAGCATCAGAGTTTGCCAGTGAAGTTCTACTTTCGTTTTCTCGTCTTCCTTTGAACAGTATTGTTGTTCCCAGGGGGGGCGAAATAAAGTAAGACAGAGGGGTTGCTAAGTGGCCAGATTGTTTTTATTTGCATCCAAGTACACCAGCATCAGAGTTTGCCAGTGAAGTGCTTCTTACGTTTTCTCATCTAACTTTGAACAGCATTGTTGTTCCCGGGGGGGGGGGGCGAAATAAAGTAAGACAGAGGGGTTGCAAAGTGGCCAGATTGATTTCATTTGCATCCAAGTACACCAGCATCAGAGTTTGCCAGTGTATTGCTAATTTCGTTTTCCCGTCTTCCTTTGAACAGCATTGTTGTTTCCAGGGTGGGAGAGTGTACTATTTCTGGAGGTACTGCAATACCTGGTTGATGGGTGAATTGGAAAACACAATGTGCACCATGGTTCTGTGTTTATGGATGTGGTCTACCATACTGCTTATGTTTTGTAAGGATGTAAGCAATGGACAGTGAAACGGTTCCCTTCAGGGCCCTCTAGTCATGTCCATAACTTTTCCAGTGAAACCACTCGCTGATTTCTGAATAGTTAGTGAGCGATCGTTTAGGTAACCATGTTGTTTCTGCTTACATTTCACATGCTTTGCATTCCCTAGGAGTGTTTTTTGTTTTTTTAGGCAGCGTATTACTCTTATCAAGTGCATAATTTGAATTGAGCCACATCCAAGTGTTTATAGCGGGCACAATTAGGTTATAGCTGAAGGCAGTGCGAGTTTCTCTCAGTGGGCAAGTATGGCGTTCAGTGGGGATGTGGCACTATTGCCGGAGCTGTTGAATTTGGAAATGGGGAACCGGGTTCTGCATTCATGACCAGTCTACCACACCACTGTACTGAGGGAGCACATTCCCATGCTACACCGTAGAAGGCCCCACTAGACCTTAGAAGGCTTGATGTTTTAGCACAAGCAGGTGTACTGTAGTGGTGTCAACTTACAAAAGAGTACAAGTAGAGGTATAAAAGTGCAATAAATGGCAGACACGCAAAACACAGGAACACACTGGGTAGGCACTTCTACGGGCATGGAGAACAGAATTTCCTATAATGTAAAGACTTCCTTCACACAATAGAGAGGGTGTGAATTAAGTTTGGAAGTGTCTTTGCAGGAGGAGAACTTTGAGGTTAGTTTTGAAGGACTGGGAAGAGGGAGGGGGTGGTCCGGAGCTGAGGCTCAGTTCCAGATTCTCGCTGCGTTGCTTGTAAAGGATTGGGCCATTGATCTTTCCTTTTTGAAAGTGGGAGGGTCAAGCAATACATTTTGCGCAGTAGGTGATGGTCTAGAGCATTATATGCATATGTTACAATAAAGTTGTTTTTCTTTTTATTCTAGTCTAAAGCTTTTCGACGGTGGCTGTTCTGCAGTTTTGTGTAGTTGCATTGTGTTGGTAAGAAATTTTTTGTTGTTGTATTTACACCAAATGAGTAATAATATAATGTCTGAATGAATTTTTTTGTAAGTGATGTCATAATGGCGGCATATTTAGTTAGTGGTTTGAGCATGAAATTCTTTGTGATGTGTTTTGCATAGTCTTATGTGTAATTGCTTTTCTCTTTCTTTTTTAGTGGGATATTGTTGATCCATACTGTGTCTGTACAGAGTTGGTGGTGGTGAGTAGTTTAGCTGCCTCTGGCAAGTGAGTGGTATTGTTTTGGAGTATATTTGAGTTTTTGATAAAGGTGCTTTTTGTTTTTTACTTATTTTACAGAGTTTGTTGTAGTTGACTTGTTTGACAAGTTACCTTTATTAGTAAGCAATATGGCTAGCCGTAGAATGACTGCTCAACAGGTGGTTGGTATGCTTCTTGAATCTTCCTCTGAGCATGATTATGAGACTGACAGTGCGTCTGAGGGAGAGGAGGGAGGGGAAGATTCTGGCAGTGAGTTTTCTCTCAACATGGAATCATCGGATGATGAAGGTACTCTCAGTGCAGATGAAGGTACTCTTGGTGTGGATGAAGCAACTCTCAGTGCGGATGAGGTGCCTGTCTTAGAGGAGGAAACTGCTGTGCCGATGGTGCAAGAGGCATCTGGATTGCAGTCTGAGGCTGCTAGGCTTCCTACTGGAAGTGCTGGACTTTGGGTTGATCCAAACATGGTGCAGCCGGTGTTGCCTGCCTTTAGCGGTGATGCAGGGTGTACAGTGAATTGTGAAAACTTTTTGCCTATACAGTTTTTTCAGTTGTTTATGGATGATGTATTTTTGGGTGAGATTGTTGAGGAGACGAATTTGTATGCTGAACAGTTTTTGAGGAACAACAGCGACAAACTTAGGCCCCAGTCTAGAGCTACCCGGTGGACTCCCACATATCTGGAAGAGATGAAGAAGTTTCTGGGTTTGACTTTATTGATGGGTGTGGTAAGGAAGTCAACCTTGGCTTCATATTGGTCTACTAGCCCCTTGTTGGCAACTGCCATATTTCCTGCAGTTATGACTCGTAATCGGTATTTACTTTTGCTACGTATGCTGCATTTTGTTGATAATTCTATGGCGTTGCCACGAGATCACCCTGACTGTGACCGTCTTTTTAAGATTCGGCCCGTTCTTGATCACTTAGTGGATCGATTTTCTGAGATATATACTCCAGGGAAAGAAATATCTATTGATGAGTCTTTGGTCTTGTTCAAGGGCAGTTTGGTTTTTAGGCAGTACATCCCTAGCAAGAGGGCACGCTATGGAATTAAGCTGTATATGTTGTCTAAGAGTAGGACAGGATATGTTTTTAATTTTCGTGTGTACACTGGTAGAGATTCTGCTATTGACCCCCCAGGTTGTCCGTCCACTTTTGGAGTTGCAGAGAAAATTGTGTGGGATCTTGCTAGGAGACTGTTTAACAGAGGCCACCATTTGTACCTTGATAACTTCTATACTGCTGTGCAATTATTTAAGGAATTGTATAAAGTGGACACTTTTGCATGTGGCACAATCCGCTCTAACCGTAAGGCTTATCCGAAAGAGCTTGTTTGCAAAAAACTTCAGAGGGGGCAGTGCAGTTCCTTGCGTAGTGATGAACTACTAGCTGTAAAATTTGTGGACAGGAGGGATGTGTACATGCTGACTACCATCCATGATGAGAGAACTTCACCTGTGACTGTTTGGGGTCAGGTTGCTGAAGTGCGCAAACCTGTGTGCATTCTAGACTACAATAAGCACATGGGTGGTGTTGACAGAGTAGATCAGAGGTTGGAACCTTACTCTGCTATTCGGAAGGCTTATGTTTGGTATAAGAAGTTGGCCATCCATTTCTTCGAATTAGCAATGTTCAATGCTTTTATTGTGTTCAAGGAGTGTTCTCCTGCGTCAAAGTTGACATTTCTTCAGTTTCAGCACTCTGTGATAGCTAGCCTTGTTGTTGTGGAACAGGCAAGTGTTCCTAGATTTGGAGTGGTGGAGGATGTGGTTCGATTGAAAGATCGCCACTTTCCTGATTTCATCCCTCCCACACCGGCAAAAGATTTTCCCACTAGGAGATGCAGAGTTTGTTGGCGGAGAGGTACGCGGAAGGAGATTCGTATGTATTGCCCCGACTGTCCATCTAAACCTGGGCTGTGTGTCCCTGCTTGTTTTAGAGCGTACCATACTCAAAAGAATTTTTGCGAGCATTCATGAGTGGTAAAGTTAACTGATTGGTTTGTAGTCTTTGAAAAATTGGATTCTGTTTCAAGGTTGCCGTTAGTGCAATGTGTTTAGTTTCTGATTTTGTGTTTGTAGATTTGTATCTATTTGTGATTTGTTTGTGTTTCTATTTTTGTCTAAAAAAATCCTAAATGTGTTGGCAGTGTGTGTGGACTGGCATGTCTTTGGCGGTGTACGTGGAGTTGTGCTTGGCTGGCGGTGTGCATGGACTGGTGCTTGGCTGGTGGTGTGCATGGACTGGTGCTTGGCTGGCGGTGTGCGTGGACTGGTGCTTGGCTGGCGGTGTGCGTGGACTGGTGCTTGGCTGGCGGTGTGCGTGGACTGGTGCTTGGCTGGCGGTGTGCGTGGACTGGTGCTTGGCTGGCGGTGTGGGTGGACTGGTGCTTGGCTGGCGGTGTGCGTGGACTGGTGCTTGGCTGGCAGTGTGCGTGGACTGGTGCTTGGCTGGCGGTGTGTGTGGACTGGTGCTTGGCTGGCGGTGTTGGTTGAAGTGGTGCTTGGCTGGCGGTGTGCCTGGACTGGCGCTTGGCTGGTGGTGTGCCTGGACT
This sequence comes from Triturus cristatus, assembly GCF_964204655.1. Lineage (NCBI taxonomy): Eukaryota > Metazoa > Chordata > Amphibia > Caudata > Salamandridae > Triturus > Triturus cristatus. Next base: position 774,665,405 of record NC_140594.1, read on the forward strand.
GGCGCTTGGCTGGTGGTGTGCCTGGACTGGCGCTTGGCTGGTGGTGTGCCTGGACTGGCGCTTGGCTAGCGGTGTGCGTGGACTGGTGTTTAGCTAGTGGTGTGCGTGGACTGGTGCTCGGCTAGCGGTGTGCGTGGACTGGCGCTCGGCTGGCTGTGTGTGAGTAGTGACTTGCTGCTGGTCACTACACACACTGCTAGCTGAGTGCCACTCCACGCAATCCATCTGCTTGTGTAGTTGCTGCGTCAGGAATGTGGGCTTGTGAAAGTGATGGGCCCTTGAATGGCGCTGTGTGCTGGTGTGAGTTTTGTTATGTGATGGGCCCGCGGCTGGCGGTGTGAATGGTTTTGTATGTCTCACGCGAATGAAAGGTGTATGAATGGCCTGTAAAGAGGTTGGTGCCTTGTCGTGGCTTTACAGCTCACGAGCTGTGAGTCAATGGTTCAGTTTCTCGCCCTTTCAATTATTAACAGTGCATTTCATTTTTGTGAAATCACTTGCTAATACAATTGTATAATCTGAACCATCACTCACCCTCGTGCCAAATCCAACCAGTATGTGTGCGTGCTTGAGGATTAGATGGCTGTGCAGTAATATTTGCCTTTCTGAAGCAGGGTGTACCTTGTCCCTTTTGTGAATTTTGTAATGTGTTGTTTTTGTGCCTGATGGTGCGAATGGTCTTGTGTGTATCACGTATGAAAGATGTGTGAATGGCCTGTAAAGCGGTTGGTGCCTTGCCGTGGCTTTACAGCTCACGAGCTGCGAGTCATTGGTTCAGTTTTTTCTCCATTGAATTATTGACAGTGCATTTCATTTTTGTGAAATCTCTTGTTAATAAAATTTAATATACTGAACCATCACTCGCCCTCGTGCCAAATCCAACCAGTATGTGTGTGCGTTTGAGGAATAGGTGGCTGTGCAGGATTCTTGGTCTTTTTAGTTTCTCTGCCAAGGTGTATGTTCCATGTATAAATAACCCACCAACTGTAGATATTGTCATAAACCCATGGGAGTTCATGGAGATGTCTCTCTTGTGCATTACAAAAAAGTTTTTTATCATCAATGTCCTGCAAACCTCACAATATCTGTCACATTGTTCATGCAATATTGTGCCGAAATTCTCACGTTGTAGAAACAATGTCAAAACGTTCTGGTTTTGCAAGGGGGTCAACTGTCTTTTTGGCCTGTGCTCGGCGGCCATCTTGGCAAACCTACCAAACCCATACATTTCTGAAAACTAGACACCCGGGGGCTTCCAGGGAGGTATGGCTTGCGTGGATCCCCCAACGTTTCCTTACCCAGAATCCCCTGCAAACCTCAATTTTAGCTGAAAAAATCACTTTTTTCACACTTTTTTGTGTGGGAAAGTTGTGGCATCACCGGGCTCACTCAAATTTCACACCTCCCAGCGTTCCCCTGGGTCTCCCGGTAAAAATGGTGCCTCACTTGTGTGGGAGGCCCAAGTACCCGCGACAGGCAAGGGCCCCAAACGTAGTGAGGCGACATCAACATTGCCTATCTCAAAACCACCTGGTTTTGCAAGGGGGGTCTCTTGGCTTTTTGGCCCGGGGCACGGCGGCCATCTAGGGAAACCTACCAAACCCATACATTTCTGAAAACTAGACACCCGGGGGCTTCCAGGGAGGTATGGCTTGCGTGGATCCCCCAACGTTTCCTTACCCAGAATCTCCTGCAAACCTCAATTTTAGCTGAAAAAATCACTTTTTTCACACTTTTTTGTGTGGGAAAGTTGTGGCATCACCGGGCTCACTCAAATTTCACACCTCCCAGCGTTCCCCTGGGTCTCCCGGTAAAAATGGTGCCTCACTTGTGTGGGAGGCCCTAGTACCCGCGACAGGCAAGGGCCCAAAACGTAGTGATGCGACATTTGAGATGGGCAATGTTGATGTTGCCTCACTACGTTTGGGGCCCTTGCCTGTCGCGGGTACTTGGGCCTCCCACACAAGTGAGGCACCATTTTTACCGGGAGACCCAGGGGAACACTGGGAGGTGTGAAATTTGAGTGAGCTCGGTGATGCCACAACTTTCCCACACAAAAAAGTGTGAAAAAAGTGATTTTTTTCAGCTAAAATTGAGGTTTGCAGGGGATTCTGGGTAAGGAAACGTTTGGGGATCCACGCAAGCCATACCTCCCTGGAAGCCCCCGGGTGTCTAGTTTTCAGAAATGTATGGGTTTGGTAGGTTTCCCTAGATGGCCGCCGTGCCCCGGGCCAAAAAGCCAAGAGACCCCCCTTGCAAAACCAGGTGGTTTTGAGATAGGCAATGTTGATGTCGCCTCACTACGTTTTGGGCCCTTGCCTGTCGCGGGTACTTGGGCCTCCCACACAAGTGAGGCACCATTTTTACCGGGAGACCCAGGGGAACGCTGGGAGGTGTGAAATTTGAGCGAGCCCGGTGATGCCACAACTTTCCAACACAAAAAAGTGTGGAAAAAGTGATTTTTTCAGCTAAAATTGAGGTTTGCGGGGGATTCTGGGTAAGGAAACGTTGGGGGATCCGCGCAAGCCATACCTCCCTGGAAGCCCCCGGGTGTCTAGTTTTCAGAAATGTATGGGTTTGGTAGGTTTCCCTAGATGGCCGCCGTGCCCCGGGCCAAAAAGCCAAGGGACCCCCATTGCAAAACCAGGTGGTTTTGAGATAGGCAATGTTGATGTCGCATCACTACGTTTGGGGCCCTTGCCTGTCGCGGGTACTTGGGCCTCCCACACAAGTGAGGCACCATTTTTACCGGGAGACCCAGGGGAACGCTGGGAGGTGTGAAATTTGAGTGAGCCCGGTGATGCCACAACTTTCCCACACAAAAAAGTGTGAAAAAAGTGATTTTTTCAGCTAAAATTGAGGTTTGCAGGGGATTCTGGGTAAGGAAACGTTGGGGGATCCACGCAAGCCATACCTCCCTGGAAGCCCCCGGGTGTCTAGTTTTCAGAAATGTATGGGTTTGGTAGGTTTCCCTAGATGGCCGCCGTGCACCGGGCCAAAAACCCAAGAGACCCCCCTTGCAAAACCAGGTGGTTTGGAGATAGGCAATTTTGATGTCACCTCATTATGTTTTGCGCCGTTTCCTGCCGCGGGCACTAGGCCGACCCACACAAGTGAGGTACCGTTTTTCTCGGAAGACTTTGGGGAACGCGGGGTGGGTGGAAAATTGTGGATCCACGCAGATTCCAGAACTTTCCATCACAGAAATGTGGGGAAAATGTGTTTTTTTTGTCAATTTTGTACGTTTGCAAGGGATTCTGGGTAACAGACCATGGTGGGAGGCAGTCAAATCACCCCATCCTGGATTCCCCTGGGTGTCTAGTTTTCAAAAATGTATAGGTTTGCTAGGTTTCCCAAGGTGCCCGCAGAGCTAGGGTTCAAAAACTACAGCTAGTCATTTTTCCAAAAAAGGGTCTTTTTTCACTGCGAAATTGAGGTGTGACCAGGTTGCGTTTTGCGCCGTTTCCTGTCGCGGGCACTAGGCCGACCCACACAAGTGAGGTACCATTTTTCTCGAAAGACTTTGGGGAACGCGGGGTGGGTGGAAATTTGTGGATCCACGCAGATTCCGGAACTTTCCACGACAGAAATGTGTGGAAAATGTGTTTTTTTTGCCAATTTTTAAGGTTTGCAAGGGATTCTGGGTAACAGACCCTGGTGGGAGGCAGTCAAGTCACCCCATCCTGGATTCCCCTGGGTGTCTAGTTTTCAAAAATGTATAGGTTTGCTAGGTTTCCCAAGGTGCCCGCAGAGCTAGGGTTCAAAAACTACAGCTAGTCATTTTTCCAAAAAAGGGTCATTTTTCACTGCGAAATTGAGGTGTGACCAGGTTGCGTTTTGCGCCGTTTCCTGTCGCGGGCACTAGGCCGATCCACACAAGTGAGGTACCGTTTTTCTCGTAAGACTTTGGGGAACGCGGGGTGGGTGGAAATTTGTGGATCCACGCAGATTCCGGAACTTTCCACGACAGAAATGTGTGGAAAATGTGTTTTTTTTGACAATTTTTTAGGTTTGCAAGGGATTCTGGGTAACAGACCCTGGTGGGAGGCAGTCAAGTCACCCCATCCTGGATTCCCCTGGGTGTCTAGTTTTCAAAAATGTATAGGTTTGCTAGGCTTCCCAAGGTGCCCGCAGAGCTAGGGTTCAAAAACTACAGCTAGTCATTTTTCCAAAAAAGGGTCATTTTTCACTGCGAAATTGAGGTGTGACCAGGATGCGTTTTGCGCCGTTTCCTGTCGCGGGCACTAGGCCGATCCACACAAGTGAGGTACCGTTTTTCTCGTAAGACTTTGGGGAACGCGGGGTGGGTGGAAATTTGTGGATCCACGCAGATTCCGGAACTTTCCACGACGGAAATGTGGGGAAATTTTTTTTTTTTTGCCAATTTTTTAGGTTTGCAAGGGATTCTGGGTAACAGACCCTGGTGGGAGGCAGTCAAGTCACCCCATCCTGGATTCCCCTGGGTGTCTAGTTTTCAAAAATGTATAGGTTTGCTAGGTTTCCCAAGGTGCCCGCAGAGGTAGGGTTCAAAAACTACAGCTAGTCATTTTTCCAAAAAAGGGTCATTTTTCACTGCGAAATTGAGGTGTGACCAGGTTGCGTTTTGCACCGTTTCCTGTCGCGGGCACTAGGCCGATCCACACAAGTGAGGTACCGTTTTTCTCGTAAGACTTTGGAGAACGCGGGGTGGGTGGAAATTTGTGGATCCACGCAGATTCCGTAACTTTCCACGACAGAAATGTGTGGAAAATGTGTTTTTTTTGACAAATTTTTAGGTTTGCAAGGGATTCTGGGTAACAGACCCTGGTGGGAGGCAGTCAAGTCACCCCATCCTGGATTCCCCTGGGTGTCTAGTTTTCAAAAATGTATAGGTTTGCTAGGTTTCCCAAGGTGCCCGCAGAGCTAGGGTTCAAAAACTACAGCTAGTCAGTTTTCCAAAAAAGGGTCATTTTTCACTGCGAAATTGAGGTGTGACCAGGTTGCGTTTTGCGCCGTTTCCTGTCGCGGGCACTAGGCCGACCCACACAAGTGAGGTACCGTTTTTCTCGTAAGACTTTGGGGAACGCGGGGTGGGTGGAAAATTGTGGATCCACGCAGATTCCGGAACTTTCCACGACAGAAATGTGTGGAAAATGTGTTTTTTTTGCCAATTTTTTAGGTTTGCAAGGGATTCTGGGTAACAGACCCTGGTGGGAGGCAGTCAAGTCACCCCATCCTGGATTCCCATGGGTGTCTAGTTTTCAAAAATGTATAGGTTTGCTAGGTTTCCCAAGGTGCACGCAGAGCTAGGGTTCAAAAACTACAGCTAGTCATTTTTCCAAAAAAGGGTCATTTTTCACTGCGAAATTGAGGTGTGACCAGGTTGCGTTTTGCACCGTTTCCTGTCGCGGGCACTAGGCCGATCCACACAAGTGAGGTACCGTTTTTCTCGTAAGACTTTGGGGAACGCGGGGTGGGTGGAAATTTGTGGATCCACGCAGATTCCGGATCTTTCCACGACAGAAATGTGTGGAAAATGTGTTTTTTTTGACAATTTTTTAGGTTTGCAAGGGATTCTGGGTAACAGACCCTGGTGGGAGGCAGTCAAGTCACCTCATCCTGGATTCCCCTGGGTGTCTAGTTTTAAAAAATGTATAGGTTTGCTAGGTTTCCCAAGGTGCCCGCAGAGCTAGGGTTCAAAAACTACAGCTAGTCAGTTTTCCAAAAAAGGGTCATTTTTCACTGCGAAATTGAGGTGTGACCAGGTTGCGTTTTGCGCCGTTTCCTGTCGCGGGCACTAGGCCGACCCACACAAGTGAGGTACCATTTTTCTCGAAAGACTTTGGGGAACGCGGGGTGGGTGGAAATTTGTGGATCCACGCAGATTCCGGAACTTTCCACGACAGAAATGTGTGGAAAATGTGTTTTTTTTGCCAATTTTTTTTAGGTTTGCAAGGGATTCTGGGTAACAGACCCTGGTGGGAGGCAGTCAAGTCACCCCATCCTGGATTCCCCTGGGTGTCTAGTTTTCAAAAATGTATAGGTTTGCTAGGTTTCCCAAGGTGCCCGCAGAGCTAGGGTTCAAAAACTACAGCTAGTCATTTTTCCAAAAAAGGGTCATTTTTCACTGCGAAATTGAGGTGTGACCAGGTTGCGTTTCGCACCGTTTCCTGTCGCGGGCCCTAGGCCGACCCACACAAGTGAGGTACCGTTTTTCTCGTAAGACTTTGGGGAACACGGGGTGGGTGGAAATTTGTGGATCCACGCAGATTCCGGAACTTTCCACGACAGAAATGTGTGGAAAATGTGGTTTTTTGCCAATTTTTTAGGTTTGTAAGGGATTCTGGGTAACAGACCCTGGTGGGAGGCAGTCAAGTCACCCCATCCTGGATTCCCCTGGGTGTCTAGTTTTCACAAATGTATAGGTTTGCTAGGTTTCCCAAGGTGCCCGCAGAGCTAGGGTTCAAAAACTACAGCTAGTCATTTTTCCAAAAAAGGGTCATTTTTCACTGCGAAATTGAGGTGTGACCAGGTTGCGTTTTGCGCCGTTTCCTGTCGCGGGCACTAGGCCGATCCACACAAGTGAGGTACCGTTTTTCTCGTAAGACTTTGGGGAACGCGGGGTGGGTGGAAATTTGTGGATCCACGCAGATTCCGGAACTTTCCACGACAGAAATGTGTGGAAAATGTGTTTTTTTTGCCAATTTTTTAGGTTTGCAAGGGATTCTGGGTAACAGACCCTGGTGGGAGGCAGTCAAGTCACCCCATCCTGGATTCCCCTGGGTGTCTAGTTTTCAAAAATGTATAGGTTTGCTAGGTTTCCCAAGGTGCCCGCAGAGCTAGGGTTCAAAAACTACAGCTAGTCATTTTTCCAAAAAAGGGTCATTTTTCACTGCGAAATGGAGGTGTGACCAGGTTGCGTTTTGCGCCGTTTCCTGTCGCGGGCACTAGGCCGATCCACACAAGTGAGGTACCGTTTTTCTCGTAAGACTTTGGGGAAAGCGGGGTGGGTGGAAATTTGTGGATCCACGCAGATTCCGGAACTTTCCACGACAGAAATGTGGGGAAAATGTGTTTTTTTTGCCAATTTTTTAGGTTTGCAAGGGATTCTGGGTAACAGACCCGGGTGGGAGGCAGTCAAGTCACCCCATCCTGGATTCCCCTGGGTGTCTACTTTTCAAAAATGTATAGGTTTGCTATGTTTCCCAAGGTGCCCGCAGAGCTAGGGTTCAAAAACTACAGCTAGGCACTTTGCAAAAAAAGGGTAATTTTGCATTGTGAAAATGTGGTGTGACCACGTTGCGTTTTGCGCCGTTTCCTGTCGTGGGCACTATGCCTACCCACACAAGTGAGGTACCATTCTTATCGGGAGACTTAGGGTAATTCAGATTTGTAAAGGAACTGTTATTATCTATTGACTTTCCATGCATTTCTGCTTTCCAAATGAAAGATATTGTGTAAAAAAGAAGTCATTCTAAAAAATGACTGATAATTCTCATGCTAGTATGAGTATTCCCAATTTCAGAAATGTGCAAATATCTACTGTTTCTAAACTCTATATTTTGTTCCCATTTCAGAAATACATAGGTGTCTTTCATACCGATTTTTCCATGTACACTTTTTTACAGAATAATTACTATATACCCGGTACATAATAAAAAACCATTGCAAGTTACTACTCAGTTTTTGGCTCTGGGTTCGTCGGGTTCTTGGTGAACCTACAAGTCCTATATATCCCCACAACCAGTAATGTCCAGCGGATGCAACGGTATATTGCTTTCAAAGAGCTGTCATAATTAGAAGAAGTTACAGGTGAAAACGTTGACACAAAAGGCTGTTTTTTTCAACTAAATTTCAATTTATCCTACATTTAACTGTTTGTTTCTATAAAAAAACCTTGATGGATCTACACAAATGACCCCTTGCTGAATTCAGAATGTTGTCTTCTTTTCGAAAATGTATAGCTTTCCAGGATCCACTATTGCTTTTGTACCCATTTCAGACACTAACTGGAAGGAGGTCAAAAGCACAAAAAATTGCAAAAATAGCCTATGTCCCAGAAAAATGCCAAAACTGTGTAAAAAATGTTGGGTTTTTGTCAAAAGTCAGGTATCCCCGAAAAGCTGGGAAAATGGTGATTTCAACCCCACAAACCCTTTTTTGATAACATTTGCAGGGAAAAACCCAGATGCTTTCATTTGCAGCCCGTTTTTCCAATTTTTCAAAAAAAAAACAAAATTTTGCTGTATTTTGGCTCTTTTCTGTGACCCCTCCAGGGGAATGCACAAACCCTGAGTACCTTTAGAATCCCCATGATGTTGGAAGAAAAGGACGCAAATTTGGCGTGGCTACCTAATGCGGTCAAAAAGTTACAGGGGCCTAAGCGCGCACTACCCCAAATAGCCAAAAAAAGGCCTGGCACAGGAGGGGGAAAAGGCCTGGCAGCGAAGGGGTTAAACAGATTGTTTTAAATACTGTTTTCCTTTCATTTATTGTTTATTTACCTGATGTGTGAGTCTAGTACAGCCATTTTGCAGAGAAATGTTGTGTTTATGTTTCATGCAATATACATAAAAAAAGTTTATTTTAGATCAAAACAAGGCCTAACATATAAGTAATGGGAGGGCGTCACAGAGATTATTTGTAGTAATATTGGTGAGCTGCTGCTGTGTTACAATATTGAAAACACACATACCTATCCCTGAATATTAGATGTAAACACATTTAGGGCCTTATTTATGATAAGTGATGCATCGCTGTGTGTAAACAGGGATGCGTCACTTCTTAGTGCGCCCTCCTTGCGACATGATGCATGCGTCATATTTACTGTATGACGCATCATGTCGCAAGGAGTTACAGATACGTCAGTATTTCTGACGTATCTGTAGGCGCAAACGTGATGCATTGCTGAGATGTGTCTGAAAATAGACGCAACTCCAGCAATGTGCCCTTTCACATGGGGCAAGCCCCACGTGAAAGGGAATGCATCAGTCTTACACCTGCCGTGAGGCAGGTGTAAGATATTGACGCAATGGAGTCCTAGAAGTGGTGCACTGAGTTCTCATAGATTTCAATGCACCAGTTCTATGAGGCTTTTTGAGGGGGAACACCCACCCTGCATACAATATACCTGGCGCTGGTATAATGTGGTGCAGCGGATTACAAAGTGATGCATCGGCCTAGATGCGTCACTTTGTAAATAGGGCTCAACATGGCACATTTTTTACGCTGCCGCACCAGCGGCAGAAAAGTAAAGCAAAGCCTCATAAATAAGGCGCTTAGAATTTGGACGAGTGTTCCTTTGCACTGTCAGGGACCTAATGAAATTGTGTATTTAATAAAGCGCGTAGCTACTCAGACTAGAGAGTCCTGGCGCATGACAGTGGGAGGAAAACATGCGTAAAAGACCCATCAGTTATCAAAAAGCCAGGTTTTTACGTTCTTTCACGAAAGAGAGTAGGTCTGTGGTTAGTCTCAGAGACTCAGGGAGGCTATTCCACAATTTCGCACCTAGAAAGCCGAGGCATCTGCCTCCAGTGCTGGCAGGGCATATTTCAGGCATAATGGCCAGGTTGGCATTGGAAGATCTTAGGGGTCTAGATGTTGTGTAGCGATTAACGCGCTTATTTAGGTAGCCGGCTCCTAAGCCGTGGAAAGCTTTAAAGAAGATGGTCATCGCTTTGAAGTCCATCCGTTCTTTTATGGAGGGCCAGTTTAGAGACTTAAGAATAGGGGTCATACTAGATCTGTGTTTAGGTCTCAGGATGGCTTTGGCTGCCGCATTTTGTACCACTTGTAGGTGCTGTGTAAGGGATTTGGGAAGACCGAGGTACAAGCTGTTGAGATAGTCAAGCTTTGATGTCACCAGGGCTTGCACCACGATCGTTCTGCTCTCAAGCGGTAACAGTGGCAGGATTTTGTTTTAGCATCCGGAGTATGCCTAAGCAAGCGCCAGTAAGATTTTGGATTTGAAAGTGCATGGAGAGTGTCTTGTCTATGACAATTCCTGCATTTTTTACTTTCTCCTTTTCCGCGGGTGGAGGCGGCAGATCTTTTGGCCACCAAGAGCTCCAGTCAGGCGTTTCTGGATTACCAAAGAAAACAACTTCAGTTTTGTCAGGATTGCACTTCAGCTGATTGATCTTAAGCCAGTTAAAAACCTTTGTGAGGAAAGACCTAATCATTGCCCCGTCGAAGTCGGTTCCTTTTTCACATGTAAAAATCAGCTGAGTGTCATCAGCATAGGAAACTATTTTGACGCCCTCTTCCTCTACCAGAAATGCAAGGGGGATAGATATATATTGAAAGGGTAGGACTGAGAATGGAGCCCTGAGGGACACCTACATTCATGGCCAGAACCGGGGATGAGAAAGGGGGAAGCCAGATGTCCTGAGATCTATTTGCCAAGAAGGATGACATCCACATTAAGGCGGTCCCTCCCCCCCCTCGGCCGATGTTAGCAAGTCTTTCAGGAGCCTCTCATGTGGGACCGTATCGAAGGTCGCCGACAGATCGAAGGGTATCAGAACAACCATGCCTCCCTGCTCCAGCTTACCCGTGAGAAATTCAGTCACTTCCAGCAGAGCATACTCTGTACTGTAGTTAGCCCTAAAACCGAATTGGGACTCATGAATGAGCTTCCCAACTTCACTGTGTTTTTGGAGGGCCTTGTTTATATGCTTCTCTGATACTTTGGAGAGGGCCGGAAGAAGGGAGATTGGCCTGTAGGTGGCAGGGTCTGTCGGTTTGGCGTTAGCCTTTTATATCAGTGGAAGAATCTTAGCATTCTTCCATAATTTCGGCATGTTGCCTGAGGAGAGGGAAACATTAATGAGCTGGTTTACCATGGGGTTTATGGTGGGAGCTAATAGGTTCAGGATATTTGCTGGATATGGGTGGGTAGGAGAGCCAGACTTAATGCTTTGGAGAAGGGTCAGTGACTCTTCAAGCTGAAACTCAGGGAAAGCTAGTAAAGATGGAGGATCCAAGAGGTGAAATTTGCTAGAAGAACTAAGGTAGAAGGTCAGTTCTTCCTCTGAGATGTTAGTGAAGGCTTGTTGGATCACAGAGATCTTTTTGTGGAAGAATTGAGCTATTTGATTATACCATTCTTCTGTGGAATGGCCCTTCCTTTGTGCTGGCTTTCGGGGTGGTAAGGGTAAAGGATTTAACTATGCTAAAGATTTCCTTACTCTTATTTTGGGCATTGTCTATCTTGGTTTGAAAGAAGTTTTTCTTGGCTGCCTTCACGAGAATGTAATGATCTTTTAAGGTGTCTTTATACACCTTCTTGTCCTCAGGTAGATAGGATTTACACAATTTCCATTCCATTTTTCTACAATTTGTTTTGCTAGATCTGAGGGAATCGTTTAACCATGTAGCTGGTGGGGCCGACCTCTTTGAGTAGCGGGAAACAACCGGTACCTCTGCACCAATGTTGGTTCAGAGCCATGACTCTATTGATAGGGCGTCCAAGTCGGGGCAACCAGACAGCTCCGTTGAAGAACAACTGAGGGCATCTGCTAACATCGAGATGGATATTTTATGGAACTTCCTGTAATTAGGGACCCTCTGCCCTGCAATAGATTGAGGGGTTGTGGCAGAGTTGGGAATGACACATTTTAATATGAGGTCGTCAGACCAGGTAAAGGTAAGAGGTAGGCTTACAGATATGTCAAAGTTGTGAAAGATTTGGTCTAGGGTATGGCCCTTCTCATGGGTGGCTGAAGAAATAGATGGAAACATGTTGCAGGCCTGCAGCGTCTCCAAGAAGGAAATTGTTTGAGGGTCTTTTCCATTGTCCATATGTATATTGAAATCTCCCAGAAAAGGCAGTTATTGTATTTTAAGGCCAGGGAGGTGGTGGCTGTATTAAGCATAGTAATACATTTTCCAATTGCACCTGGAGGTCTGTAAATCAGAAAAACAGCTGTGCTATGATGGGGACTAAGGTACAGCAGAAGCCTAAGCACTCTGCCCCCTCGATGTTTTCCATCGGGATGGGAGAGCAGTCTAGTTTTTTATTGTAAATTATGGTGACACCGCCCCCCTTACCACTCGGTCAGTCCCTCCTAAGGATTTTATAACCCGTAGGGATGGCCGAGGTGATAGTAGGGTTGGAGGCTTCAGACAGCCAGGTCTCAGTGAGAAGTAAAAGATCAGGCTGTTCGTCTAAAAGTAGGTGACACGTGTGGTTCATGCTTTTGCATAGAGCGACAATTCAAAAGGGTGGCCTTTAAGTCCTCTGTTTTCTTATTGTTTTTACACTTATTGTTGCATGGAAATTTCTTATGTGCGAGTTTCCTGGGCTGTAGGAGAGACCAGTTACACTTATTGAAAGTCTACCTCCAGGCTCGGATCAGCCGCTGTACACTGACGTAATGGTAGCCGCCTAAGGCTAAGCAGTTTTTCCCTATTGTAATATAGTGGAAGAAACTCACCGGAGGAGAACTGGGTAGCATGGCCGGTGCCAGACGCATCCGGGATGCTGACAGGCACAGACGGGCCTGCCTTTGGGGCGCCAGCGGCGTGCCCGCTACGCGTATACGTTTGTATTTGGAATATATAGGCTAATGCCTATGATGCAAACTGGATCGCTAACGCACCTGAGGAAGCAGAAACTGCGTGGGTGGAAGTGAGGAGCTTGATAGTAACCCCAGCCCTCCGCACAATCGGCGTATCAGCCACGGCAGACCTGGACTGGAGGAAAAGCGAGATGCGAATCGGAGCAGCTAAGGAAGTGTAGGCAAGCAGAATCAAGTAAAGTGCAAGTGTGCGTAATTCAGCCACACATATACAATTTTAAAAGTGTTAAAAACCTAGTAGCAGGGCAGAAAACACTAAATCCTACTGCTGTCAGCTGCACGCGTCCTTTTACATCGGGAATATATAGGTTAATGCCTATGATGCAAACTGGATCGCTAACGCAGCTGAGGAAGTGGAAACTGCGTGGGAAACAGGGTTTCAAATTGGATCATAAATTCAAAGTTGTTCTGAACAGGGGCCCCCAAAATATGTTTGGCCCAGGGCCCCCAGAATCCTTAAGATGTCCCTGTAGGGCGGGCGTGGAGTTGACTGAGTATATGAGTAATGTGTAAGTCAAGATACGGATAATGTGCACTAACCATCTTTATTGGGAATGTATATGCCAGTGGAATGCAGTTGTTGTTGGCCCTGAGTATTACCGTGGTTTTCACTATGCACCAAAAATGAAAAGCAAATGTGCCAGATGGGAATTTAGGTATCCTCTTGTTCAGCAAGACAACGTACTGTAAGTTGAAACATTCAATTGTAATGCCTGGGTAGGTGTAAACTGTTCTGTAATTTAATAAACTTCAATAAAATAAAATTAAAATAAAAAAGAGTTGCTTCGGCAAGATCAATATTGTGACCTTAGCCTGGGAATTGGAGGTTTTCTTTTGTATTCTTTTACTAATGATAATCCAGGCCAGAACAGAGCACATTAATGCACTGGGGCTGTTGCCGGGGAGACTGCTTGCAGTTGCACTGCAGTACACAGTGTGGAGGGGTTGAGGTCCATCTGAGACTGGAGACATGGATGAACTTGTCCATGACATATAATGTATAAACATAGAATGTACTGGGTATGTCCACTACCATGAAGTGATGTAGGGTGTACACATACATGAAACTCAAGGATATGCATCCGTCTTGCCTTCAGGACACACATCTTATCAGGCTGAGCTTCAGAAGGTGGCTAAGTGGTGTAGGGGGAAATGTTTGGCACCTCGTATTTGATTTTGCAAGGAGCATCCTGTTCTGGATTGCTCTTGGGGTCCCTTTTGTGGTTAAACACACCGGTATTGATTCACAGGGTAGATATGTAATGGTTGAGGGGTTGTAATGGAGAACTCCTGTCAGTTATGTCTATACATTCTCCACATTTTAACCAATCTTTATTCCTAGATCATTTATCTCCATCTCCTACACGAGATTGGCAGACCCCTAGCTTTTGGTGGGTGATTTATTTGTAAAGGAAATATGGGCTTGGATGATTCAAGTCCTCCACTTCCTGTCACTGCAGGGGGTTACATTGACACTCCATTTTCAAAAGTGGGCAGAACATAGGCAACTACATGAGGAGTGGAGCTATTTACATCCAGAAGCAGGGGAGTGCTCTTTTTATTCCTTGGTCCACCACTCTCACACTAGTATTGCTATAAGTGTTTTCAGTGCATCATCCGCACAAGAGAGGCAGCATCAGGGCATGTCCAGGTTAAAGTGCATGACCCTGGCGCACCAGCAGCAGCGGCCCGCAATCTGCCCGCTTCTTGCTTAGCGAGGGCACCGGCGGTGTATTTTGCACACCGCATGCTAAGCAGCCATACTCTTAAGCCGCGGCCTAACGAACTGAATACAACAATGGCATTCAAATGTCCAAATCAATTTCATTTCAGTTCTGCCTGCAGCGGTGAGTGGCGGGAGGTGGGGGCGTGTTACCAATAAAAGAGATAGGTTGCCTGACATGGATCTCTGGCAAGCATGCGAAGGGAGGCACAAAAAACACATGCCAGTCCTCGGTGACTTCATGTACAAGCTGTTTACTAAAAAACATGGAACATTTTTCGCCACGCTCGGCTGATCGGAATTATCTTCAGTGCGCGCGCAGCAGCTGGCCAAAGAATGCCATTTTAATTTTCCATTTCTACCGGTATTTTTCGCTCTCGGTGGCGGCCGGCTGCCTTCATTTCCGAAGGCCATTAAAATTGGTAATGTCAGGTAGCAGACGGCCTGCCTAGGCCGGCCTCTCCCTGTGTATCCATCATTCAGCAGTTTCATTGTTTGACAATTGCATCTGATGGAGTTTAATATTGCTTTTGAAGAAGGCGAGCGAGGCGGTCCATTTTGTGCCCCGGCTCCCTGTAATTTCAATCTGCACTTTACTTGTGTAGAGTAAGGTTCTCGGGTAGGAGGGATCGGGAGTTAAATATTCTGCACAATTAATTCAAATATAAGTCCAATTGGCCGCACCCTGCTCATCCTACCAGCGTGTTACCCCAAGGCATTGTGGTCCATCCAGTAGCATCGGCGAATACGCCTGTGCCAAAATTGTAAGTGAAAGTAAGTGTCGCGTTAGCCATCCCTGGACACGTGTTTCGAGGTAGTTGCCTCTCGTCAGAATATGATTGACTGATTCCCATGGTCGGACTGCCCTTTAGGGTCATTTGGCAGTGCCAGAAGGGCTGTTCTGGCAGGTCAGTGTTTGGCTGTTTGTGGGCCTGTTTTATGGTTTAGTGGGCCGGGTTATCCTGTTGATTTCCCTGATATTACCACAAACATTGACTGGAGTAGCCGCAAATACATCCAGCTTCCAATATTTTACAAAACACCTGTACTGCGTGTCTGAACAAGATTAAACTGCCCGAATATTCAATCGTGGATCATTAAGTAACTCAGGGCCTCATTTACAAGCTCGCCGCCGGTGCGTCACTTGCTTTGATGCACTGGCGACGCAGTGTGCCTGCACATATTTGCAAGGCCATGTAAAGTCACCCTGCATGACTTTTCATGGCCTTCTAATATGGGCCCCTTTTACTCTGCGTGAAAGGGGTGTTGCTGTGGGTGTTCCCACACAACATCCATGGAACCTGACACATTCCCAGATTTACAATGTTGTGTAAAGCTGGTAATGCGTCAGAATCCTATGCCTTTTCAGTGGAGTTGTGGGTGTGGCGCAACGAGGAGAAATTATTTTATTTTTTCTCATAGCACACATAGAAAGAGGAAAATGCCATCAATGATTGGTTTTGTGCTGGAATGTGTTCCTTCCTGCACTAAAACAATCATCCATGCAACGCTGGCGCCCTTGCAATATGACAGTAGGGTGCCACGCTGGCGCATGGCAGCCCATTGGTGCACCAGAACAGGGGAAAGAAAGCACTCCGATGCGTGGTATTGTTGGTAATATGAAGCATTCCAGTGCTTTTAAAATGACGCTGCTCATCACGCTGCACTGCATCATTTTTTTATAAATGAGTCCCTGAGTTGCTTATGGGGGTCAACTTTTATTTTTTTTTATAAATGAGTCCCTGAGTTGCTTATGGGGGTCAACTTTTATTTTGGTGACCGGCCTATTTTCTGTCCTAGTCCGACCCTGTCCATTTTCAGTTCAAACTTCTCTATGTTGTTAATCAATGAGAACTGTTCTCAGGGCCGGAATGGCCGTAGCGGGCATCGGGCAATCCCCCGGTGCGCCGTAGGGGTGGGGGGCGGTTTTGGGCCCCTCGGGGCCATTTTTGTTACGGGGCCTTTTTTGCAGCATAGCTGCAAAATCAGCCCTGTAACAAAATCGGCCGAAAACCGGCCCTGGCAAAGAGCTCGGTGGCACCCCCAAGCCCCGGGGGGCCGGCCGAGCACTTTGCCTGTGCCGGTTTTGGTTCCCAGTCTGGCCCTGACTGTTCTCTCTTCCTTCGGCCTAGATTTACTAAGCTTAGTCTGTTGACTCAAGACCACAGTTGCGATACACAATGCAAAGCAGTGTGAAGTATAATGTTAATCCACTTTGGTGAGAAAAATAATTTTTGTGCAAAAAGTTCACACAAGCAGATTGCTAAACAGCATTGAATCGTGTAGCATGAAAACCTCTGAAAATCTATGCAAAGTATGCACATTAGTTGGGGAAACCACAAAAACTCCTCAGATTTACACAAAGTAGCATTGCATGACTTGTGTGGAATCCTAGTGTCAAATGAATACAGGTTCAAACAAGGAGCAACAAAAATCATATATCTCCATCAGCAGTATATATAATTTCACCTACATTTCACAAATTGCATCATTTAAACTTGGGCAATTGCTTGAGCTTGGAGATTTGTGCAGTAGGGCGTATCTCAAGTACAAAAATGATGCAAGGGCCTACACGTTAGCCTTTGTGCCATACAGGTAAATCTAAATTAGAATCATGCAAACTCTGCTTTTTTGAACGGGTTCGGTCTATGACATAATTTGCCCATGACATGCTAAATACAGAACGGACCAATTTCTAGACAACCGCACTATTTAGTGCTATGGATTTCAATACAGAGGTGTGTTGTACAATTTTGGTAAAACGGTACCACTGTCTCTTCCTCTCTCTTACCCTCTATCCCTCATTCTCTCTCTCTGTATTTCTGTATCCCTCTCTTTTCTCTCAGTTTTTTCTCGTGCTCTTTTTACCTTTCTCTCACTTATGTTCTCTTTTTTGCTCTTTTCTTGTGTTCGTTTCCTTGTCTATCTTCCTTCCCTCTATACTCTATCTGCCCAATTTATGATGTCAATTATTGGATGTTTCTATTATATTTTGGCAGGGTTCTTAAACCTTTTCGAGGTAATCACAAATCTGTCCTTGTCAAACAGTTGCAACTTCTACAGTATCAGAGGAAAGAGGATATGATATTGACATATCAAACACACTTACGCCTGTTTTCGTACACCAGCGTGTGCGTTTCTTTTTTGCGTTACATGACACACGCTTGTTTAGGCCTAGGAAAAAGTTATTTTTAAGTTGAAACATGTTCTAAATTCATGTTACTATATTTCCTTATCACAGAGATACTCAGTGTACGCCTCAGGGCTTCTTGTGGCCCTCCTTCCCTTTACTTAGGTCGCCCCCGAGAAACAACCTTTACAACACAGTCATTACATCGCACTACGTTTACAACGCAGTCATTACATCGCAATATCCTTTACAACGCATGTCACTACAACGCAGCCATTACATTGCATGTCACTACAACGCATGACACTACAATGCATGTCACTACAACGCAGGCATTACATCGCATGTCATTAGAACGCATAGTACCCTTACACTATCCAACACTTACCCTACTGTTCCACCCCCTGGAGTTAGAATAGTAATTTTTACCCCTACACTATCCAACACTTACCCTACTGTTGCACCCCCTGGAGTTAGGATAGTAATTTTTATCCCTACACTATCCAACACTTACCCTACTTTTGCACCCTATGGAGGTAGAACAGCAAGTTTTACCCCTACACTATCCAACACTTACCTTAAATGCAATGTAATGGTATGCGTTGTAAAGGTGTCATGTGATGTAATGGAAGGCGTTGTAAATGTAGTTTTGAAAAAATCGTTGTAGTGGCATGCGATATAAATGCATGCGTTGTAAAGAATGTTGCGATATAAAAACTGTGTTGTAAAGGCATGCGTTGTAAATGTATGTGTTTTAACATCAGTAAGCAGAGAAAATATCCCCTGGAAGTAGAAACACATACACTCTATTCCTTTTTCATACACTCCAATGGCTATATAACAACAAATACAGAATCATAATCATTAGTGAACCCATGTACTGTGGCATATAAATTGAACTCCATGCTGAAATGTAGTGCTAACACAATTTATTTATATAAAAAAAAGAAGCAAAATATGCCTCAATCCATACACATGTTAAAACCTTCATGAATCACCTAGGAATATAAGCATGAAGTAATACATACACTTTAAAAGTTAAATACAATACTTTTTTATAAAAGCGTTTATCTTGTACATTAAAAACACAACATTTTCAAAAAAACGGAGACCCACAAAGTACAGTTATCATGATCTGTTACAACCAAATGTGATCCAAACATAATACATTATACAGAGAGATCTTTTGGTAAAAGATATTATTTTTATCCAAATATCCCTTGTTTGTTGGATTCTTTGTAGAACAATGCGTCGACGCGTTTCGGTGGTATCGGAACTTGTTTAAAAAACCACCTTCTTCAGGACAAGATTTTTTAGAGGGTCAAGTTTCTCCACGTTATAAAAGTGTTGTAACATCAAACATTCCGCCCCCACCCTGTCAAACACAAGAGAAGGCTTTTTACAGCATAAATACTGAATGCATGTATTTTAATGTGCTCTGATATGTGTGAATGAAGAAAAAGGAGGCAAAGTGAAATAAAACAATTATCTAGCATAACATAATTTGGTCAAGTGGGGAAGTTGGCATTGATCTTAGGTTTTTTGATTTCACATTGTGTCAATTCAACCACTAGGTGGGTATCACTTTCCTTCTCCTGCTTTACATCACAAGTTAGTGGTATGTCTTCAGTTGTTGACACATGAGGTTAAAGCGGCAATGGCAGAGAGAAGCCACATGAAGGGTCAGTTTGTTTTGGGCTCAAGGATCCAAGGGAAGCATGAGCTGTTCCAGAGCCAGGCATTTGGCTCGAATCTGACCCAGGCCTTCAGTGGCACACCCCCCTCTATCAAAAAATGGCAAGTAACACGCCAAAGCTATGGGAAGGATTTGATATGACTAATATCAAACAATTTGGTGAAGTAGGAGTACCAGCAGCACAGTGCAAGACTCCTTAACTCAAGACTGCTAACTCTCACTATATCTTATTTGAGTGAGTGGACTATTAGACAGGGGTTCTCTGCCTCACGGGAAAAATCTAATGATTGTTGGATTACAGTCAGAGCTTAGAAATATGTTCAGGAAGTAAGTACCCAAAAGAGCACTATTTGTCATATGGGGAGGCCGAGATGAATAACAAACATGTCTTCTACTACCATAGCTTCCATCTTGCCCATTACACAATAACTAGGTATGAGTGGTACCAATGGTGAGACTTAGAGAATACTCTCACCACTGTATTGCCACTGTGCTGTGGAACCTGCTTAGAGTTTAAATACAGAGTTCACCACTAGCATATTTTGGCAAAGTGGTAGAGCCAGAATTAAACATACCGGGGCAGATTTACAAGCCCCCGGCACCACCAGTACGTCACATTTTGTGACTTACTGGTGGCACATGTTACTGCTCAATATTTACAAGGACAGCGAAACTTTTCCTGTCCTTGTAAATATGTCTCCTTTACACGCAGCACTTTGCGTGAGGGGCGTTTCATGGGTATTGCTGTGGGTGTTCCCACGCAACACTCACGGAACAAGACACATTTCCAGATTTACAAGGAATCGTAAATCTGGAAATGTGTCTGTATGCTATGCCACGCTAGGGGTGGTGTAGCGAGGCGCAACGAGGAGAAATGATTTCAGTTCTCCTCGTTTTTTCCTCTTTCAATGCGTGATGCATTCTACAGCACGCATTGAAAGAGGAAAATGCCTGTGTTGATTGTTTTTGTGCTGGAAGGTGCCCCTTCCTGCACACAAACAATCTCCCCATGACGCAGGCATCCTTGCATCATGGTGCAAGGGTGCCTGCACCAGCGCATGGCAGCAGTTTGGGCGCCAGTGCAGGGGAGAGCACAGAAACACAACATATTATTGTAAATATGTCGCATTCCTGTGCATTGGAAGTGCTGCCGGGTGGTGGAGCCAAAGGGCTTGCGTTGAAGCGCTGCAGCACTTCCTTGTAAATCTGCCCCCAAGTCTAGAGTGCCATGGCTGAAACCTTCCCACTGTCCCATGCCTAGCGCTGGAGGTTGGGTGTTTGTGTCTGCTTACCTAAGTGAAAGGCACCCCTTGTTGATGAGGTTGGGTGTTTGTGTCTGCTTAACTCAGTGAAAGGCACACCTTGTTGATGAGTCTTTTCAAGTATTTTTTGTCTCACTCGCTACCCCAACTAAGCCTTTTCAAAGCACTCATAATATTTACAGATAAGAGACTGAAATCAGATTGTGAGGCCTAGGATTTTAATTCATTCCAATTCAATGATCAAGTTAGTTCTTTTTCACACTTGACTAGCCAAAGGTATCAACTGCAAGAAGAGAAGGCTTACCCCAGGGTGAGGTAGAGGGAGATGTGATATTACAGTACCTGAGATCTACTCTTCTCTGTTCAGTCAACTGAAGGAGCTTTTTCTGCAGGCTCCAAGACCTTTGGCCCATGAAAGAAATGAAGGTCAACCTCCTGAAACTAGAGTGAGTGCCGCAAAGCTCAAACCTTACTTATTTCTGAAATAAAATATTTTGTCCCTGCAGAAATACTAGCTGCTGCAACACACTATAGTAGGACTCTGGACACAAGTAAATGGACTTGAGGCGAGGCCAATAGGATACATTTAATTGAGACACCAAAAAGAAGAGACGTCCTCTTTTTCTGCATATTATTGCACATGGTATCATAAAGGGACTTACTCATAGTGATCAATATATGCAACCATATCTTTGGGTACAACATTATATGCATCTATATGTATTTCAGCACAGACCAGGTCATTTAGTGGCTCCCATATTTTAATTGTTAACAAAGCAGCACCTCCAATGGATACAATTGTTATTTTCCTTGCTGACACCCAGGTTGCAATTGAGTTCCTGAAATGTGGCAAGACCCCTGGCCCTCAAAATGGCCCAGGGGATCTTTTTTGTTCAGATTTTCAGGTATCGGCTCCTTACATAAAGCTATTGACTGATTCCATAGCTGTCTTGGTGTTGAGACAACATTATTTCAATATATATGAACGGGGATAGGGGTGTGCCCACAAACTATTAGCCTGCAAAACTTTTATGAAGACAAAATCTGAAGAAGCTGGTGCAATAATTCATGAGTCTCGATTATTATCACCATTTAAAGCGTGTTTCAGGGCCAAAATCAGCACTGCTGAACAAGCCTTTAGAATGTACCAAAGAAGATCTCCGATATGTAGGCTCTGTGGACCTGAGGGCAGTATTTGATCTAGTCCTCAGACATCTTCTGTGTTTATCCCTGAGGTCTATGGGCACTCCTGCCTCACTATTGACAACCATAATTAGATTACATGGTAATAGCCATGATAGGTGTGTTGAGGTAGTCAGGGAGAGCATACTGATCGCATCTCTATACCAGGAGAGTGTGGCGGGATGTGTTTAGCTCCGACTTTCTTCTCCCTTTACATTAACAATGTTGTTGGGGTTGTTATGAAATGTATACATGATTCTTACAAATGGTATTTCTACCCAGGCCTACTCTTCGCTGACGTTACCCAGTTGTTATCTAGAACACTTGTGGGATTGGAGAATTTGTTGGCCAAGTTCAAAGCTTTCTGTGATCAGGAGCGACTCAACATCAACATAGATAAGACAAAGTTCATGACTACCAGGTAGCTTAGCTCATTTAGGGGAAATATCAGCGTGGGGGATATCTATTTGGATAAGGTCAACAGGTTCGACCACTTGGGCATTAAGTTTGATAATAGATTATTGTGGAACCCTCATATTGAGAAGAATAGGGCCATACTTCTTCATAGGGCTGCAGCGGTTCTAAAAATACACGAAGTCACAACTTCCAAATTAGTTTCCACTGATCTTGATGTCTATAGGGACATGGCACATTATGTTGCCCTTTATGCAGCAGAAACGTGAGGTTCCAATAATTTCAAGGTGTTGTCTGTACGGGCGAGTGACTTTATTAAGTTACTATTCAATCTTCCCCATACTACTCCTCTGCTGCCTTTATTTTTTGACAGTGCCCTTCAAAAACCAAAAATCTTGCTGTGCTAAGACCGCTTTTGTTTTGGGCTAGAATATGGCTCACAGATGATCTCACCCCATACAGAGAAAGCTTAAGAAAGATCTTAAGTCTTAATACCTCGGTTACTCTGTCATGCCTATGACATGTTCACTTTTTGTTGAGCCCTTTAGGGCTGGAAAGACTGAGGTTAGATCCTCTTTCTATTTCTTCAAGCTTGAAAGGCCTGTTAAAACATCTGTTTTTGAACAAAGGGGCATATCTATAAGAACTTAATGCTGCCGTAGCATTAATTTTTTAATGTTACAGCGGCTTTTTCTTATAATCTCCGTATTTACAAGTTGCCGCTAACTCCAATTAGCGCCAATTTTCTAGGAGAAATGTGAATTTTTCACATTGGCATTTCTGTTCGCCTGACTTACCGAAAATGAGATGCAAGCTAGGCGTTCCTATGTAAAAACTCCTGAAAAACACACCACATGATATACACAAGGAAGTCTTTGTATGTTGCAAAACCAAAAAAGCTGCAGCTAAGTCCAATTAGAGGCAGTTTTTTAAGGCCAAAAAATACCTGGTCTTAAAATTGGTTCAAACACTTGGGTCCACATATAAGATGTTTGGGTGCTGGACATCTCTGCAAGGAATATTGCTGCGCTGCCCTTCGCCAAAAGAAAAGGCCAGGAATGTGCCTCTATCAATAAGATAGGGTGCATTCCTGGGCCTCATTCATGAAAAGTGTTGCATTGTTGCGATAAAACAGAGATGGAACACTTTTCACTGCGCCCTCCTTGCGACACCATGAATGCTCAATATTTACTGTATGTCACTCCATGTGGCAATCAATGACCAATAAGTCTGGAATCCTGACGTATCTGTCAGCGCTAAAGTCACACATTGTTGCAATTGTGTCACAAGCATGATGCAATTCCATCAATGCATGGGGCGGGCCTATCCCCATGGCACTGCATCACCCTTATGCCTGCCATGAGGCAGGCATAAGGTTGTGACGCAGTGGTGTTCTAGAATTGTCGTCGTGAAATCTCATAGATTTCACTGCGCTACTCCTTTGTTGCTTGGGAAGGCCCACGCTGCATACATTACCTTATGCAGGTATAATGTGGCGCAGTGCTTCACAAAGTCACACATATGCCTAAATGCGTCACTTTGTACATACAGCGCAACGTGGTGCAAAATTCACTCTACCAGTATGTCAAGAAAATGACGCACCGGCGGCATTAAATTGTTGCAAGGGTCTCATGAATAAACCCCCCTGTCTTCTTCCCCAGCGTTGGCGCACAATGTCTGCCATGTGCCAACGCAGGCACCCTTGCGCCATGGTGCAAGGGTGACTGTGTGCATAACTGATTGATGTTGTGCAGGAAGGGACACATACCTGCACAAAACCTATCAATACAGGGTATTTCCACTTTCTCTGTGTGCTGCAGAGTGCTACACACATAGAAAAAGTGAAAAACAAGAGAACAAATGAAAACATTTATCCTAGTAGCGCCTCCCAAACACCACCCTTGGGGTGGTGTTAGATTCTGTTACATTCTGAAGGTTTACGGATTCTCGTGAACCCGGTAATGCTTCAAATTCCATTGGTTTGGCCTGGGAATGCCCACTGCAACACCCATTGAATGCCCCTTTTAAAATGTTTAATGTGTGAAAGGGGCAAATATTTACAAGGCAATGATAAGCCATGTAAAGTGGCTTTATGTGGCCTTGTAAACATGCTGTGGCACATTGCGCCACCGGAATGTCATGTAAGTGATGTGACAGCATTGCAAGAGTGCCGCTAGGGCCTCTTGGATAATAGAAGAACTCCCACAATTCAGCCTTGGCAAGGTCAACAACGTCATGGACCTCCTGCCGTTGCAGCTAGGAGCACCAAGGAGACCACCACCACTGACATGCATTGCTCACCTGAACAACTGCTCTGTTCCCTTTGGGCCTGACTGGACCTGATCCCCTCTACGTGCTGACCTTGGTAGACTGGAACTTCAGCAACAGGAAGCTGGAGACTAGGAACCACAGAAAACCAGAGACTCTTCAGAACAGTCCCTAACCGTGGAGGAAGGAGAAAAGCACAAACGGTCAACATTAAAATAGGATATCTGCCGTCTGAGGAGTCACATCTGGGGGCAGCATGGACTCTGCATTGTTATGTTAAGACCATTTATAAAGCACGCAGCTGCCCCAACGAAGGGGCGTCCCGGCGCTAATAGCAGTTTCCAGAAGAGATACGGTTAGGCCATAGGAAATAGAAAAGTTTTGATAGCTTTACGGAAAGAAGGCAGACATTTTAGACTACGGATCTTCAAAGGGAAAGAGTTCCACAGCTTGGCTGCAAGGAGACGGAAAGAATTGCCCCCAGCTCTGGATCTCTTGACTCTGGGGACAGAGGCCAGGATCAATTCAGAAGAGCGCAACATGCGGCTGGGGATGTAAGGGGTGATCAGGCCCGACAAGATCTCAGGTGTGGAGAGCTTTAGAATCTTAAAGGAGAGACGTAGGGACTTGAAATCAACCCTTTTAGAAATAGGAAGCCAATGGAGGCGCGAACGGCCCCAGCTCCAGAACACGATCTTGAGAGACCAAGTATGGCGCGAGCTGCTGTATTCTGGACGCGCTGCAGACTGTTCAGTTCCGTCTTATTGGTGCCTAGCAGCAAAGAGTTAGCATAATCTAGTCTGGAGAGGATAGTGGCCTGGACTATGAGTTGACGTGTGGTCGAGTCGAAGAACCGAAGAATGGGTCTTAAGCCATGTAGCAGACCGAAACAAGTGCCGGCGATTTTTTTGGTGTGCTCTTGGAAGCTCAGGGTCGAATCAAACAGAAACCCGAGGTTCTTTACCACCGACTTGGGGGAAGGGGCAGGGCCCAGGGACACTTTTTCAAAAATTCATCTATATAAGGAAAAGTGTAAATAAATGTGACATTGTAGGACCATTGAATTATATTGTATTTCCTCAAGTTACATTGTCTATGTAGATTTTCAGTAGCCATATAACTATTTTGAAAAATATAAAATAACTTTTTCTTTATATACACCCGTGTCTGTATACTTTTTTATTTAAATTGCTTAATTGTGATTGATATTGTTTAAAATGAAACTTAAGAATTCATTTACCAATAAGCAATTGATAAATGCTTATACTGTATTAAGAATTTGGAAATATATAACTGTGTATTCTGAATAAATCCCTTGACGGCACCTTTACCCATCCCTCCCTGTATGACTGGCTGCACAAGTGACAGCTTGTTGCGCAGACGCTTCACTCCCTGTCCGCAGAACCTGGCAACCAGTGGATTGCAGCCAGGTCCAGACCTGTTTAGCGACATCAATGATCTTAGTATCAACATCTGAGATCACTCGCAGCTTTTACGGGTAGAGGAGGAAGTATCTGATGCCCAACTCTCTGAGGCATTGCTTAACCACAAGAGACAAGCCCCTCTGCCTCTGCACCCCTGTGGCGTATTTTGGGAAGAAAATAACTGTTCATTATCCACTTTCACCTTCCCCAGCTTGCGTACATCCCTCAGGACAGCGTCATGATTCCTGAGGGAGGCGGAAGAGAAAGGGTCTAGGACCTGTCCCCAGCAGCGGGTGGCTCAACGTCACTCAATGGGCCTGCTCCAAAACAAAGAATAGGGAGAGTGCACCTGCTGGCAGTTGGTCAGGCAACCATGTCTCAGTATATGCCACTACATCAGCCCCTTCTGCTCCCTCAGGCAGAACCAACACCCTCATGTTGTTACACTGGGAGCGGCATTCCACATCCTCAGCTTTTCATGCCAGTGACTTCACATGTGCCACTAGCTGCTACAACACCAATGCAGCGGTCAGAGTACTCGGGGGGACTTTACCCAGTTGTTGCTCAATGTCGTATACCTTGTGATTCAGCTTGTGATGATCTGTGCACTCAAGGGGGAAGTTAACTATGATTTTATCTATGCTGCCCTCAAAGGAAGTGCCCGTGTGTTCGAGGGTGGTACCCACTGTGAGTACAGAGTGTAGTTTGGAGTCCAGGCTGTCCACTGTCATCGGCCCTGGCAGCCAGCGATCCTCAGCCATTCGGTTCACCGATACTGAGGATGAAGCCAAATGTCAACGCCACCCCTGTCTGCAGGCGGTCCATCATTGCACCAGATGCCCATGCACTAGGTATGACATGCGGTGCAGTGCAGTGTTCCCAGTCTGCCCCTCTCCTCCAGTCACATGTATGCTAGCCAGGGATCTTCATTCCGGCAGCACCAATGGTAATTCCTTATACACCCAAGAGCTCACAACCAGGGGGCGAGGAAAGACTGTACCACCCGTTCACCTCCTCCAATCTAACGAGTGGTGACCAGATTCTGTGTTCCCCAGTGCCCCAGTGAATGATGACAGATCAAGCTGCGCGCACAACGGCCTGGGCCCAACTTGACCCCCGGGCCTACTCCGCTCCGTGTTCCACCTTCTCCTCACCTGGACATCGACACTGGGGCTCAATCTGCCACGTTCTCTCTGAATCAGTTACTCAGCTCGCAGGAACCTCAGCCAGGCAGGATTTCACAAACCTGGGTACAGCAGTTGCCGCCAAGTCCGCTGGGGAACCTCCCGATGCCAGTGATGCAACAGGGCCACCTTAGGCGTGAAGTTGCTGAGCTACCGCCATACAAGTTAGGCGCAGCGTAGTGGCCTTACCCTCCATAGGGTCCGGGCAACGCCACATCTCCAGCCTGTGATGCAAAGAGGCGCGGCCCACCATTGGCAACCTCCTCTGTGCACCCAGGTGTAGTGGTGGCGCATGTTATGCAATGCAGACGTCCCTACGTCGGTGCGCAGGAGCGCCTCTACTGATCACATCTCCAAGGGACACTAGGCGGTCTTCTCCATGTGACCTGCCATACTTCACCACCAGGTAAGGGAGATCGCCAACGCCTCGATTTCTACCGCTACAGCCCACAGGCTTGGGCCTGACATGGCCCGCCTCCACCGGCAGGCAGCAGCGACTTCACAGCACCACCGCTTCCCACTACAGGTCTCAGACGCAGGCCCAGCGAGGCCTCTGAGCCCCATGAAACTGTCCGCGCATCCAGGCATCAGCTGCCATGGGTTCACAAGGATTTGCATCACTGTTTTTCCCCAGCGATGTGCCTCTTTTCATAAATGAAGCCCTGATTCTGCATTTCCTCTTTACCTGGGACTCTGGCTGGTCATCCTAGCTGTTTGGGGGCTTGGAGGGGATGTTGACCTGTGCTGAATGTGGCCGTGGCTGCTCCATTCAGCATTCCATTGTTTTTATTTTCTTTTTTTCATTAGAGTTGGATTTACAGGCTATTATTGCCTCTGGAGGCTGAAAAGTGATGTTGGGCTGACTAACGTGATTTTTTTGCCGCTAATTGGCCTTTCGTCACTTTTCTCTTGCTAACGTCGAACACATCACACACATATCACAGCCAAAACACGCTTAGTAAAATTTCACATAGATATCTTGTGATTAAAAAGTTTTACTCCCAAGTGGAAAATTGCAGCTTCTGCTAATAGCAATCTGTGTGATGTATTTAAGCACCACGCTATCAAAAACATTGAGCATGTGTTCTTTTTCTGCCTGGGATATAAGCGTACCAGAAGGAAATGGATTTGTCCCCTATGGCACATCATATGTTTCCACCAGTATCTCCCTACTTTGAGAGCGTTTAAATATGATAAATCCTCTTGCCTGGTGTTTGTCTAAGTTGATTTTTGTATTGTGCATGGTTATGTAGGAAGCGTTTGGGAATTGATTTTTAAATGTTTGTTTTCATGAATTAGCCTTGTTTTCAATGTGTATTTGAGTATTTTGAGCCTCGATGGTTTTTATAATAATTTTTCATGTATATTGCATTAGTGTGTGTTTTTTATTATGTGTTTTATGGGTGTCATCGCAAAATAAGCATTTTCTGACTAACTGCACTCCACTGCTCACTGTCCACACTATGCACATTCTTTCCTCTACCTCCTTCTACCTTGCACCCCTTCCCTAGACTCCCACCCTCTGAGGACATTCTAGTAGCTCTCAGCCATGCCCCTGGCCATACTTTATGTTGTCACTGGGAAAATGGTTATGAGTACCCATGCCTTCCTGTATCACTCCTGCAGCCCCTTGCAAAAGTGCGATGACTGGAAAATGTTACCAATTTTTACCGCAGCTGACAAACTGATCTATCATTTGTAAATTACCTGTTCTCAAGGTGATATGAAATTGATATCTGCTTGTTTGTGAATACCCATTAAGTTACATTTGATTATAATGTACCCTACCAGACTTCCTAGACATCTCTGGGAGAAGCCTGGAAATGTAAAACAGGCTGAAAAGTATGTGTATTCAAGTTACACATATAGGCGTTGTTGGAATTGGCCCTTTTGCAGGGTTATCCCCAAACTTTTTGTTTTCATCTTCCTGTTTTCTGAACCCATTTTTGTTGGCTTTTATGACTCTGTGCACTTTACCCCTGCTAACCAGGGCTACAGTGCTCGTGTTCTCTCATTTAAAAATGACCCATTAGGCACATTTAATGTACTTGTGAGTCCAGAGTACAGTGGTACTGCATGTACCCAGGGCCTGCTAGTCAGCCTGCAGTACTGATTGTGCCACCCAGTTATGTAGCTCATTCAAACATGTCCAGGCCTGCCACTGCAGCCTGTCTGTACAATTTGAACCTGCAAAATAAACCTTTTGCCAGGCCTAAACCTTCCCTTTTAATACATGTAAGTCACTCCTAGGGTAGGTCCTAAGCAACCCATTGGGCAGAGTGTAGTGTATTTAAATGCTGGACATGTACCCTTAAGTTTTACATGTCCTGGTTGTGAAAAACTCTTAAGTTCATGTTTCACTGCTGCAAGGCCTAAATCTCTCATAAGATTTGGTTACATTATCACATTTAATAAGTGATAACTTTCAAATGGGAGCCTATAGGAATGTCGCGTTTGGTGTCTAAAGAATTGTAAATTAAAACTCTCTTAAATGGTAAAGTCAGATTTTAAGTCACAATGCTGAAAATACCAAATTAAAAAGGTTTGTACTTTTTTGTCCTAACCATTCGGTGCTTGCAGTCTCTTTTCTGGATCACATGACTAGATGTAGCTGGCAGTTGGTCTTTGTGTTTTGCTCCCAGGCAGTGAGAGAAAGGGGAACAGGTGTTAGCAGGATTGGCCATCTCTGACTTGATGAGGAGTAGGAGCTGTCCCCTACCACACTTGAATATCACAAAGCCTCTGCCTTAGCACATTCAAAAAGGGTTTGACACTCATCTTTTGGGATGCCAAACAAGATGGCGCCAGGACAGGAAGGCAGGGAATTCCAAGCATCACTGAGGGTGGAAGCCTCTAGAAACTTCTTCTTCAAAGTGGGCACCAGGTATAAATAATGAACTCTTAGAAACAACTCTTCAATACACCCCTGAACCTGTGGATACTATAGAGGAAGGACTGCTGTGCTGCTCTGCTGACAGAAAGACTGCTACCCTGCTGCCCTGCTGCCCTGCTGCCCTGCTACTCTGCTAGCCTGATGCCTGCTGCTCAGCTTGCTGAGAAGGAAGATTGGACCTGCACCTTTCATCCCAGGTTGAGGTGACTCCAAGGGTCAGCTGACTTACCTCCTATTCTGTGCTACAGGGACAGAACAGCCATCAGAGTCCTCCCTACATCTGCCCAGCTGACCTGCAACTGGACTTGCCTGAGCCCTGAAGGCCTCGGCTGACTTGAGTTCCTGATCCACAAGAGGAGCCCCTCAGATTCTGGACCTTTGGTGTGGCATTAGTTGAGCTCTCTATCCCAGAACAGGATAAATCCTGAAGTTATGGCTTCTTCATGACTGCAAATTGGCCTGTCCGTGCCAAGATCTTGACCGCTGCGACATACACCAAAGGGAAGCTCGGGTGAATCCTACTCTTCGTGTTACAGTGACCACCAGCATTGTGAGATCTGCACTTTGCACCCCAGCATCTACAGCCTACGGTAAACACCAACACGAAGCACCACAATGACCAACCGCAACGTCAGACAGGATCTTCACACTACAGCGATGACCATCCACAACGCACAACCTACTCTTTGCTCTACATCGAAAACCATTGGTGACACTCTCCCTGCTCCTTGCAGCCCCCTCTACAGTGAACAGGACTCGTTGCACTGGACTTTTGAAGGAAACTCTTTCAGCAGGCCTAACTGGTCCCTTTATCTGGCTCACATACCAGTGCAGTCGGCCTGACCTTGCGGCAGTGTGTTCCCACCCTCTTTTTGTTTGAAAAGGCTCCCTTGAGCTAATGAGTTAACGGGCTCTGGCTTATGCACCTGCACCCAGTAAGTGGCACAGAGACCTGAAAGACTTTGGGTAGCATTTTAAGCACCCACAAAATAATGTGTTGCTCTCTAATGAAGAAGGACAACTGTCCTGAAACACATTTCTAGAGTTACACAGCACTGGCTGCACCAACAAGGGTGAAAAACTAAAGACTCACTGAAATAAGTGTTTTCATGCACTGCATTTACCATGAAGCATTGGGACGATCTGAGTGGTGGGATGTGAGGCAGTGTGCTCCCACCCTCTATTTAACCTGAAGTTCTGACTTTCACCTGGTCTTGTACAACTAGATAACTGCAGGGGCGCTTTGTGCTTTTAGGCGCCATACTTACCTGAAATCTTGAAATTGCATACTTCTGGTTCTAATGACTGGATCTTTGTCATTTTGGTCTTGAATCACTTGTAAAAAAAATTCTAGAATTTCTAATTGGTGTGGGATTTTTCCTGTGTTATATGTTCAGTTTATTACAGTTTGAGGTGCCATATAAATTCTTTACACGTTACCACTAAGTCAATCCTGCCTGCTTTTGCGCCAAGCTGCAAGAGGGTTGAGCACAGGTTAATTTGGGGCTTGTTTGTGACTTCACCCTGACATAAATTGAGGCTCCTGCTTGAGTAAGGTTTCAACAACCCCTAAACCAGCAACCCAATTTTCTAAAGGAGTGAATTAAACACATATATTATGCCTGATGATATATTAGGTAATTGATATTTAAAACGTGCAAGCTTGTAACATGTTTTGCTCAATAGTAAAGTCGCATTCCTGTTTTACAGAAAAGTTATTTCTCACTCGTAAACCAATGTGCTCACATGGAAAATTCCGCCACTATAGTAAAATACTTGTGTGACTGATCCATAATGGGAAATCTATTGGTGGAGTTCTATGCACATGTAGACTTTGCCAGGTTGGTATTCGCAAATTTTGGGCAGAAATCTCCCGCTGGTAGTAGAGTTATGCATCTCCAGCCCTTCACATGAGAGGGTGCTACTTCCGCATGGAATGGAAGAGAATAGGAAGACACTATACATCTGATTCAGATCTTACACACGGGATACACATGAATCTTTCAAACCTATTAATAAAGGACACACACTAGCCTCTCTCCACTTCCATATTGTCTGGCTAACTAACGGAATGCCATACACCAACTACAGACTCCAAGATGAAGCCAGATACACTCAAAAGGAAGAGGAACTTCACTGAAGAACAGACATGTTTTGTTGGTATCGTTGATGTAGATTATTACGGGGTGCTGCATGATCTGGTTCCAAACACCCTCAGTGGATCCAACAAGATGGCCGTGTAGCATGGGTTGGCAGGCTTTGTCAATGCTTCAAATGCAGAGATATGCACCCTTCTGGATGTAAAAAAGGTGGCAATACAAGAGAAGTCAGATGAAGGAGAGGTTCTTCAGGATTCAGGTGGCAAATTCTCTTCCTGGAGGTGGATTTGGATCCTCTCTCCACCTCAACCCCATTGATAAGGGCATCCTCTCCTCAGTGCACCCAGACTTGCTACATGTTGTGTCTGTTCCAAAAAATTCCCAATGTATGGCCAGGTAAGAACACAACTGCTAGATTATTTTAATTTTCCTAATCCTCACTCTTACCTCCAAACAAATGCATAGATCTCACGTGTTGCCCTTACACCCAGCTTCTTGCCATCAGTTTATTTGTAAGTTAATAATGAATTTGTTCTATTTCCAACAATATCTATATGACTGTACCTTTGTTTTTTATGTTTATATAACATATTACCAACATATACTTACATTTCTTAGCCACATGCTTATTATGTGAACATTGATCTCATGTCATATTACTTTGTGAAGGTCCTCTGTTGTACTCCCATCTTCCAACTTTCACAAACTCTTCTTTTGTTCGCAAAAGTGCACCAATATTTAAATTCACCATGGATACAGACAAAGACGGAAAGGCTTTACAAATATAATTTGCAATATCTATAACCATATTTATCTTCCCATGAGTGTCTGGATTTCATGGGGGAAGCTTGTGCAGTGCTGCAGTACAATGGGGGTGACTCTTGAAGGTGGGTATGTGGGAGTACTGTGGTGGCCAGAACAATTAAATTAAATAATTTTTAAAAGATGTGGGTTCGGAATCCACTGGAGAATTGGTGCCTATGGGGGGTTGGCGCAGGATGTGGCCTCTGGATAGGGTCTGTTGCCAACCTCCCACTGCGCATGCCGAAAAGACATTAAGTGGAGAGAGGATTATGAGAGGGCTTGTGATGGTAGGGATGTTACATGTTCAACACTTCGCTTTGATCAGTTCACACTCACAAAATCCTAAGGATTGTTATATCCTCCATTTCCACTGAACTCATCTAGAGGACCACAAACTGGCTGCTTTAAAGTTTTAAATGCATCGAAAGCCATAGATTCAGGCACTGATGCTGCGGATGTGGATTTATTTACCGGGTACAATAAACAAACACTACAGGATAAGCAGATATGGTGAAAGGAAAATAAAAAGACAGTGACAATAGAAGGAGGCATACCACTAGTAAAAAAACTATTTTCTGAGTGACCTTCAGCAGTCGTCCATTTTAACAACTGCAGCTTCTATGGCTGATTCGCCCAGAGGGAATTAGTGTGCCCATAATAGAGTCTCCTGTGACTGCGAGTATCTCCTACATTCTGGGCCTCAGCCTCACCAGCTTAATTTCACCCATTTTTTCAATGGAATATGTTTCAGACTCATTACTACAATGGCCCACTTTCTAAATGGTGCGTGGATCTGGCTGCTGAGACCAAAGATGAGAAAACAGGAAAAGGACCTCAAGCTGCTCCATTCAATGCTTGCATCCTAGATACTGGCTAGCCTCTGGCCCTTGACCTATCAGAATATGCAGTCTATTACTCCATCAATTCTACTGCTGTAAATAAGCTGGAGGATGGTCGCTGTGTGTCAAGGAGGATTCAAACAAATTCTGGCATAAGCAAGGCTACGTTCTGGCACCCTTGCTCTTCAACTTTTATATAGCAAACATGCCCAACCACCTCAATGAAGCACATTGCCACCCCCCCCCCCCCCCAAGCTTGGAGGGCAGAGAATGACTTATCTACTATACACTGATGACTTAGTGCTCCTCAGCCAGACAAAGGTAGGTCTACAATGACTAGCCTAAAATCCAGCTTGACAAATGGTTGGTATGTCAACGGCGATGCCCTAGAAAGATTATAGGTACTTGGGAGTCTTCTTAGACAACAGGTGGTCTTTCACCCACCACGTTTACTCGATTAACACTAAGGGCTCCAGCCTACTGAATGCCTTTACATCTATTGCCCTGAAGCTACAATGCCCTAGCCTTGACCCCCTGCTCATGGTAATGAAGGGAAACACCGGCCCTACTCTGACTTATGGCAGTGAAGTTACTCAAGGGGAAGTAATTAAGCATGTTGACAAACTACTCACATGAATCTATAAATCAGCCTTGCGCCTGCCAAAAAGCACATCTCCTGCCCAAGTGAGACTAGAATTTGCCATTATTAAACAGTGCTGGGCATCCGTCAGTTGCTTTCTCAATTTCTGCCACCAGCTCAGATCGACGCCGCTGGATTCAATGCACACCCTAATCTGGTCCGAACTGGAGTACTCAGGACAGCAATCCGCATTTAAGATTCAATTAGACATCCTACTGAGGGACTTCTCATTAATAGAAGCCTGGAGCAAACACCTTTCGAAGCAAGTTTTTAAAAAACGGACCCTAGAGGACAAGACGTACACACGCATGGTCAGTGCTGAGCTTGTACTCCACAAAAAAACAACAGAGCTACATAACCAATACTTATCCACTATGGATTAAATACAGGCTGATGGCCCTAAGAATGGGGGAGTGGAATTTCTGGGACACACCTTCGGACCTGGCGCCACTCTGTCAACCACAATACTAGCTGCCGCTCTTGTGGACGCGGAAAAAAAAAACTAATTCACATCCTATGGATCTGTCCTCAGCTCTTCCTGCAAAGGAAATTGCTACTTCATGCCGACTTTATCAGCGTAGGTGTATGCACATGCCGGCAGGCAGTAATTGCCAGCCTGAATCCACAGAATTGTCAACTCAACATAAAAACCAACTATCTTAAAATAGTAGTTACCAAACTGGGTAGAGCAAGGTCAACAAGCAGTACGTAGAACATCTACCTGGATCAAAAGAGATTGGAACACTCAGGCTGAGGAGGAGCAAAATCACTCATGAGCTGTACTCCTTAGACTCTAAGCACTGCTTGCACCTTAACCTCTTGAGTGCCCATGACGAGCTGGACTCGTCATGGGCCGCGGTTGCGCTGTGCCCATGACGAGTCCAGCTCGTCATAAACCCCGCCCGCTAATGAAACGCCCGGCACAGGGCGGGGAAAGGGCGGGGCACTCAAGGGGTTAAAATCTGAAGCACATCAGATTCACAATTTCAAAATGTTTTAAACTGAATGCCATGGGGAAGGCCTGAGCATCAGTAGCAGGCACCCAGCCTCACAACTTATTTTATGGACCTGGACTGCCAGAATCTACCTACCAGATGCTCGGACTGAATTGTGCAATTTTGTTTACAAGGTTGCCACACTTCAGGACTCTAATTGATGCAAAGGAGACTGGTTCCAACAAGCCTTACTATGGACTAAGTGCCACATTTTACCAGCTCTTAGCACTTTACCACCACTTGTACTTGAAAAGGCTTAGTATTTT
Source organism: Triturus cristatus (assembly GCF_964204655.1). Classification (NCBI taxonomy): domain Eukaryota; kingdom Metazoa; phylum Chordata; class Amphibia; order Caudata; family Salamandridae; genus Triturus; species Triturus cristatus. Next base: position 774,700,787 of record NC_140594.1, read on the forward strand.
AAACTTCTGTTCTTTTGCAAAGGTTTTTATTAACTGTACATTAAATATGACTATGACCACTGCTGCACTTTTCATGAATTCATTCAACCTCAATCTTTACAAACCTTTCTATGAACAAAATCTTGTTCCTTCTGCTCCCGACTGTAGAATATTACCCATTATAAGCCCTGCCCCATCAATATTAAAACCTATTTACAAATTGGAGTAAATGCATATCTTTCATTCTGCCCCTCTCTCAATCCCTCCAATTACTGATTCGTCAACCAGTGTTAATCCATCCCTTTAAACTATGTAAATGGAAAATTCTGGAGACATTTGATTTCAATGTACTGCTCAAATTTAATTCAAACACACACCCTATAGCTGTTAGTTGTTCTGGTATGGTCCAGAGTGTCTCTAGTGAGAGGGCAATGGATCTATCAACAATTTAACGTGCTGTCACTGCACATAGTAATATTTTTGATGGGCAAGTTGTGTTCCTCACTGTAGGGGGTTTCCCTACAGAAATCTTACCATTGTGTTCAGTCTTTAGCATTTTGCATTTTTTGCACTCGGCTCCTTCAATGCATTGTCAGAGACTAGCATGGAAAACAAGCAACAGTGCAACGCATGAAGTCTCTTCTGGGAGGTGTGACAGCAACAGAAGTGTTTGACTTGCTGGCCAGTTCATGTTGGCTGGCCTGCTAACTTTAAAGGCTGTGGTGCCAGATGTACTCTAATACTGGTTAAAAAAACTGTGCATAGTTTTTAACCAGTGATTTTGCAGCTGTTGTTTAATTTTGCAAATCAACCTATGGGTTAAACGTGGTTTGTCAAAATTCCGAATTGGAGTGGGCCACAATTAAGCCTGCCTCACTAATATTCATGAGCTAAGTCTCACATCGATTGGACACACAATCATAGGGATGGTGGCCTGCAAGGGCCATAAGACTGCCATGTCTGTGATTGGGTTTAAGTAAAGGACACCTTTTCCTTTTGGCTGCGGCCCATTTTCTTTAAAGAAAACAGAAGTGCATTTTAAAAAAGGTTTCTTTAAAAAAAAAAAACCCTGAGAGAGTCAGCACCTCGTGGACCACTGTTTACTTTCCCTGAAACTTTTTTCACTTTCACAAGCGGTAAGGAGTCCAAAGGAGACCCCTTTTGCCTATAGGTAACAAGAACAACTTGTAGGTTGGTAACTGTACAATGGTTTGCAACTGGAATTATGTTTTCAAATCACTGATATATATCTCATACAGAATTGCTATTTGGATGTGATGCCCACAACATGCCTCTTTCAAATAGTGACCTGATATGGAGTTCCAAACACATTCTTGTGGTTGGTATAAAAGTTGACCAACTTCTAAAATGCCTTTAGTATTTAGTATAAAACATTTTTTCAGTCACAACAGAGATCCAGACTATTTGTGACTAGTGGCGACACAAATAAAGGGTGGTGAGGCGGAAGGGGAAGTGCGGGTGGGGTCGCGCGGACAGGGTTGCGCAGGAGGGGGTAGAAATAATAGATTTTTTTGTAACTTACCTTTAGCCGCTGGCCGCCTCCAGTGTCACATTCGCTGCCCCTCCTCTTCCTAGGTCCCAGCAGCCCCTGGGACAGACTCCCATCCAATCCCTGTGCTGCAGAGCAGCAGGTGGATTGGTCGGTGCAGACAGGAAAGACGCCCTGCTCAGACCAGGGAGCCTGTGGGAGTTTCTCTAGCCCAGCTGCTCAATGCAGCTGGTCTGGAGAAAACCTAAGGGCACATGTGTGTTTTGGTCGGCCTGAGACAGCCGGCCGAACACACTTGAGCACTGAGGGAGTAGAGTGCACGTAGCACTCCTCCTCTACCATCCCACGCCTGGGCCCCTCCCCTCCCTACAGCACTGGCTAAGAGCTGGCAAAATAAAACCATCGTTTTATTTTACAATTGCTGGCTCTGACCCAGGCAGTAGGGCAACACTCCTCTGCCATTGCGGAGGAGCCGCCGCTGTTTGTGACTATAAAAATATTCAGTACATCTGTTTGTGTGTTTCTTCTGTGTAAGACCAAACTGTAACTGACAGGCATGCTGAAAGTTTTAAAGACTTGAGGTACATTTTTCACACGTGTATACGAAAGATACCCTGATTGTGGTTGCACATTTTGTGACCAACATTTTTGGTGCTTGGTTGTTCTAACTTTTTAGACAAGAGTATAACAGGTGAAACGTCCTTAAGCACATCACGAAAAGTCAAAATCGGGCTGGACATCCTTGCCTGGAGTTGCAGATGTGTTTCTTCTGTTACATGGCGAAAGTGTTTCCTTCCTGCAGAAGCCTAAATCACGCCCTTAACATGAAGAAGCCGACACTTGCAGGAGTAACGTGTGCACAGTGGTTAGGGTGACCCCCTTCCTCCAAGTCATTACAGGCAAGGTTTCCAGTCTTTGTAAATTGATACTTGTATAGCACACTACTCACCCGCAAGGGTCTCAAGGCGCTTGTACGAATACCGCTGTGGAACCTATCCTGGCTTTCCCTGTGAGGTGTCCACTCCTGGGCACCCCCAAGGTGGAGGCCAGGCATCCTTAGCGTTGTGGGGGCTGTTGTGGAGATTAAGCAAGCTATTGCCCAGAGTTGCAGAGTGGGACTCCATGATTGGAATAGGCACCGAGGCGAGAATTATCAGGTCCGTGGAATTTTGAGCCCAAGACCCACCGAGGCGGGGAATTGAACCCTGGTCCCGGGCCAGACCTCTGCATCAGGGTCTGCCGCTCTAACCATTGAGCCACACATCTCCATAGATGTCCTTGACATCTATCTAAAAGCCTGATGCATTCTGGAGGTTGTAGCCTTAATTTGGTTCATTTGAACCAATGTAAAACTAACATACCTGAAATCAATGATTTGTAAATGAAAAGTTCAGGACTGGACTCAGTCCGTAATGAGCTGGAGTGAGGCGGACACCCTGTCCTGGCTGAGATGCAGGTGAGCGGGAGCAATGAAAAAAGCAAACAGCTGTTCCTGTCAGGCACTATGCACCAGTTTCTGTTTTGTGCATTATTTCCTCAGGCTTGTGAAGTATATCGAATCCTCGGCGCCAGTGCCCCTGAAATTGATTTTGTCTGCACATGATTTCTTCATAAAGAGATGGGGGGTGGGCGGGTTATTTACTGCGTGGCCATCGATGGCATATATAGCGCCTGTAAATTCTCATTGGCTGGTAAACCCATGTAATAAACATGTCAGACAATGCAGGCCGGTGCTGTTAAAAGGCTTTTCCCTGCCCCTGCTCTGTCTGCCCGGGACTGGCCCTCCGATCTGTCAGCCTAACGAGGCTGTAACTTGCTCTGTAATGTCCTCTCATTTCCTACCTGATTGGATCGAGAGGCCTTGGATACGCGGAAAGAGAGCTGACTCGAACAGCGGATACATCTCTTGTATGGTTCAATTACACTATGAAAGTCTGATCTATATTGCTGCCTTTCCAACTTCGCTTCCCCCTCTCTGTTGTTTATTTCCCCTGACCCCATTCTTTCAGTTCTCTTACAGCGTGTTCCTCGAGCCGCTCCATTCATTCCTGCTTCCTGTTTTTGGTTTCACCAGTTCTCCATCATCTCGTGTGTTCAACCTTTCTTCTTCTACACCCCTTCTGCCTCTCTCGTTTACGTTTTTCTTCAATTTCTTGAACGTATTCCTTCCTTCCTTCCTTCCTTCCTTCCTTCCTTCCTTCCTTCCTTCCTTCCTTCCTTCCTTCCTTCCTTCCTTCCTTCCTTCCTTCCTTCCTTCCTTCCTTCCTTCCTTCCTTCCTTCCTTCCTTCCTTCCTTCCTTCCTTTCCTTCCTTTCCTTCCTTCCTTCCTTCCTTCCTTCCTTCCCTTCCTTCTTTCCTTCCTTCCTTCCTTCCTTCCTTCCCTCCCTCCCTCCCTCCCTCCTTCCTTCCTTCCTTCCCTCCCTCCCTCCCTCCCTCCCTTTCTCTTTCATCTTGCCTTCTTCCCTCTCCTCATCCCTTTTTTTTGCTTTCTCATACAAAATGTTTTCTTTGTTTCCATGGCTAACCATTTGCTCTTCACATTTTGCATAACATATACATTTCAATGTTTTTTTTTTTTAATGCAGTGCCTTCCTCGTTTACAAAACACTGTTCATTTCTACCAGCCAATTGACTAAAATGCAATGTTTCCTTCTCACACTCTAACCATATACCCTACCATTTATTTAACACAGCTCTCTCCCTCTCTCTGTCTCTCCAATCTGTCCCTCGAATACTCCCTCTCCCTTCCCACCCTCGTCTGATTTCAAACAACTTTAATCCCACTTTAGTTAGTTTGTTCATTATATGAGCCGTTGTAGTCAGCGAAGCCATTATGAAAACACAATTTAACCAGCTCTGCTAACATGTCAAACCTCCCATAAATATTTTCCACTTTTCCTCCTTGCTAGAGGTCACATCGAGGACAGTGCAACCTTTGGCAGCAGGGCAGGATTATCTTTCCAGTTGAAAAAGGGGAAGATACCTAGTGCCGCGGGCAATGTTCCAGCCCAGAAGCCCTCAGGCACGAATGTAGAATTTTCCATTAAAGAGTTTCCTTGCAGCTATAAAAAGGCCTACGATGTATTTTTTTTAATCCATTTTCATGAGCGCACCCAGCGGGTGAGTGTCCTCGAGATATAATTGGCACATTCATCGATAAGGGCTTTAGCCTGATGTGTTATTTTGGTGAGTTTATTCCACATAGGCTTTGGGGGGTAGGAGAGGTGTGGGCTATGAGGCGGTGCTCGGATTCTGATTACCAAATTCAATAATGCCACTTCCTTGCTGTATTAACCAGCCATTGTGCCCGGTCGCGTCGCACACAATAGGCAGGCTCAGTCATTCTTCTTACTGGCCCAGAAACAAACTCCAGATTTACTTTTATTGTTTAGTCCATGTCGTTCCCTAACTGGCCAGTAGGTGTCACCGCTGCCTACATGATTTTTATGTCAAGTTCGTTTTTTCCCATTAGGTGACAGTGCTGTACCATTTTAGGCCTGCTCCTTTCTGGCTTTTATACATGTTGCCTCGTGGACTAGATACATTAAGGAACTTCTGTAACAGAGTGTCTGCACTCTTGTGCACCATATGACACATTCTAGCTGCCAACTAGGTTTCACAAAGGCATTTTCTCTGCTGGTGTTTCCTGAGTCTCAAATAAGTCTGCAGAATAGCTGGGCATCAAGTGCAAGTTTAGCACCGGTGCCTCTGTGACACCAATGGGCATACTTATCAACCAGTCACACTGCGCAGCAAGTCAGTTTGCTGCTGTATGTGACAGGGAAAGGGCAGCAATGCGCCATATTTAACATTAAACAGCAGATTCCTGTCTTTTCCCAGCACTGGTGCACAATGTGCTGCCTAGCTCCAATGCAGGCACCATTGCACCATGGTGCAAGGGTACCTGTATTGTCAGCAGGATTGTTTTTGCACAGGAAGGAGCACATTCCTGCACAAACACAATCCCCTGAGGCATTTTCCTCTTTTTATGTGTGCTTCAGAATGAAGCACACAAAGAAAGAGGAAACAACAAGGAGAAATAAACATATTTCCCCTGGGGATTCGTACCAGTTTTGATGCATTCGCAGGTCCACCACTTATGGTAAATCTAGGAACATTCCAAAATCCATGGGTGTTGTGTGGGCACACCCACGCACCATCCATGAACACCCCCCTGGGGCAGAGTAACACAAATAAATGCAGCAGTTTGAGCTGTGTTGCCTTACTCTAGATTTATCAAGGTCACGCAAAGTAGCCTTGTGTGGGTAGATAAATCACACTTAGTAGTTGTGTCGCGCATGCACCCCATTATGTGGTGCAAGTGCGAAGCAACTACTTGATAAATATGGCCCCAAATCCCCAACATATACTTTACTGTCAATTGCCACTTTAGTTGGCCTGCTCCCTTGTGGAAGCTATTAGATGCTATGCACTGGCTATACTGCATCATTGCAGAACAGAAGGCCACCACTCATCCTCCCGCCCCGCCAGACTCAACATAATATGCGCATTCTCATCACCTGCACTATTTTGTTATGTTATTTTAATGTTATGTTATCTTTAGGGTATGTTGTGCTATATTGTGCTGATTTGCATTAACTTATGCTGTAATATGCAATTTTGCACTGCTCTGTTTTATGTCATTTAGATCTTTGATTACGGTTACCTGTGGCCAAAATGCCACTTCGCTGTGCAGTTCCATTCAGCAGTGCCCACTCACAAAGAAGAGACAGGTGAAATCCCACCTTCCTGACACGAATCTCTTAGCCTGCAGTGACGTCACTGTACCATCACTTCCAGGCTGAGAGAAATGTAGAGCGAGCACTATATTGTTTTGGCCCCCTCAGCATTTCCGTTTGTTTTCTAAAACAATTCCCCTGTCAAAGGCCCCTACTCTCAAGAAGCCTTTACTCTGAGTGTCAGGAACATTACTTGATTTCCATGCCTGGGATTAGTTGGCATTGTCTCGCATCGCATTCCTGGGAAACAAAATCTAGTGATGGTTACTCCATCTTGATTAGGATGGGTCAACCATCAATGTGCACAAACACTGGCCGACAGGCTGCGGGGTCAAAGGTTTGCACCAGTGGAGCTGAAGCACCACTGGTTGAAATCCTTTTACCCCCATCTCAAAACGGGAACTCTGCGATTGGCATTGTGGGTGAACTGCCAACTGTCTGCGGTTAACGCTCTCCACCAAACTCTAAGGGGCATATTTGCATGCTCCTTTGCATCGCTCTTGCACCACGCAAAATGGTACAAAAGAGACACAACTTCAAAATGAGATTTATGAAGCCATACAAGGCCACATTGCATGACTTAATAAATGTTGAGTGATGCCACGCAGCGCAAATCGTTGCATTACATTACTCTGCACGTGTGAGGCATTTCCATGGGGGTTGCGTGAATATATGACGATACAACGCATTCCATTACAACGCGGTATGTTACATCGTGGTTTTTACTTCGCAAGTCGTTACAACGACTTGCGCGGGGGCGCGGGACTTTGGAATAGTATGATTTACTATTCCAACTCCAGTCTGTGCGGACAGTAGGGAAGGTGTTGGAATAGTATATCATACTATTCCTTAGTGTACAGCGCCATCTAGCGTAAGCCGTTGTAACGACTTGCGTTGTGAAACCGCAATGTAAAAGAATTGCATTGTAAAGTTTGCATAGTAAAGGATGTCTCCCGGGCTGTGTGGATGTTCGCACACAACATCCATTAATTTTGATGCATTCCCAGATTTACCAGAAGTGGTAGACAGGGACTATGCCAAAAACCTACACCTCCTCAGGTGAGGTGTAACAATGAAAAATATATTTATTTCTCCTCGTTTGTTCCTCTTTCTATGTGTCCTGCATTATGCAGGACACATAGAAAGAGGAAAAACTTCAGGGGATACAAAAATAATCCTCCTTACAACACAGGCACCTTTGCACCATGGTGTGGCAGCCAAAAGGTCACCACACAGGGGGAAAGGCCAGAATGTACCGTATTGCCTTAAATACTGCCATTCCTGCTTTTCCCTGTCGCACAGTGCAGCGCAGCAAGGTGAATTTCTGCACTCTTTAACAATCTTGTAAATATACCCCTAAATCACCAGCCAAATACCAGTGCAGCACCTAAACATACGGTGAGCTCCTCCTGCTACTGCAGTGCTATGTTATGTTACTAGCATTTGCGTAGTGTGCATAGTGAACAGTCTGTCAGCCGTATGGTACTGTCTGTCATCCGAGAGCGCCTTTCGATACCCTTTGAAGGATTGTCACGTCAGGCATAGTGTTTTGGTCTGTCACCTGTACTGTGGCCTGTAGTTTTTTTGTTTCATGCTATTGGGTTTTCGCATTATCATACAGAAAAGTCTCAGTTTATGTTGAATGATTGGATGACTATCTAAAGGGATATTTAGTAAGGAGCTGGGTTCACCCCACAAATTATGTCTATGAAAGCAAAATGAAGAAACATGAACTGAAACAGATATTCGAATCAAAAAGTCAAATTTTAAGCTGTTTTCTGGAATTGCGAGATGTTCCTCGTTGCTAAGGGGCCGGTTTAGGCTGATCCACAGCTTGGGTCCATCACTAAAAAAATTCCACCTGAACGTGACAACCTGAATTTGGGACCAGCAGGAAGTTTACTAGAAGCAGATCTCAGCTGCTGAGAGGATTGCTATTTATGGAAATACTGAGCCAGACGTTTGGGTTGTGCTTGGTAGAAAATCCTATGCATAATGCAGAGAATGTTAAAGTGAATTATTTTCTGACTAGAAGACAATAAAGCTGCCGAATTTATCTGGAGCATTGGCCAAACTCCTGGAAACTAAAAATAGGTCAAGCTTCAGGCAGAATTCTGAACATATTGAAGTTGATACATTTTTTTTCGGACCCGCACATATAGATAGCATTACAGTATTCGGTGCTAGAATTGATTAATGCATTTAAAGCCAAAGTCCTGTGAGCAGAGCTTAGTTTGAGCCGGTGTTTGCCGGTGGGAGGTACCAGAACTTATTTTTGGGGGCCGGCACTTATTTTTCTGCATCAGATATTTACTGCGAGCAAAAGACACATATCGAAAAGATGGAAAAGCGTCACAAAGGGAGAAAACAGAGAGCTACAAGAGTGAGCTGAAGGGGCAGGGAGTGGCTGTAGATGGATTAAAGAGGCCCGAGATCGCTTTAAAATTACACTGCGTCAGCATTATGTGCTCGTGCATTTAATTGCAGCAGCCAAGTGCTTCAGATGACAGCTTTGGGCACCGACACGTTTTTATTTACAAATTAAGCACTGCCTGTGGGAAAGGATGAAAAAGAAAATATTCTCAGCAGGTTCTTTAGGTGTAAGATTGGAAGCAGCTGACACCTGCATTTCAAAAGGTCAAGTCTGAATCATTGATGCCACCCAGATTTCTTATTTTCGTGGAAGGAATAGAAGGAGGACCCCGGGACAGGGACATAACGCAAGCCCCTGCAGCCCCTGTGGCACAGGGGGTCCACAAATTCTTCGGGTGGGTCTCCTACCGCTCCAAGGCCAATGAATATCTGTGAGATATGGGGGAATCAGGGGCCCCTCTTCACGCTCTGTAGGGGGCCCATCATATTACGGAATGCAATTGCCCATGGACTAGCGTATAGTCCCCTCTCATCCAGAAAGCTGGGAGCATTGTGAGTAAGGGCGATCGCAGTCTTTGAAGATTTTAATGTAAGGAAGTTGGTATTCATACAGTGATGAACGAGATCCAGAGCATCCAGTAAATGCAGGGGTTTCAGAGTTTTCCCACAATACTCAACAGAAGCTGAAGTTCATCTGTCTCCATAAAGAAGGTGATGCCACTTTGTGTGAAAACAACAGTTGATGGACAGAATGCAGAACAATGTCATTCATTCACCCCAGTACAGAGATCTGGGCCTAAATCCATTGTTTATTTGCTCACCATGCCACCCCAGTTTAGACCTGGCCATATGCAAATCAGTCTTGACCCTGTGCCTCATGGGAGCAGTCCAGGCCGAACTGCCAAGCCAGGTCCTTCCTGGACTGGAAACAAGCTTCCTAGGACCGGTTTCGGGGTTTCACCCCTCTTCAGCCAGGATAGCTTGATTCCAGTGGCATGGAGAGTACAGGACCTGTTGGACCCGGCCCTTCTGGCAGGTTCACCCCCGAGACTTTTTTCTTTTTATTGATGACTTGGCTTCGTGATTTTTGGGTTTCTGCGCACTTTACCGCTGTGTCCCAGGGTAAAGTGCGTGCGTGTTGTGAGGTTGGCCTGCCCTCCCATAGGAATGCATGGGGGAATGTATGTGTCCTGGTAGTTCCTGATGCGTGGGGTGTGCAGGCCCGAGTTTGGTATGTGCGGACTCGTGTGAGTGAATGCTGCGCGATGATGTGTGCGGCGGGCATGTACCTAGTGTGGGAGTGCCACTTCTAGAAGTGGGCACTTCAGTGTGCAGTATGAAATGTGTGGCTTGTCTGGCGATTGGCTGGTGGAGGTCATGTGACGGACTAGGGAAATCCCCAGAGTCAGGAGGAGTCACCCAGTGGTGAATGGGGAGTTAGCATGCTGATGGCTGGGGAGGAGTATACCTGGGTCCTGAATAGGACAGGGCTTTGCCCACACACTGCTGGCTCCGGCCCCTGTGGTGCGTTTGATGACCCTGGCCTGCCAGTGAATAGGGAGAGGGGCTGAGCAAAACAAAGTGCTCAGGAACCAGATGTAACTGGTTCGCCCCTTCCCTGCACCTTCAGACAAAGACTTGTACTGTATAAAAAGGGGCTGTGTCCGCTTACATTTGGTGTTCTCTTGCAGGATCATCTGAGGGGGGGCCTGCTGCTGCTGGGCGCCAGGAGAGACCGCCACTAGGGACTGCCTCCCTGCTGGAGGGCCCTGTGTGCTGGCTCTGGGCCCAGCCTTGGCCCCTCTGCTCTTGAAGGACTTTATTCCTGGACTTGCTATTTCTAAGCGCCTGGGTGCGCTTTTATGGGCTTGATAGTGCTGTGAGCGCTGTCTGACTTTATAGCGCTGTGTGCGCTTTGATTTCGTGAGCGGGTGCCCACCCCGCTTTATTGGAGGATCGAAATCTCTGGCGGGTGCCCACCCCGCCAGGGACCTTGCCGCTCGTTTCTGGCCTTTCCTGCTTTGAATCCGAAGGTGGGATCCCACCCTGCGCTTCAGAAAAGGCCGGTTGCGAATTCACCGCCGCAGCCCGGAGTCCCGGCCGCGTCATTCCCCTGCTGCACTGGGATTGGTCCAGCGGAAGGGGGTGTGGCCCACGTGATCGGGGCCTCCAGGAAGAAGCCGCGTTGTGAACACGGGAAGCGGACGGGAGCCTACCCCGCGCTTCCCGGAGCAAGGAGAGTGAAGAGGACGGCAGGAGCTGGAGCGGAGGGGGGCGCGAGGCACATTGTCGGTGCCTGCCCCCTCCGCGTAGAGAAGCAGCCCCGGAGTCCGCCGGGACCGAGAAAGAGCTGACGACGCGGGAGTCCCCTGAAGACAGCCTGGTGAGTGATTAAGAGGGCTGGGGGAATCCGCGCACGTGCTGGGGGGGTGCGGGGGCAGTATCAGAGCCCCGTGAAGGCTCCACCGTTGCCTGACAGAATAAGTGGCAATCAGAGCGGCCCCGGAAGGCAGCGGGCCGCTCCAACGTTTGGGGGCATTGTTTCTAGAGCCCCGTGGCTCCAACCTCGAGGGCAGTATTAGCTCAGAGTCCAGAGGGACTCCTACGACGGGGCACTGTTCGTTTAGGGCCACGAAGGCTCTAGGGGGCATTTTGAATAGACAGAGCCCAGAGGGGGCTCCAGAGGCACGCAGAGTGCCTGAGGTCCGTTTCCCAGCTGCCCAGCACTTAGTGGGCAGCTGCAACGTTTAGGTTGGGGATAATTACCTTTTGGTCTGCGCAGCTGGCGCAGCTTTACCGGACACAGGGCGTCTTAGCCCTGACAAGGCCAGTTGGCCTAGGGACTGCCACAGGTGGTGGCTCATGAGAGTTTCTCGCTAATGTTCTTTCCTAGCACCTCTGAATGTTTTATGCATCATGTGTTTCCTTTTATGACACCGCTGAATGCAGTTTCTGCATCATGTGTTTTCTTTCAGAACACCGCTGAATGTTTTATGCGTCATGTGTTCACCTGCCGGCACCTCTGAATGTAGTTTCTGCATCATGTGTTTTCTTTCAGAGCACTGCTGAATGTTTTATGCGTCATGTGTTCACCTGCCCGGCACCTCTGAATGAGTTATGCGTCATGTGCCATGTTCTGCACCTCTGAATGTTTTATGCATCATGTGTAATGTGTGTTTTCCCCTACAGGTATTGTGATACTTAGGTGGTTGTGTTCCCCTGGTACCGGTGGTACTAGGGAGGTTCTGAGTCCCTGCGTGATAGTCTCCTAAAGTGGTTAGGGTTGCGTAGGTGGTACTTTCTTGTTACCAGTAAGTACTGGTTGTGTGCTATATATATGTTATTTTTTGTGCTACAGTAATTTTATATTTGGTGCTAAGTGTTAAATATCTAAAAGTGCTAATTCTTGACAGTGGTCCATGTGGCCCTGTCCCCTGTACATATAATCCCTTGTAAATTCTGCCCGTGCCTGTTGGCACATTGTAAAGTGTGTGTTTTTATCTAATGTGTTGTGTATAATACAAAGGCTTTTTTTATAGAATACCTTGTGTGGAGTTTCCTTTGTGGTGGGCCTTGGGTGTTGTTGCTGGGTGCGCGTGCAAACGCTTTACACATCGCCTCAGAGATAAGCCTGACTGCTCGTGCCAAGCTACCAAGGGGGTGAGCAGGGGTTATCTTTGGCGTGTAGCTTCCTTGCCCTGACTAGAGTGGTGGTTTCTGCCTGGCTTTGGCGCAAGCCCTAGCCAACCAGAAATCGCCAGTTCTAACATTGGTGATCAGCGGTGGGATTTGGACTTGCGTTTGCGCTGTACCGCAGCAGCGACTGGCTACACTGCAAAACTCTGCATTAGATAAATCACATATTAGGGATTATTGTTTTTGAGTTCCATTATTTCTTCTCCTAAAGGTGTCCTTTGTGAATCATGTACTCCTGTGTTAGCTCAGACACTCAGGTTCCTTGTGTTAAACTCTTCTCAGGAACGTCCGCCAAAATGGAGCCTGCTTTTAATTTCTGTGGTCTGTTTAGGTACAGTAGGTTGGAGCTGGTAAGGTTCTGTGAGGAGAGGGACATAGAGGTGGGTGAGTCAGATACCCAGTCCAAACTGAGGGACAACCTGATCACTTGGCAAAAGGATGAGTGGGAGCGAGAGCGCAGCGAGGAAGATAGGGCCCGGGCCGCACGCCGAGAGGGTGGTGGGTCTGTGGGGAGCCCTGAAGATTCAGAGGAGGAGGAAGGTTACCTGACAGGGACGCCAGTAGAAAGTGAAGACCCCATAGATAGGGAGTCCCTTGCTGGGTCCAGTGTCAGGAGCAGCACCCCATCCCTTTCCCTGTCCCCAGAGGAGTGGATAGATAGGAGGGAGGAAAGGGAGCATCAGCTGGCCATGGAGAAGCTCAGGTTAGAGCATGCCAAGGGGATGGCGCAGCTGGGGGTGGAGGAGAGGATGGCGGAGGCGAAGAGGGCCTTCGCCAGGGAGAGATTAGCTCTGGAGGGTAGGTTGTCCCCAGAGCGCAGATGTGGTTTTCTGGATTCCCCAGGGAGGGTTGAGTCCAGTGGTGGCAGCGATAGAGAGCCCAGAGCAGAGAGTCCCATTCCCCATTCCCAGAGTCTGGTACCTGTTTTCCAAGAGGAGGAATGTAGGTTGAAGTTCAGGGGCAGTAAGAAGCTGCCTCACCAGTCATGGGGCACGTTTGTGGGTGAATGTGAGGATGCACTGGATGATTGGTTAAGGGTAAACACGGAACGGGCTTTTGACGGACTGTATGCTCTGGTTGTCAAGGGGCAGCTGCTTGGTAGTTGTTATCCCGGGTTGCGCCAACACCTGTTGAGGTATGGCTCTTTTTGCCCATGGGAGCTGGCAGAGGAAGCAGACCGTTGGGAGGGTGCCCAAGGTTCTGATGAGGTATGGGAGAGTACTTCCAATAGCAGTGGCTCAGGGATCTTCCCGTCTTGGATGGGGATGGAGGTTCAGAGTAGCCCAGCTAGGTCCCAGAGTAGTGAGAGGGGTGTAGGGGTTCACGGCCTATCTCAGTGGAGTAGGAGTGAGTGGGTGACTTTGAGTCCCCAGAGGCCCGAAACCCAGTCTCAGAACCTGGATGGTTTCTTAAGGGAACACCAGGTTGGGGGCCTAGGCTGTCCTGTTAGGTCACTTGAGGAAGCTCGCCTAGGGTATGGAGAACCTGGAGTCTCTGTAAATGGAGCTCCAGTGGTTCTGGTGTCAGGCAGTACCGCTCCGGTAGGGAGGGTACAGAAGTCCGGCGAGAGGAGTGGCATGGGGCTGTGTTCCCCGGTGGAGGAGCCAGTGGGTCAGGGACCAGCCGGTAGGGCTGAGTCTCCTAGAGGTGACCATGGCGACTACACGTCTGTCCAGGGGGATCTTCGCGCACTGTCAGGTGGACAGGGGGCGGGAGATCTGCGCCAGGCAGACTGTCATGCAACATATGAGGCATATGTTACTCTTGGGGGGATACTGTGTGAGTCCCCAGAAGTCCTGGAGTGCCAGGCAAGTATTCCACCGAAGGTTCTAGACCAGAGGTTGGGAGGCCAGGTTCAGGATCAGCCTGACCTGAAGGGTAGGACTACTGTAAGCAGTGTCCTGACCGGTTCTTCTTCCGGAGGTACCGCCCCAGTTGGTGGGGGGCAGGACTCTGGAAGGGAGTGCAGAGGGTGGGGGAGCCCACCTCTGACCCCGGTGCAACCGGAGGGGATAAACCCTAGGTTGGGAAACCAGTTCTCAGGGAGGGGTCCTGAGCTGGTGGGAAAGTTGATTTCTGAGGGTGCCTCTCAGAGGAGGAGAGGACGGAACCCTAGAAGGTGAGGTAGGGGGAGGAGAGCCTCACCCGTGACTGTTGGTCAGCTTGAGGGTACGGACCCTGGGCTGGAAGATCAGTGGATGTTTAGAACGGCCCTGATGAGAGGAAGAGTGGAAAATGGTCACTACGTGCCAGGGGTTACTACCCCCCACTCTGTGGTTAGGCAAGGACCAGTGGCGCCTAGATGGCCTAGGGCCTGGCCCTGGCCGCGGACAGCTGAGGAGTACCAGTGGGGTAGCCCAGTTGGTCCGCCGAGTTCTTTTAGAAGGAATTCCATGGGTTTAGAGTGGCGTAAAACCGGAGAGTGTCCCTGCCGTTGCGGGCCTGCGTCCGTGTTTTGTCGCCCAAAGCAGGGAAGACCTTCACGGTGGTGATTGGTCTACCCTGCGTTTTGGCTGGAAGGGGGTTGTGTTGGACCCGGCCCTTCTGGCAGGTTCACCCCCGAGACTTTTTTCTTTTTATTGATGACTTGGCTTCGTGGTTTTTGGGTTTCTGCGCACTTTACCGCTGTGTCCCAAGGTAAAGTGCGTGTGTGTTGTGAGGTTGGCCTGCCCTCCCATAGGAATGCATGGGGGAATGTATGTGTCCTGGTAGTTCCTGATGCGTGGGGTGTGCAGGCCCGAGTTTGGTATGTGCGGACTCGTGTGAGTGAATGCTGCGCGATGATGTGTGCGGCGGGCATGTACCTAGTGTGGAAGTGCCACTTCTAGAAGTGGGCACTTCAGTGTGCAGTATGAAATGTGTGGCTTGTCTGGCGATTGGCTGGTGGAGGTCATGTGACGGACTAGGGAAATCCCCAGAGTCAGGAGGAGTCACCCAGTGGTGAATGGGGAGTTAGCATGCTGATGGCTGGGGAGGAGTATACCTGGGTCCTGAATAGGACAGGGCTTTCCCCACACACTGCTGGCTCCGGCCCCTGTGGTGCGTCTGATGACCCTGGCCTGCCAGTGAATAGGGAGAGGGGCTGAGCAAAACAAAGTGCTCAGGAACCAGATGTAACTGGTTCGCCCCTTCCCTGCACCTTCAGACAAAGACTTGTACTGTATAAAAAGGGGCTGTGTCCCCTTACATTTGGTGTTCTCTTGCAGGATCATCTGAGGGGGGGCCTGCTGCTGCTGGGCGCCAGGAGAGACCGCCACTAGGGACGGCCTCCCTGCTGGAGGGCCCTGTGTGCTGGCTCTGGGCCCAGCCTTGGCCCCTCTGCTCTTGAAGGACTTTATTCCTGGACTTGCTATTTCTAAGCGCCTGGGAGCGCATTTATGGGCTTGATAGCGCTGTGAGCGCTGTCTGACTTTATAGCGCTGTGTGCGCTTTGATTTCGTGAGCGGGTGCCCACCCCGCTTTATTGGAGGATCGATATCTCTGGCGGGTGCCCACCCTGCCAGGGACCTTGCCGCTCGTTTCTGGCCTTTCCTGCTTTGAATCCGAAGGCGGGAGCCCACCCCGCGCTTCAGAAAAGGCCGGTAGCGAATTCACCGCCGCAGCCCGGAGTCCCGGCCGCGTCATTCCCCTGCTGCGCTGGGATTGGTCCAGCGGAAGGGGGTGTGGCCCACGTGATCGGGGCCTCCAGGAAGAAGCCCTATCGTGAACACGCGAAGCGGACGGGAGCCTACCCGCGCTTCCCGGAGCAAGGAGAGTGAAGAGGACGGCAGGACCTGGAGCGGAGGGGGGCGCGAGGCACATTGTCGGTGCCTGCCCCCTCCGCGTAGAGAAGCAGCCCCGGAGTCCGCCGGGACCGAGAAAGAGCTGACGACGCGGGAGTCCCCTGAAGACAGCCTGGTGAGTGATTAAGAGGGCTGGGGGACTCCGCGCACGTGCTGGGGGGGTGCAGGGGCAGTATCAGAGCCCCGTGAAGGCTCCAACGTTGCCTGACAGAATAAGTGGCAATCAGAGCGGCCCCGGAAGGCAGCGGGCCGCTCCAACGTTTGGGGGCATTGTTTCTAGAGCCCCGTGGCTCCAACCTCGAGGGCAGTATTGGCTCAGAGTCCAGAGGGACTCCTACGACGGGGCACTGTTCGTTTAGGGCCACGGAGGCTCTAGGGGGCATTTTGAATAGACAGAGCCCAGAGGGGGCTCCAGAGGCACGCAGAGTGCCTGAGGTCCGTTTCCCAGCTGCCCAGCACTTAGTGGGCAGCTGCAACGTTTAGGTTGGGGATAATTACTTTTTGGTCTGCGCAGCTGGCGCAGCTTTACCGGACACAGGGCGTCTTAGCCCTGACAAGGCCAGTTGGCCTAGGGACTGCCACAGGTGGTGGCTCATGAGAGTTTCTCGCTAATGTTCTTTCCTAGCACCTCTGAATGTTTTATGCATCATGTGTTTCCTTTTATGACACCGCTGAATGTAGTTTCTGCATCATGTGTTTTCTTTCAGAACACCGCTGAATGTTTTATGCGTCATGTGTTCACCTGCCGGCACCTCTGAATGTAGTTTCTGCATCATGTGTTTTCTTTCAGAGCACCGCTGAATGTTTTATGCGTCATGTGTTCACCTGCCCGGCACCTCTGAATGAGTTATGCTTCATGTGCCATGTTCTGCACCTCTGAATGTTTTATGCATCATGTGTAATGTGTGTTTTCCCCTACAGGTATTGTGATACTTAGGTGGTTGTGTTCCCCTGGTACCGGTGGTACTAGGGAGGTTCTGAGTCCCTGCGTGATAGTCTCCTAAAGTGGTTAGGGTTGCGTAGGTGGTACTTTCTTCTTACCAGTAAGTACTGGTTGTGTGCTATATATATGTTATTTTTTTGTGCTACAGTAATTTTATATTTGGTGCTAGGTGCTAAATATCTAAAAGTGCTAATTCTTGACAGTGGTCCATGTGGCCCTGTCCCCTGTACATATAATCCCTTGTAAATTCTGCCCGTGCCTGTTGGCACATTGTAAAGTGTGTGTTTTTATCTAATGTGTTGTGTATAATACAAAGGCTATTTTTATAGAATACCTTGTGTGGAGTTTCCTTTGTGGTGGGCCTTGGGTGTTGTTGCTGGGTGCGCGCGCAAACGCTTTACACATCGCCTCAGAGATAAGCCTGACTGCTCGTGCCAAGCTACCAAGGGGGTGAGCAGGGGTTATCTTTGGTGTGTAGCTTCCTTGCCCTGACTAGAGTGGTGGTTTCTGCCTGGCTTTGGCGCAAGCCCTAGCCAACCAGAAATCGCCAGTTCTAACATTGGTGATCAGCGGTGGGATTTGGACTTGCGTTTGCGCTGTACCGCAGCAGCGACTGGCTACACTGCAAAACTCTGCATTAGATAAATCACATATTAGGGATTATTGTTTTTGAGTTCCATTATTTCTTCTCCTAAAGGTGTCCTTTGTGAATCATGTACTCCTGTGTTAGCTCAGACACTCAGGTTCCTTGTGTTAAACTCTTCTCAGGAACGTCCGCCAAAATGGAGCCTGCTTTTAATTTCTGTGGTCTGTTTAGGTACAGTAGGTTGGAGCTGGTAAGGTTCTGTGAGGAGAGGGACATAGAGGTGGGTGAGTCAGATACCCAGTCCTAACTGAGGGACAACCTGATCACTTGGCAAAAGGATGAGCGGGAGCGAGAGCGCAGCGAGGAAGATAGGGCCCGGGCCGCACGCCGAGAGGGTGGTGGGTCTGTGGGGAGCCCTGAAGATTCAGAGGAGGAGGAAGGTTACCTGACAGGGACGCCAGTAGAAAGTGAAGACCCCATAGATAGGGAGTCCCTTGCTGGGTCCAGTGTCAGGAGCAGCACCCCATCCCTTTCCCTGTCCCCAGAGGAGTGGATAGATAGGAGGGAGGAAAGGGAGCATCAGCTGGCCATGGAGAAGCTCAGGTTAGAGCATGCCAAGGGGATGGCGCAGCTGGGGGTGGAGGAGAGGATGGCGGAGGCGAAGAGGGCCTTCGCCAGGGAGAGGTTAGCTCTGGAGGGTAGGTTGTCCCCAGAGCGCAGTTGTGGTTTTCTGGATTCCCCAGGGAGGGTTGAGTCCAGTGGTGGCAGCGATAGAGAGCCCAGTGCAGAGAGTCCCATTCCCCATTCCCAGAGTCTGGTACCTGTTTTCCAAGAGGAGGAATGTAGGTTGAAGTTCAGGGGCAGTAAGAAGCTGCCTCACCAGTCATGGGGCACGTTTGTGGGTGAATGTGAGGATGCACTGGATGATTGGTTAAGGGTAAACACGGAACGGGCTTTTGACGGACTGTATGCTCTGGTTGTCAAGGAGCAGCTGCTTGGTAGTTGTTATCCCAGGTTGCGCCAACACCTGTTGAGGTATGGCTCTTTTTGCCCATGGGAGCTGGCAGAGGAAGCAGACCGTTGGGAGGGTGCCCAAGGTTCTGATGAGGTATGGGAGAGTACTTCCAATAGCAGTGGCTCAGGGATCTTCCCGTCTTGGATGGGGGTGGAGGTTCAGAGTAGCCCAGCTAGGTCCCAGAGTAGTGAGAGGGGTGTAGGGGTTCACGGCCTATCTCAGTGGAGTAGGTGTGAGTGGGTGACTTTGAGTCCCCAGAGGCCCGAAACCCAGTCTCAGAACCTGGATGGTTTCTTAAAGGAACACCAGGTTGGGGGCCCAGGCTGTCCTGTTAGATCACTTGAGGAAGCTCGCCTAGGGTATGGAGAACCTGGAGTCTCTGTAAATGGAGCTCCAGTGGTTCTGGTGTCAGGCAGTACCGCTCCGGTAGGGAGGGTACAGAAGTCCGGCGAGAGGAGTGGCATGGGGCTGTGTTCCCCGGTGGAGGAGTCAGTGGGTCAGGGACCAGCCGGTAGGGCTGAGTCTCCTAGAGGTGACCATGGCGACTACACGTCTGTCCAGGGGGATCTTCGCGCACTGTCAGGTGGACAGGGGGCGGGAGATCTGCACCAGGCAGACTGTCATGCAACATATGAGGCATATGTTACTCTTGGGGGGATACTGTGTGAGTCCCCAGAAGTCCTGGAGTGCCAGGCAAGTATTCCACCGAAGGTTCTAGATCAGAGGTTGGGAGGCCAGGTTCAGGATCAGCCTGACCTGAAGGGTAGGACTACTGTAAGCAGTGTCCTGACCGGTTCTTCTTCCGGAGGTACCGCCCCAGTTGGTGGGGGGCAGGACTCTGGAAGGGGGTGCAGAGGGTGGGGGAGCCCACCTCTGACCCCGGTGCAACCGGAGGGGTTAAACCCTAGGTTGGGAAACCAGTTCTCAGGAAGGGGTCCTGAGCTGGTGGGAAAGTTGATTTCTGAGGGTGCCTCTCAGAGGAGGAGAGGACGGAACCCTAGAAGGAGAGGTAGGGGGAGGAGAGCCTCACCCGTGACTGTTGGTCAGCTTGAGGGTACGGACCCTGGGCTGGAAGATCAGTGGATGTTTAGAACGGCCCTGATGAGAGGAAGAGTGGAAAATGGTCACTACGTGCCAGGGGTTACTACCCCCCACTCTGTGGTTAGGCAAGGACCAGTGGCGCCTAGATGGCCTAGGGCCTGGTCCTGGCCGCGGACAGCTGAGGAGTACCAGTGGGGTAGCCCAGTTGGTCCGCCGAGTTCTTTTAGAAGGAATTCCATGGGTTTAGAGTGGCGTAAAACCGGAGAGTGTCCCTGCCGTTGCGGGCCTGCGTCCGTGTTTTGTCGCCCAAAGCAGGGAAGACCTTCACGGTGGTGATTGGTCTACCCTGCGTTTTGGCTGGAAGGGGGTTGTGTTGGACCCGGCCCTTCTGGCAGGTTCACCCCCGAGACTTTTTTCTTTTTATTGATGACTTGGCTTCGTGATTTTTGGGTTTCTGCGCACTTTACCGCTGTGTCCCAGGGTAAAGTGCGTGCGTGTTGTGAGGTTGGCCTGCCCTCCCATAGGAATGCATGGGGGAATGTATGTGTCCTGGTAGTTCCTGATGCGTGGGGTGTGCAGGCCCGAGTTTGGTATGTGCGGACTCGTGTGAGTGAATGCTGCACGATGATGTGTGCGGCGGGCATGTACCTAGTGTGGAAGTGCCACTTCTAGAAGTGGGCACTTCAGTGTGCAGTATGAAATGTGTGGCTTGTCTGGCGATTGGCTGGTGGAGGTCATGCGACGGACTAGGGAAATCCCCAGAGTCAGGAGGAGTCACCCAGTGGTGAATGGGGAGTTAGCATGCTGATGGCTGGGGAGGAGTATACCTGGGTCCTGAATAGGACAGGGCTTTCCCCACACACTGTTGGCTCCGGCCCCTGTGGTGCGTCTGATGACCCTGGCCTGCCAGTGAATAGGGAGAGGGGTTGAGCAAAACAAAGTGCTCAGGAACCAGATGTAACTGGTTCGCCCCTTCCCTGCACCTTCAGACAAAGACTTGTACTGTATAAAAAGGGGCTGTGTCCCCTTACATTTGGTGTTCTCTTGCAGGATCATCTGAGGGGGGGCCTGCTGCTGCTGGGCGCCAGGAGAGACCGCCACTAGGGACTGCCTCCCTGCTGGAGGGCCCTGTGTGCTGGCTCTGGGCCCAGCCTTGGCCCCTCTGCTCTTGAAGGACTTTATTCCTGGACTTGCTATTTCTAAGCGCCTGGGAGCGCTTTTATGGGCTTGATAGCGCTGTGAGCGCTGTCTGACTTTATAGCGCTGTGTGCGCTTTAATTTCGTGAGCGGGTGCCCACCCCGCTTTATTGGAGGATCGATATCTCTGGCGGGTGCCCACCCCGCCAGGGACCTTGCCGCTCATTTCTGGCCTTTCCTGCTTTGAATCCGAAGGCGGGAGCCCACCCCGCGCTTCAGAAAAGGCCGGTAGCGAATTCACCGCCGCAGCCCGGAGTCCCGGCCGCGTCATTCCCCTGCTGCACTGGGATTGGTCCAGCGGAAGGGGGTGTGGCCCACGTGATCGGGGCCTCCAGGAAGAAGCCGCGTCGTGAACACGGGAAGCGGACGGGAGCCTACCCCGCGCTTCCCGGAGCAAGGAGAGTGAGGAGGACGGCAGGAGCTGGAGCGGAGGGGGGCGCGAGGCACATTGTCGGTGCCTGCCCCCTCCGCGTAGAGAAGCAGCCCCGGAGTCCGCCGGGACCGAGAAAGAGCTGACGACGCGGGAGTCCCCTGAAGACAGCTTGGTGAGTGATTAAGAGGGCTGGGGGACTCCACGCACGTGAAAGGGGGTGCGGGGGCAGTATCAGAGCCCCGTGAAGGCTCCAACGTTGCCTGACAGAATAAGTGGCAATCAGAGCGGCCCCGGAAGGCAGAGGGCCGCTCCAACGTTTGGGGGCATTGTTTCTAGAGCCCCGTGGCTCCAACCTCGAGGGCAGTATTGGCTCGGAGTCCAGAGGGACTCCTACGACGGGGCACTGTTCGTTTAGGGCCACGAAGGCTCTAGGGGGCATTTTGAATAGACAGAGCCCAGAGGGGGCTCCAGAGGCACGCAGAGTGCCTGAGGTCCGTTTCCCAGCTGCCCAGCACTTAGTGGGCAGCTGCAACGTTTAGGTTGGGGATAATTACTTTTTGGTCTGCGCAG
The DNA here is from genome assembly GCF_964204655.1 of Triturus cristatus. Classification (NCBI taxonomy): domain Eukaryota; kingdom Metazoa; phylum Chordata; class Amphibia; order Caudata; family Salamandridae; genus Triturus; species Triturus cristatus. The sequence continues at coordinate 774,722,591 of NC_140594.1, forward strand.
CTGGCGCAGCTTTACCGGACACAGGGCGTCTTAGCCCTGACAAGGCCAGTTGGCCTAGGGACTGCCACAGGTGGTGGCTCATGAGAGTTTCTCGCTAATGTTCTTTCCTAGCACCTCTGAATGTTTTATGCATCATGTGTTTCCTTTTATGACACCGCTGAATGTAGTTTTTGCATCATGTGTTTTCTTTCAGAACACCGCTGAATGTTTTATGCGTCATGTGTTCACCTGCCGGCACCTCTGAATGTAGTTTCTGCATCATGTGTTTTCTTTCAGAGCACCGCTGAATGTTTTATGCGTCATGTGTTCACCTGCCCGGCACCTCTGAATGAGTTATGCGCCATGTGCCATGTTCTGCACCTCTGAATGTTTTATGCATCATGTGTAATGTGTGTTTTCCCCTACAGGTATTGTGATACTTAGGTGGTTGTGTTCCCCTGGTACCGGTGGTACTAGGGAGGTTCTAAGTCCCTGCGTGATAGTCTCCTAAAGTGGTTAGGGTTGCATAGGTGGTACTTTCTTGTTACCAGTAAGTACTGGTTGTGTGCTATATATATATGTTATTTTTTGTGCTACAGTAATTTTATATTTGGTGCTAAGTGCTAAATATCTAAAAGTGCTAATTCTTGACAGTGGTCCATGTGGCCCTGTCCCCTGTACATATAATCCCTTGTAAATTCTGCCCGTGCCTGTTGGCACATTGTAAAGTGTGTGTTTTTATCTAATGTGTTGTGTATAATACAAAGGCTATTTTTATAGAATACCTTGTGTGGAGTTTCCTTTGTGGTGGGCCTTGGGTGTTGTTGCTGGGTGCGCGCGCAAATGCTTTACACATCGCCTCAGAGATAAGCCTGACTGCTCGTGCCAAGCTACCAAGGGGGTGAGCAGGGGTTATCTTTGGCGTGTAGCTTCCTTGCCCTGACTAGAGTGGTGGTTTCTGCCTGGCTTTGGCGCAAGCCCTAGCCAACCAGAAATCGCCAGTTCTAACAGGACCCACGTCTGGGCATACCCGTCCCACTCGGGGTGACAAATGCAAAAACAACAGTTGATGGACAGAATGCAGAACAATGTCATACATTCACCCCAGTACAGAGATCTGGGCCTAAATCCATCGTTTTGTGTTCACCATGCCACCCCAGTTTATACCTGGACATATGCAAATCAGTCTTGACCCTGTGCCTCATGTGTGGTAAAGAAGCTAAATCCAAAAAGAAAGATTGAAAAGCAGGAGACAGAGAAGAACCTTCTGAAATGCCCAAAGGCATTGGTCTTGGTGAACCTACTGGGTTCGGTCAGACAGAAAGTATTTCAATGTTGCATCAACGGATCTATTGTGTTTTATAGAGCGCAAACTTGACCCGTGAGGGTATCAGAACGCTTTACACGGTAAACAGTGGTGAACAAACAACACGTTTATAGTGCAGAAATATACAGAATCAACAAAGGAAGGCGAGGACCGGGTGCTAAGAACATAGGGAAAAAGGGGGATACAGGTGTATGGTTACAGTCATAGTTAGGGTCAGTAAAAACAAAGGTCCCACATATTTTCGTCGGGGAGAATTGGTGATCTGTGGAAGAAGCGATAGTCTTAGATTCAACTGGCACAATGTGGTGGTTGAGGGCGGGCATTAGACGAGAAATTTACCCATGAGGAGGATTTGGCCTCCTTTTTGGAACGTACTAGAGAAGGGATTCTTCTGATGGCGGGTGGAAAGGAGTTCCAAATTCTTGGTGCTGCTCCGGTGAACGCCCTATTGTAGGTTTGTTTTTTTCTGAAAGAAGGCAGGTTGGAGTAAGAGATTTCTTGGGGACCGGGAGTTCCTGCTTCCTCCTGATACCACAAGTTTCTGTGCAAGATAAGCTGGGGAGTTTGTGTATAGAGCCTTGTGTGTAATGCATGCCAGTTTCAACTGGATTCTGGCCTCAAGAGGGAGCCAGTTCAGTGCTTTCATGTGTGGGTAGATGTGTTCGAATTTCCTGGTGCCTGTGAGTAGTCTGGCGGCTGCGTTGAGGCAGGCTTTTAGAGGTGCTAAGGAGATCTTGGGTAATCCTGTGAGGGTGGAACAGCCATATTCCAGTTTAGAGATGACTAGTGCTTGAACTGCCATTTTTAAGTCAGGAGCATCGATAAAAGGTTTCAGCTTCCATAGGTAACTCAGGTGGAATCTGGCTGCTTTAGCCATCGAGTTAATGTGGTCTCGCATGTTCAGTTTACAGTCGAGGAGTATGCCCAGGGATTTGGCAGAATCTACAATAGTTGGCGGGCAGTTCAGGGCTGTGATGGCCTTGATCCATATCTGAATCTCCGGATTGACTTAGGAAGGGGAGATTAGGAGAAATTCAGTTTTCTTTGCGTGAAATTTGAGTTGGTTATTGGCTAGCCATTGGACAGTCAGTTTTAGGGTCTCATTCAGTGAGAGGATCTCCTCGAGCGAAGAGATATTGATGTACATTTGGGTATCGTCCGCATACATATGGTAGGAGATGTTGGCGGTACGAAGAGTGGCTCTAAGTAAAGATTAAAGAGGGTGGGGGACAGGGTTGAGCCTTGGGGGACTCCAACCATGACCAGGCTGGGAGCTGATAGGTTGCCATTGATGAGGAATCTCTGGGAGCGGTTGTGGAGGAAGGACTTGAACCATTCTAAAACCACGCCATCCAGACCCATCCTGACTCTGATGCGTTCAAGTAGTTTTTCATGGTTGACCGTATCGAAGGCGGAAGATAGATCAAGGAGGATTAGCAGGCAGGTTTTTCCTTGGTCTAGGGCTTGGAGGGCATTGTCCACGATGTGGAGCATAGTGGTTTCAGTGCTGTGCCCTGGTCTGAATCCAGATTGGAAGTTATCAAGTAGGTGGAAGTTGTTGATGTGCTGACTTAGTTGTTGTTGTACACACTTCTCCAATACTTTGGCTAATAGTGGGATATTGGAGATAGGTCTGAAATTGTCAGGAGAGGCTGGATCCAGTGATGTTTTTTTCAAAATAGGGAGGACTTGGCCCGCTTTCAAAGGGTCCGGAATCGAACCCTGCTGGAGAGAGACGTTGATTATTGTAGTCCAGCAAGGAACAATGGATTGGGAGGCGGCAGCGAGGCAGTTGGAAGGTAGTGGGTCATTAAAGTGGTTATTAGGGTTTAAGGTAGAGAGGATTTTGGAGATGGAGTCTTTGTTATAGTATTCAAAGTCAGTCCTGCGGGCTTGGTTTTTAGGTGAGGCCAGAGTGGGTGGTGCAGAAAAAGGGGGCAGGTCAGGAAGGGGTTGAGAGTAGGTGGCGGTACTGAGTTCAATTCCTAATGCCGTGATTTTATCAGCGAAGAAGGAGGAGAATTCCTCTGACGATATTAGAGATTTGGGGGATTCTTTCGTTGTTTTGGCCAATTTATTAGATTGGTGTTTTACCAGTTCAAAGAGCTTGCAGGGTCTATTCTTGGCCTTCCCCAATTCCGATCTGAAATAACCTTTTTTGGAATTGAGGATGTGCTTGTTGTAGGCGTGTCTCACCTGGCGGAGAAGTTTTAGATGCGTAGCAGAGGGGTGTTGTCTCCAGATTCTTTCAGATTGCTGTAGGGATCTCCTCTCCATGTTGAGGGAACCAGTGAACCAAGGGTTTCTGTCTTTGATTTGTGTTCTTTTTAGTTTTAGAGGGGCAAGGTCGTCCAGAATGTTTGAAATGGACGAAGAGTAATGTTCATTGATGTCGCTGACCGAGGTTATGTGGGAAGGTGGGGAGGTCAGATTTGCAGCGAGCCTCTAGTTTCATAAGGTCGAGGTTCTTAGAGTCTCTGGTCCAGCGTTTGGGAATCACCGGTTGCGGTGTCTTTGTCTTGTGGGTCCCGGGTAAAATGAAGGAGATGGAGTGGTGGTCAGACCAGTCACATGGGTCTATGGAGATAAGCTTGACTGAGGATTCCTTAGAAATGCTTCAGTCAAGGATGGCCCCTTTTGAGTGGGTTGGCAGAGAGCAGGGTTGAGTCAGGGCTTGGTCGGTTAGGAGGTCTTTGATGGCGTTGACATAGGGATCTTTAGTGTCATTCCAGTGCAGGTTGAAATCACCCAGGAAAATCTCTGTGGCATTGGAGGAAATCTTGGTTGTGATGATTTCCAAGAAATGATCGGTGAAAGAATCGTCAGAACCTGGAGGATGGTAAAAAATTTGCAAGTTGCAAAGGTGAATTGAGTTGCTGCAGATGGAGAGTGCGATGTATTCGCATGAGTTGGTGGAGTCTGCTGAGTGTTCTGTGACAAGAAGGGAGGATCGGTAGATGCAGGCAATGCCTCCTCCTTTCCAGTTGGAATGTCTGTCCAGTCATGCGATGTTGTAGTTGGAAGGGACTAATAAGTCCAGGCAAGGGGAAAAGTATTCATTGAACCACGATTCCGTTAGTATTGCTAGGTCAAGATTTTTGTTCAAGATGAGGTCAGCAATATCAGCAGCATGCTTGACTGCTGTGCGGCAGTTGATTAAAAGACCAGATGGGGGGGTCTGGTAGAGTGCCATGAGTCACGACGGACAGAGATACATGTGCGAGGTTGCTTTTTACCACACTTCTGTTATGGAGGGTAGCAGGCCTGTTGGGGTTGATGGTGACCATGTTGATGGGGTGTTCAGGACTCGTATCTAGTGGATGGGAGGTGGCTTGGACAGAGTTGTGGTCTTGGAGGATGGCTAGGATTTCGTTTCCCGTGAGGTCTAGAGGATTAGAGGTGGCGGTGGTAGAGTTGTAGGAGAGTGCGAGAGCTCGGGATTCCTCCTCTGAGAGGTGGCAAGGTTGTTTGCGCAGGCGGAGATGTCTCAGAGGTAGCGGGAGTGGGTGCTTGGGGTGCTCGGTGTTCGGTGTGGGGGAGGTATGCGGTGGCTTGAGGTTAGCAAAGGAAAGCTCGGCAAGGTGAAGGAAGTTCATCTATATTTACATCTATATATATATATATATGATTTTAGTGTCGCAAAGAAGTAGCTTCTTATGGTTGTACTATTAAATATCGACCCTCAGAATATTGTGAACAGAATATTGAGGGACAGAATGTTGAAAGGTAAGTCCATACAGAAAATTACACATTATTGCTAACTCCACATCTATGTACCATGACTATATATGTATCACACAGGTATTATATGTGGAGTTAGAGTTAGGTCTAGTGTTGCTCGGATATGAATTTACCTTAAAAATGAAAAGATAAGAGACATTTGGCAAAACAGGAAAAAATTGGTTCAATTAAATGCAGCAGCTCGGAGAGTATCAACGGAGTAGCGTCTGATGAGAGGTTCTCATTCTACAGAAGTTTTGGCCGACCATTTATACCATTTATAAGGTACAACAAAGCGATCTGGCATTCTTGGCCTAGTCATAAACAACAAGTATAACTATTTGATAAGGGGGACACAAGTGGCTCTTGACCTCGGGGAGAGCTAATTTGGGTTATGTGTGTATGTGCCCAGATGTCCGGCGTAGGGAGTGTGTCATCATTACGTGTAGTGTGTATGCTGTGTCCTGATTGGTGGAGTGTTACTAACTTTATTTGGCATCTATCTTTGTGGTATCTTGGCAATGTGCGCCTTTGGCCAAAAATGTTTTATTGGCGCCAATTTCCTCAGACATGTTTGTGGTGTAACAGCTTATCTGTGGGATGGATGAGGGTTTTCCCTGGGTGCGTGATTGTCTTTGGGCGAAGTGGAACCCCACCTGTGATCTTTCAATCAGTAGGCTTGGGTTTTGGTTGCAAGGCCTGTCTGACCACTTATTTGTGGGGTTGATGGGGAGGACACCTTGGGTGAATCTGGCAGAAGGGATATGAGTTAGTTAAAATGTGTAAAATTAACAAGGCGGTTGATATCGACATTGTTATGCATGCATAGATTATGGCATACATTGATATTTGTTAGACCTGGCATCATTGGCATGAGTCTCTCCTCCATTTTTTTTCTGTTGGCCTCCTCTGTTTACGATGTTTTTGCTGGAATATTGCTTTGGGCACTGTGCCACTGCTGATCAGTGCCACAGTGCAAGTGCTCCCTATGTTAAATTGATACATTGATTGGTGTTCCCATGATTGGCTTGGTTGACTTACTGTTCAGACCCTAGTCTAGTGCACTGCGTGTGCCATGGGCATGTAAGTTAACTGCTGCTGGTGGGCTTGCAGCACTGGTTGTGCCACCCACAGAAGCAGCGTGTAAAATGTGTCTCAGGCCTGCCATCGCAGAGCCTGTGTGCAGTCCCTGACTGCCATGTCGACTTGGCAAGGAAACCTACTTGCCAGTCTCTAAAACCTTCACTTTGCCACATTTCAGACACCTCTATGGTAGGCCCTACGGCTGGGTGCATTGTGGGTAAAAGGTAGGGCATGCCTTGATGTGTGTGGCTTGACCTAATAGTGAATTACAGCCATTTTCGTTTTTCACTATTGAAGGGCTACCTGCCTCCAATAGGCCAGACTGGGCAGACTGATTATTAAGTCCATTAAAATCTAACTGACTCAGGGAGCATGGTAGCAAGTCGAGTTTAGTATCCCTGAACTCAGAATTTAATAACACACCCTTTAGGATGGATGGTTTTTAAATTCTGTGTTTGAAAATAGCCCTTTTAGAAAGTGGCTATTTTCTTGTCCAACTATCCACCGATCTCTGCTGGTTTGGTGTGTGTGTCAGGGGCTGGGTGGCTCCAGAGGTCTGAATGAGTCAGTGTGGGGTGAATGAGGCATCTACACTTAGAGTGGGGGAAGAGTAGTCCCTGATAGCCTGCCCTGCCTGACACAATGCTGGCTCCACCTCCTGCCGGGCGACTGATAGCCCTGCTCCTGCCAGTGACAATACTGGCTCCGCCTCATGCTGGGCGGCTGAGGACCCTGCCCTGCTCAGTGAATAGGCCAGGTGCCTCTGCCTGGCAACACCCACAACAAACCCAGGATGGGGGGAATTTCCCTGCCTGGAAAAGGGAACAAAGCAGAAAAGGGGTATAAGAGAAGGACCCCTGAAGCAAGAACTCAGATCACTTCTGACAAGGAAACCTCTACCAAGGACAAGAAGCCTGCTGATCTAAGGACTTGCTTCCCCCTTCTGCCAGTGTGCTGTTTGCTGGGGGGAACCTGAAGCTGCTTCTTTATTTTTGCCAAGGAACAAGGAGAGAGGAACTTGGTGTGTACTCTCAAAAGCTTGCTAGAAAATCTCCAAGGGCTGGAAGAGTGCCAGCCTCCTGTTGAAATCACAGGGCCTAAGGACTTCACCCTCTACTGAATTGCTGGTTGCTGGAAAGTGTTATTTCCAGTGCACAGGGGAAATCTGCAGTCTCGACGTCGCCGAATCCAGCTCGACATCGTGAGTAACGGCTCCAGTGTTCCGAGTCTTCGACGCTGGCCGCCGGGCCCGATCGACGCCAGTAGCGACGCCAGGAGTAGTGAGTATCGGCTCCAGCTCCAAGTGACCCCGTCTTGACGCCGGTATCGACGCCTCTGAGTAGTGAGTATCGGCTCCAGCTCTAAGCGACCCCGGCACGACGCCACTGCTGATCGCATCGACTCGATGCCAATCTCGACGCCGTGAGCGCTGCTCCGGCCCGACACCTCTCGACGCCGCTGCGGATCGACCCGAATCCGAGGCACGATCGACGCCGACCTCGACGCCGACATCTCGACGCCGTGGATCATCGTTTTCTTCATTTCCAAAGGTACTGTGTTTGTGGGTTCTGTTGCAACTCCAGGCTCGACGTAGCGCTCCTCGCGGTCGACGCCGAACCTTGGGAATATCGTAAACTCGACGTCGTGTGACTCCTGTGGGGGTCACATTGTTGCCAAGAACTGTGTTTTAGAAGAATACTTACTTTGTTGCTAAAGAACTATTTCCTAAGAAGAAACTTTACCTGAACTATTATTTTTCCTTCCAAAGAGTATTTATTAAGATTGTGGTATATTTTTGTCGTTATTTGGTCTTGTGCTAAGCCTTATATAAAAATACTATTTTTATAATAACTCCTGTGTTGTGTCCATTTGTAGTGTATTCACTTTATTACTGTATGTGGACATAAATGCTTAACACACTGCCTCTGAGATAAGCCTGTCTGCTCTGCCAAGCTACCAAGGGGGTAGCAGGGGTTATCTGAGTGTGTAATCCCCTTGCCCTGACTAGAGTTGGTAGGTCCCTATTTGTCAGAAGTGTATACCTCTGCCAACTGGAGACCGCCGGTTCTAGCAATATTGTTTCTACTGGTATAGATATTGTTATCCATGCATAGATTATGGCATACAATGACATTGTTTCTTTTGGTATCGACCTTGTTATGTGAGCACATTTTATGGCATGCATTGACATTGCATTTATTGGTATTGCCGTGGCTGGGCCTGCATATATCATGGTATTTAATGACATCGTATTCATGGATATTAACACTAGAAAATCTGTACTTTCTTAACTGTTGATATTTTGGATTAGATATGTTGTCCTCAATGTTCTATGCCATTGATATTCTGGTTCATCAATATTATGGTTTTAGTATTTTGGGTGCATATAACTTGGAAGCAGTACTGCTCGCTTATGCATTTCTTGAGTCATAAATATGGCCAATTTCATGTAGCAGTCAGTCAAAAACCTTTATTCGATTCCAGATGAATCAGAAAAGTTCACAAGAAAAACAAGCGATCATAAAATAAGACAATATTTACAAAGAAGCATAAAAAATATCTTCGGAGACAGTTAAACACCCAATTGCATACTTTTACATTACATATAGTTTCCTTATTATAAAAACAATTTTTATTAAACTAAGCACAAAGCTGCAAATGGAAACATTTGCTAAGGAGTGTAAATAATTAAAACCCTCTTTATGGGAGCGGAAACGGTTTTCGTTTAAAATTGGTTTGAGAAAGCGCGCCCTGGGGTCTTTATATAATGTGCAAAATAGCATAAGGTGCATAGTATTTTATTGGGCTGTATTATTACAAGGACGAAGGGGTAGCCTCTCACACCACCCCACCTGTTTTGGAAAGCCCACAAGAAAGTGCAGTGTGCCCAAGTGAAATCTTGTCATTAAAAAAACGTGCATTGCCCTGCAAGCTAAAAGACAAATAAAATTGTTGCTGTTTTAAGAGAGGGGGGTCCGGTCTATCTGTAGGCCTAGATGATATACTCAGCTCTGACCCAAAAGCTTCCTTTATGGACATTTTCATGTTTGACAGAATACACTCAGGCTTATCATAAAAATCTTCTAGTCCTATCTTATAAAAAGTTTGTTTAACGTAGCGTAACCAGGGGACCGCCATTGCATTATCTAAATTCATGCAATCTTTTAAAATGAGTCGGGAGAAATTGAGTTCCTCTGAGGACCAAATTGTCCCCCATAATAGCAGGGGTGCCATGTGTATTCTGTCTGTAATATAATCCATGCCGACCTCCAAGTGTAAAAATGATGTAGGGGAGCTGGGCGGGATAAATAAGAGTCTCTTTAAAAATGTGTTCTCGATTATTTGAATCTGGGTACTCTTTTGATATCCCCACATTCCTGCACCGTAAGTTGCTCCTGACAGACATTTTGTTTTGTACAGGGTTATCAGCTCTGCAACAGGCTTATGGCCAAGTTTGGCCGCAAATCGAAACAACCCCTCAAGGACTCTTGAAGTTTGTTGCACCCGGGATACTAAAAGTTGATCCCAATTTAAATTAGAGTTAAAAACATTCTCCAAATAGCTACAAAAATTTACCTTATCAATAACTGTCCAATTCACTGTGTATTCTCGTGTTTTTGTTAATTTTGGTCCACATACCACGACAAAGGATTTCTTATAGTTCACCTTCAGGTCTAGTGACGTCATATATTCGGTAAAAGCATCCAAACATCCCTGAAGACTATATAATATACAGATATCCCGGCACTCAGAGGTAATGACTCTTATTCATATTTGTGTATGACCAAAGCAAAACCCATTGAGTATTATCAAAATATCACTGGCAACAAAACAGATTTGGATTCGTACAAAAGCGTGACATTTTTTAATTTAGAAAAACATTGTATGAAAACATCACAATTTATTAAACAAGTCCAAAAAAGAACCAATGTCCCCTAAGTGAGTATGATAATAAGAGACAGTTCATAAATAGATGGTTGTAGTCTTGTGGTCTTGATCCTAATGAGGAACACGTGTTTCGTCATGTCAAGTGACTTCCTCAGGTCACTTTCAAATTTTAAAGGTTTTAATGTCTATTCATATATTTGATTCCCGATAGCTTCTCCAACAATGGGCGAGAGTTTCCCCCAAAAAATTTCCAGGTTTTTATAGACATCGTCCACCTATTTCTTAAATTCAAATTATGGGAGAGCTGCCAGCCCAGGTAGTTCAAGAAGTATATCTCAAAAAATGTTCTGTGTTATGCCGCAAATTATACGTATTCCCACCGTATGGTCGGCCCAAAAGGTATTTGGTATGTTGTATTAGTTCCCGTTGAAAGAATCTTCATTCCATCATGTGAGTACTTAATCATAAGAAGTAAACAATAGTTTCATTGTAATCTCTAGTATCACCATCACATTCATCAAAATCCTGACAGGCTATGATAGGCCCGTATATTACTGTGTGAAGTTCCAACGGCGTGGGCTCGGCAGGACACGTCCGGCAAGACTATTGGCAGTCAGGGCCATCAAAAGCGTGTTGTCAGCATACGACAATAAAGGTACTTGGGCACCTACTATTTTTGGGAAGTACAAATGTTTGTTTAGCAGAAACTGCTCCAGCCCATTTGTATAAACTAAAAATAAAAACGGGGCTAGAATGCAGCCTTGCCGGACCCCCTCAGTCGAAGCGATGGACTTGTTCTTCTCTCCCCCTGGGCCATAATGGATAACTACAGAGTTGGAAGCATGCAGTCTGCGGAGGAGAGTGACAAGTGGTTCCTCAAAGCCCAGATCATCCATCAGTGCCCACAACTTGCTCCTGCACACCGTATCAAAGGCACTAGACAAGTCCATGAAGGCCAGGTGGATCGACACCCCCCTGGCCTTCATGTACTTGCCCATGATCATCGACAAGTTGAGGCACTGCTCGACAGTTCCCATTCCCTTCCCAAACCCATATTGGGTATGTGATATTAGCCCAGCATTGTTAGCCCATGACTCCAGACGTGCCAGAATTACCTTCCCCATAACCTTACATGTGGAATCTATAAGGAAAATCGGCCTATAACAGGTCGGATCGTTTCTATTTCCCTTTTTAAATATCAGCACTACCACAGCTTTCTTCCAAGATTGTGGGGTCTGGCCCGTTATAACAGCTCTAAAAACATTTATTTAATAATACGGGGCCCCAGAGTGCCGGATTTCTTTTAAAGAGGTCCAAAGGTACCCCATCTGGGCCTGGAGCTTTAGGGCAATGCCCTTTCTAAGGGCCTCCTCAACTTCATCTAAAGTTAGGGATACACTTAATTGCAAGGCTGATTCAGGTTTAAAAAATATATATCTGGCTGACTGACCTGTGGACTGATATCGTTTGGGTTAAAAATCTTCAAAAAGTGGGACTCCCAAGCTAAACCCGTTATATTTGTTTCCACGTTCCTACTTACATCCGTGAAAAGTGGACGATTGATCACCTCCCAGAATAACCTAGAATCTCTTAGTATTCCTGCCTTTTCTAAGTCTTCCCAGGCCTGGCATCTCAATTCTTCTTTTCTACGCTCTATTTTATTTTTATAAGACCGTCTAGCTTCCTTAATCAAGGACCTATCCCGTGGTACTGTACTTAATGCTGTTTTTAAAGCTCTATTTGCCGCTGAACACTCCAAATCAAACCATTTATATTCGGGACGATTTGTTTTTTTTACTGATTTAAGCAGATTTTTTGCCACATCTTCACATATGATTTCAAAACTCCCTATAATGGATTCCGGGGGGGGGCTAAATAGGTTAGACAAGTCATCACGTCAGTTAAGTTGGACTTAATTATATTCTCCTCAAATTTTAGATGATCCAAAGTGTTCCATTTCATTCTTACCCCTTGGTTACAATTATATTTTATAGGGCAGTCCACGGCCATCCCCTTCAGAGCCTTGATTTTTAGTGAGGCTGTTAGAGGATTGTGGTCACTGGCAGGGTTCGGTTCAACCAGGGAATTTTCTAAGAGATCGGAATACCTCTTTGGTAATCCACATAAAATCAATCGTGCTGGTTCTGCCCCCGCCCTGAAATGTCAGAAAGTATGCCACCGAGCTGTCCACTAGATTGTTCGTCGGGGATAGGTCGTTAACAAGAATAATTGTGTTTAATGCGTCCCCCTGGGGAGTATGTTTAAAATGGGCAATCGGTAAATCATCAAGATCAGTCAACCCGCACGCTTTCTTACTACTTTGCTGACATAGAGTATAGTTACAATTTCCAACCCAAATAATACATAAAGGGGAGAATTTTTGTGCTATTTTATCAATTTCATCTTGTAGGTTATTTATGACCCCGTGCTTCGCTCATCGAAAATGTTATAGAACCAATTGATTAATAGTAAACTTACATCTAACATATTAAAACACATGATCAGTTGGTACCAGGGTCAGTCAATTACCTTTTTGATTACCAAAGCCTCGTACTCTACTGAGATCAAAATTACCAATCCCCCCCTTGCCCTCCCTGACAGTGATGGTTCCGCTAAGACATTTTGCGACAAATATCCATCTAAGTTAATGTCCCTTCTACTCCATGTTTCCTGGGTACAGATAATATCAAATGTTTTAATGTACCGTACCCAGACCTCATCTGTTAGCTTTGGAACAATCTCTGCTACGTTCCAAGAAAGTAGGCGTAGCTGGTGACAATTTCGTTGAGAATAAGGTGCTTGCATTGCTTGTCCATTAGGGCCACTCGGAGTCTGCACAGATGGGGCAGTAATTAAACCCAGTCCTCCCAGGCTCTCACTCATATTATGTGGCTGGGGTAAGGGGCGTTTATCAAACCCTTGACTCGACTTCGAAGGATGTTGCCCAAAATTAGCATTAAATACCGCAGGACCCACACCGGTTTTATGAGGATCAAGAATATTTTCCTCCAACCTACCCTCATTGGTTGGCAGTCAATCTATTTCAGCCAAATCACTCAATGGGGAAAATCGGTTTCTATGGAACCAGGGTTGTGTCTCGAAGTGCTTAGGGCGCTAGTAGATCGAAATATATCTTGCTTCTTCCAAATTATGATTTAGTGATTTGGGTGGAGGATGAAAAAAGCCCAACGGACGTACTGAGATAATATGATTATAACCAGTTTGATTTTGATTTGTGGTCATGTCAAGTATTGATTTGACTAGGCCTGGGGATCTAAAGGTCAGCACGACACAGTCTCCTTCTAGATTTTTGGTCGTTGCCCCCACCCACCTAATCTTACGGGCCATCTTAAAGTCGGAGATTAACAGTTAGCCAATCCTGTTTTTGTGTAAAATGTAATGCCCTATTCCACAATGAGGACCAATGTTCCCTCTGACCTGTCGGTAATACCGGGACATTAGTTAGGATGATGGTATAAGGTGTAGCTTGTGTCGGGAGGTGCAAATTAATATCAATAGCACTTGTGATCGAATTGTCATTCTGCTGATCCATAATAGGGCCTTGACTTAAGGAATTGGTGACTGATTTAGCGTGCTCCGGGTTTACCCTTTTCATATCTGAAAATGTATTTCTTATGGGCTGTCCATCTCTTTGCATAGGATCCTGAATCTGTAGTGCTAGATGGCTATCATGTGGGTGGGCCTTCCTTTGGTCTAAGCCATCCTGTAACTGTGCTTCAACTAGGGGAGTCATGATCCGTCCTTCCTCCCTAACAGCCCGACTGCATTATCTGTTGGCTTATGCATGTGAGCTGGTAAAGGTGGGGGTACATTGATTTTCTCCTCAAGTGAGTGTAGCCTATTCCCAATATCAGTCAGTTTCAGGAGGATAGGATTTTGGTGTGCTGCTAATACCGCTTGTAATTTATCCCAAAAAAGACCCCCTTCTACTGATTGTGCAATTATTGTGGGGGTCACATCTATTTGCGATATAGACCTATTGACTTCCAAATTATGGTCATTGTCTACGTGCTCACGCTGATCACTCTGTGGCCTAGGTAATACATCCGTCGATTTTGGATGTTTAGTTACTACCTGCCCCCTTTTTTTCCTTGACTGTGGGGCCTTACTCTCACCACCCTTATTTTTTAATGACTGGCCTCTAGTTATAATTTTTGGCCTGACTTCTTTAGATATTTGTGGCATGACATTCTCTGATATATCATAGTAGTTAGAGATAGTTTGAATAAAGTATTGCTAACTATGTGGCCTGTTTGAGCTATGTTGGACATGTATACGTTATTCTGCCTAATGTGTTCTTTGAAATTGGTAGTGGACATCTCCTTAAGCGTTAGGGTATCTGTGCTGTGCATTTAATAGATGTGCATAGGATGTGCTGTCTGGTGTGTTTTTTGTGTTTGTGTGTCGCATCTCCTTATGACTAGTGAAGTAAGTAGTGGCGTAATTGGCAACTACATGGCATATCTGTGCATTATTGAATGTATTCTTCTGCCTAATGGAACTTTTCTCCTCTGTTGTATTTATGTCTAGCATAATTCAGTGGCAGTTTTTTTGCTAAGATAATTAATGCCCTGTTAGACCTGGCACCTTGGCGTGAGTTTCCCTTCCACTTTTTGCTGATGTGCCTCATTGTGTTTTGTTGGTGTTAGCTGCTCAGGGCACTGTGCCACTGCTAATCAGTGCCACAGTGCAAGTGCTCCCTTTGTAAAATGTATACATTGATTGGTGTCCATGATTAGTTCATTTGGTTTACTGTCAGCCCCTAGTAAAGTGCACCAGGAGTGCCAGGGCTTGTAAATACAAATACTGCTGGTGGGCTTGCAGCACTGGTTGTGCCACCCACAGAAGCGGCCTAGTAAAATGTGTCTAGGATCTGCCACTGCAGAACCTGCGCGCAGTCTGGTACTGTCGCGCTGACTGCGCAAGTGCACCCACTTGCCAGTCCCTAAACCTTCCCTTAACTACATATTAGTCACCCCTCTGGTAGGCCCAAGGGCAGGGTGCATTGTAGGCATAAGGTAGGACATGCCCTGATGTGTGTGGCATGTCTTAATAGTGAATTACAGCCATTTTCGTTTTTCACTATTGAAGGCTAACTGCTCTCCATAGGCCAGAATGGGCTGCTGGAATTACTACACCCTGTAATCCCAGTGGACTCATAGAGCACGGTAGAAAGTCATGTTTAGTATGCCTGAACTCAGAATAATAAAATACTTCTTTTAGTAAAGTTTATTTTAATATCCTGCGTTTGTAAATACTGCTTTTAGAAAGTTAGTATTTACTGATCTGGCCATTCAGTCCGCCTCTGCGCTGGGTGTGTGTGTTCTGCCTAGCAACAGTAAGGAGCAGGGCTGGGGAATTCCAGGAGACAGGTTGGCTGCCAGGTGGTGGGTAGAGAGATTACACCAGGATGGGTGGGAGGAGTACACCCTGACTCTTGAATAGACCTGTGCTCTGCCAGCACAAAGCCGGTGCCGCCCCCTGTGGAGCGGCTGATGTCTCTGCCCTGCTGCTGAAAGGAAAGCGCAGAGTCACCACAACAAAGTGCTCCAAAAATGGACTGAGCCAGGCTCAGGCCCCCTGGCGCTAAAGAACAAAAGAATTGGTGTATAAAAGTAGGAGCCTGGCTCCTAAGAAATCAGATCCTGTTTACGCAACGACGAACCTCTGCCTGAAAGAGAAGGACCTGGAGAAGCTGAAGGAGGAATACTGTCTCTCTGCCTGAGAGACTGGCCTGCAGTGGGTGCCTGTCTGCTGGAAGGAGAGGAAAAGACTGAAGGAAAAGACTTTGAATCAACTTGTGCTGAACAATCTCCAAGGGCTTGCTTGTGAACTTGCCCCCTGATCTGCGCCCCAGGAACAGTGGGCGCAACCTACCCCCATGAAGAGGAGAAGTAGCTGGATGCCATCCCGTGACGCTGATCCCCAGAGAACCTGTGTGGCTCTCCCCCTTTCTCTACACCGCGACATCTGCCACCTGGGACTACCACGAGCACCGCAAGGACCTGCCTACCTGGTCCAAGCACCACAAGTACCAGCCCCTCCGAGCCGTAGCTCGCATCGCGGAGAAAGGCACCTGAAGGCCTGCGCACCGAGCCCTGGCGATCCTGCGCTGTCAAGATCACCGCGAGGTCCTGTGCACACTTGTGATCCCCTGAAAAGCTGATCGCGCTGCAACAGCGCTGTGGATTGCCCCGGAGCTGCTTCCCCCTCCTCTGCCCTTGGTCGTGTGGCTGAGACCTTCTTCGGGTGCCCCACGAAGCACCGCCGCCCTCTGACTGCGAGGGACGACACCGCGACGTGGGACACCGCTCCGTCGAAACCGAGGCCGCTGGGACCATCCCCGTGCGAACAAAAAGGTATTGGTGGCCTTGCGCGCTAAATCCCGGCCCGTACTATGCTTTGTACGAACCGTGCCAGCATTAGAAGTATTTGTGATTTAGTGCGCTGTTTGTACGGCCCGTGCCTGCCTTGTACGGACCGTACTTACATCTGACGTGTTTTGAGCCGTCCTGCCTTGCCAGTATCCTGGGATTGCACCGTACTGTTGGCCCGTACTGTTTTCACGCACTGTTCGCACCAGACTATTGGCACGTACTACTGAACCGTACTGCCTTTGCCAATATCCTGGGATTGCACCATACTGCCCGTGTACACACAGGCATCCTGTTTGAATCGTACTGTCTGCATCATAGTACGAGCCGTACCGACCGTACTTACATCTGGAGGAGCTTGTGTTTGGAACCGTACCTGCCTTTGGCATATGGGTGTCTGGGGCCGTAGTTCACCCCTACTGCTCCCTGTTCGCACCGTATTGCCCTGCAAATAGCCTGGGTTCGCACCGTATTGTTGCCTGGTACGGCTGTTGAAGGCTCGGGGTTCGCGCCATACTGTTTGAGCTGTACTACATTGAAAACCATTGCCGGTGCTCACGCGAGAAGCGTGAGACTCGACAAGCGTATTCCGGCTCACGCGAGAAGCGTGAGAAACGGCAAGGTACTGCAAAAACCTTGCCCAGAGCATCCCAAAGGCGCTACGAAGTGCGCAGAAGACCTAAAGAACTTGTTTTAAAGAGAACTGTGCCATTTTAAGACCTGTGGACTGCCCTTAAGTATTTAAAAGTAACTGGATTGAGATTCGCTAAGAGAACTGTATTTATGCAACCTGCCGGAAAGAAAACCCTTTTATATAAAGACTTCTACTTTTGATAAATACCGCCTTGTGTCTTTTGTGTGGTGGGGTGGTGATTATTGTGTGGGACAACTTGAACGCTTAACCTTATGCCCTCTGGAAATTTAGCCTGACTGCTCGCGCCACGTTACCTAGAGGGTGAGCAGGGGTTATTTTTAAAGAGGTGATCCTTTGCCCTGACTTAGAGGAAAGGGTCCCTGCTTGTCGCAAGTGCATACCTGCGCCAACCAGAGACCCCGGATTCTAACATGCCCCCTACATTTTGTCTGCTTTGAGTTCAGAGCAGCAACCTACAGGGTGTGAGGAAGGTCTCTTAATTTCTGTTCCAGGTGCGCCCAATACAAATACCTCCGTTATGGAGCAATCAACACTCTACAAGTCTCACCCTGGCTGGGACGTAGCTGGAGCCTTATATACTGATGTCAGCGACATAAAGGCACCAGAAAACTCTGCTCGTCACTTTACAAGTGCTTAAAAGATACACTGTAATGTTGAAACAGCTTTCTTACTGTTCCTAGCTTTCCATGAAAGTGACAGATACACTCTAAGAGTGTCAGATATATCTGTCAATATCAGTAATTATACTTAACGTCATTTATATACTACGTACAATAAGTGTTTTTGACAATTCATATGAATCCTTTCCAGCAGCCTTAGGATAGCGAAAGACTGAGAAAAAATGTTAAGGTTGGAAACGTATGCCCTGGAATATGTATACAGTATCTTGGTGCCAAGTTCAGAACTCACTAAGCTAATTTAAAAAGAATTGTATCTTGTGACCCGGACTGGCCGTAGCAGGCACCGGGTGTTTTCCCAGTGGGCCGGAAGCCTGGGGGCCAGTTTCACAGCAGTGCTGTAATATCGCCCCTCTGTAACAAAACTGGCAGCAGTGGTGAAGCAGAAGAAGTGCTGCTTCTCGCTAGCAACCTTACCACCCCAACCCCCACCCCCACGGGCAGGTCCGGCTGGAATGCCAGGGCTGGTTTGTGTTCCGAGTTCGGCTCTGCCCGCTGGTTACACAAGGCTCTAAGTAACAAGCAACAAAAGCAGTAACATGTTGAGCTATCTACACAGAATACAAATTTGTGATGAGCATGTTACACACTGTGCGTTGCATATGCATGTTTACCTTCTATTCTATTTTGTGATGAGCCAAACTTGCCTGTGACTAAACTGCGCACAGACATCGACGGAAATTGCGTTAACTACCAGAGTTAGCTTCCTGCTTTTATATTCTGGAATTTGCTGTGCACTCAAAGCTCACTGCAGCAGTTGCCTTAACCTTGTAAAATATTTTAAAATTCAGCCTGCTGGTCAACAATTGTTAATATGGGGTAGCATGGGGTAGCATAAAAAAGTAGTGGGTGTTGCTGTGGAACCCCCACAGCAACACCCATTGCATGGCCTTTCACCTAAATACCTGCATGAAAGGGTACCATATTAACAAAGTAGTGTTAAGTCATGTAAAGTGGCTTAACGTCACTTTGTAAACATGGTGCAGTGCACTGCACCACCGGAACATCGTCAAAAGTGAGGATCCGGTGGCGCAATCACCTTGTACATATGCCCCAGTGTTTGGGCACTATGCATTGTATGATCCCTGCACAGCATGAACTCACACATATGGTCACTGTTAACGCACATAGGAAACACATGCAAAGAGTGTAAACAGGTCCACTCTACTATCCACACACCAAACTCTGTAAACCCTGTACATTATTACATGCATTGCACAATCCTATCCTTCAAAAAACAAACGTTTTACTTATTGCGTTAAACAAATATGACACATGACCATCAAGCGTGATTATTTCCAGCTGCCTAAAGTCCTTGTTTTGCGTATTTGTCGTGTATTGTTGTGTTTTGTCTAGTGTCCTGTCAGGTGTTTGTCTACTGGGTTATTTTTGTATTAGGGGTAGTTGTGGGTGTTTTGGGGGGCTTCTGTTTTGTTTTGGGTGAAATTTGTCCATCTGGGATCATGCCTGGGAAGGGTAGGGTATAGTATATAAGGAAACGTGGTATGGAGGAACAAATAACAATATTTTTTGAAAAAGGACACTTTTAATTATCCTTTCAAATGTGCTTGAGTTCACATCTCATTTTCTTCGTTTTTTTGCTGAGCATATACAAAAACATATATTTACAATACATTGGGCCTCATGTAGGTAAATAAATTTTACCGTTTCTTAAATACCGAGCCGTACCGAATCGGTATTTAAGAATCGGTAAGTTATATGTAGGTAAAAATTCGGTAACAGTTACCGAATCGGTAACAGTCGGTAATCAAGAATCGGAAATCACCGAATCGGTAAATACCGAGGTGGTAGTTACCGAATCGGTAAATACCGAGGTGGTAGTTACCGAATCGGTAAAAACCGAGGCGGTATTTACCGAATCGGTAAATACCGAGGCGGTATTTACCGAATCGGGAAATACCGAATCGGTATGTACGGAATCGGTAAATAAAATCACATGACTTGATGAAATAGCTAATCCTGTGCAACGACACCCCACCCAACCAGGAAGTGGCCACACCCAGGCAGGTGTACATAATTAGCAGACCCTGGAGAGGCTGGGAGTGCAGAGGAAAGGCAGAGAGCCGGTGCCTGTGCGAGCGGGAATACGAACATCATGTCCAGCCAGAGAACACAGAGAGACGGAGGGGAAAGGAGGAGGAAGCTGAAATTTAGCCCCAAGGAACTCCAGGTGCTGGTGGAGGAGGTGGTGAAGCAGCACCAGAAGCTGTTTGGAAGGCAATCCCTGCAAGTGCCTGAGGCTGAAAAGCGCAACATTTGGCTGGCCATCCAGGCGCAGGTCAATGCTGTGGGAGTGACCCACAGGGACATAGAGGTCCTAAAGAAGCGCTGGTATGACCTGAGGATTGTAACCAAGAGGAAGATGGGCGACATCCAGAAGGAGGCCAGCCAGACTGGAGGTGGAACCAACAGGGCACCTGCCCTCACCGAACTGGAGGAGCTGGTGGGGGCCACAATCGAGCAAGAGAGCGTCGTGGGTCTTGGGGACGCCGACAGCTCTGCCAGAGCCGCCACACAACAAGGTAAGACGAAAGCACAGCAATGTAGCCCCCCCTACCCCTATCCCACATCCCCCATTGTGAAACGAGAATCACACTGCAGTCCACATGTGTCAGTGCAGACAGGCAATGCATTCTGGGAGATGTAGTCAGGGAAACACCAACCATGATGTAAATGGCACAGGGCAACAAGGCATGTCACGCACATGAGGCACAAGGAGGCAGAGGACATTTTGGAATGTGAAATGATTTATTGTGACGCTTGCAATGCAGCCCTTCGGGGACACTGAGCCAATGTTGTATTTCTGTCCACAGATGTGACATCATGCAGGACAGGGCATGCTGCAGGAGAGAGGGCACACCGGCCACACAGATCACCTCTGGCCAGCACAAGTTCAGACCAGGGAGCAGGTCCACTGGCAGCCGCACCACCAACACAGGCAGCCTCGCCGCACCCAGAGCCAGCATCACCTCACCCAGAGCCAGCATCACCTCACCCAGAGCCAGCATCGCCACTCATGTTTGAGTCACCGGCAACATCTCCGCTTGCAGGTGTGAGAATGAGGAGGCGTCCAGCAGCCAGGCTACGAGCCTTAGACACCTCGTCTGACGACAGCATGGGCCCTGAAGAACTCACCAGGCCCCAGGAAGGGAGCCATGCCACTGTGCCCCACACCTCACAGGCAGCACAGACGGGAGCAAGAGGGCGCCGCAGGTCGCGTGTCCAGAGTCCACCAGCACCCATTGACAGCCATGGTGTCTTCTTGGGGCTCGAGGGCCAAATGTTGAAACAACAGCGCCTGCAAACAAAGGCAGTCATGTCAGTCCAGAGGCACATGCGGGTAATGAAAACTACATTAGTCAACATGGACAATAACATCAGCGGTATGGCAGCGGGCATTCTGGACATGTCCCAGTCAATCCAGCAGTTGTGCAGCAAGTTAGATGCTGACATCGAAGCACGGCGCCGGGAACGGCAGAGGAGGGACACTACCACCAGGGCACTCAACCGTCTGGCAACTGCCGCTTCTCTACTCTGCCGGCGCTCTGTGTCGATGCAGGAGGGGCTGACACACTGCTGCAGCGACCTGTCTCGGGGGATGGTGCAGGTGACAAGTGCACTAGGGGTGCTATTAACTAGTCAGCCGTCGACAACTGATGCAGGGGATGCTGCGGAGAGCATCGACACCATCAGCAGGAGCAGCATCACACCCCCCGTCCCAGAAGGACGCAGGAGCAGCAGGCGGCTTGGGGTTGGCTCAAGTGAGGATGCACAGGCCGTGCCATCCACCACTGCAGCGCGTATGCGCAAACATTGATGTAGCCCTGCTTAGCCACTTCCCAATGGGTGACGTAACCCTGGACTTACTCCTTGGATAGATGGTATATAGCTAAATTGGCTTGTTCATGTGTTCATGGCGTGGTGCAACATTAAACTACGTCATGACTTATCACAACTGGCTGTGTCCCCTTACTTACTCAGAAATAGTTGCATGTGATCACTGCCCGTCTCTCTCTCCCATCGATTGCAGTTGGCACTCTAGCTGCGTTGCCCTCTGGCTGGCCTGACTCATCCTCGTTGTCCTCAAAATATGTGAGTTCCACATCTGTCCCTTTTTTCGTGGCAAGGTTGTGCAGCATTGCACAAGTGGCAATGATCTTGCAGCAGTTGATGGGTGTGTACTGGCGTGCGCCTCCGCTCTTGTGGAGGCAGCGGAACCTGCTCTTCAGTAGTCCAAACGTCCGCTCCACCACATTGCGTGTTGTTTTGTGTGCCACGTTGTATCGTCTCTCACTCTGGGTTGATGGGTGTAGGTAGGGAGTGAGGATGAATGACCGGCATGCATATGCACTGTCGCCTAGATGAGTAACAGGGAAACATCAGTCACATGCCTCTATACACTATGATTTGCAGGTTGCAAGGGGCGTCACTGCTACTTACCTAGCAGGTATCCCTCTCCAAATTCTCCGGCACTCAGTCGTGTGTAGATCCCACTATTCTGGAAGATGTAAGAGTCGTGGGTGCTCCCAGGAAACTTGGCAACAATATCAGTGATGATGTTCCCTGCATCACAGATCACCTGCACATTGATGGAGTGGGTGGACTTTCTGTTCCTGTAGATGTGCTCTGTGTCAGCTGGTGGGCAGATTGGGATGTGTGTGCCATCAATGCAGCCAATGACATGGGGGAACTGTGCCATGTGATAGAAGTCTGTTTTGGTTTTCTGCAGTGCAGCCTGTGTGTTTGGGAAGCTGATGTAGTGGTGCATTCTCTGCATCATGGCATCCAGGAACTTCCTGAAGAAACGGGACAGGCAACTCTGGGATACACCACCCACCGCAGCTATCACCACCTGATAACTGCCGGATGCCAGTAGGTGTAGGCTGCAGAGCACCTGCACATGTGGGGGTATGGCGTGCGCCCTTCTTATTGGCTGGTCCAGGAGTGGGTGCAGGTCCCTGATTGAGTCCATGATGGTTTCGGGGTGTAGCCTGTACCTCTCATGTATCTCTGCATCAGTCAGCTGGAAGAGTGTGATGCGCTGTCTGTAGATGCGTTCCTCCCGTCGCCAAATCCTCAGACCTGCTGCCTGTAGACGTAGGCGCCTTGCAATGACATACAGAGCGGCCATGTTGTCCACGCTGTTGCATTTTGGGGTTGCTTATATACATTGTTGATGGTTACCACCTGCTTTCAATCCGTGTTAATTACCGACTCTTATTTACCGATTTTCATGGATTTCTTAATTACCGAGTGCTCCTACATGTCAATTTAGTTTTTACCACTTCATATTTAGCACTTCATATTTACCACTTCATATTTACCACTTCATATTTACCACTTCATATTTACCGATTCGTTAAGTATGTATTCGGTAAATATGAATCGGTATTTTAGGATTCGGTAAATATGATTCGGTATTTACCGCCTCATATTTACCGAAAAGTGGTTTTTGCACTCCTACATCTCACTTGTCTCAATACCGGTCGGTAATGGCATATTTACCGAAAATCGGCCGTTACCGACCGGTATTTGGCTACCTACATGAGGCCCAAAACCTCTGTACATGTAACAAAACTACACTACTGTCCTAAACAATAACTTTCGATTGTGGGTCCACCCTTCAATAGTGTGGACACCTCAGAGGGCATATACATTGCAAAAGAAATATCAATATCTCCACAAATTCCCAGGCAATGCAAGGTAATTGAATCCCCACACAATCAAATTATTAAGGGTCCCTCTCTGAAACCAAAATGTCGACGCGGTCGCGTTTCTGCTAATCAATTTCTTTTGGCCTCTTCAGGACAAAGAAGACAGCAGCAATCTACATCAAGAAGAAAAACACTAAGCTAACATATAAATTACATAAACACCTCTATACTCTCCAGTATATATGCAGGTCCTTATCCCCAAACGTGAAAGACAGACCAAAAATCCCACCACAAAAGAAGATGGTCAAAGACACCGAATGGAGTGAAAAAAGTAATAAGTTTCTATAGATATATATGTGTATACACCCCAGAGACAGTTATATATATGAGAAAATAGTATTTCAGATAACCGATATCTCGTATATTCAACTTCGAATCGGATGGAAGG
The DNA here is from genome assembly GCF_964204655.1 of Triturus cristatus. Classification (NCBI taxonomy): domain Eukaryota; kingdom Metazoa; phylum Chordata; class Amphibia; order Caudata; family Salamandridae; genus Triturus; species Triturus cristatus. Next base: position 774,746,438 of record NC_140594.1, read on the forward strand.
TGTCAGTTAATTAAAAAAGTTCCTACCACGTGCAAAACAGAGACCCTTGCCCCGTATGGTCATATACTTCTCACTAACCTTAGGCTGGTCCCTTTACTCAGCATACCAAGCGTAACATACTATGCACTAGCAAGGAGTAGGACGCAGGGGATCCAACCCCAATTTCATCTCTATAGTAAAAGATAATGATTTTAATTACCGACTAATCACAACTACAAGAGTAATCAAAAAAACATACTACGTAAGGTTACATTCTTCGTACCTTCTTGAAAAAATCAACTAGGCCTCCTGTTCATGCTTCAAGGTCAGAAATCTTTTCCCTCTTGATCAAACGCTAATTTGAAAGCAAATAAAAAACGGAGACACACTGTAAGTCAAAAAGCACTGCAGAGTCCAGGCATATTTTACTCAATTACATCTACTCATCTCATGCTCTTACCTACTTCTACTCCTCCCTCTCCTTGATTATTTTACCGCATCTGTCGGCGCTAACTAACGCTGCATGAATCAGTTCGGGAGAACGCTATCGCCAGCGTATTTCCGGGTACAGAAAGTAACGAGGGACTCAATGCCTTCAGAAAATGAGAGGCAATGAATCGGCCATGTTGCAATAATTCGTTTACACAAGAAGTGTATATCAATAGCAGGGTGACCAACTATTTTACTGGATCCTCTCTAACTTAATGGGGAACATCCACTAATGGCTATGTAAAAATGACATCAACTAAAAATAAAGGTACCCCAGAAGGCTGCAAAAAATGTGAAGAAAAATATTAATTAAAAACAAAATATATATAGAGAGAAAAAATATAATAAGGAAAAAATCAAAAAATAATATTAAGGATAGAATAAATCAGAAGAAATAAATAATACCACCAAGATTTATACAAGGTGCACAAAAGACAGAGGGGGGAGAACCTGTAAACATAAAGGCTCACAATCTAAAAATACATATTAATGTACACATCTATACACAGTGTCTGTACAGGTAGGGTAATCTCATGACGCAATATGGTGCGTTAACTAAACAAGACAAGAGCTCATGTTCTTTGTTTTCATATAGAGCTACTACTGGATCAATGCCCAAATTTCATCCTTATCATTTAGGCCATCTATTGCTGTGCGATATTTCTCAATAAATCGCGCCTCCTGACGGTTCAAGGTATTTTGCAAGATGACTTTATTCAGAGGGCGCATTACTGCTAAAACTGTCCAGATGAATTCGTCCTCACTGTGGCCCATTTTTACAAAATGCTGCACCAATGGAGCTCCAATGGTTTTGCAGCGAATCCGTGATTTATGTTGTTGAATACGAAGTTTTACGGCTTGAGTCGTTTGGCCAATATATGTTTTCCCACATGGACATTCAATTGAATAGATCACATTTTTCGAATTACAATTCGAAAAACCCAATTGGACATGTTTTTTGTCACCAATGGTTGTAGATTTAGAGTTGCTTGTTTGGTGGCAAACCACACAGTTTTGACATCTAAAGTGTCCCTGCACTGGTGGCAGTCCCATCATAGTTCTTACATCATTTTTTGGCACAGCTGGTCTAGAAGCCTTAACCAAGTATTCTCTCAAATGTTTTCCTTTTCGAAAGGCAAACAAAGGTTTAGCCAACCCCAACTGGTCAGCCAACCCCAACTGGTCAACCAACCACCAATTTCTTTGGATGATCTGCCTCACTTTGTTTGCTTTGGGATTATATGTTAACACACATGTAAGTAGGTCATTCTTTTCCTTGTTTCTTGGTGTTAAAAGGGTTTCACGATGTGTAAACCATGCTCGTTTCAGAGCATTCCTTACTAGTTTCTTTGGATACCTTCTATTACATAGTTTAGTCTGCAGAATGGCCGCGTTGTCAAAGTAATCACTTTTGCTAGAGCAGTTGCGACGTATTCTCAGGAATTGCCCATATGGCAAATTGTCCTTAAGATGTCGTGGATGCCCTGAGCTGTATGCTAAAAGTGTGTTTCTGTCGGTAGGTTTCGTGAATAATCTAACTTCTAGTGACCCTTCATTACTTTTGACCCAGACATCAAGGAAATTGATCTGGATATTACTCACGTTTTTTGTAAATTTCAAGTCTTGTGTACGTGTATTAAGCCAATTATGGAAAGCTTCTAGATCTTCTTTATTTCCATTCCAAATCAAAAATATATCATCAATGAATCTGACCCATCTCGCAATGTGTGCAAAGAATGGGCCAGTCTCATTGAAGATAAATAGGGTCTCAAATTGGTCTATGACCAAATTGGCTATCTCCCGGGCGAAGCTACATCCCATTGCTACGCCTTTTACTTGGAGGAACAGGTCATCTTTAAAATTGAAAAAGTTATTTTTTAAACATAGTTTCGCCAAAGAAATCAAAAAATCAGTTGGGACCTGGTGTGGTCTGGGTCTCCCGTTTAATACTAGCGTCATAATCACTAGTGCCTCATCTTGGGGAATATTTGTATAGAGGCTTTCGATGTCAAAGGTTACCAAGAGGTTTTGGTTACCATCAAACATCGATTCCTCAATTTTAGAAATAAAGTCCATGGTATCTCGTACGTATGCTTTCGTGTCAGGAATAAAAGGTTTCAAAAAGCAATCGACATATTTGGCCAAGGGTTCGAGGATGGACCCACAGGCTGAAATAATAGGCCTCCCTGGTGGTTTGGTGGCATCTTTATGAATCTTAGGCAGGACATACAGAGTTGGAACTTTCTGTATGGTGATATTCAAAAATTCAAATTCTTTCTTACAAAGAAAACCACTTTCAAGAGCTCTGTTAGTCAAATGTAATATTTCAGCTTTCAAACGGGCAGTAGGGTTACAGTCAAGGGGTCGATAATGTGACTGATTACTAAGTTGCCTAGTAATTTCCTCATCGTATTTATCTGCATTCCATAATACAATACCTCCGCCTTTATCGGCGGGTTTCACTACCACCAGTGAATTACTGGCTACATTTTGGAGTGCCTTTTGTTCATCTCTTGAAAAGTTGGGTTTGTAAAACGTCCTTTTGGGTGCAAATTGTCTATTTCCCTCAAAATTTGGTTTTCAAACAACAAAACTTGATCTGGCATTGCTGCTCTTTCTGGGCAAAAAATTGATTTATTTTTTAGTCCACTGACATTATTATCAGATGTTTAATTATATTCTGAATAAAAGACTCTCAGTCTAACTTTCCGTAGGAATTGTAGAACCTCTTTTTTGGTGTCTATTGGGTTCTGTATTGCATGTGAGACAAAGGACAACCCTTTATTTGGAGTGGAGTGGGGTGGAGAAGTGTGGCTCACTGGCTAAATGATTAGAGCGGCAGACCCTGATGCAGAGGTCTAGCCCGGGACCAGGGTTCAATTCCCCGCCTCGGCGGGTCTTGGGCTCAAAAATTCCACAGACCTGATAATTCTCGCCTCGGTGCCATTCCAATCATGGAGTCCCACTCTGCAACTCTGGGCAATAGCTTGCTTAATCTCCACAACAGCCCCCACAACGCTAAGGATGCCTGGCCTCCACCTTGGGGGTGCCCAGGAGTGGACGCCTCACAGGGAAAGCCAGGATGGGTTCCACAGCAGTATTCGTACAAGCGCCTTGAGACCCTTGCGGGTGAGTAGTGCACTATACAAGTATCAATTTACATTTTTATTTAGCACTTGTATTTCAGTTACAGTTAACTGATGTTTTGACAAATTATAGATTGGTATTTCCTCATATGTTATAACGGACAAGGTAGGTTTCTGTAGGTCTATCTCCGATATATATATAATCTTCTTTATTCGATTTTACACATTGGAAGACCATAAAAGGAACATTTTAATCATACAAATACACATTAAAACAGGGGTCAACTTAAAAGAAATAGAATTCGCACAAACACAAGATCGTATATACAAAAAACAAGGACTCTAATGGTTTCATCGCATCATTTGGGGCTTAATCCAGCATAAATTTTACAGATTTTTCCTATGCTTTATAATACATTTTAAAAATTTAAGGACAAGATAACAAACCAGTTCTGATTCTAACAGTTGGAGACGTAACATGGCGGGGCGACATTGTCTGAGTCCCCATCGCCTTAATAGAGGTAGTAGCCAAACCTTCCTATATGGATGATGGAATTTACAAAACAATATTGTATGTAAGTTAGACTGTGTTGATTCCTCATCACAAGGACAAGTAGTGAGAGTTAAATCCCACCTATTTCTCTCAGGAAAAGATACTAGTCTATAGAAAAAATCTAATCTGAATCTTGTCAATAACATTCTATCATACGTACTAATCTGTAATGTTAGATAGGGCTGGATAAAATAGGTGGACTGAATCATGTTGGCATGAAGGACCGAGGATTTTGTCGACTCAGAGGTCAACCTCAGGGACTCTAAATGACTCAGAGCCAGTTGTTTCAGCGCTCTCTTTGGTATGTCAATAATATCTTTGGGTTCAAGGAAATAGTTCTCCAAGCCAAGATCCTTGAAGAAATTTCTAACATACCGAAGCCATTTTATTTTTAAGGATTGATCAAGAGTCATTGAGTCCACCATGATTGCCTGGGTTAGGGCATTTTTATCAGAGGTCCAAATGCGCCGCCAGAGCAATAATGGTTGGATCCTTAACAGATCCTCTAAGTAAGGGATTCCAAGTTCCAAGTGGGAAGCATAAATTGAGGTGCTACTCGGTGTTGCTAAAAGGAATCTGAGGAAAGTATTTTCAGCCACCTGAAGGGCACTAACATCTGTGTATCCCTAGACTCCCGCCCCGTACAGAGCAATTGCCTGACACTTGGCTCTGTAGATTTTTAATAGCTCCACTGGGGGCCTTCTCCCTAGTCTCTGTGAGAAGCTCATCAGGGACATTATGGCTCTTTTAAAATGATGGCATCTGGCCTCTACTGCTGGCCTCCAATTGAGCCTTTCGTCAATCATGATGCCCAGGTAGGAGTACTGGGTAGTTACCTCGAGTTTTTGATCTTTGAGATAGATATTCTTTGCTCGTTTTTTTCCACTACCTGCTACCATGACAAACGTTTTTTTAACGTTTACTTGTAGGTCCAGCCCACCCATAAAGTCAACGTATCTATTCAAGGACTTTTGCAATTCTCGTGGAGTACGCGCCAAGATGACAGCATCATCTGCGTAGAGCAGAGCGGGTATCAAGCGCTGTTTTACTCGTGGGAGATCCTGGGCCCCCCTCAACATCTCCTCCTCCAGGCCGTTCATATACAAAGAGAAGAGGAAGGGGGCCAGGACACACCCCTGCCTAACTCCACGCTCTACTCCAAAAGATGCTGTCAACTCCCCCTACGTACCAAAACGCACCCTCGCTGATGCTCTCGAATAGAGCTCTCTCAAGAAATCTAAAAGAGGGGGGGTGCACTCCCATATGTGTCAAAATCATCCAGAGTTTTGCGTGTGACACGCAATCAAAAGCAGCGGACAGGTCTACATAGACCATATATACCGTGTCCTTCTTTGCTTGAAAATATTTGCCCACTATCAAACTGAGATTAAGGGCCTGCTCCACCGTTCCAAACCCCTCCCGAAATCCAAATTGGAGATCTGAGATAATGTCTCCCTCCACAGCCCACTGCCGGAGTCGTTCAAGCACGACCCTACCAACGACCTTGCCCAGGGAGTCCAGCAGAGAAATAGGACGGTAACATTTAACGTCCTGACGGTCCCCCTTTTTAAAAATTGGGACCATAATAGATTTGGTCCAAGATTTTATCAGACCCACCTTTGCAGCTGCAGTGCATACTCTGGTAAGGATAGGGGACCAGAGATCCATATTGTATTTAAAAAGATCCACTGGGACCCCATCTGGGCCTGGGGCTTTTCCATTTTTACTTAATTCTAGGGCCACTACAACCTCAGAGATGTCAAAGTGCAAGGAGATTGGGTATTCAACTGTCGGAAGTGAAATTTCGGTCCCTACTGATGTTTCTGTATTTTTAAAAATCTTAGAAAAGTGGGACACCCAAATGTCTTCCTCAATGGCCACTTCGATCTTGGGACTGTTGTCATCTAATAGATAGGGGGATTTAAAAGTTCGCCAGAAAGCCACACTGTTTTTAGAGACTGCGCTAGTGTGTAAGTCGTCCCATGATTTCTGTTTTAATTCTATGATTCTTTGCTTGCGTACCCTTCCATATTGCTGTCTCAGAAATTGAATCTGCTCCGGGTCTCTATCTGTTTTCTTCAGAGCCACCTTTAACTTGGTTAGGGCCGTAGTACAGCTATGATTAAACCACCCTTTAGTAGTTGAATTTGAGCTCTTTGGTTTTACTATAAGAAGTCCCTTGATTTTCTCTAATAACTGAGAGAAATTATTTAGGACTTCTTCGTCTGATACTAGTAAATCCAGGCACTTAATTATGTTTAAGTATGCCTCTTTTACCAATTTTCCGGTAATTTCTGCTGGATTTATCATCCCCCATTTTAATGTAAATCCATTTTGCCTACCTAGCTCCAGATTGTTCTATGCAAGAGTTTTCTCTATAACTACAGTTAGAGGTTGCGAATTAATTACGTGAAGCTCCATCCTAAGAGCAGAATGATCGCTTAGTGAGTTTGTCAGGACCTCAAAGGACCTAGCTCGGGGCAGCAATACCGACGACAGGAGGATGTAATCTACTGTCGTTTTGTGGCCCCTACCCACATATGTTGGTTGCAGGAAGTTTGAGCCTGGACTTGGCTCATTAGCTATTGCGAGTTCCAAGTCCAATAGAATATTATTCATAGCAGTCCCCACCTTGCTATGGACAAAATGCATAAGGGGAACATCATGTTCATCAACCATCCCACATCGATTTTTCCCAACATGTGGGCATGGATGTAAATTTAAATCTCCTCCCCATAGAAGATAAACTAGCCCTTTTCCTACCTTTAGGTTATGGGTTAGCTTCTCCTTGATGTTAGAGAGAAGGGTCAAAAATTGGTCCTCCTCTAAGTTATTATAGAGGTTAAGCAAAAGAATGGCCTCTTTTTTTTTTTTTTCAAAGGCTAGGGAAAATAATTGAAAATTTGGGTCAGAAGCAACTACGGATACTTTTAGGTGGTTTACTGTATTTGCAATGTACGTAGTCAGCCCTCCCTTAGGTCTGCCTACACCACAACCCAGAGCTGAGACAAAGTATGTTTTATACCCCGGGAGATGGAGCTCCGTCATAGACCATGTCTCCTGGAGGCAAATAATTTTACTCGACTCCAAGAAATTCACGGCCGTCCCATCCTCAATTTTGGGACGAAGACCCGCTATGTTCCAAAAGAGGATAGGTAAGGACTGCACTTCTGTGTTGGTCACAGCTTCATTTACTAAACGAATCGTTTTTACTTTGGGCGTTAAATGAGGTGTCTTGGGATTAGTGGATTCAGTCATCATTAGTGGTCAGTCGACCAGTTCGAGAGCACTAAACCTATTCGCCGTCGGGATACTGGACCAGGCGTCCCTTTGGGGCGGCTCTCTATAAGCCGTCCTCTGGGTGTGGGGTCCCCAATCATCCCGTCCTCCTCCCCAATGACGTGGCCCCACAGTGTACCAAGGACCATCATACTCGCAGTAACGAGGACCCACTACTTTCCTTTGATTGGCATATTCACCATAACGTGAAACTGCTGCTTCCCAGGGGCGATCGTGATCATTGGGGGTCCCATTACGGAGCCTAGAAGGATAAAAAAAGGAAAGTCGCCTAGTTCCTATTTCTCCATTTGCATTCGGGAACTCCCATGAGCAAATATAATCTACCACCCTGGGGTCTTCGAATGTAATCAGAATGCAGTCTACCGGCATTGTTTTCCTGCTATTTCCCACCCAGGGAGTCCTACGTACCATCAGAATCCTACATGTCCAAGTTGCTGGAATAGGGCGGTTAATGTTTAGCCAGTATTGGACCTTGTTTTTCAATGACCACATAGGTTCTGCGTTAGGATCCTCTAGCTCAGGCACACCTGTCATAACAACTACGAAAGGACTTGCTTCCGGTGGCATATCGACAGACAATCTGGCCTCAGGTGGTCCCCTAGTGTCGCCTCTGTTAGTTATAGGTACCAACATTTTTGGGGCAGGTCTTTTAGAGGACGGAATTTTAGGCGCCAGTTTTTTAGGTGCCGATGTTTTAGGGGCTGGGGTTTTTGCTGTCAAGGCATTACCCTGAGGTGAGGTTATAGTAGCATTAATGGAAGATTCCACTGCTCTATTGATGTTTCGTACTTTGGGAGGTGGTAGTTTAGATATTCCTTCTAAAGGTAAGGTTTCAAATACTTTATTTTGTCTGTGTGATGTCTTTTGAGGGGGCGGCTTAATTCCCCCCCTTTTTTGGTCCCCCTGCGCTTGCTTAGATTTCGTATTATTAACAAGGTTCGATAACTGATGCTCTATCTGTGTTAATCTTACTTCAAGTGGAGCGAGGAAAGATTTTAGGAGATCTGAAATGTTATTTATCAATTGTGAATTTTCGTTGTCCCTTATTATCTTACTAGATGGTGAATACGTAGAGACTTCCACACTAATAGGGTCTAAAATATCATGTGTGGACTGGTTTATAATCGGAGAATCAACTAACTGTACTGCACTAAGGGGTACTTTCTCTTTCCCACTGCGCTTGTCGCTAATCTCGCGGGGAGTAGGATTTTTTAAGTTGTTCTTTCGTTTCCTTATAGCGCCCTCCCTCCTCCCTCTTGTTTGCCTCATTTCATCCGGTGTTATTTGGGGTATCATCTCTGGTGTCCTTTCTAGGTCTAGACTTAGCTGGAAATCAGAAAGCTGGGAGGCCGACAGGTCCACGTTGTTAGGTAGGCTACGCCTGCCCTCACAAAGCGACCTGCACCCAGTATTGTTGGACATTTCCGGGGTTCTTGCCTCGCTTAAATTACCTATGGAGGATCTTTTAGCCAACGCTAAGTCCAAAGACACCCTACCTTCTATCAAACTAATACTTTGATCAATAAATGTGTTTGCCTTGACAATGAAGTCGTCCATAAGGCCTAGAAGCTTACCCCCACCCCCCCAACACTTTAGTTTTGTTTCCTCTAGTTAAGACCATAGTTCCTAGAGAGCAATACGGGTAGGTAGCGACTTATGTGCACAGATTGTCAGAAAAGCTAAGTCTTTGGAAACACACAGGAACAATGGCAATAAATTAACACTACGTGTGGTTGTTGGTACACAATCCGACGAGAATATGAAGGTTTTAGGGAAATGGTCTTTTCCGTCCTCGAACGGCCTCAAACGGCCCGCCCTTTGCCCGGGCTTAGCCCCGGGCGCTCCCGAGCGCTCCCGCGCAGCGGGGGACTGGGTTCCTAAAATAGGGAAGTACTTGGGCGAGGGGGCGTGGCGTCCAGGGAGAGCAGCCCAGGTGTAGCCAGTTGGGCTCGCAGGGACTCCTGGACAATGGAGTCCCTGCTGCTCGCAGCCCTTGTCCAAATGCACTCACCCCAAGTCACAGGTCACAGGCGGCCCCTTCTGACAGCTCCTAGGACGATCTAAACACGCTGCGGGAACCGCGCAGCGGATCCGGCGAGTTGCTGATGTAAGGGACGGCAAAGAAAATCACAGGGCAGTCCAGCTTCAATCCAGGAGGCAGTGAGAATCCCAGTGATAGAAAGTTGATGATCCGCTTTTACTCCCGTGTGCTAGGGGGCGTGGCGTCCAGGGAGAGCAGCCCAGATGTAGCCAGTTGGGCTCGCAGGGACTCCTGGACAATGGAGTCCCCGCTGCTCGCAGCCCTTGTCCAAATGCACTCACCCCAAGTCACAGGTCCCAGGCGGCCCCTTCTGACAGCTCCTAGGACGATCTAAACACGCTGCGGGACCCGCGCAGCGGGTCCGGCGAGTTGCTGATGAAAGGGACGGCAAAGAAAATCACAGGGCAGTTCAGCTTCAATCCAGGAGGCAGTGAGAATCCCAGTGATAGAAAGTTGATGATCCGCTTTTACTCCCGTGTGCTAGGGGGCGTGGCGTCCAGGGAGAGAAGCCCAGGTGTAGCCAGTTGGGCTCGCAGGGACTCCTGGACAATGGAGTCCCCGCTGCTCGCAGCCCTTGTCCAAATGCACTCACCCCAAGTCACAGGTCACAGGCGGCCCCTTCTGACAGCTCCTAGGACGATCTAAACACGCTGCGGGACCCGCGCAGCGGGTCCAGCGAGTTCCTGATGAAAGGGACGGCAAAGAAAATCACAGGGCAGTCCAGCTTCAATCCAGGAGGCAGTGAGAATTCCAGTGATAGAAAGTTGATGATCCGCTTTTACTCCCGTGTGCTAGGGGGCGTGGCGTCCAGGGAGAGCAGCCCAGGTGTAGCCAGTTGGGCTCGCAGGGACTCCTGGACAATGGAGTCCCAGCTGCTCGCAGCCCTTGTCCAAATGCACTCACCCCAAGTCACAGGTCACAGGCGGCCCCTTCTGACAGCTCCTAGGACGATCTAAACACGCTGCGAGACCCGCGCAGCGGGTCCGGCGAGTTGCTGATGAAAGGGACAGCAAAGAAAATCACAGGGCAGTCCAGCTTCAATCCAGGAGGCAGTGAGAATATGCTCGCTGTCTGGTGCGAAAGTAATTTTGTTCTTGGATCTGTTGAGGAACAGGCGGTTGCCATACTGGATGGCCTTGGTTGCCATACTGGATGGCCTTGCCAGTTGCCCCTGAATCCTCTTCCCCTGCCTCTGCCTAAAAAAGGAGGGGGAGCACGTGGTATTGATAGTATTGAGGATATGGAGGATAGTAGGGACCTGCCCCCTGGTCTGAATCAGAGGAAGAGTCCGAGAAAGTGATAAATTTTGAGCGTTATCTTCTTCTATATTGGAGATTCAATGTGCTCGGGTTATTATTTTTATAAAAGTCTTCCTTTAAGTAAGGATAGACTGTCAAATTGTCAAACCCCTTGATGTCTCTAGTAACTTTTGAAGTTTTAGCACTAACTGTATGATTTTTAAAATCAATAAGTGTTTTTTCTATTGAATCTAACAATGCTTTTGCATCCTGAATTGTGCTGTCACCGCTAATTTCTTCTTCTAACCTTCGAATTTCTTTCAACTCTTCTTTACTTATTCTTAACGCTGTATGGATGGAAAGAACTAGCCAATCTCTAGAACACTTAGTTCCTACTCCACTAAAATCCAACAAATATACTTTATCGTTAACAAATATGATTGGAATGTTCTTCACCTGCAAACCTACTGGCATAGTGTTCGATTTCAAATACTTGTGCATGGAGTTGTGTCCTCGTGTTTTTCTTTCTAAGTTGTACTAGCCTCTCCCCTTTGTCTGTAGTTATATTACTGGAGTCACTTATCGGCCCTCCTAATAATGAAGGACTCTCAATCAATTTATTGATCTCTTCTTCCGAATAACTGACCATATGCGGAAGTGCAATGCCCAAGATATATTTATATGAGCCCCCTACTGGTGTACATTCACTAACACGAAAAACAACATTTATACAAAACATACACTGCTCATTCATTGAGTCTATTTTTACAAAAACGTGTATTGATTATATTTGTAAAGAAACCCTCACACTTAAACAAGTGTAAATACAAGATTCTGATAACTGGGGGTATTCCCATCAATTACCCTCCCATTACCTGGGTAAGGAAAATATATTATATAAGGAAACGTCGTATGGAGGAACAAATAACAATATTTTTTGAAAAAGGACACTTTTAATTATCCTTTCATATGTGCTTGAGTTCACATCTCATTTTCTTCGTTTTTTTGCTGAGCATATACAAAAACATATATTTACAATACAAAACCTCTGTACATGTAACAAAACTACACTACTGTCCTAGACAATAACTTTCGATTGTGGGTCCACCCTTCAATAGTGTGGACACCTCAGAGGGCATATACATTGCAAAAGAAATATCAATATCTCCACAAATTCTCAGGCAATGCAAGGTAATTGAATCCCCACACAATCAAATTATTAAGGGTCCCTCTGTGAAACCAAAATGTCGACGCGGTCGCGTTTCAGCCAATCAATTTGTTTTGGCCTCTTCAGGACAAAGAGACAGCAGCAATCTACATCAAGAAGAAAAACATTAAGCTAACATATAAATTACATAAACACCTCTATACTCTCCAGTATATATGCAGGTCCTTAGCCCCAAACGTGAAAGACAGACCAAAAATCCCACCACAAAAGAAGATGGTCAAAGACACCGAATGGAGTGAAAAAAGTAATAAGTTTCTATAGATATATATGTGTATACACCCCAGAGACAGTTATATATATGAGAAAATAGTATTTCAGATAACCGATATCTCGTGTATTCAACTTCGAATCGGATGGAAGGTGTCAGTTAATTTAAAAAGTTCCTATCACGTGCAAAACAGAGACCCTTGCCCCGTATGGTCATATACTTCTCGACTAACCTTAGGCTGGTCCCTTTACTCAGCATACCAAGCGTAACATACTATGCACTAGCAAGGAGTAGGACGCAGGGGATCCAACCCCAATTTCATCTCTATAGTAAAAGATAATGATTTTAATTACCGACTAATCACAACTACAAGAGTAATCAAAAAAACATACTACCTAAGGTTACATTCTTCGTAACTTCTTGAAAAAATCAACTGGGCCCCCTGTTCATGCTTCAAGGTCAGAAATCTTTTCCATCTTTATCAAACGCTAATTCGAAAGCAAATAAAAAACGGAGACACACTGTAAGTCAAAAAGCACTGCAGAGTCCAGGCATATTTTACTCAATTACATCTACTCATCTCATGCTCTTACCTTACTTCTACTCCTCCCTCTCCTTGGTTATTTTACCGCATCTGTCGGCGCTAACTAACGCTGCACGAATCAGTTCGGGAGAATGCTATCGCCAGCGTATTTCCGGGTACAGAAAGTAACGAGGGACTTAACGCCTCCAGAAAATGAGAGGCAATGAATCGGCCATGTTGCAATAATTCGTTTACACAAGAAGTGTATATCAATAGCTGGGTGACCAACTATTTTACTGGATCCTCTCTAACTTAATGGGGAACATCCACTAATGGCTATGTAAAAATGACATAAACGAAAAATAAAGGTACCCCAGAAGGCTGCATAAAATGTGAAGACAAATATTAATTAAAAACAAAATATGTATAGAGAGAAAAAATATAATAATGAAAACATCAAAAAATAATAATAAGGATAGAATAAATCAGAAGAAATAAATAATAACACCAAGATTTATACAAGGTGCACAAAAGACAGAGGGGGGAGAACCTGTAAACATAAAGGCTCACAATCTAAAAATACAGGGTAGGGTGCGTCGCATGTCAGAAGTTGAAAATGGGGGCTTCCTATGGCTCATCAACCTTTATCTGCCATAAATGGTGGCTAGTGGAAGTCATGCCCTACAGGGCTATCCAATGGCTGTGAGGAAGCAACGCTGGAAGAGGGTGCGGCAACAGATGCTGCGCATATTTAACATCGACAGGATGGTGGCCCACTCAAACATCGCTGGGCGGCTTTGGTTGGTAGGACCTACTGGTCTACATAAGCATTGAAGTTGGTGAACAAGTTAGTAAACAGACAATACTGTCACTTTTCCTGTGTATCACAGTGACATATCAATGATAATTTGGTACACTTACAAAGAAATGAGGCAGTTTTGCACTGCAGTAATATTGTTGTGCTGCATTGCGTCATCTCAAACATGAAGGGATGTTCCGTAGTCACAATAATACAATGCACCACTGTGTGTAGCCTTGCAGTGGCACAGACTTTAGCTGATAAGCGCAAGCGCAGACCCCCTTGCGCCATTTTGAAAGTGTGCTGCATAGCAGGGATGATTACTTTACCATTCCTATGTGTGCTGCTCTGTCCAGACACATAGAAGTAGCAAATTGCCATAGAATGATTGATGTTCTTGTGCAGGAAGGGAGACCTTCCTGCCCAAGAACATTCAGTGCTGGTATGTAGCTCCTATCATGTGTACTGCAGAATGCGGCACACATAGGAAGTGCACCAGTGGACCACCGTGGACCTACAACAGGCTTGATAGGAGAGGTGCCTAATGTGTCTGTGTGATTTGTGTTACATATCCAGCATCCATTTTTACATGTGAAGAAATCCCATATGTTCAGTATTTTTAGCTATGGACCGGTGGCATTTAAGTTACTCCACATTCTGACAAAAGAACAGTACTTGGCATAATTGGGACATCTAGCTGTGGAAAAAGTCATTTGCAATGATGGTTATTGCAGGATGCAGAAGGCACACTACTGTTCAGTGAGGTTGTGATGTGTACCATACCATGGGTTTAATGCAGCATAGTTGCCAACCATTACATGTACTGACATGGTCATACAAAGATATGGCAAGAGCCTGCCATTGCAATGTGGATCATTTGGCATGCCTCAGAACTTTGGCATCAGTGCATCTGAGTGAATAGATTTTGAGCTTGTGTGTGTTTCCTCTGCGCTACAAGATATTAGGCTGTAGGGGCTGCTACCTTGATGTTGTACACAAAAAGTTGTCTCATTTGATATGTACCAGTAGCTAGTCGCCCTGTCTCTGACATCTTTACATTTTACCTGTAACAGACAACATGACACCCAAGCAGTTGCACACCCACAAAGGAATGTATCTATATGTCAGGAGAGTAGCCAAAGCACACAGGGCAATGAAACACCATCACTAGGATGAGAAGGCTTTGAGGAAATGGAGCTGCTTTCCTTAGGGACCGCCAACAATCAATCAATCAATCAATATGAACTTTATTCGGATAAAAACAGCATATCCATAAAAGTACAGTTAAAAAGATATAGTACAGGGAAAAGAGTACAAATATTTCACAAACATCAGATAATAAAAATTAATCTGAATACATGGTATTGCAGATACGTACCGCCATTTTTAAAAAGGATCCAACTCGAAAACATAATTCATCATTGTTAATAGCTAGCACGATCCCATAAGCTATCTTGTAGTCAGTAACACATCGTAATTTAAAGTACGGGATCAGAAATTTTTTAGTAAGTGGTAGGTAATAAGAACAGAAAAATAAAAAATGTAACATTGATTGTTTTAAGGTGTTACTACATGGACAGAGGGAAAGATCGAGGTTTGCAGAATAACCAATAGGGAATGACAACAGATATTTCATTGTATCTGTCCTTAGCCTGAAAAATAGGCCCCTTTCCCAGCAACCAACATGTTTTAAAAGATATTTGGGCATAACTGGGGTTGCATGCTCAATTTGCATATATCTAGCAACTGAAATTTAATTACGTTCAGTTGCTAATCTTATTTCTTTATAAGAAGCATAGAGTAGTTTTTCCAGGATTGTAGTGCTGGTGGAGCTATGGTCTAGAGGGTTTAAGAAAAGATGTTCCAAATTCAAGCTATTTAAACTTTTGCGGACTCCGGCCAGCCACGGTATATCCATCCCTCTGTCACATTTTAAACAATCCAAGATTATCTCCCTAGTCAGTTGTGCGGCCGAATTCTTCCAGATTCTTAGCCAAAACAATGTCGGGCGAGCCTTAATAAAATCTTCTACATAGGGTAGATGAAGCTTGCTATAGCTAGCATGTGTTGAAGAAAAAAATGGAGCTCCCAAAATTTTGCGACAGAACCTGTTCTCTTCACACTGAATAGGTGTACTAGTGGTGTTCCCCCTTACCTCTGCTCCATATGTAACGGTTGGTATGCATTGTAGTCTGTCAATTTTTTTAGGCTTAGGTAGCCTAAGGATTGTATTGATAGAATTAGTAAATTTCCTTTTACAGTGAACAATGTGATCATTCCATAAACCATTAGATGCAAATACCAACCCAAGGTACGGGAAAGTGCAAGTGCTTAACAATTGAGTAGAATTTAAAACAATTGAAAGGTTAGAATACTTCTTGGACCCACACGACATTACAAACGATTTCTAAAAATTAGCACAGAAGTCCAAAGTTGCCATAAATTCCACAAAGCCGTGAACCAGGGCGCGTAAAGCTTTAGGGGTGCGCCCCATTAACACAGCGTCATCGGCGTAAAGCAACGCGGGAATCTTATTTCCACTATTGTTTGGGACATCTTCGGTTGAAAACAGTAGGGATTTAGTTAAGTCATTGATATATAATATGAATAAGAGGGGGGCCAAGACGCGACCCTGTCTTACCCGCCTTCCAATTTCAATGGCCTTAGAAATCTCACCATTCCTACCTATACGCACCCTGGCTTTTAGGTCTCTGTGTAGATATGCCAAGAAGGAGACTAATGAATCGTCTAGGCCAAGATTTAAAAGAGTTTGCCACAGCCGTGATCTATTTACATAATCAATGGCTGATGTGAGGTCCATGAATGCCAGGTACACTGGTGTTTTCTTGGCTATAGTATATTTGCTAATAATCAAGTGAAGGTTTAGGCACTGTTCCACAGTGCCAACCTTGCTCCTAAAACCCAGCTGAGATGGATGCAAAACCTGGCTATCCTCGGCCCATAGGTTAATCCCATTAAATATCACCCTGCCCAAAATGTTTAAGGTGTTGTCGATCAATGAAATTGGCCTGTAGCAACTCGGGTTTGACCGATCCCCCTTCTTAAAAATTGGGACTATAGTACTAAATGACCATGTATCAGGAATAGATGAATTAGTAAGATTATTAAAAACATTGGTAAGAAGTGGTGCCCAAAAATCGGGTTTACTTTTAACGAGGTCAATCGGGAGTCCATCTGGTCCAGGGGCTTTACCCCCCAGACTTTGAGTTATAGCTTCTTCAACCTCAGATAATTCAATCTGTATCCCGATAGTGTATATATATTCTTTTTCAGGTTCATTAGAAATCGGGGCGGCATAAATCTTGCTAAAATGAACCTCCCAGGATTCGCTGGAAATATTACAGCCAATTGGTGAGGAAATATTGCCCACAGATTTCATATCTTTGACAGCCCTCCAGAAATTCTTACCGTTTTTAATACATTTGCCTGCAAAAGATTTGCCCAATGATCATTAAGAAGCTCTTCCTTCCTGCGTATAATAGCTTTTTTGTAACTTCCCCTGAGTGATGATACAAGAGAGGTTACTCTAGGTTTGCTTACAAGAGCCTTTCTTAGCGCTCTATTGGCCGCAGAGCAATCCGCATTAAACCAACCAGGATCGGGATTTGACACCCTAATCGGTTTAGACAGTATTTTTTTAATGCCGGAGCATAACCCAGAGAAAGCGTCAACTACCTTTGTATTACATAGACCTAACATCAAACAGGTGTTGACCAGATTCAAATGAGATTTTATCATTCTTTCAAATAGAGCATTGTTGTCAATATTACGCCAAACAATTCTAAGTTTGTCATTGGATGCCGCTAAGTCACGTGCACCAGGCGTACAGTCGTACACTTGACGGCATGAGAAACTTAGGATGGTGCTAATAGGGTTATGATCTCCTTGTATTGTTGGGATTACCTCAGCCCTTAATACATGACTTTCTAGGGAAGCGGTTACAAAAGTATAATCAATAGTGGAGGTGGAGCCTCGGCTTCTATAAGTTGGAATTATACTTCCGCCAGGAAGAGGAGCAGCTGCAATCTGCATAACATTCAAAAAGTTATGCGAACTTAAAAGATTCACTAATTGTTCCCCTCTTTTGCTCAGTGATACTTGGGTGACGGGCCGAACGGCAGAATAAATATCCCTTGGGATTTTGACATTAAAGTCACCACCTAAACATATACCCTTAATTTGGGCACCACAGTTAACTAATTGCAATTTTATGATAAAATTAAACAACAAAGAAAAGTTCATATTGGGCACAGTTTTAAAATCATCATTATAAAAATTGATCAAGTAAATTGAATCCCCCCGAGTGTAAAGGGTTACTTGGAATGTATCACTGTTTGTAGGCAAAATTCTAGAACGGCCACCTGCCTTAATATTTATCCAAATTGAGAGACCGCCAGCGGGTCTACCTGATATAGGAATGGGAGACAAAATGTTGAAACATTCAAAGCCCTCCATATACAACTCCTGAGTTGCCCAAGTCTCTTGGAACATGACAATGTCCTGACGATTAATTAATTCTTTCCAATCCGGTAAGTTTAGCTTAGATGCCAATCCGGCTACATTCCAACTCAATATTTTAAGTGTCTGATCGTCTTTCCTTATGGTTGGTGTGTCCGGTTTAAAGGCCTGAGGGCTTCTTTGGATTGGTACTAAAATTAATGCGTCAGTTCTTACTTCATTCATTACCTGGGTAGGCAGTCAATCTTGACAGTCCAGACCGGACAGCGGTGTGAATCTATTGAATGTTGGGATGTGATTGTACATGTTACAGGATGGTGTCTCAAATGTGGGTTTATAAAAATAGCCTAGGGGTAGGGCCCATATATTAGTATTATGGCCATTCTGTTCCATCTGTGGTATTAAAATAGTTTTTGCCACCGATTGCCTCCGAAAATTAATAATTATACAATCCCCCTTGATGACTTTGGGGGATGTGCCCAGCCAACCCACTCCTCGTACCATAATGATATTCTCAATCAGCGAAGGTCTAAATCTCCTATATTTGGTGAGCCAATCAACGCACTTACAGCGTAGTTGCTCCCAAGACTCTGTCTGATCTTTTCTTAAAGGAGGAATGCCTGCTAAGATCACAATGTATGGGCACGCCTCAGGGGGCAAATTTAACACCACATCGTTACCCTCAGTGTGGTTTGTGGAACTTGAATTGATAACAACTTCTTGTTGGGTCTTAGCCAAGCTATCACTATTGGGTATGTTCGTGGGTACATTGGTGGCGGATGTCATGTTATTTATCGAATTACCGTCATAAATTTCGGTAATGTGGTCCAGAGGCCTATTTACGCCCCTAGTACCCCTCGTATCAAAACATGTGCGAATCTTATTACAAGTCACACAATCACTGATTCCCTGAGTTGAGTTATGTGGCACATTAAAGTTTTGATGAGAGGTGGACATACCATTAGTAGGGATATTTATAATTTGCCTACTGGCAATGATGGAATCGGGTGTCTTAGCAACAGCTTGGGGCACAACATTCACAGGCTGCAACACAGAGTGTGCTTGTTGAACAGTCAGAGAATTAAAAATACGATCTTGCAGTGAGGAGAGAAAATTGTCAAGAACAGGCTTGATATGATCAGTGATAACAGAAATTAAATAACTAGTATCAATTACTGTACTTTGATTGTCGCTATCAATAAAGGGGAATAAAAAGTCGTTATCAGTTTGAGTTCCAATCGTGTGAGAGAGCGATTCAACCGGTGGGGCATGCACAAGACCCTCAACAGATGATTGATTTGTTAATGGGTGAATCCACGAGTTTAAAGTTGAGCGTGTGGAACATGGGCGAGTGAGTTGTTTTCTCTTCGCACTCGCTGGCTTTCCTAATTTCCTTTTACGTTTTGCCCCTGAGGTAAGAGTGTTACTTATTTCAGAATTTGGTACAGATGGGTCAAGTGTAATAACATCATGAACCTCTTCATGGGCCAAAACAGGGACATCGGAATTGCTTACAGTCAAATCAGTTGTTTCGGCGATAAGTCCAGAGAGTGGTGCAGATTGCCCTAAGCCAAGAGACAAGCACCTCTCAGTGAGCTCAATTTCATTGCTCACAATACTAACAGCCCTCTCCAACATATTTTCAAAACATGTTGTGGTCGATTTCATGACCGGTGCGTTTGTGCGCCTCCCCATGGTTTCAGAAACAGCAGACAACAATGGTGCTAAGGGGAATGACGCAATTAATAATGTTAGTATATGGGAATGGGCTGTGCTCACCTACCAAATGGCCTCAGCCTGTCTTCGAATGAAAGAGATGTGGCCCACTCCAGTCTCCTCCGGGCTCTGACGGGCAAGGACGGGCCCGCCCTTGGCCCGAGCTTCGCCCGGGCGCGTCCCGCGCTGCGGTGTTCTCCTGCGCTTTTTAAGCGCGTAGGCGCTGTTTTCTCCTCCCTCCTGGGAGTGCGGGATTGTGGGCAATGGGACCACCAACAGTATCAAAAGTCAGCAAGGACAAAGTTGCCAAGACAGGCCAAGGAACAACCAAGGGACTAGTCCCCAATACATCGGGAATCCAACCCTTGAGACCACCTGTCCCTACACCGCGGCACACAGGAAGGCCAAGGTCATTGGACCGAGAGATTAAAAAGGACCTCTCAGACCTCAAATTATGAGTTGCGGTGCTGGAGCGCAAAATGGTCAGGGCCCTCACAATGCTAGAGGAGATCAAGCAGGCGCTGTCCAAGCCTTAGTGATGTCTCCATCACAGGGAGCCTATGTACCCTTCCCCCAGAACCTGGCTTTAGTACTTTTTTAATTGATGGGTTTTCAGATTTGCATAGATTCGTTAGAGTAGGGATAGTATAGTGTTAGGATTAAGATTTTTCAGTGATATTTTTAGGGTGGGTTAGATATACGTATTTAGGGGTTTATTGTTATTTTTTGGGGTGGTGGGGGTGATGTATTCATATATGTGTGTTAAAAATGTTTTAAAACCCCCCAAAAAACCAAAGATTTTAAAAAAATACAAAACAAATATGTTATTGTTTAGGACTATATGTGTAGTTGATGTTTAGGTGTAGTTTCTGTTGTCCTTGTGTGAATACGTCTCTTAAGGGGAGAGGGGGGTTAACATATATTATGTTGTGCTAAATTTGTAGTGTTAGGTAGGCTAAGCTAAAGTTAGGTATAGCTAGTATGTAAGTATATGTAGATCAGGGTAGTTGCTTATTGTAATTTAGGTTTAGTGGTTTAATTTTTTTCTCATTCTGTTGACATAGATGTCATTGTTTGTAACATACAGGTCTACATCATAATTTACTGCATAGGAGTTAGCATGTGTGCTCAGCTAATATTATGTAAATGCATATGTCTTTGCTAGCAGTGTTTGGCAACATGTGTGAGTAGGTGTCTTAACTGTGACAAGGATCTGTCTGGTTGGCTATGACTTTACATCGTCTATCAGTCATTGCTGAGCAGTGGAAGTGATAATCATGATGGAAATTGCAGACAGTGCAGATCATGTGTTCATGTACAATATCTCTGTGTGGCTACGTCATGCAACCTGCCTTAGAGGGATGCTCTGGCCTAAAGCATTTGGCCAATTAGTAGGCTTTTGGACTTACTCGCTGATTGCTGCCCTGTACCCACTTACACTTGCAGCATTTACTTGTCAGCCCAATTTGTATGCTTGCTAGCTACCATGGGTGGACCTGGCACTTGTGTGGTGACTTAATTCACCATTACCATTGACTGCATGACATCAGTATAACTTCATGCTTGCAACCTTGAGTAAGCACTTGCGAATCATCACACAAATAGTGTTTACAAATTATGTTACACTCTCACTGCCTAGCAATGTCCCTGTATCCACACAAATACAAATGTCCCTTTGGCTAGTAGTTGGTCTATTTGCCTCACAGAATGGGCAATGTTCAACCTGGTCCTGACTCCTACAGACACACAACACACAGGTAGCTCTAAGTCCATTTATTTATATATGCAAATGTTGAAAGAGTTCACAGGTAAAGTTAATTGGAAAACAACCCTAAAGGATGTCTTTGAATCACTGGGTCTCCAATAAGAGTCCATGTGGGAAACATGTCATGAGACATGTGGAGGAGAGGAGTGCTTTAGTCAGGAGGATGACCACAGTGTCATTAGGAAGGATAGGCCACATTGACAGTCCACACATGGTCAAAGTGAACAGGGGAAATTCAAAATGAGTACAGTGACAGCATATGTTCCCTGGAATGTTAATCAGCATAGGGCAAAGGAGAAACTGGGTATGTGGCACAGATGTATGCTAACGGAGACTTCTTAGTTGTAAAGAGCTTCACATCTTCCTCCTCTGTTGTGTGCGGTGACTCTCATGAGGGTGGTGTTGTAGATACGGCATCTGAAGGTGGCACACACATATTAGGGGCAAACTATATGGATCCTGTGCTTGCATCAGCATTCATCTGTGCCAACACATTAGCTGCACAGCAGCATGGAGGATCTACTGGTTTTGAGACGCAGCAACGGACCAGTGGTAGGCAGCCATGGCAGCAAAGTGGGAGTTCTGCTTCCACTCCATGGATTCCAAGATGGTTCTTATTTCCCTCAGCTGGTTGGCAACCTCGCTGATGCCACATTGGCAGGGTAGTTGTTCATGGCTCTGCCTCATAACACCAGCGATGTCAGCCAGGGACTGCTGGAGGCCATGGAGTGGAGAGTAGTTGCCTCTGATGGTGACAGTTTTGTCCCTATGGAGACTGAGGCACCCACAAACTCCTTCTATCTAAAGTAGCCACCACAGCCTCCATCACCGCCCGTACCTGCCTCACCAACTCCTGCTGCACTCCTACCTCAGTACTTTGGAAGGTAATCTGTTGGTCCTCGGAGACCAGGTGCCTGGGTGAGGTGGTAGGTGGCATCTATTGGTTGCTAGGTGGGGTATGTGGAGATGCCACAATGCTGCTGACCCTCCCTGTGTCTGGAGATGGTGTCCTGATCGAGTCTAGGAGCTCTTGGAGGGTGTCCTATTTGATGGTTGGTAGGTTGTCATCATTTCAGAAGTCCAAGACAGGGTGCTGGCCAGGAGGTGAGGGTTCATCCTCTGCAATGAGATGGGAAATCTATTGCTGATGTCTCTTAGATTTTGAAATGAGTAATGCATTTGACAATCAAAGTGTGATACATTAAACTTTCAGTTCCACATTGATGAATAGGACAGCTGCTACACAAGGGTATGGATTGAAATTAGCACTGTATTTCCCTTTCAGATGACTGGATCTCAGCATTGTTGTCACTACCCCTGTGCGCCTATTCTGAGTGGAAGGACCCTGTCATAGTTGTCGGAGTACAATCACTGACATTCAAGCCATTTCATCAGGACCAGAGCTGGTTATCTGCAGGGTGTCATACATTGTTTTCATCAGACCTATGCACTTGTACCTGCACATGCCTCCTCTAGCTGTTTCAGATTTGGTTCTGGCAGCCGACTTACTGCCACACAGTGATGGCACCCTGATCATACATTGACTCTCATGTGCCTATGACATGTGTCAGGCAGCACCCCAGATGGTACAAGTGCTGGGAATGGTGACATGTACCTATTGTGAATCCTGTTCATATAGAAATGGCACAACCTAGTGGTGCAAGCAATTTAGCTGCACCACCCTGCGTCATACCACAAACATAGGAAAGCACCATATTCACAAGGATACGCCGCACCCCATGTGTTTTCCTTTGCTCTGGCACAGATAAAAACAGTCAAGCAGCAACACAGACACCCTTGCCCCATGGTGCAAAGGTGCCTGCACATTTTTTTTTTGCAGCAGCAGCAGCGCAGGGTTGAGCACAAATTCACTTTTCACTGTAAATATTTCCGATGGTCCTTGCATTCACCCCCTCACCCGGTCATATTTAGTTGATCCCTACCATGGTAGCTGACACCTGTGTGGTCTGAGGCTGAATGCCAGGACAGCTGCTTACCATGTCGTTTAATCTAGGTGAGTATGGACATAACTCTTAAAATGTTCCTATGTGTAGGTACCACCCATCGTGTATTGCCTTTTCTGTGGTATGCCAATTCTATGCTAGCGATTTGGAGGCTAGGTTAATGTGCATTGGCTCAGGTGAGACAGAGGGGCATCTTTCATAGACATGTGGTGCAGTGCAGCGCAAGAAACCATCTTACTGCACAAAGCTGTGTGAATAGGAAAGCAGCACAAGAAACCATCTTACTGCACAAAGCTGTGTGAATAAGAAAGAGCAGGGTTGCACTGTGTTTACTACAATACAACGCATCCTTGTGTTTTCCTTTATGCTTCTGTACATTCAGCTAGGCAGCACCAATGCAGGTACCCTTGAACCATGTTGTGGGGGTGCCTGTTTTGTAAGACACCTTCTGTTTGTGTGCCAGCACAGGCAGTAAGGGCAGGAATGCGCTGCTGTATCTTGTAGAAATGGCCCATTGCTACCCTTTCCTTTTGATGTAGGGTAGCACAGATAGAATGCTTGTGACGCTGCCCTATGCCAAATCTTTGACTCTCTGCTGCGGCAGAACAGCAGAGCACCAGTCCTTGTAAACATACCCCTGGGTGGCTGGCTTGTGTTCCATATTGTGGCCCATATGCAGAAATACTGACAGGGTAAAGATTTCTGTGCGGATAGCAAAATGTCTCAAACTCAGATACACACAGTGGAATCAATTCGGATTCGGATACCGCAGGTGGAGGTTGGGAAAAGGTTAATCTCTGTTTTATGACGGCTTGGAAGAGCTTTCCATCAGCGCAATCTGTCCTGGATGGCAGCCCAGGGGGCAATATGCAGGAGCGTGATGAATTCAGGACTGGGCCTGGTAAGTTATGAATGTTATCAATCGTCTTGCAAGCATTCGCCTACCTGCTTTCTACTCCCCCGAGAACGGGTGCACTTTCCGGCCCTGTCAAGTGCAAGTCAGAGTGGCGGTCCTGAGAGGTTTGTGAATGGTATTTTCTTTCCAGTGCGAGATATGCCTCTCATACCTTTTGCTTCCCTCTGTTTGTATTTTCATTTCAATGTATTGAAACAAATATGGTAGATTGAATTTTTCAATCATTCACACTCTTTTGAAGTACACGGGGCAAAAATCAAGCGAATGAGGGAAGCGCTCCGGTTATACTGGACATCGTGCTATGGGAAGCTACGTCACTGGGGAGATCCCCAAAGGGAACTAAGGACATGAGGTGACACAGCAGGCCGCATTAAGAGTGCCCCAAGTCAGCCTCATTAAGCCCCCTGCCCAGGGCTTCAGATACTGAGGGCATTGGTAACTCTGAGGAAGGCGTTAACGGGGATTACAAATGGGACCATGAGAGACCCTATAGCAATGAGAATTACCAGGAGAATCACTTATTCTGTTCCTGAGTCCCATGGCTATTCCTCACTACCCCCCGGTGTTTCAGTTTTCATCAGGAGAAATCTCTGCCGGAAAGGCATATGATCCTCAAATGTATTATGGATCCTTTAATCCTGATTCAGCCTGTAAATCCAATCACTGGCTCCATCACCGACTCTTGTAATTGGCCCCAGACAGTGGAAAACGCAGAGTTAGGGAAACTCTGACAGAAATGGACACTGTTTGGGAAAACACTAACCAGATACTGAGATGAGAGACCCAAGACGAATCAAATGGAGGGACAGAGGAGGACAGACCCATCCTAGGTACAAAGAGACAGAGAACTAGACGGCAGGGCGACATCAGCTCTTTTATAACCTAATCAACAAACTACCCACAAATGGTTAGTCATACACAGAGCACGTGGCTAGGCACAGGTTGTACGCAATAAGGGAAACAGAGGTTGTCTGTCTCTGGGATGGGTTGATGACAGCTTTTGGAACAAATGTAAATCTACCATTGAATGTATTAGTGTATGTCAGTGACAACACTGCAGTGGTGAAGATCTCATTTGTGAGTGAGGCTGGAAGTTAAGTGAGATCCATGAGGCTCTTCATTGCCTCTTCTGCAGCACACAGAATAATTAGGTTTGTGGGCAAACAACTGGTTAAGTTGACCATTACATTGGTAGATGAATTTATGACGATTGCATATATATCAGTGCTCACTTCCGTGGCAGGTGTGCAACGGTTGGGCAGAATGGTGGGGCAGCAGTGGAGAGGAGGGGTGAGGCCATTATCCATTGCAACCTACAGAGTTAAAAAGAGGGGTGACAGAAAACCTAATGACATTGACATTGTGCGGCTGCATGTCTTCGTGTCCATCTTGTCTGTGTGTTTTCTGGCATAGAGTGTTGTGGAGTGGTCGAGTTCTAGGAACCTTTTGTGCAATGCAATATCACCAGTGTCCTTCCAGGAGTGTTTGATGGCTTTTTGGAAAACCTCTCCATTTTGCTGTACTTGCCTTGCCAATAGCCTTCTTATTGCTGGAGGCCATCAAGTCTTCCCACATTTCTTCAGTGATTGTGGGCATTGAATGTCCCTATAATTGTTTTCCCTAAGCTGTTCCACATTTTCTTGTGTGTTAATGCTGCATTGCAGTTTCTAGCTACCATGGACTAACTTCTGTGAGGACTCGCAATGCATTTTGACATGATCATCAGTGGATCATGATGATCTGCGGAGCACCTCTCGATGCAAAGTTGTGGTGTCCTCACACCATTTTTGATGTCTTTCCTGGCTGTGGCCTCGAGATCAGGCAGTGGTGCATCAGCAAAAGATTGTTGCCTGAACCAGCCGGCTCGACATCATATGACATACACCAAACATACCTAATATGCAAAGAAACTGACATGATCACAAAAGTTACATTGCATCCCATGGACCTTTGTGCGTGTAATGGTCATACTAAAAAGAGATATTTTATTTTAACCTTGCATTAGCTTTAGGTCCTTACCAGCCGTATGGAGAAGCTGTCAGAGAGATAGTTAATGCCACCATTTACATTCTCCAAGGTTTCTTGCCCACCCCTATAAGTCTTTAGCCTTTTAATGCACATGTGTGTGTCAGTGGCGGCTCATACAGGTAACGCAGTGAGGCGGGGTGGGGTGGGATTGGGTGGGGGGTAGTGGAGTGTGACATACGACAGGAAAGTGTGAGAGTAAGGAAATAAATAAATAAAAGCACTTACTTTGCGCTCGCTCAAACTCACGAAAAAGACCCTTTGTGTAAAAATTCAGATCATAGCTCCCCTGCCTTCCTTCCTATTCTCAGCAGGAGTACCACCATTGATTATCAGATGTTAGAAGGCTGGTTTTTATCTTGAATTCCTTTACCCCGCAGGCGTTACAATGCGTTGATCTTTACAAGGCATTGTAATACCATGCAGGGTTTCAGACCACAATCCTTTACATCGCATTGAAATGGCTGATACATCATTTTTTATATATATTTATATTTAGCAAGATATAATTTGGAATTGCTTTAAAAAAAAATGTATATATATATATATATATATATATGACCAAGACCACGGACATGGTCAAAACGCGTCGTCCTCTTCTGCTTGTTGGAAAATAAACTGCTATACTGATCGAGCGGGCTCGTGTGGATTCTTTCTTGACTGGGATCGACATTTTGACAAATATATATATATATATATATATATATATATATATTTATATATATATATATATATATATATATATATATATATATATATATATATCGAATCCTCCTTCCGAAGCACCAGCCGGTACTCTCAAAAGACACGGACACTCAAATGCTGGTTCAGGTTTTCATGCACGATTTATTTTAAACAGAGTATAGGTTCAATTAATGTCTAAAACGTCTAAATATCAAACTGGGTATCCGACTTAGATGGCACAAATACTAAAAAAGGCTAAATACAGCAATCAAATTGCATGTAAATATAAGCACAGAAGAAGCTGGATCACTGAAACACCCATAAATATATATAAATCTGTGAAATGTACAAAAATTAGAAATATATGAGACTTCTTTACCAGTATTCTATAATCTCATATAAGGCGAGAATATTCAAAGATGTGCAAGGGTTTCCAAGTGCTGACGAGGTGGAAATGAGACCTAATTATCATAAGTGTTCAAAAATGATAAATACACACATTATTGCTATCACAGGTAACTATAAAAAATGATGTAAATCTTCCCCATTGTTCAAACCTCCTGGAATGCGTGTGTCCAACTCCACTATATATTTGCATTCCAGTTGCCTCAGAGCTTTTTCCCGGTTACCTCCTCTCAATTTAGGTACCGAGTCTATAATAAAATATCTCAAACAGCTCAAATTGTTGTTGTGGCAAGTTTTAAAATGTCTCGCTACCGGGTAAGTTGCATCCGAGTTTACTATGGCCCTAAGGTGCTGTAAAATTCTGTTGTAAGCTTGCAGTTTCGTACTACCCACATATTTTAGTTCGCATGTGCATTGTAATACGTACACCACATGATCGGTGCGACAAGTGTAATGTCCCTTGAGATATCTGGGACTGTCACTAAAAGGTGTGGTGTATTGGTTAGTGTTTATACCAAATTTACACGCTCTACAGGAGGAGCATTTAAAAAACCCTTTCACTGGGGCTAGCCATGTACCACTAATGGATATTTCCGGACTACTGGATACCAGTTCGTCCCGCATAGAAAATGCTCGCCTGTATGTAATAGTGGGAGTTTTAGGAAGTACTGCCTTTAAAGTAGGATCCGTTAACACTATGGGCCATTCTTTACAAATAATTTTCTTAATAGTTTTAGCCTGTCTGCTGTAGGTAGTAATGAGTCTCATTTCACTTTCATTAACCTCATTGTCTGAAATAATTTCGGTAGGCGATAAGGTTACTTGATTTAATGTGTTTTTAGATATCAATAGGTCACTCCTATTCCTTAGGTTAGCTTTTATCATAGCTTTTGTTAAGCTTTTCTCGTCATATCCACGCGCTAATAACCTATTCTTGGCATTTAACTGATGTTCATCACGCGCTGCTATGGTACTGCATGCTCTGTGGATCCGCAGAAATTCCCCATAAGGAATACTATTGATTGTATGTTGTGGGTGGAAGCTTTCTGCATGTAACACCGTATTACCTGATGTACTTTTACGAAAAAGACTGGTTTCCAATTTACCATCCTTAAAATTAATCGTTACATCTAGGAAGTTGACAACATTGGAGCTAATATCAGCAGAAAATTCCAAATTCAAATCATTATCGTTGATATCATTAACAAATCCCAACGCCTCCTGTTCAGTACCCTTCCAAATGACGAAAATGTCGTCTATATAACGCCACCATGATATCACTTTGGTGGACCATATCTCCGCATGTCGGACCATGAGGACATGCCTCTCCCACCAGCCTACATGTAAGCATGCATAGCTGGGAGAGAAACATGCCCCCATAGCCACGCCTCTCAGTTGTTGAAATGCCTCATTGTTGAAAAGAAACAAGTTATTACTTAAACAAATACGAATCATGCTAATTAACATGGCGTTATGTTTGTAAAATTCCATATTTCTTTCACCCAGAAAGTATTCTACAGCACGCAATCCATCATCATGGGCTATACTGGTATACAGTGCTGTAATGTCCATAGTTATTAAGATAATGTCAGGTGGTAAAGTGAGGCTATTGAGTTTGTGTAAAAAATCCATGGTATCCCGTATGTAACTAGGCAAATTCATCACGAACTCTTGGAGGAAAAAGTCAATATATTTGGAGGTATTTTCAAACATACCATTGATGGCTGACACTATAGGGCGTCCCGGAATTATATGGTATTTACATTTTATGGTCTGTTTTGGGGGAAAGACCACTGTAAAATCCCCATATCTCTCTGTACCTCTACTTGCCCCTGATCCCTAACAAAGCCTTTTCTCCTTTTATTTAACCCTAAAATCACCCTTACCTACCGTTACCTACACCTACCCCTAAACCCTAAATTCACACTTACCCCCTTTACGTCTACCCAACCCTTAACCCTAAAATCACCAATACCTGCCTTTACCTCTACCCATTGCCCTAACTCCTAAAATTACACTTAATTTGAGCCAGTGGTTGCCACTGGGGCACACCTGCATTAATTTTGGGGGACCAACACCTATTATGACCCATACTCTCTTTACCTCTACCCACCCCATAACCAAAATTTATCTATACCCCATTACCTCCCATACCTAAAATCACACCTTTAGCTATACCCACATCTTAATCCTTTTTTAAATAACATTAAATACATTAAACATTAAGGGGCGTATTTATCAACATTTAACGCAGCTCAGCAAGTCACCTTGCTGCGCTGCGTGAAAGAACAGGAATGCACGGTATTTAAGATTATACTGTGCATTCCTGCCCTTTCCTTGTGCTGGCGTACTCTGTGCTACCTTGTGCTTGTGTTGCAGTCAGAATTGTTTTTGTGCAACTGACATTGACATCTGAATAGGCTGTGGCTTGTCCCCACATAAAGGACGGCATACTCCCCAGTAGTGAGTCTGGAGCCACAGCAGGAAGAGCAAGGACGCTGTGCACTTAAAAGGCCTTTCTTTGAAGTCTCTCCCACTTCAAAGGCACTACTGGGTAAAAGTACTGGACCTCTAATGCCACCAACCCAGTACACTTATGGACCTGTGGATACTCTGCCAGGAAGAAGGAATGCTGCTGTACTGCTACTTTGCTGGAAAGCTGCTCTGCTGTGCTGACCTGCTGCCCTCTTGCCTGGGAGTGACAGGCACTGGGCCTGTAGCTCTCCGACCCAGAACCAAAGTGACTACAAGGGTTTGCTGACTTGCCTCCTGTTTGAAGTCTCAGGGACATCAAACACTTCCAACCCAACTGTCTACAGCAGCTAAACTATACAATCTGAGATTATTGCCCTGCTAAGTGGTGCCAATCCAGTGCTGGGCCCTTGGAAGTGGGTATAAAGTGCTCCTACTGCCAAAATCCATGCATCGCCGTCATTGCGCTGCTCAGAACTGGAGCATCTCCATCGATGCCATAGCATTGCTGCTGATGCGAGGATTGAGGACATCGCATCTCAATCAACACCGATGCATCAATACTGTTGCAAGGATTGAGATCGTTGCATTGCCTCCATTCCCGACACATCTCTGACTTTGTGCGCTCGAAGCCGACACATTGCCTACATCCTAAGGATCGATACCAATGCATCGCCTCCTTTGCTCCTCGCGTTTCATCCTCGACGTTGATACAACCTCAAACCAAGGTACTGTTTCAGCAGGCCAAAGCTGGTCCGACCCATCCTCTATCACGGTCGGCCTGAACTTGTGAATTTGACCTGGTCTAGTGCAACCAGCTAGCCCCGTTTGGCTCTTTATGTTTTTAAGCACTATATTTCAGTTCATTCTCTAAAAATTAATAACTCTGGTTATACTTCTTGGATTTTTGCCATTTTATGACCTTATTTTCTTCATTAAATTAAGCTCTATTTCTCTAACCAGGTATGGAATCTTTTTGTGTGGTGTGTTTAGTGTTTCATTTTTTAGAGAGTTGCACAAATGCTTCACACATTGCCTCTTAAGTTAAACCTGACTTCTCTGTGCCAAGCTACCAGAGGGTAAGCACAGGAGATTCTAGGATGTGTGGTGACTTACCTTGACTGGGAATGTGGTTCCTGCTTGGACAGGGTGCATATTCCACTAACCAAAAACCCAACTTTTAACAGAAATGTTGTCATTGTTGAAGGACGTTATAGAATCTCTACCCTAGGCATGCCATCCATGTATCATCAAACTGAAATCCACAAAGACTTCCAGTATTTAAAATACTTTTTGAAACCAGAGGGCATGTTTTGCTTTTAGATAATGCCGTTTGGCTTCAGCTGATTCGGAGTGAGTGATGCCTGCCCTCGTTAAAGTGGTTGATGGGAATTTTTATTTAATGGATTATGGAGAAAATGACTAAGTGCTTATTGAGAGATCAGAAAAAAGTAATTAATATTTTAATGTAAATGTATGTGTCTTGTAAAGCGCACTGCTGCCCTGAGGCGTCCTGGCACTGTAGACTGCTGGGGAAGCTGTCCTGACTATCCCTGTGAGATGGTCCCTCCTGGGTATCTCCAAGGTGAAACCAGGCATCCCCGGCGAATGTGGGGGGCCATTGTGGAGATGAGGCAAGCTAATGCCCAGAGTTGCCGAGTGTGATCCCTGGTTAGAGTAGGGACCAAGGCGAGAATTATCGAGTCCGCTGGCCCTGGACCACAACCCTGCCGCATCAGGAATTGAACCCTGGTCCCAGGCTGTCCTCTGCTTCCGGGTCTGCTGCCTCTAACCAGTGAGCCACACCACTCCAGGGAACACCTTTAAGAACCAAGAAGTGAAAGATGGGAGTGCATGCAATCGATTACTTAGAGAATCATGTGTGCAAGTATGGTGTGTGACAAAAGGAGAATTTGGTGACGACAGTGTAGGATGATAATTCTAGGGATTGTTGAAATTTTATTCCAAATTTTTAGCCCAATTTGCAGACTGCAAATGGGTGAATGATGAAATGTTTATATGGGGATAGGAGTGAACAGCACTTTTGAATGAATTTAACAGATGTGACTGTGTTGACAGATGTATTATGGTGACAGATGGAAGCGAGTGAGGTTCCTGTTTAGGAAAGAAAAATCAAGACAAGAAAGTGGTGGCCTTCGACTTGTTAATTTAGAGAAGAGCAGAGTCTTCTTATTTGGTTACACAATTTGAGACAAGGGAATTTTGGTGGGATGTTCACTATTTCATTCATCACCTGTGAGGTTATGAATTCACTCTGCAGACAGGCTCAAATCTTTAATTGAATTGTTTACTACTTATTGTGCCAGTTGTATTACACCGTGGATTGCCAAATGGTGATGTATGATACAGGACTTCCCGTATGAGATCAAGTATATACTGGGTGCCTGCAAAATAATGCAATGCAGCACAAAGTGCTGTGTTGTGTTGATTTGTTTTAATAAAGCCATGCATGGTGACAACAATAGGCCTTTACATGGCTTTGTAAAACTCAACTAGCATTTTGCATCGTGGTTGCACTAAAAAGGTTGAACAACCATTACAGAAAAGGTTAGTAAGGTAGTAACTGGGCAAGGGTTGCCAGTTTTGATCTTGAAGAAGTGGAAATAAGGAGTTAGTAATGATGAAACTTTGTGCAAATTGTCAAACTACATTAAGGACAGGAGGCTGAATGGAAAGGGAGCTAGTTTAGAAGAAGGTGTGTATTCTCACATAGCGGTTGAAGGGATCTTCAAAACCAAGGAGATGAGGAGACTGAGATAGTTGGTTGTACCCAAAAGTTTCACAAGGGTGACTTCAGAGCTGGTGCATCAGAAGCTCAGAGGAATATGGGCCAAGTATCTGAAGGGTAGAACAGATTTATTTGGTGGTACACGTTAGATAGGTTGATGGAATGTTTGGTGTGAGCGTGTTAACAATATTTCCCAAGTAACTTGCAAAACCTGGCTTGTTCAACAGGTTTATCCCCAGATGTTTTGCTTCTTTCTCCTATTTTTTCTGACCAGCTTTGGCTTTAGGACTCTGGGCACTTTACTACTGCTAATCAGTGCTAAAGTGCATATGCTCACTGTGTAAATTATGTGTATGGATTGGTGTTTCCATCATTGGCTTGTTTGATTTACTACTAAGTCCCTAGTACAGTGCACTATGTGTGCCTAGAGCTTCTAAATCAAATGCTGCTAATGGGACTGCAGCACTGATTGTGCCACCCACACAGGCAGCCTTTCAAAGGTGTCTCAGACCTACCACTGCAGTGTCTGCACGCAGTTCTAACTGCCATGTTGACATAGCAATTGCATTTACTTTCCAGGCCCTAACCTTCCCTTTTCTTACATGTAAGACATCCTTCAGGTAGGCCTGAGGTACCCCCATGGGCATGGTGCTGTGAATGTGAAAGGTAGGACATGTACTGGTGTTTGTGACATGTCCTGATAGTGAAATACAGTGTATTTTGTTTCTGGTTATTGAAAGGATATCTGTCCCATAGGAATGAATGGGAGTTGCTTTGTAACATCTTACACGCATAACTTTCCATTGGGACCAGATCGAAGATTGTAGTTTAGTATGCCTGAACATAAGATTTAAAAGTACATCTTTTAGTAAAGATGTTTTTTTAATTGTGTGTTTGAAAATGCCACTTTCAGAAAGTAGGCATTTTCTTGCATAACCATCCTGTGTGCCTCTGCTGGGTTGTGGATTGGATGTATGCCTTTAGAGTGAAAGGGGCTGGGGATGTGCATTCACTGTAGACAGCCACTGGGGGGTTGAGGTGTGTCCTGCCTTTCCTGGATGGGTCAGGGCTGGGCTGAATAGACCTGGGCTGAATTTAGAGTAGTGGGAGGAGATTTCCTTGCACCTGCATGGGCCTTGTCTCCTGTGCACAGTGCTGTCTCCACCTTCTGCCAAGAAGCTAGAAATGTGAGGACAGAACTGGTTTGGATTGAGCTAAGAGACTCTCTGTCACAAGAGAACAAAGGAAAATATGGTATAAATATTGGGGTCCAGACACCATCATTTTAGATTACTCTGGACTCAAGAGGAACCTCTGCCAAGGAGAAAAGCTGGGAAAGCCGAAGGGGCTTGGTGTACAGCTTGCCTCCTGTTCTGAAGTCTCAGGGACACAAATACTTAATTTCCTCTGGCCTTCTGCACCTGTAACTGGTGTTTCAGCTGCCACATAGGGAAATAGCAACACCGACACCTGCAAGCAAAGCCATGGGCACCGTTAGTGAAATGCACAATGCACTGGCCTGACTTGCACCGCAGCCCTGACGCCTGTCGACGCCGCACTGCACCAACTCTGACGCCGTCACTGAGGCTGGTGCCTGCACCGGAGCCAAGGGCACTGCTCATGATGCTCACAACCTACCACCCCAACTTGCAGTACAGCCCCAACCACACGGACGCCGGTGTTTCATCATCCATCATCATGGAACCAATACCTGACGTGGGTGACCTGACCTCCCGAATCTACTGACCCTGTATCGTCGTAAGGAACGGACACCTCGATGCCACCGCAATGTCACCATCCCAGCAACAGTAAGGAACCAACGCCTTACCTCCCCTGCATCGCAGTAAGGAACTGATTCCTCACCTCCCCTGTGGTTGTAAAGAACCGATGATGCCCGGCGCCAACAAAGCATCCACTCCCCGATGGTGTGCAACTTCTTTGTTTTCATAGTTTGCCAAAGTACTATTCTTTGGGGTCCATGTGACTCCGGGCCCGACGCCGCGCATCTTAAGGTCAGCGCCGTACTTTGGGATTTTCATCCATCACGACATTGCAAGAGCCCCAGGTGGAGCTATTTGTTGTTACAAGCTTTTTTGTGAATATCCTATTTTTGATGATATCTTGACATATGTATGGTGGATTTTAGTTGTTTTGGTCTTGTTGTGTTCAGATAAAGATTTCCTATTTTTCTAAATTGGTGTGGTGTCCATTTATAGTGTTTTCACTGTATTACTGTATGTGTGCACATATGCTTTAAACACTGCCTCTGAGATAAGCCTGTCTGCTTGTGCCAAGCTACCAAGGGGGTGAGCATGGGTTTATCTAAGGGCGTAAGTCCCTTACCCTGACTAGAAGTAAGGGTCCCTATTTGGATAAAGATGCAAACCATTGTCAACTAGAGACACCCATTTCTGTCATAACTGTACTATGTGACTCTGGTTGAAGCTCCAAGGCATTGGATGAGTATGCTAGCTATGGATCGTGCACGGCCTTTTAGAGTTCTAGGTAGTGCATCAAAAGTTGCTGTGGTAATGATAAACTAATATTCGAAGTAGCAGAAAATGTATTTTGTAGATGATGTAACTAATGGGGTAGTGTTGAAAAGACGGGTTTACAATGGAAGGATTTCCAAGTGAATTGGTAATGAAGAAAGTGTCTCCACTAACTCGCGGGAAGGAGTCGTTTTGGGTAATGCTGAGGTGCAGCATGATACAGTACCTCTTTATTGCCCCAAGTGCACCAGATTAGTCGAACGTTTCTTCAGCGTTATTAAGGGGAACTTGCAGTTGTCTTTAATTAGTGGATAAAGCTGGAAGGAGATGCTGAAGGAATTTTTGGGAGCTCTATGAATCAGCCTCGCAATCAGGCGCGGTCGTTCCATTTGGGCGGAGGGGCCACGACCCTCCACTTTTTTCCCGTACGAACAGTGTCTGTCAGGCTGAACAAAGGTCAGCCTGACAGACACTGTTCACTGTCAGTTCAGGCAGCCAGGAGTCAGACATGCACATTTAGCACTGACTCCTGGCTGCCTGAACTGAACTTTGCTGGGCTGAGAAAGTCACAGCTCCTGTGGGTATGACGTTCTCAGCTCAGCAAAGGTTCCTGAGGCCCTCCCCTCAGTGACGAGGGGTAGCCTTACTGATTGCCTCGCACCTGGGCGCTTCAGTTTTAAGCCCTGAAGCACCCTGGGGCGAGTGTCAATCAGTGACACTTCCTCACAGAGTGGGGTCAGTAGCCTCTCTGACCCATCCTACTCTGTGATGATGTTGGGACTGCTACCTTCCCTCATTGGCTGACCTTAGGTCAGCCAATGAGGGAAGGCAGCAGTCCCAAGCCTTCTAGGATCGCCAAGGCAGCGCAGAGCTGGCTGCAGGTAAGTGTGTGTTTTGTTTTCTTGTTAAATTGTTTGATGCGTGCGTGAGTGTATGTATGAATGTTTGGGAATTTGTGTTGTGAGTGAATGTGTTTGTGTGCGTGTGTGTGTCTTGTCCGCCCCCCTCCCTCCA
The DNA here is from genome assembly GCF_964204655.1 of Triturus cristatus. Lineage (NCBI taxonomy): Eukaryota > Metazoa > Chordata > Amphibia > Caudata > Salamandridae > Triturus > Triturus cristatus. Next base: position 774,782,563 of record NC_140594.1, read on the forward strand.
AAACTTACCGGCCGCCCGTGCTCGCAATAGTACAGAAGTGGCAGAATTTGTATTGTTAAGTGGAAGAATCTCCGGGTTTAAAACTCACACTACCAGCCCTATTTGGTTGCCCGGACACTTGCAATCATCCTCATAATCCCCATGGCAAGTTATTAGTTTTCTTTCAAATCCATAAACTGAATTTCTCAATGTTCTCGATTCTCTACCAGCACTGCAAGGAAAGCTTATACTACTGCTCCACCTTTGCTACATCTTTGATCCATATTTCCTTTGTGAGTAATGAACCTTGTCCTGCTGCTGTCAGTCCTGTACATATTAGGCCTGTTTGTGAGAAGCTTGCACTGATGTTGCTGCTGTGATCTTGTTCTGTTTGTGACAGCAGATTCCAGTTCAAAGTTGTACCTCATTTGTGTGTGGATGAAACTTGACAGCTGCAGCGCTACTGCTATTTACATACTCTGGCCCAAATTGACTAACATTTTGCGTCATGGTAGTGCCACTTTTTTGGTGCTGCTGTGACACAATATTCTATTTGAGACTTACAAAGCTGTACATGGCCCGCTTTGTGCCGCCTTGCGTGGCTTTGTGAAAAAAAGTAACATAACACACTTCCTTGTGCTGCGTTGTACTCAACGCCGGGTGAGCGTTACATGGATTGGGCAAGTGCATTCCCATGTATCCACCCATGTATTTTGAAGTAACCTCAGATATAATAAAGGTAGCAAAACTTGGTATGCGCCAAAATGGTGTGCCTACCTGTAAGAGAGGCATAACAATTTGAAATATGTTCATCTCTCATTGTTACTTTCTCTTTCCATGTGCGTGATATTCTGTGGCACACATAGAAAGAGCGATGTGCCTCTAAGGATTGTGTTTTTTTTTTTTTTGTTTAAATATTTTTTATTACCATCAAATAGGTCAGTAAATAAATGAATACATACAATAGAACAGTATATAGTAATTATCATCTAGCCAGTTAAATCAATCAAAAGAACAGACCTGCATAAAAGAAAAGCATGGGCAAAGAAAAACGAACAACTTTGACCTAGACATATCAAAACAACAGCATAGCATAAAAAATTATACCACAAAGGCTTAAGTAACCCTCTTTATCTTACTAGACTAATGTTGCCATATCCATGGGACCCCAAATTACTTCAATTTTAACCATGGAGCGAATACCCCTAGCTTTAGCCAGGGCAGCTTCCAGGCAGAATGTTTCCCTAATGATGGTCCACCATTCCCCAATAGATGGCGGTGACGGGGAAACCCAAGCCCGAGCAATAGCTAATCTTGCGGCGACCATCATAATAGAAAAAAGTTGTGTCAGAGCTGGTTTATCTGCCTTTTAACCCAGCATAATTTTTAAGAAAGTAAATGAGGGACCCAATCCTAATTTAGAATAAAGCACCTGCCCGATCTTCTGCCAATAAATCTGTAATTCCGGACATTCTATACACATATGGTTCAGGTTAGCTGCATGCATCCCGCATTTGGGGCATTTAGTCTTTTCTCAAAATTGTCCCCTTCAGCCCATTTAACTATCCTTTCAGGCGAATAATAGAGCATACATACTGTGCGAAATTGCTGTAACTGTAAGCTCACAGAATGGACTGAACCACTTATGGTAGCCAGGGCCTGTTTAATTGTGCCAGGTGTTACATCTATACTCAGTACTTGGCTCCATCGTATTGCTAATTTTTCACATCCATCCAACTTAAAATTGGACAGATGCTTGTACATGTCACTAATTAGAGACTTATTTTTTACCCCATATAAACAGTCCCAGATCAAAGACTGAGATATCACATTCAACCTCAGGTTTTTCCCCAAATACTCCCTAATCTGGAAATATTTAAACAAAAAATGAGCAGGTAGTTTATGATAAAGTCGTAAAGTTTCGAATGACTTAATTCCCCTCACATCGTACAGATCCCCCAAACAAGTAATCCCATACTTGGACCAAGATTTAGCCAAATGATCATGAAAGACATCAGGAAACATTGGGTTCCTCCGCAATGGGAGCTTATTGTGTATTAACAATATAATTTGCTTTTTACAGCCATCACCCACCATATAAAAACGCTATCTCTAACTGTCTTGAATCTGACACGTTTAAAGTAATTTGGGCCATTAGTACGAAATAAAAATAATTGACTGTCATCTCCTAAAATCCGCCGGTATAAAGAATCTCTGTGGTCAATCCCCAAAAGACTGCGAAAACGCCTGGCGAACGCCGCCCAAAAATAAGTTTTAAAGTCTGATAGGCCCAAGCCGCCTTGAATATAAGGGGATTTAAGCAAATCAATCACACGTCTAGATTTCCTAAAACCCCATATAAAGCTGCTGAATGCCCCGTACAGTTTTTAAAAAAATGTGTTGGATACACGCAAAGGGATCGATCTAAACAAATATAAAAACTTAGGTAATATTTTAATTTTTATTAAGTTGCATCTCCCTAAGAGTTCTATAAGAAGCTTGTGCCAGTTCTTTAATAATTTAATAGTTTCATCCAATAGTGGAATATAGTTAAGGTTTAGCATTTGAGCCACTTAGGCAGAAATCCTAACCCCCTGGTACGTAACTGTAGTACATACCCCCCGAGATTGGAGATTCAGGTTTAAAATTAATGAGCACCTGTGTTTTATTAATATTTAATTTGTAGCCAGAAATCTGGCCAAAGTCGGTTGCGGCTCTCTCTACAGCTAGAATTGCTTCGGCTGGATTAGTAGAAAAGATCGCAAGATCATCTGCATAAGCCGTAATTTTAAGCCTGCTGGACACCACAATGAATGGTTTTATATGTGTACAAGCTTGCAGAGTGTGAATAAATGGCTCTATATAAAGAGCAAATAATAATGGGGAGTGGGGGCACCCCTGTCTTGTACCACAAAAGATATCAAATGGAATTGAATACGACCCTGAATATGACAGCCTAGCTTGAAGTTTAAAATATAAGGCTTGCATCCACTGTCTAAACTGCCAACCGAGTCCGAGAGCACTTAATGTGGCCCACAAAAATTCCCACCCGACCTTGTCAAAAGCCTTTTCGGCATCTAAAAGACTCATACCAAGACCCACCCTCTCTTTTTCAGCATAATCAAAAGCCCCAATGGCCATGTTTACATGGGCAGTAGTATCTCTGCCAGGTATAAATCCATGTTGGTTTTCAGACACTAATCCTGGCATCAGTGGGGCAAGAGGTTTTGCCAAAAGTTTCGAAAAGAACTTGGAGTCCGTACTCATGAGAGAAATGGGTCGGTATGATCCACAGTCTGTGAGTGCCTTTCCTTTTTTAAGAAAAAACCAATCTGGGTCATATTCCATGATTATGGAGTCCTCCCACTAGTGCCAACATATTGAATAACCAGGCTAAATGGAATAAGCAGTGCGCTTTTAAAAACTTTATAGAATTCTATGGGTATTGAGTCTACCCCTGCGGCTTTCCCTGAAGGCAATGCCGATATAGCCAATCCTATCTCTTCCAATGACACTGCGCTATCTAATAAAGTTGCCTCAACCTCATTCAAGGTGAGAGATTACAATCTATAAGATATTGTGCCATATCCTCTTTGTCGGGTATGAGTGTTGATGAGTAGAGTCTCTGATAAAAAGCAGAGAATTGCTCCAGAATAGCAGAAGCATGAGTATGTAGGATACCATCTGCCCCCTTTATAACTTTGATCTTGGTTTAAGCTTTAGCCTCAGCCGCCTGATAAGCTAAGATCTTGCCAATGTGCTCTCCATATTCAAATTGCTCCATGCGGTGTTTACTATACCTAGCCGTTATTTTGTCCCTAAAAAACCTTTTTACTGCCATTCTTGCGTCCAGCAACGATAGAACCAGTTGGTCCTGGACTGTCTGATGTTGTGACACCACATCAACATGTTGTTTTTCAATGTCACGTAAAGCAGTAATTAATGACTCCATTTGGCCTTTTCTGACTTTATTTTGCCGCCAGATGTATTGCTGGGTGATGCCTCTGACGAAAGCTTTCATCGTACCCCAGACAATCAATGGGGATGCTGTCCCAGTACTTTCCCTAAAAAATACCTCTAATTGCTGCAAAGTATTAGATACGTATTTACTATCGTTAAGCAAATACCTGGGAAAAGAAAATCGTCTGATATTCTTACCCTAAGCTGTAGCCATAAAAGATAGTAACATGGGCTTGTGATCAGATGTCACCCGAGGGCATATTGCTATATCTAGATCTAAAATTAAACTATCAGAAACCAAGGCCATGTCAATTCTGGAATATGATTTGTGTGGAGCTGAGTAGTATGTATACCCCGGAGTGGATGGATGTATTTGCCTCGAAGGATCTTGTAAGGATTGTAATCTCGCCATTTTGAGTATTGCCGTCCGGACCCTGTGCATTCTGCTATACCCCCCTTTCTTGTAGAATCAATAGCGTAATCCATGACACAATTGAAGTCGCCCATTAACAAACACTCCCCATCCCAATTCAGCAGTTCTAAATTAAGAAAATCAAATATAGCAGGATCATCTATATTTGATCCATATACTGAACATAATACATATTTTTTGCCACGGATCTCTAGTTGAGCCAGTACCCAGCATCCTTTCTGATCAGCCATAGTCTTGACAACTTTACACATGAACCGCTTATCTTTTAATATGGCGGTCCCTTTCATAGAAATTGTTTGTGTAGTACAAATGACTTTCGTACCGCAGATGTTTAAGCAAATGGATGTCTGTATAGGCCAGGTGAGTTTCAGAAATAAAAACTATATGTGGTTGGTATAATTGTATCTCCTCCCGCACCAATTGCCGCTTGTTGGCACTATTAAGCCCAGCCACGTTCCATACCATACAATTAACCCTAGCCATAGTGGACTGCAGTCCCTATTGACAGATCCCTATTCTTTGAAGTAAAAATTCAACCTACCTGTAAGAGAGGCATAACAATTAGAAATATGTTCATTTCTCCTTGTTACTTCCTCTTTCCATGTGCGTGATATTCTGTGGCACACATAGAAAGAGGGATGTACCTCTAAGGATTGTGTTTTTGAAGAATGGTATCCCTTCCTGAACAAAAATAACTCTGCCCGTAACACAGACATCCTTGCATCGTGGTGAAAGGGTGCATGTATTGGCCCTAGGAAAATGGACAATGGTGCGCCTACCTGAGAGAAGCATAACAAAGAGAAATATCTTCATTTCTCATTGTTACTTCCTCTTTCCATGTGCACTGCATTCTGCTTCATACATAGAAAAAGTATCCCTTCTTGCAAAAAAACAACCCTGCCCGTAACACAGGTACCATTGCGTTGTGGCACAAGGGTACATGTCTTGGCAATAGGCAGCCACAAGTGTGCCAGTGCAGTCAGTGGCGTAACAAAACTTGAGGGGGCCCCCTCTGCAAGGTATATGGAGGGCCCCCCCTCTGGACTCAATTAGGAGCTCACAGTCCAGGGTACTGTGCTGATGGGGACCCCAGGAGTTGGAGTCCCCCTCACTGCAGACGAAGCGGGGACTTATGTTATACCACTGAGTGCAAGGAGAGAGCTGAACAGCTCCATATCTTTGTTAGTATGGTGCTGGTCAGCTCTCTCCCAATCACGCTACGCACCGCAGAACAGCCGCGGTCGGTAGTAGGAGTTCCTGCAGGGCGGTGATGTGGGGAGGGGGAGGGGCAGGGTGGGGGGTAGTAAACTATGGATTACGGAGGTTTACAGGTAAGTAAACATATAAATTAATAAAACGAATTTCGTTGCGTGCACTGCATCGCATTTGGGGATGCAGTGCACGCAACGAAATTCGATTGTATTAATTTATTTGTTTACTTACCTGTAAACCTCCGTAATCCATAGTTTACTATCCCCCACCCTGCCCCTCCCCCTCCCCACTTCACCGCCCTGCAGGAACTCCTACTACCGACCGCGGCTGCCGCAGAAGCTTGGCTTACTGTGTTGCTGAACTTTTTGTAAATCTGCTCTAATTGTATCATTAGGCCTGACCAAGGCTGGACTGGCCATTGCGGGCATCGAGAGTTTGCCTCAGAGGCTGGAAGGGGGGGGGGGGGTTGGATTTGGTTTTGCAATATCGGCCCCCAGTAACAAATGCAGACGTACGGGCGGCCGGTTTTGTTAAGCAACAGTGCTTCACGCTTGCCCCCCATGTATCCTCCCTCCTCCCCCAAGGGGTGGAGGCTGGCAGATAACATTGCCAGAGCAGCTTTGCGTTCCCAGTCCGGCCGAGGGCACGACAAACTTTTCTTTATAAAAAGACACCATTGTTGAAGTTTGTTTTCGAAGAATAAGGTGAAGGAAGGGGGTACACCGAAACTCGCCCTAGGAATAATGAGGGCGTAGTTGGAATATTGCACGAAAGCTAAACGACGTTATACTTCATCCAGTTCAATAGCTGTCTCTGCCGGGTCCAGGCCAACTTGCCATCTCATTGGCAATCTCATACAGCGATGTCCCGAAAGGCCTCTCTGTACTGAACCTTTTGACCCCGTTTAATCCTTTCTACCAGAGGCCCCTGGGATACGAGTGCAACATGTCTTGCATCAGTCTGACCTCTTTACACCTGACATTGGCACCAGAAAAGCTGCCATAGTGTCAGGGTGAACGTGGACTGGAGCGACCGGGAAGTGACCTTACAAAGCGGCCTTTCCCAGACCAAAACGCTTGTCAGACAGGCCCCGCTGGGGATTGGTAGCGGCCCGTGACGTCTGTGCCTCTGCTTTCATCTGTGATCTGGAGCTGTCATATGCGTTCTCACGCTCTTGTCCGCCGGATTGTGGACGTGTTGTGCTGCCGACTGACCTGCTGCCCTCAGATGAGCTCTCAGCATCCAGTCAATCAAATCCTACACCAGGCGCACTACCTACATGCTGTTATGCTAAGCGGGAAAACGTGTCAGTGTGAGCTACATATTTGCATATTACGCTCTCTGATAGGTTGTGCGACCGACAAAGACAGCTGGTATAAAAGTACGGAGGGATGTAAGCAACAAGAGGAAAAGTATTTGGAAGTACAATGTGACTGTTGCATGCATACCATCATTTTAGAAGGGCAAAGTGGGAGATTTCTTTAAAATAACCGGGAGAATGTATATCCCCCATTGATTTTCTATTGAATCGGGTCAGTTGGCATGTATTGTGTCTTAAAATGCAGGACTTAAAATAAAAGTTGAAACGAATCTGAACGCCTCTAGAAAGGTCTTGGAAACTTTACCTTTCAATAAACAGATGTGTTCTAATACCCCCCCCCCCACCCTTTCTGCCATTGAAGTTCTTTTACTCGATTTTGATTTTCAAGCGCTTAGAAGCTCTGTGATCGTGCGCTGCAGAAACAATTATGACACAACAGTGAGTGGTTGAAAAACAGTGATTTTGGTACAGTCACGATTATGCATAAAATGCAGAGTTAATATTTGAGGTGAACAGGTTTGGTTGTGCCTCTATTTAAAAACCTGAAACTGATTTCAAGATTTCAGATTTCTGTGCTTTATTTAGCTTGAAGACTGAGCGTATTGCAGCTACTAAAGATATAGCTATGTGACTTGTTGGTTGAAGGGAAGGAGTCCTGATGCTTCGCCATATGTTGTCTGCATTCTATACAAATTCCCATTCCCTCCCTATTAATTGTGTAGCACTATTAGCATGCATGATCAGACTCGCTGCTGGCTAGCTTCCTTTTTAAAGACCTATCTCAATATTTTTCCCTTCCCCCTTTCAGATCCTACTCTAAAGAGACCTACTGTGGGTTGCCTCAAGGCTCTTCCCTTGGCCCCACTCTCTTTAACATCTATGGTTCCGCATTGGCAGCATTCATTCGCTCCTTCCCGATTTGTTTCTATTTCCATGCAGACCATACTGCATTTGTCCTCGAGGTAAATGCTGATCTTCCTTTTCTTCAGTCTCAGTTTAAGGAAGGCAAGTCCAGGATAAGACTGAAGCACTTGTATTTGGTCAGACTTCTTTTCTGGTCCTCCTCACCGGGGCCTGAAGGCATGGTTCCTCCTCCATGCACCAACTGTCTCCACTCTTAGGCTTGAGATCTTGAATCTTGGCTGATTGCGCTGACAAATTTTCCTCAATTTGCTTTTCCATTTTATGTGTCATGATGAAAATCATCCCCATTCGTAGTGGCCACTCCTATAAATCACTTCTCCAGGCATCTATTATCTACTACTTAGATTAAAATCTGGAAAGGGTTAACATTCACTCTTTAAACACTGCAAATAAATCCCCAAATATAACTTCTACTGAGTCACCTACAGTACCAAGGAAACAATAGTAAGATATTTTCACTGTGCATGTGTCAGCTTCAAAGATACTCAGATGACAGAAAGTTGCCAATGTTGCTAAAGGGCCAGAGACTGAATGATTGATTATGTGTATACAGAATTTTAACTAATGTGGCCTTATCAAAATGGTGTAGTGATATAGAGAATAGAAAAATCGCTTATTCGAAAGAACTAAGTGCCTGATTTAGAGTTTGGCAGGCACGTTTCTCCATCACAAACATGATTGACAAGTGCATTATGACCGATGGCACTTGTAATACAGGGACGGGAAATCTGTCATGTTTGTGACAGTAAAAAAATTATTTTGGAAAGAAAGTTAATATTATTTTGAAACCATTCAATTTTTTTAGAAGAATAGATAGCCGGAAAAGCAATAAATCCCTAGCTTTATTCTTTGGGTTAACTGTGAAATGTAAATATCCTGGAGATTTAGATAAATAATTTAGAGATTAACTGATGATGAAAACATGAAACCCAAAGGTAGGGAGAGCTGAGGGATGGTTAGGGATCGTAAGCCAGGTGAAGTCATAATGAATGTTGAAGGAATATAGCCAGCATTTACATGTATAAGAGCTGTGCATGAAAGAAAGTGAAGTGGTGAATGAAGTAAGTGGAGGGAACTGCAAGAAGGGGTTTAGAGGGGAGGTTAAGAAGAATAGTGATCGAATTTGGAAGCAGAGCAAAAGGGAGAATGTGGTGTCATGTTTTGCTTTCAAGGGAATGTTTTATGGATGTGGTAAAGATGGTCACATGACCAGTGATAAAGATTTCCCTGCTTGGAGAAACAAGTGTAAAACATGCAATTGCGAAGGTGGCATTTTATCCAACTGTGCCACAACAGAAGTTGGAATGTGAGTCAGATGTGTGAGCAGTGAAATGTGAGACAGAATATATGACACCATATTATCAGTGAAGCAATTGGTCCTGAACATGAGAGTGAGCATGTTGGTTCCACACTTCATTGTGAGTTAAATTGGTGGATTAGGTATATGGATATGGCAAGTATAGGCGCACCCTGTACCATTTTATCTCCAGAAGTGTATATTAATGTGTTAATAGGATTTTTTTTCAGACTAATTGCCAACGTATATACATATGGTTTGTGCCACAATCCATGTGGGATTACCGTGTGGATATCATTCGAATGAATAAACTGGAAACAGTTGCAAAATATATGCGATGAAAAACAGTATGTGACCAGGCTGGTGCCACTGGGCTAATTTGTGAATATTATTAGAGTAACAAAGACCAGGTAGAGCAAAACCAATTCTGAAGGTAATAGAAGGTTTAACCACTGATAGTATCAGTGATCTGTATAAGAAATAATTTAGTAAATACTTAAGAAAGTTAATATGGATTTAAGGATATGATTATGAATAGGAAACCCATTCATGTTTAGTGTCTTTGGAATATTAATGAAAAATTTTAACTTATGGTGAAATCAGATTTTAAATAATTTTAAAAGTGCCACTTTTACAAAGTTAAAAACAGCAAGGTGATTATGAAATTATTGAATTAATCCCAGCCACTGGCAATCACTCAGGTCACATCTCAATTAATTGTTTTTTGCCCACCATACCACCTTAGTTTGTAGACAGACATCTGCAAATCAGTCTTGACCCTGCTCCTCATGGGAGCAGTCTATCCCGTAGTTGCAGTCCAGGTCCTGCCTGAACAAGAACACAGACAACCCAGGACTTATTTTTAACTTATTAGTGCTCTTGAACCAGCTATAGCTTGGTTCCAGTGGCACAGCGAGCCCGGTACCACTTGATCCACTTAGGCTGTCAAATGCAAAAACAACAGCGTGATGGATGGAATGCTTGAATTAATCTCTGCCACTAGCAATCACTCTGGCCACATCCCAATCCATAATTTTTCATCCACCATGCCATCTCAGTTTGGACCCAGTCATATGCAAATTAGTCTTAACCAGGCTCCTCATGGGAATAATCCAACTCAAACTGGCAGGCCAGGTTCTCCGTGAACCAGAACTCAACCAACCCAGGATCTGTTTTGCCCTCACTAGGGCTCTTCAGCCAGGTATAGCTTGGTCCCATTGGCACAGTGAGCTCCGGACCCACGGATGGGTGTACCCAGTGCACTTAAGCTGTCAAATGCAAATACAGTAAGGTGATTGATGAATGCTTGAATTGATCTCAGACACTGGTAATCACTTGTGGCTACATCCCAATCCATCATTTTTCTCCCATCATGCCACCTCAGTTTGGCCATATGCAAATCACCTTGTCACTGCCCCTCATGGGAACAGTCCAGCCCAAATTGACAAGCCAGGTCCTCCCTTAACCAGAACACAAGCAACCCAGGCACAGTTTCACCATTACTAGGGCTCTTCAGCCAGGTATAACTTGGTTCTAGTGGTACAATGAGCCCAGGAGACACATCTGGGCATACCCGGTGCACTTAGGGCATCAAATGCAAAAAACCCAGTGATTACCAGTGGCTTAGAAAAATTCAAACATTTCATTGATCACTCTTTTGGATTCTTATGGTGTCGCCCTAAGTGGGATGGGTATGCCAGACTTGGGTCCCGTGCACACTGTGTCACTGTAACCAAGCTAAACTCGGTTGATCAACCCATAACTAGGCTCCTACAACCTTGAACCCCAGCACCTAGACTTTGTCCCCTGTGAGTCTACCCTCCTAAGTTGTGCCACCCTAGTTTTGGACCCCTGTAAGTGGGCCTAAGGTGCTCTAAAAACCTCTCTGGCCCCAGTGGAACCGATACACCACGTCTGCTATATGATGCAATCCAGAGAAGCAACGCATTACCACTGCTGCGTATATCGGACCCGTCACAAAGACCTGCAACACCTTCGCAGCCTCATTGGAACCGCTGCTGCACCACGCAGCTCCAGTGCAGTTACACACATCCCTCATCGATGACAGCCTTGACAATGACAATAGACTTTGCATCGCAGTTTCGCTCCCAGAAACTGACGTATCACCCCAACTGTGCAACTCTTTCTCGAAGCCAGACTTTGCTTCCCAAGTTCTTTTTGATGGGATCCTCAACAATGTTGCAGGAACGCATATCGCAGCCTCATCTCATCTTGTGTTACGCATCTCCGACACAGATCCTCGCAATGCTCAGCAACCCAGGATTTAAGGTACTTTGTTCATCTGGCTTAACTGGGTCCATGTAGCCCGCAAGTACTCCATTATGGTTTGCCTGAATTTTTGAGTTTGTCCTGGTCCAGCGCAACTAGAATTCCACAGTTAGGGCTTTGTTTTTTTTGGCACTAATTTTAGTAAAATCTTAAACATTGCATTTCTCTGATTCTATTATTTGGATTTTTGGCGTTTTGACCTTGTTTTCTTCATTAAAATATTACAAAATTTTCTAACTTGTTGTTGGACTGTTTTTGTGTGGTGTTTTTCACTTTATTACTGTTTGAAGTGTTGCACATTAGTTTACATATTGGCTCAAAATTAAGCCTGGCTGCCCTGTGCCAAGCTACCAGAGGTTTGAACACAGTTTAATTTAGGGTTGACTTGTGCCTCACCCTGACAAGGATTGTGGTTGCTGCTTGAACAGGGCTCACAGTCCTTGCAACCGACAATGCAATATCTTACAAGCATTCTTTGATCAATATAGGATACTTGCTGATAACTATTTATATAGCTGAATGGTCTTAAAACCATATGAATATTCTCAAAATATCACCAGAATAAGCTGGAAGAACAGTTGGGGGTATCACTGCGTTCACTGTTCCAGTAGGTGCATATAGATTCACAAGACTACCGCTTTAGCTGACTTTCACTGTGTGATGGATAATTTGTTTGGGGTGGCAACTTGTTTGTATGAAAGCATACTGATATAATAAGTGGCTCCACAGAGAAGAAACATGACTATTTGCTTAATCAAGCTGTAGGCAAGCTCGTGTAGAGAGAACTGACTTTGAAGAGATGTAAATCTGTAGTAAAAATAAACAAAGTTAAGTATTTAAAGATTAGGAGTAGTCCAAGAAAAGAGTTAATGTCAACAATTGTGAATTCACCTACACTGACTTATAAACATTTGAACCATTTCACGGACTATTAGTGTACTATGCCAAATGTGTTCCTCTTTTATCTGAGAAGACGTATAGCACATGTGACTTGTTGAAGCAGGATCATGAATAACTGTGAAGTGAAGGGAGTCAGAAAGAGTTTGTATTCTTGAGGCATGGGATAAATATGGCACCCACCTCAAACACTTTCCAAGTCAAGGGTAGGACGACTTCAACAGTGGATGCAAGTGGGAAGGGGCTTTGTGTTCCTGTGTCTCAAATTGAAGATGGTAAATTGGTGACTAAAGATTTTGCACCAGGTCCATTGAGGGTTACAGGATTGAATTATTCTATGGTAGAACAGGAGGCTATATTGTGCCTGTGGGCACCCAATCATTTTGAACAATCCCAGTGGGGCATTCTAAAAGTCATAGGAACTGAAAATAGACCTTTGGAGCAAGTGTTGGTTTACTATTGCGTCAGTCAGTGCCACACTGTGCATGTCCAGCAGGATTACCAAATTACTCAAGCTTAATTTGGAATGTGTGGTTGGTGATGCTGTAGGAAAATGTAAGTTAGAGAACGAAGTGTAAAAATGAATTATAAAGGCTGTGAGGGAATTTATTGTGGAGTGATTGCCTATGTATGTGAAGGAAGAGTAGGAATTGAGATGTGCTAACAAAGATGAGTTGTATTTGGTTATGTTGGAGTTTAGAGGAAAGAAAGATTAGTCCCACCTATGGCATTGAGAAGAAAAGTTGTTGGTTTGGTGCCTAAGGGGCATTTAGGAAAAGGCATTACAAAGAGAAGATTGAGGGAACTGTCTGGTGGCCAGGTATTTGGGCAGAGGGGATGAGGAAGTGGTGTGTGACATGTGCCACTTGTGATAAGTTGTTGATATGTGCTGGCCTGAACAATCTAATTTTGGGCTGAGAAATGTTACTGGGCTGTTGTCTGTAAAGTCTGAAGGTCTGGACTTCTTTTTTTTGTATTATGTTTGTTATATAATATATTTCTTTACAACCGTTCTGTCATAGTGCTAGCCTGGTGTTGTTATGAGAGTGTGGGAGGCACCACTATATTTAATTTTAATGTGTTAGTATATCAGAGAAGTGTGATATTTGGCTTGTGTTAGACCCCGGATCCCTGGTTGGCTGAGCTAGGTACCTTAGGCCAAGTAGGGACCCGCGTTCCAACGTCAGGGAAAGGAAGGTCACCTTCTTAGATAGCCCCGCTCACCCCCTCGGTAGCTTGGCACGAGCAGCCAGGCTTATCTTCAAGGCAAATGTGTAAAGTATTTGCAACCATGCTCACAACAACCCAATGATAAAACTAAGCCTGGGCAAAGCACTACGCTACACTTGCGTAGTTTGCGAAGTTTGCGCTACTTCGCACTACGCGAATTGCACGTAGAACAGTACAAACACGTGTAGCGTAGCTTTGCGTGGTGCAGCGGTCATTTTTTGCTTGCTCGCAGTCCTCTACTTCAAGTTGGCGACCGTGAGGAAGCAAAATGACATCCCGATGAGACTTTTTCCTCATTCGCGATCAGCAACATCAAGTTGCCGATCGCGAGCGTGGAAAATAAACCTCCCGGCGAGATTCTCGACGCGGGAAGGTCAGGTTTCTCATTGCGGGTGGTCATGTATGCTCGCGACCGCTCGCAATGAGAAACTACCAGTCCGCGTTGAGAAAGCTGCCGCTCGAGTAAAAATCTACTCGAGCGGCAGAAAACTACAGCTCGCACTTTGCAAGATGCCGTTTTCAATGATTGCACAGTGCCGGGTGCTTGTCCGCACTGTGCAATCATTGAAAGCGACATCTGGCACAGTGCGAACAGGGTACTACGCAGTTCGCGAAGTGCTACACGTAGCTCGCGTAGTGCGAAGTGCACTTTGCGTAGCTACGCGTAGAGCTACTTCGCGAACTACGCCCAGGGTTAGATGAAACCACAAATAGATTCCACATGAGTTTTATAAAAACGAGTATAAACTTTATATATAAAGATATAGGATATGACCACACGATATAAATCCAACATATGAGTTTGTGTACTATTTCTCCTGGCCGTTTGTTAGGCCAACCGGCCCTTGTAAGTTCTGGCAGTTTTAATGAGCACTTCTAAACATTCTCCTGTAATCCTAATATCATGTTATACAGTTCATAATGCTAGAATCGGGCACTTTTGCAATGTAAAAATACTGTAAGGCATAACGCAGCAATCAGACACTCTGCAATGTAAAAAGAATGCAATGCGTAACGCAACAATCAGGCACTTTGCAAGGTAAAATAATGCAATGCGTAATACAACCACCAGGTATGTTGTTATGCAGAAATAAGGCAATGTGTAATACACTAATCAGGTAATTCGTTATTCAGGAATAATGCAATGCGCAATACCTTAATCAGGTAATTCGTTATGCAGAAACAATGCAATGCGTCATACGACAATCAGGTAGTTCGTTATGCAGTTAAAATGCCATGGGTCATACACTAATCAGGTAGTTCGTTATGCAGGAATAATGCACTGCGTAATACTCTAATCAGGTAATCTGTTATGCAGAAATGATGCAATATGTAATACGACAGTCAGGTACTCTGTTATGCAGAAATGGAATAATGAGTAATACACTCAGGCACCGATCACTGTGACTTAGGCGGTCTTTCTGACTCTCCTTCTGTCTCTTTCTTGCAATCAGCCTCTTAACAGTTGCCCCCAACACAGGTACGATGCAATCAAAAAGTGCAGCTCCGCACTCCGGCCCCTGTACTGCTGCTCCCTCGGCAATACGGGCCGCGATACGAGCCGAAGCAGAGGCTCGCGCTGCAGGGCAAACTCACTCCCCTCTCCTTGTCCAGCGGCTGGGCCTCCAATGTAAACTTTGTGAATTGGCAACGGCGGGCTCGGGCCGGCGACTCAGCTCCTCCGGGTCTGCCGGTCCGGGCCGCTACAGTTATGAAGATCACAGGCTGCCACAGAGCACACACACACAACGTCGCTGAGTCTTCCTTAAGCTCGGGTGCACGATCACTGGGCACTCCACACACAGGTCTCAGGCTGCACGAAGATCACGCGTACAGATTCGCTGAGACTCACTTTAACTCCGGTGCACACAATCACAAGACAAATCCTCACGAAGGCCTCACAGTGCACAACGCACCCGCACACAGTGTCGATGAGACTCACTTGGATTCCGGTGCACACGATATCAAGGCAAATCCTCACAAAGGTCTCGGTGCACAAGGCACACACACAGCATCGATGAGACTCACTTGGATTCCGGTGCACAAGATTACTAGACAATCCTCACAAAGGGGTTCAGGCTGCACAAAGCACACGCAAACCGCATCGCTGATCCTTGCGTGGACTCCAGGTGCCCACGATCACAGGGCACACCTTACAAGGGTCTCAGGCTGCAACAAGCACGTGCACACAGCGCCACTGAGACTCTCATGGAAACTTTTGTGTTCCTGTGTTTCCCCAACAGGGAGCCGGCTCACCTCGGGCCTTGGGGATAAGTTACTTCAGGACACAGCACACAGCAAAGTTCTTTCAAGCAGGGGGACACTGCACTCAACAAAGTACCTTCAGCCTTTCCTTGGTTAAAACAGAAAACTGCAGGCCAGCCCCAGAAAACACAGCAAGGGTCAGTCCCATCCTTCAGTCTCTTCAGTTGTTTCTTCCTTGGCAAAGTTCCTCTTGACCACGAAGTAGCTCCAGTCTTGTTCACACCTGATCAAGCCATTCTCCAAAGTTCAGGAGCTTCAGCTCTCATAGTTATACCCCTCAATGGCTTTGAAGTCTTTGTGTTTCAAGGAGCACTGACCCCTTTTCAAACCAGTTCTGGGTGCCTCCCTGCCAGTGACACCTTTCTTCCTTTGATTAGTGGGGGTCTGGCTTTTCAATCACTCAGCAGGACATGGGACAATTGTTTTATAGCAGCAACCCAGGCCTCTTCACTTCTAGGGGCTTCTCCTCCCCCTACACTCCAGATGCAGGTCACCCTGTTGCTGTCTCACCTCCTCCCCTGGGTCAAGACATTCCCCAGATCCTATCGCTTTCAAATCCAGACAGTCAATCCACAGCCAAGCAGAGACACACAGTGTCAGGGTGCAGGGACGGAGGAGATAGCTGAGGCGCAGCGTAGGCTTGAGCCCGACTAGAAACTACACTTCCCAGACTCCTCGGGTGAGTCGCGCGGGGCCTTTATAAGCTCCGCCTACCTGCAACGCGGGGCTTGTCACTTTGAGTACTTCCGGGTCTCAGACGGAGATCCCTTTGACTGGCCTCGTTGCTACGGAGCGAGAAGTTCGGCTCGGACCTCTCCACTTCCCGGATTCTTCACGGGCGTTTGGCCCGTATTCACCACTGCCGCCCTTCCAGAGCGCGGCAAGGAACGGAAACCCCTCGAGCCCAGCTGAGGTGAGCGCTGCTCCCTTTCCCTGAGAGAAGGGCGGGTGCGTGGTACACACTCGCCTACCTGGTGGTGACGCGCTCTACGCGTTACCCGGCTCTATGGTTTTTTGCTACCGGATTAGACACCGCTACTCCCCCTTTGCATCGCGGTGACGACCGCACACCCCCCAACTTACCGCGAAAGCGCGGCTCTCTGTTCCCTTCCTCCCTACCCTCTCGGTGACGTGCTTCCCTACCGGGCCGACTCCCCAAGGACACCCGGGAGACGCCGGTAGATGGGCATGCCGAGATTCATGAAGACTTCCTGGTGAGGTAACCAAGGAAGATCCAGTATTCCCTCACTGCAGATAAGTACTATTAACATTCCTACCTTTGAGTACTGTACGGAGACGTTTGTTTCTTCAACCTGCAGACCTAAGGGAAAAGCAAGAACTGGCCAAAGTAAGTGTATAAGCAGGGAGGGGAGCTAGAGAAGGGGGGTTAGGAGCAGAGCGCGCGTCTGATGTGTTGTGTGCTTCTGTCCCACCTGCAGGGCTTCTTGGGGTGGACCTTACCAGAGAAAGAGTATCTAGCAAGGACCTCCCGTGCCTGAGCCTGCCAGCAGTAGATTATTTCGTTTTGGTTCTTTTCTCCCTTTTTACCCTTCCCCCTAGAAGGGTGACATACATGCGGTGTTTTATGAGCACGCAGGGGTGTCACCCCTGTGGGGAGAGGGCCTCTTAGCAACGCATCGTTCCTGCTGTACCCTGCTGACGGTGAGTCAAGACTCTTCCTTCGCGACAGAGTGACAAGCCCACGTTTTAGTACAGCCCGAACGATGGATACTAACACCGTACTTAGTTCGGTGTTAGAAACGATAACAGCCTTACGGCTGGAAGTAGACGCCTTTCGCGGGGAGAATCTAGACCTCCGCAATGAGATGAGCACAATGAGGAGAGAGGTCGCAGGGATATCGCGTCAGGGGGTTAGCGATAAGCGAGGGTCCCAATACATCAAACCGTGGACACTACCACCACCCACTCAGCAAGGGATGGGAGGAGGAGCGACAGGAGGGAGCGCTAGTTCTTCGACGGTCCAGGTCCTCCATCCCCCATACCTGCCTCTGGCACCTCCCGAACGATATTATGGCGACCCAAAGAAATTCGGCATTTTCCTGGGGCAGTGCAAATTACACTTTCTATGTAAACCCGAGATCTTCCATAATGATCAAACCAAGACTGCATTCGTCATGTCCTATCTGGGTGGGAATGCTGCTAGTTGGTCCTTTCCCCTTTTTGAAAGAAACGACCCGATCCTGAGAGACTTCGACACCTTCTGTGACGAGATGCGTAAACTATTTGATAGGAAGGCGCATCTCCTTTCCTTGGACAGAGAATTACTCACCTTAAAACAAGGAAGTCAAGACTTGCTTACATATATAACGACGTTTAACAGACTTGTGTCCGAAACAGACTGGCCTATTGAAAAACGGTCATCTCTGTATTACCAAGGATTGAGAAGTGAGCTAAAGGATGTGTTGGCCCAGGTAATACATTTACCCTCCGAATGTGACGAGCTAATAGATCTCACGGTACAGCTCGATCATCGACTCCTAGATAGAAAGGGGGATAAACCGCGCCCAGAGATCCGATTCTCAACGCCCCGCGCCCGCGTTCCCAACGAGAGTCCTACCCTTGGCACAGATGGAAGCGAACCCATGCAAATAGGAGGGATCAGAGGACCCCTGACCTCGGACGAAAGAGAGAAGAGAAGGAAGCAACGGCTCTGTCTCTATTGTGGGAAGCCTGGTCATTTCATCAAGGAATGCAAAGCAAGAGTCCGACTTCCGTCTCGAGACAGCAAGGGAGAACAGAAAGTGCCTGCGATGGCCTACTCCCCCGAATCACCGGAAAACTAGAAGGCCCAAACACGATTCAGACCCCTTGTTTGTGGCCCCTTGAGAAGGAGGTCTGCCACGCGGCGGTCAACACCGTCCAGAACGCGGTTGCCCATATCAACATCTATGTGACCTTGGACGTTCCTGATATCGGCCTGAGATCGGTGCATGCGTTGCTGGACTCCGGCGCAACAGGCAACTTTATTGACCAAACATATGCTAGAGCCATAGGTCTACAAGGGGTGAAGAAGAAAATACCTGAGATGGTCAAGGCGGTGGACGGGTCTGAACTAACATCAGGGCCCATACGATATCATACACCTGCAATTCAGATGAGAATCGGAGCCCACCACCAAGAAGCCATTCGCTTTGATTTTATTGACGCACCCCAGTTTACACTGATATTAGGCATGCCTTGGCTCACGCTCCACGACCCCTTAATACAGTGGACCGCTCGGTCGGTTACGCTGAATTCTCCTTATTGTAAGGAGCATTGTACCCGAGTAACGGGACCATCACCACCGCTCACAATCAACCCCGCTGGGTTTCTGGCCAACAGTGAGGTACCCGCCAGCGTGAACTGTACGACAACTCTACCCCACGTATACCTCAAATACCAAAAGGTGTTCAGTGAACAAGAGGCGAACACCCTCCCGCCTCATCGGGAATATGATTGTGTCATTGACATTGAACCAGGAGCCAGCATTCCCTGTAGTCGCATATACGCCCTCACAGAAGCCGAAACGGAATATCTGCAGCAATATCTCAAAACCCTCACGGCCAATGGCTTCATAAGACATTCTACCTCCCCAGCGTCATCTCCTCTTTTTTTTATACCAAAACGCGAGGGAGGATTGAGAGCGTGTATCGATTATAGAGCCCTCAACCGCATCACAAAGAAGAACAGATATCCTCTCCCCCTGATCCCGGTCCTGTTAGATCAATTGAAAGGGGCTACAGTGTTCACGAAATTGGACCTTCGGGGAGCATATCATTTGGTACGAGTGCGGCGGGGGGATGAATGGAAGACGGCCTTCAGAACCAAATTCGGCCTATATGAATATCAGGTGATGCCATTTGGTCTCTGTAACGCCCCCGCCGCCTTCCAGTACTTTATGGACGAGGTGTTGAGGGGCCTATTGGACGTCTTCTGCATCGTCTACATTGACGATATTTTAGTGTATTCCACCTCCTTGACGGACCATGTTACCCATGTTTCTGCGGTACTGGAGAGACTCCAACAACATTCTCTCTATGCGAAGCTCGAAAAATGCCTGTTTCATTCCCCAGAAGTGGAGTTCCTGGGGTATGTCATAGGCCCTAAGGGACTCTGTATGGATACTAAGAAGACCTTGGCCATTCGGGAATGGATGTCGCCGTCTTGTGTAAAGGCCCTGCAAAGCTTCTTGGGGTTTGCCAACTTTTATCGGCGCTTTATTCAGGACTTCTCGAAAATCATTCAGCCCATGACTCTTCTTTTGAAAAAAGGGGCGGCATTCCACTGGTCTCCTTTAGCAGAAAAGGCCTTTCAAGAGCTCAAACAACGCTTTGTCAGCGCCCCGGTATTGCGACATCCGGACGCCTCGCTGCCATTCATTCTTGAAACGGATGCCTCGTATTACGCCATAGGAGGTGTTTTGTCACAACGTCATCCTGGAACCGGACAACTCCATCCCGTCGCGTTCTATTCAAAGAAGCTGACTCCGTGCGAGATCAACTATACTATTTCGGACAAAGAGCTGTTAGCCATTAAAAGAGCCTGCGAAGAGTGGCGTCATCATCTGTTGGGAGCCAGACACACCGTGGAAATATACACGGACCATCGAAACCTACTCTTTTTGAAAAGTGCCCGAGCCCTGACACCTCGACAACTTCGATGGTCGCTATTTTTTGCGGACTTTGACTTCGTGATCAAGTACAGGCCCGGCCCCCAGAACGGAAAGGCAGACGCCTTGTCGCGACCCCCGGTGGCAGAACCCCTGGCTCCCCAAGAAGACGAAGAACCTCCTGTGATCCTGCAAAGGGCGTCCTTTCCCGAAGAGACAGTGGCAATACTGTCGTCTCACGACTTCTGTACCGAACTAAAGGAACACTCCGCCTCAGTCGATCCCCATACCTGGATCCAAGAAGCCCCCCACCAACGACATATGAAGGAGGGATACCTGTTCCATGAAAACAAAATCCTGTTGCCTACCGAGAACCTCCAACAACAGGCGTTGCAGTGGATCCACGACTCCCCCTTGGGAGGACATCCGGGAATACAGAAAACAGAACTGACTCTAGCCAGATATTTTTGGTGGGCATCATTACGAACGGATGTAGCCGCATATGTGGCCCGATGCTCCATCTGTTCTCAAGCTAAGGCGCAACACCAAAGACCCAGTGGATTGCTACGACCTATACCCACTCCACCAACACCATGGCACACTGTATCAATGGATTTTATAGTAGAGATGCCCATTAGTCAAGGGTATGACACCATCCTAGTAGTGATTGACCATTTAACCAAGATGGGGCACTTCTTGGCTCTTACCAAATTACCAAATTCCAGCACCACAGCCATGGTCTTCCTACAAAACATTGTGAAATTGCACGGAGTGCCATCCATCCTCATCACCGACAGGGGAACCCAATTTACATCAAAATTTTGGAGGCACCTGTGTGCCTGTATGAAGATCGATGCTCGTCTCTCTTCCAGCTATCATCCCCAGACGGATGGGAAAACGGAGAGACTTAACCAAACACTAGAGCAGTATCTTCGGTGCTTCACGCTTCAACATCAGGATGAATGGAGCAGCTTACTGTGGTCCGCCGAGTTTGCCTACATACTAATACTACCCATTCCTCCTTAGGATGTTCCCCGTTTTACTGTCTCCAAGGGTTTCATCCCAACATGTTGCCTTTCGCTCAGCCCGGAACCTCCTCGCACCCTTCTATACAAGAACACCATGCGCACCTCAAACAGACCTTGGACGCAGCCACGAACCAGTTGAAAGAAGCTCAAGAGCGAGACAAGAAACAGGCAGACAAAAAGAGAAACCCTGAACCAGAATATCAAGTTGGAGACCGA
Organism: Triturus cristatus; assembly: GCF_964204655.1. NCBI lineage: Eukaryota > Metazoa > Chordata > Amphibia > Caudata > Salamandridae > Triturus > Triturus cristatus. The sequence continues at coordinate 774,804,223 of NC_140594.1, forward strand.
GTGTGGCTTAGTACCAAACATTTAAGACTCAAGGGCAACACCCGCTTACAGCCAAAATACCTGGGCCCCTATCTGATTGCCAAAATCATTAACCCTGTCGCCATGAAACTCACACTGCCACCTCAGTGGCGAATACACCCAGTATTCCATGTCTCCTTACTCAAACCCTGTCACCCAGACACGCGGGTCCCGGTCCGCCCCTCAGTCATCGAGGTAGAAGGAGAAGAGGAGTACGAAGTGCAGAGTATCCTAGATTCTAAAGTCATCAGGGGGCGGGTATACTATTTAGTGGACTGGAAAGGGTACGGCCCCGAGGAGCGGTCCTGGGAACCCAAGTCCAATCTCCACTGCCCCTTGTTGTTGCAGCAGTTTCATTCCCGTCACCCCCTGAAGCCAGGCAGGCCGTCGAGACGCCGGACCTGGGGAGGGGGTACTGTCAGGGTGCAGGGACGGAGGAGATAGCTGAGGCGCAGCGTAGGCTTGAGCCCGACTAGAAACTACACTTCCCAGACTCCTCGGGTGAGTCGCGCGGGGCCTTTATAAGCTCCGCCTACCTGCAACGCGGGGCTTGTCACTTTGAGTACTTCCGGGTCTCAGACGGAGATCCCTTTGACTGGCCTCGTTGCTACGGAGCGAGAAGTTCGGCTCGGACCTCTCCACTTCCCGGATTCTTCACGGGCGTTTGGCCCGTATTCACCACTGCCGCCCTTCCAGAGCGCGGCAAGGAACGGAAACCCCTCGAGCCCAGCTGAGGTGAGCGCTGCTCCCTTTCCCTGAGAGAAGGGCGGGTGCGTGGTACACACTCGCCTACCTGGTGGTGACGCGCTCTACGCGTTACCCGGCTCTATGGTTTTTTGCTACCGGATTAGACACCGCTACTCCCCCTTTGCATCGCGGTGACGACCGCACACCCCCCAACTTACCGCGAAAGCGCGGCTCTCTGTTCCCTTCCTCCCTACCCTCTCGGGGACGTGCTTCCCTACCGGGCCGACTCCCCAAGGACACCCGGGAGACGCCGGTAGATGGGCATGCCGAGATTCATGAAGACTTCCTGGTGAGGTAACCAAGGAAGATCCAGTATTCCCTCACTGCAGATAAGTACTATTAACATTCCTACCTTTGAGTACTGTACGGAGACGTTTGTTTCTTCAACCTGCAGACCTAAGGGAAAAGCAAGAACTGGCCAAAGTAAGTGTATAAGCAGGGAGGGGAGCTAGAGAAGGGGGGTTAGGAGCAGAGCGCGCGTCTGATGTGTTGTGTGCTTCTGTCCCACCTGCAGGGCTTCTTGGGGTGGACCTTACCAGAGAAAGAGTATCTAGCAAGGACCTCCCATGCCTGAGCCTGCCAGCAGTAGATTATTTCGTTTTGGTTCTTTTCTCCCTTTTTACCCTTCCCCCTAGAAGGGTGACATACATGCGGTGTTTTATGAGCACGCAGGGGTGTCACCCCTGTGGGGAGAGGGCCTCTTAGCAACGCATCGTTCCTGCTGTACCCTGCTGACGGTGAGTCAAGACTCTTCCTTCGCGACACACAGAAATGATAGAGCACAAAAACTCAGCCTCTTCTAAAAGAGAGGCTGCTAAGCACACAATGCAAAAACCACCTTAATAAAAAGATGTGTTATTACATTGTGAGTTCAGGCATACTAAACTTCACCTTTCCATCTTAAGCCTTTGGGAAGATAGGCTGGAAAACATATTACACAGCCTCCCAATTTTGTCCCATTGGCAAGATGGCCTTTCAACAGTGAAAAACGAAATGGAGATTATTTCACTGTCAGGACATTGCACACACCTTAGTACATGTCCTACCTTTCACATGCACTGCACCCTGTCCAGGAGATACCCTAGACCTACCATAGGGGTGTCTGATGTTCATTGAAAGTGAAGGGTAAGGTCTGGCAAGTGAGGTCACTTGTCAGAACAACATAGCAAATTAACAAACTGTGTGCAGGCCCTGCAAAGGCAGGCATGAGTTCCCTTTTTAAGGCTACTTGTGTGGGTGGCACAAATAGTGCTGCAGGCCCACTATTAGCATTTGCATCACCAGCCCTGGAACACATAGTGCACTTTACTAGGGACTTTTCTAGTAAGGCAAACATACCAATCATGGACAACCAATTACCATTACACTTTATACAGGGAGCACTTGCACTTTGACACTGTTTAGCAGTGACAAAGGGTCCAAAGCATCTAAGTTGGCAACGCCATGTTAGACAAGCATTTGCAATGCAATAGGTCTCGCATTTACGCGAGTTTGAGCTATTGGCATTGTAATTGACAATTGCTTTTATTTATGTTTTGGTTTTTAAAACATAAATAAAAGGCCTTGTCATTTACAATGCCAATAGCTCTAAATCTCGCAATTGCGAGACCTTTTTGCATTGCAAATGCTTGTTTTTTATTACCCCAAAAACATAGTACAAGAAAACAAGCATTGCCAAAGCCAAAAAACTGTCAGCCAGCCTCAGACTTATTGGCTTTGCAATAATTCAGTCTATGTGTGCGTTCAAGCTGGAATATTGAATTTTGATAGAAGTGCTAAAATATTTGCAATGTTTCTGGGAAATTCAAACCCTTGCAGTAGGCAGAAATCCCCCCAAAGCTCCTAAAATGCCCAATGCAGTCGAAAAAGACAGTGGAAAATGACTCTTCATATATCCATGGGAAGGAACAATCGATTGAGAAATACAAAAAATAACGTAACTACTTAATGGAGCAGCCTGGTGACAAATAAAATATCCTTGACTTCGGATCAACAGAAAGGAAAACAAAATGAAAAAAAGAAATGGCTTTAGGAAGCAGAAATGCTAAAACAATAGTTGTTCAGTTCACTAAACCAAAACCGACTTCATAAAACAACAGAGCGCTCTACGATGATTATTTCTCGCGGTGTCAAGGATGTACTTTTGAAAGAGGGGTCCACCGGTAAACTAAAGTGGCACAGACAAACAAGTTCCTATTTTGTAATAAAATCAGCACCAATATGTATTTCATGAAGCATTCTCCGAGGCAGGGTTTCAGAATCAAACCTTACCCTGCTAATCAGAAAGAGAGGAAAGGCAGCTGGGACTGTTTACGTATTGCAGGAATCAGGATTCCGTATTTGAACCTCCATTTGGTTTTTTGGCTATGCAATTCGCACTTACTGTAATAAATTTCGATACCTTTTTTTCAGAGCACAGGGGCCCCTGCGTTTTATGCTACACTGCACAAGCAATTGAAAGAAGCAGATGACAAAAAACCGAAGTACCAACTATTCACAAGGCTTTCCTCCTGCTTCAAACGAGCAACCTATTTAAATTAATTATCAGCTCAAAATGAGCAACCTCGTTTAATTAGGGTTTACCCCTAATGGGTTGCTGAACGAATGGGGTGGGGTGGGGGTTCGGTGGGCAGACGGACGCTACCACTATCTTCTTTCTTTCTGGACACTGCTCTCGCACTCTCACACTGGCAGAACCGGGGCCTGTATTACATACTTCTACTTTAATCCACCATCCCGGTCGCGTGGCTGCAGTAAATGAAAATGTTTAATCATGATGATTGTCACGGTCACCGTGCGCTGAGCCCTGGACCGCGCCCCCCCACAACGCGGGGGGGGGCTGCGGGAGGCCTGTGTTACGTCCTTGCCCAGTCTGGTTCTAAGAAGCCCCCTTTGAAAAGATTTAGAGTGCGAGGCTAGACAGTGAGGATAAAATGATGCCCAGAATCACACAATATAGTCTCGTGGAGGAGCGGGAATTTGCACCCTGTTCTATGAATGTATATCTACATTTGGTAATTAGATGCCGCTTACTACCCCTGGCGAGGAGGTCAGTTCAGCTAATATCGCTAGGTACCGGAACATGAAGCACACGTCGCACAGGAGGGACAGGTCTGCGACATTTGATGTGGTACCGGAAGAGAGCTCATTTCGGAGCAGGGGGGCCCGGCTGGCAACCCTAGCTCCGAGTTCAGTTTCCTTTCCTTTGCCCGAGCACCTAGTGCTGAAAAGCCCCTGCGGGCTCTTCTCTCACTACAACACGCATTCTGCGAAGGTAGAGGGCAGCTCGGGTTACAAGCTGCCATTGAAGAACTTCACACCAGGCAGCTGAAATATGTGCGGATTATGTGCCTGGGTGCTACTTTAAATCAGGCAGCGCTAGGAGGGGGGCTGGCCTACCATGAGCAGATGGTTCTGTTTAAGACGTGCGAAAGCACGAGATGAGCGGCGGGGAGTGGCTGAGGAGAGCAAAGGAATGGTGGGAGGGAATTCAGAACCTGCTTAAATATAAACAAGTTGGGTGAAACAAGTTTAAAGTAAAAAATGAAAACACGAGTGCTCAGGCTTTAACTACCACTAAGGACGGAGTGAAGAAGCAGCAATCTACAGTAACAGTCCAGATAAGAACAGCACTGTTAACAATGGCACTCTTGGAGCAAGTCGGGCGAACACGTTTAAAACAAGTAGTTCCTAAACAAAACTAACAAAGCCAGACAGCGGAATAAAACAGTAGTTGGTCGGTGCTGCTTCCCATAGAAACGGAAGTGATTCATCAGATCAACAGCCAACAGAAACAAAGATAACAGCAGCAATGCCAGAGCTAAACAAATCACAAGGGGCAGGAGAAAGTCCACGGACTTTCAGCCAACATAGAGATTACTTTAGGTCTCGCAGCGCATGCGCTGCTAATGCGAGACCTAAAAAAAGGTCTAGGGGGAAAGCTAAAAGTTTAGGGACTTTAGCCAAAAAGGGCCAAGTCCTAAAGCTTGCATGAGTGTGAAGGCACAGAGGATGCACATGTATTAGATGCAGCATCTTCTTTCATGTTGATTGCTCTGCATGTATAGGGCAGCTATGTTGTAATTACGTATTTTGGGCTAGATGTACTATTTCCATTTGCAAATCATGGATGTGTAATTTGAACACTGAATAGTTTGTTCATGGGAATGCAACTTGCAATCTGACCTATGTACGAATTGATCACATCACAAATTGTACATATACAGAGGGTCACAATTTGACCTGCCTAATGAGCAGTAATCAGGCAGGTCGCAATTTGGGACACCCTCTGATAGACTACACATGCAAGGGACAGCAGAGCTCTAGCCCCATATTTGCTTTGCCAAGCAAGTAACATTTTAAAGACCCCCTTTGTCAATTAAAGGGAGAGGGCCTGCTTAAAAAAATGTTCCTCTTTTGGAAAGACATGGGGATGGCACAGGGATGGTGCCTGGATCAATGTCTGCTCCCATAGATGTGCCCAACATGATTTAAAAATGGATTCAGCCGCGAATCAGCTACCACCTCAACTCAGTGGGGGCAAGGACATAAACGATCAATGGATTGCTACCTCAATTGTGGTCAGTAACCATTGATATATCCGTTTTGAATTAAAAATAGGAAGTGGCCACTCATTTCACACTCTCACTTGTTTGCCACTCCTAATGGGTCAAAAAACTTCATTCAGGAGTCGGAAACAATTTTCTGACTGAGAGCAACCTCACTGCCCAGTAGTCCCATTGGGAATTTCACTGTTTTCAGTAATATCAAGTTTTAACACATTAAATCTACCAAAGATTTTATTTTGCAATTATAAATCCCTCATGATTTCTACTCAACACCGCTTCCATTACTGGACATACACAAGAATGTAACGGAATGTCCTCCCACACAACCAGGTGTCATGCTTCAACATAGGTGTTGGAAATGGTCCTTTTTGCAGGGTTATCCCCAAACTTTTTGCTTCTTCCTTCTATTTTTTCCTGACCTGCTGTTGTTGGCTTTAGGTCTCTGGGCACTTTACCACTGCTGATCAGTGCTAAAGTGCATATGCTCTTTGTGTAAATTGTTATCATGATTGGTTCTCCCTGATTGGCATATATGTTTTACCAGTAGGTCGCTAGTAAAGTGCACTGAGTGTGCAAGGGCTGGTAAAGCAAATGCTACTAGTGGGCTTGCAGCGCTGATTGTGCCACCCACATGAGTAGCCCTTAAAAGAGGTCTCAGGCCTGCCACCACAGTGCCTGTGTGCAGTTTATGAACTGCCATGTCTACTTGGCAAGTGCACCCACTTGCCAGGCCCTACCCTTTCCTTTTCTTACACATAGGACACCCCCATGGTAGGCCCAAGGTACCCCCCTGGGCAGTGTGCAGTGCATGTGAAAGGTAGGACATGTACTGGTGTGTGTAACATGTCCTGATAGTGAAATACTGCCACTTTCGTTTTCCACTATTGAAAGGCTATCTTGCCCCAGGACAGAATGGGGAATGCTTTGTTACATTTTGCAAGCATATCTTTACATAGGGATAAGATAGAAAAATTGAGTTTAGTATCCCTGAACTCAGAATTTAATAACACATTATTTAGTAAAGATGGTTTTTAAATTGTGTGTTTGAAAATACCACTTTTTAGAAAGTGGCTATTTTCTTGTTCAACCATCCTGTGTGCCTCTGTCTGGTTGTGGATTGACTGTCTGGCTTTGGAGTGACAGGGGCTGAGGAGGTGCATTGGCTCCAGGAGTCTGGATGAGTCATCACTAGGCTGAATAGGCCTGATCTGCATTAAGAGTGGTGGGGGAGTAGTAACCGTACCTGAATAAGGCTGTGCCTACCTTCCACAATGCTGGCTCCACCACCTGTGGTGTGTCTGGAGCCAAGGCTCACACTGACTATAGATGATGTTGTGCACTTGCAGAGTGCCCCCAGAACTGGTTTGAACTGGGCTCAGAGCCCCTTGCACAGAGAGAACAGAGAAATGTTGGGGTATACTTATCAGACCCAAAACCACAGACTTTAGATAATTCCTGGAATTTAAGAGGAACCTTTGCCAAGGAGAAGAGCTGGAGAGACTGAGAAGTACTGCCCTTGCTGTGTGTCTGGGGTTGGCCTGCAGTTGCTGTTTCTGCCAAGGAAAGGAGAAGGACTTTGCTGTGTGATGTGTCCCCTGCTTGAAGGAGATGTCCAAGGGCCTGAAGTGTGCTGGCCTCCTGTTCTGAAGTCTCAGGGACACAAAAGACTGCCAGCAAATCTGCTGGTGCTCCTGGACTCTGCCATCTGTGAGTCCTACCCTTGCCTGAGGTGCCTCCTTCCAGTTACAGAACCTCAGAGGTGGGTTTTTCAGCTAATCTCTGCAAGAACCGGCGCAAAGTCTTGCCTCGCAGCCCACAGCACCGACACTCAATATGGAAATTTTTGTATAATTTATCAAAGGTTAAGGTAAAGCAATGCATCAGTAAAATTGCATCAGGGTAAAGGACGATTTTGCTAAATTCTAATAAGATACACCAAAGCTCAAGAGTTCAAGAAAGGACATGAAACAAGCCAGTTCAAGCAGTCTCCCAGAAAGGAAGAGACCACTAGGCGCATATGGCGTTTGTGTCAGTTCGGAAAGGAAGCCAGGTGAGTCCGGAAAAGCCAAGTCAAGATTGCCAGGAAAGTCCAGCAAGTCTCCGCCTCTGAAAGTATGAAATAGCTAGCAGCCCATCCGTCACCATCCATATGTGCGCCAGTCAGCCAGCCAGTCCGTTGCCGTAAGTTCAATTAGGCAATATTAGATTCTTAAAGTTCCGGGGATGACACCTCCTGAAATCACCTCATTGGGTCAGACCACTCAGTTCATTGGTCAGTTCATATAGGATGAGTGTCAGGCAACATGAAGAAGACACCAAATGTAGAGAAATTGGTAAGACAATTACGCGGTCCTTAAGAAATCCCTTGTGCAAAACATCGGAACAATGATCCTTTAGCAAAAGCACATGAGCAAGTTCAAGAGGACAGTTTCCCAGGCAGATGGTCCTTACGGTAACTAGAATGTAGCAAAATGTCTTGGACAGTAAATGAGAACTCAGGAATGAATTCACTGTTTAACATTTGTTATATTGAGAAATTTTCTCATGAGCACTGGATTCAGCAAGTCAAGAAACTTCACATATGTAGTCAGGCCCACATTAGTTTATGGTTTACATCTTTTTATTATTTTTCAAAACAAAAACCACTACCTACATCCTACAGACTGGTGCGGAAACATCATAAAATAGATAAGAAAGTAAAGGATACTGACTAGGAAGAAAGAAGAAGAAAGAGAGTAGGGGGGGGGGGTGAGAAATCCAGCACTGGCTATTATCATGTGTCACTAGAGGGCATCTTCTTATGGCTTGAGTTCCTGCTGCGGGATTATCTTCTGATCGTGAAAGACATTCCTAGTAAGCCCGAGCACATGCAAGTACATGGGGCATGTAAGTCTGTTAAATTCAGTTGATAAGAACTCCAATGTAGATTTCCAGGTTGTATCAAAACGGGGGAGTCTATGTGATATGCTAGCTATTATCTTTTCCATTCCTACTACCTCCCAAAGCTTATGTAGCCAATCCAGCCTGGTTGGTACACTCTCTTTACCCCACCAGGTCAATATCACCTGTTTGGCTGCCCCAAAAGTCAGCATATTAGCTCTTCCCCTGCATGATCCCAGGGGGTATGTTAAAGCATTCAGGAGGCCAAGTAATATGTAACTTGAAAATCTTGGCAAGTCAGTGTCGTAAGTAGTGTTTATGTAAGGTAGTATGGATTCCCAGAAGGGTTGTATCTTGGGGCATTCCCACAAAAGATGGGTCAAGGTGCCTATTTGACCGCATTGGCGCCAACAGTGAGCGTCTCCCCCTGGCTTCCAGAGCACCACCCTATCTGGGGTATAATGCTAGTAGTGTGCTATTTTGAGGAATATCTCCTTACCTGCCGTGCTGCAGGAGGAGGCTCTGGCTCTGTGTACGATGTCTTGCCATTGCTTTGGGGAAAATTCCTGCACACATTCTCTCTCCCATCTGTGCTGCGCTGGCGTCTTGATTCACTGTAATTAAAAAGGCATATATATCTGACAGTAAACGTTTGTCCCAGTGTCTGGTTACAAACCATTTTTCAAATGTTGTTAAGGTGCATCCTGCGTGTATGCTAACGTTCGGTTGTGTAACCCAGTGTCTTAGGACAAGGTACTGCCAGTATGTTGTTTTAGGGAGACCGAATCCCCTGACAGCTGGGGGAAATATATTACCCCTCTCTCGTCAAAAAGATCTCCCACCCTTTTGCAATTAGCTTCTTGCCATGTAAGATAGCTTTGTCCATAACGAGCCAGCAGAATCTCCGGGTGACCTATGAAAGGGGAAAATGGGGATGTGGGGGTAGATAGAACCTGTGCCACCTGAACCCTGTCCCATGCAGCCATCATGGCTCTCAACACCGAGGAAATGTAAACCCCCACTGCGTGGGAGCATCTGGGTAGCCAGGGAACCTTCCACATGTGAATGCCCGCTATTGCCTGATCAATAAAGCACCAATGCTTTTCGGACATTGGCCTCTAACATATATAGCAATTGGGCTGCTTGATAGTACAGCACTAAGTGCGGAACTCCCAGACCACCATCCGCTTGTTTCAAATACGTTTGTTGGCGTGCCATGCGAGCTTTGTTCCCACCCCAAATGAAGTCCACCAAAAGATGCTGTAGTTTGGCGAGTACCTGGGGTGGAGGTTGCAGCAGGAGAGTCTGCATTACGTACAGTATGCGAGGTAATCTTTACGGAAGCCAATCTACCCAGTCAAGACAATGTGAGTTGCTCCAACGCTGGAGGTCTGTCCGGGTGTTTGTCAGTAGGGTACCAGAGTTCTCACGTATCATACGGTCAAGTGTGGAAAAAATTTGGAGGCCCAGATAGGGGATACCTGACTCGGCCCATCCGAAGGGAAAGTCTGCCTTTAATCGCTGTAGGTCACCACTAGGAATGGCGAGGCTGAGAGCTTGTGTCTTTTCAATATTAATCTTAAAGCTTGAGACCTGGCCAAATTCAGCAAATTTCTGCATGAGTGGAGGTATGGAGGTGCGTGGTTGAGTGAGAAAGAGCACCATGTCATCAGCGTAGAGGGAGATCTTATGTTCCCTATCGCCCATGTAAATTCCAGTGCTTGCAGAGTGTTGTCGAATGCGCTCCGCGAAAGGCTCCATATACAAAGCAAAGAGGAGGGGTGATAAAGGACACTCCTGTCGGGTGCCTCTCCAGATTTTGAAGGTTTGAGACCTAACTCCATTCACATAAATTCTTGCCTCAGGTGCTTTATATGTTCTATTAACCCATTGCAGGTCCCAGGCCAAATCTCTCTAAGACCAGGCGGAGATACAGCTACTGGACCCGATCAAAAGCCTTTTGGGCATCTACTGATAGGAGTATGGTCGGTTTCTGAGAGAGTTGGGTCTTGTCGATAAGGTGACATTATCGTCTGGTGCCATCACTACAGCCTCTTTCGGGTATGAATCCCGACTGTTCGGGGTCCACCAACCCCTGCATGTGTGGTGCTAAGCGAGCCGCCGGTATGCAGGCGAAGATTTTAAGATCTGCATTTGTTTTGTAGTAAAATTCACATAATAAGTCATATGGCGCTCATTACTGGGATAAGCACTATATTGACAGCCATGAGTAAGTCGTACTTAACTGTATTCTTATGCTGAGGGCATATGTGAATAAAAATATTTAAACCATAGAATGCACAGTGTGTGGCTCCTGAAAGTGTATGACCCTAACTGAGCTTGTGTCTTTCAGTTTGCCGAGAAATAAATTGATTTTTTAAATTCTACTTTAATTACAGTAAATATACCTTTTTTTTTAAAGAAGGAAGATGTAAAAAGGGCAGTGGCGGAGTTCAAGTGCCCTTATGCAGGAACCGCCTCCGATTGTAGCTAATATCAACAGAAAAGACAGACAACCCCAAGGAGACAAGACATAAGACTCAGTTGGCAGCTGTGGGCCGGCAAGCAGAGGCGGCCGCTCCATTACAGCAGAGGAGTGACGCTCCCCTGCCACCACCAGCAAATAAAACAGCAATAAACTTTTTGTAAACCCGTTTTATTATCTTTTTATTTTAATCCCCTGGACCCGCCGCAGGACTCTGATGAGTCTTTGGGGCAGGTCTAGGGGATGACATTGCTGGTGGGGGAGTGTGGGCACTCCCTTCAATGCGCATGAGGGTTTGGCCGGCTGTTTAAGGCCAGCCAGACCCCCATGCGCAGTGAAGCTCTCTCCAGCCCCAGCTGCATTGCTGGGGCTGGAGAGAGCAGGCACAGGCTCCCAACCTGCCTGGGAGTGCAAATTGCCGGGTGCTCAGGCCACTCCCAATGCTGCTTTCATGCAGCATCAGGATTGTCCGCAGTGCATTCCGGGAGCCTGTGCCCAGAAGACGGAAGAGCTTATGCGGTGGGAGCCGAAGTCAGCGATCAGGTAATTTTATTTCATTTTTTCATACCCGAACCCTCCCTCCTCCTGCCCAGCCTGCCCCTCCCCCCGTTGGCAAGAGACGGGCTGCTACTGCTGGCATGTAAATATATTGGGTCTAATTCTCAAAGGTCAACTTACACTTTTGTGTAAGGTTACAATGGTTTGCTATACACAAAGGTAATTTACGAGTATTCTCTTTACGACGGTGGAGTATCTGCACATAAAAAGATAGGACACTCCGCAGTCGTAAAGATGCTATTTGTAAATTACCTTTGTGAATAGCAAACCATCATAAATTTACACAGAAGTGTAAGTTTACCTTTGTGAATCAGGTCCATTGTAGAGACAAAGCAAACACAAGGAGATGATGGACAGAGCGCTGAAACTATTCAGACACTCACCCCCAGTCACAGATCTGGGTTGAATATGTCATCTTTCTTTGGCTGACTTCGCCACCTCAGTTCAGACCCAGCCATATGAAAATCAGCCTCGACCCTCTTCTTCATGGGAACAGTCCAGCCCGAACTGCCAAGCCATGTCTTTTGTGCACTGGAAAAAAGCATCCTGGGACCGGTTTTGGGGTAACACCCCTATTCAGCCAGGCTAGCTTGAATCCAGTGGCAAAGTGAGCAGCATGAAATGTTTGACTGCAGGCATTGTGTGGATGTAGGGCAGTGCCAATCTACTTCTTCCCAGGGGTCTGTCTGGCCATCCCTGGTAACTCTTTAATATGCTACAAAGATCTTTCATGCTGAATCAGCCTTTTATTCATTTCACTGTTATGCCCAGCCTGTCATTTTTAGATCCTTCCTTCTCATTGCCGCTCCCGGCCTCTCATGCTGTTTGATCTCAGCCAGTTGCCTGACCCCTGAAGTTGGATACTCAAAAAAATTGGTTAGCCTGGTGAGAAGCATTCTTGTTTGATATTTGCAGGTCTTCTTTCTTTTTCCCATCTTTTTTCTCTCTTGGTTCCCCCTTTCCATTGTTACTGGTCTCTGTGCAGTCAGAAGTAGCCTTATTGAGATAACTTCAAAGTCCACAGAATCAACTGATTTAACACAGCCAAATCAAAATCACACTGCACACTGCTAGTTACGTAGTGAAACTCCATTGGGACATGGCCCTATACAATGATCTCCATATGTGTTACAATCACTGCACTCACTTCACACTGGAGGCAGACTATACTACTGCAACAACACAGCAGACATAGTGCTTCCTGCAGTGACAGGTTTCTGGGAGCTGCCTTCACTGCAGCGGCACTAAAGCAAACAAATAAGTGATATATGGAATGCTTGACTTGATCTCAGCCACTAGTAATTACTTGTGGCATCGCATTTGAACACTGATTTTGAGAATGATGATGAATTCCAGCTTTAAATTATAATTAGGGCTCCCGGTTTTATGGTGTTTGTTTTTTTAACATTTCCGTCTGTATTTATCCATATTTATTTTTGGGCCATTTTATCTGTATTTATCCGTATTTATTTTGTGTTTGTGTATAAATTAAGATGTAGAGAATGCAGACCTTTCTGTAGTGACAGCACACAGGCACCGGCTTATTTTTCAGTGCCATCAAGCCAGGAGCTCCCTGACAGCGGTGACACGGAGCTTCCTTCAGACATCACACTGGTGCTGGTCATATTGCATGATCCTGCTGCACTGTCATCATACTGATAACTATAGTTAGTGCAATGACAGCACCTAGGGGGTTAGTCCACTGCACCAGCAGCATCATGATGCTTACAAGCAAAAAGTTATGAGAAAGTAAAACAAATTAAAGTAAGACTAAGAAAGGGTTACTCAATCCTGTCTGAGAAAACAAACTATTATTGTAGATTTGGGTTGTGTGAAGTTTTTATTACACGAAAAACTTGTGCAATTCTAGTTTATTAGGTTACTTTTCTTTCTTGTAACTTCTGATAGCAGTATTTTTTGCTCACTGGAGACTTGGTTCGCGCAGACAATGTCTTGGGGGAACAGTGAAACTTGATGTGTGCTATGGCTGCCTGTGCTGTGTCAACAACATTCACTGTGAGATTTTAGCAACTGCATGGACAATATAGTAGTAGCTGAGGACAGACATTGAATGCAATTATCACTCAGATGACCCTTTATGTATAATATCTGTAATACGTGAAATATTGGCAAGGTTTATTCCTATTAGATTTAAAAAAAGATTTCCAGTTTTGTCCATGCCTATGAAAATATGGAGGCAAATTCCTTCCATTTTTCTTAAGAAAAAAGATTGTTACAAGACAAATATTGAAATATACTACAAAAGTAATTGGGGCTGGTGGGTAAGATGTGATTGTGTCCTGTATCAGCCTCAGATATTCCAAAATCATTTTTTGTAGGGGAGCCAGCTGTGTCCTTGGAAATCTCCCTGGCATTCACACTTTCTACATTTCCTATCCCTTTAGCTAGCCCTGGTTCTTGCTGTACTATATCCGAAGGAGTTTAAGGGAAAAGTACTCTGCATGGGCACCCCTCTCTATTAAACGATAATAAATATATAGGGGCCTATGCATCAACAATGCCATTTGCGATTCCTTATTAGCGAAAAATAAGGAATCGCTAATAAGGAATAGCAAAAGGCTATGCATGTAGGAATCGCTATTCAAATAGCGATTCCTTAATATTCCTTATTACCGAATCGGTAATACCGAATCGGTAATAAGGAATACCTACTTATTCATTCCTATGGGCTTGGAGGCCCATAGGAATGAATGTAAAGCCAGTCTGTATTAGCGATTCGGTATTACCGAATCGCTAATAGCGGGAGCACTTTCAAGGGTGCCAGGGTGTCAAAAGGACACCATGTTGTACCCCTGAAAATGATATGTGCACATATGTTGCACACACACATGCTCTAAGGGCATGTGTGTGCGCAACATGAAACTTTGAAAAATGCACAAAAGTGCATTTTTCAAAGTTTTTGCAAATTACCATGCAGTTCATCTTCATGGTAATTTGCTCCCCCTATTAGCGAAATCGCTAATTTTTTAACTTTGATGCATTGCATTTAAGGAATCTCACTTTGGGATTCCTTAAATGCAATCGCTATTTAAGGAATCTGTATTTAAGGAATCCCTATTTAAAGAATCGCTATTTAAGGATTCCTTAAATAGCGATTTCTGCTTTTGGGTTGATGCATTGGGATTGGGTATTTTTTACTTAATACCGGGAGCTATTACCGAATCGGTATTTTACCGACTGGATTTTGGGTTGATGCATGAGGCTGATAGTCCTCTAAATATATCACATCAAGATAATCTGCATTAAACCTCAGGAATTCAATCACAATTAGGACGAGGAAGAGGAGTATTTCTGATATCCCTAGTGCATTGCTGTCATCATTAATTAAAATGAGAGAAAACCCATGTTAGCACTTTATATGGTGAGGACAACTTTAATAAATGGAGTACACTTAGAAAAATAATAGTAAGGAAAATATGATGTGAACTTTTCAAAGGAGCAATCTGTGAAGGGCCATTGTCTTGAATATTAACCAGCTTCTCGTAATTCCCATAAAAGGAGTTCACTCCGCGGACCACAAGGAGAACGAGATAGGAGACCCAGTCCTCTACAAGCCTGATATTTTTTCTGTTCTTGCCCTTAACACTGACTCCTACTTCTGTTCCTGCCTATCCAGTGCCGGGTGGTGTTCCTGCCTTATACTTCATGCCTCCACTGTGTTTGTAACTACCAAAAGTGAGCTACCTCAAGAGTCCTACTACAGACTGGAATTATTCTCAGTAACTCATTAAAACCAGTCTCAGCTATTCACCTGTGTGGCTTTTTAACGGTGGGTCTGCACTCACAAATGTAAAAAAAAATGTGCATTAAATAAAAACTCTTTAAACATTTCTACATGTTTCTCTACTTACCCTTTGCAGATTCATCAGGACACCATTGTTTCAAGACACGCATTGACACCATCATAGGCTTCTTCTATCGCATACTGACATATGTTTATGATTTAACACTTTCAGGACTATGGAACTGAATTAAAGTAGAGAGTTCAAGATTCATTCAATAATGGCAATGGATTAATATACCTCGGCTCCCTGGTGGAGTACCTACACTCTGCCTTCAAAGATGTCCGCTGGCCCTGCTGACATCTCCTAATATTTGCCGGGACAGACCTCTCGGCGGTTCCTGTCAGTGTGTTGAAAGTTGATAGATGGCTTCATCAAACATTACAGTCACCTCTTCAAACTTTTCACATGTTTTTGCTTTTTTAAAGACAAAATCCAAAAGAGGGACTTTAAAAAGGAAATAATTATGACTTACATATAGGATCTGTCTCGTAATATGTAAAGGTTATTATTTTCCTTACTGTCCCTCATGGCCAGGATTTACCTGGGGGTGACGAACAGCAAAAGCACATATTACACTGTCCACTCTAACTCTGGAAGATGGCGTTATATGTGAACTTCCAACAACTCGTACTCCATCGGGCTGTCGAAGGAGTATGTCAAATAGAGTTGGAGTAGGCTCTGTGGCTGACATACTTAAGGGATGCTCTCCTTTAATCCAGGCGCTCGGACTAAGAGTTTGGTGTAGAGGGGACTCCATCACAACTACCCTCTATGTCAAATTCAAAACCAGGTCCTAAAAGAGAAACAGATGTTTCACATTATTACCTCAAAACTTGAAATTACTGAATTAATCTTTCTCTCCAATGAGTCTTTTTGAGGAGGGATCAAACTGTAAATTCCCCGATCTTTAATATTTGTTATGACCATTGACAATGAAGAGTAGATGTTCCAGATATTGGTCAGAGGTTCAGTAATATCTCTCATTATTACAAGCACATTAATATTCATAAATGTGTACCTTAATTTTGTAACTTTATTTCCAACCGAAACTCAATACATCAACTTACATCCAGCACAAAATCCTCTTTTAGTTTGTTTTTCCTAATTCTCCCATAAGGTTAGTGTTGTAATTATCCTCCTGCCTCTCCCCTTGTTACCTCCCGTCCACCCCTCCCCTATTTCCTTAGTTAGTATGCCCGGGAGCTCATCTTAGAATGTTGATGATGTATTCTGCCAGGAGGAGAGCGGATGACCTGAATAAAGACACCTCTTACCTTTACTCCTGTTACACTGTCTTCTGGATTACTTACAACACTGGCGACGATCCTGTGTGGGGGGCAGAACAGGTCATCTCCCCCTTTTTGTACGCTCTCATAATTTCAAGCAGCAGAGCATCGACATTGAATTATCCTCTTCATTGATGTTGTGCCAATACAATTCTTGTCGACAGTTCTCCACGTCTAAAAGAAGAACTACAACGTTCTTGGCCAGGAAGGCTTACTCAAATGACATGTTCATGAAAGAACAACTCTTAGAGGTTTCTCCTTGGATTTAAGGGAACGTTACCCCTCAGCACTTTTCTACAGTGCGCCATCGTCATCAATCGTTAGAAGGACATTTTCACCCCGCGGCTTGCTGCTGTATACTGGCATTCAACAGCTGCACAAATAATCTCCTGCTTTGGGAAACTGTGTGTGTGCCTCCGTGGACTGAATATCTACACTACGCCAGGCAGCACTGCAGTTCAGCTTAGGCCGAAGCTGCCTTGAGGGCCCCTTGTATAAAGTGTGACGAATGCGTAGCGGGAAAGGTTCGAGTCTACATCCACGTCGATGTCCGGGTGAGCGTCACCCCTCCTCGAGGTCACTGGAGGTACCTCCGTTGCTGTGTCATCAAAGTTCTACATTCACTTCACCATTTTAGTGGCACTAAGCGGACCATCACTGCACTGCCTCCTCGTATTGAGGGACCTCTTCTTCAGCATCCCTTAAGCGGCGGCTTCCGCATTCCCACGGCGGCTCTCCCAGCGTCCCTGTCTTCCCTGACGCGCTTCCTGTGCACCCATTACACGGCCACCGCGGGCGGAACCTACGAGCGAATCTCCTCCTTGCCGGATGGTTGTGCTGTCGACTCACGAGTCATTCCTTACGGAGGTGTTGTGGACAGCGTCGACCCCTTCCTTCAGGTTACGGTGAGGTGAATTAACTTTTTCTTCCCTCCTCTGCGCTGCTAGGGATAGCGCTCTTCACCTACACCCCCCTGAGAAGTACTTTGACTTTTTTTTTCACAGTTTCCTTCTAAATCTCCATTGTGAGACGCCAGCTCTAACGTACTATCAGCCTGGTGTTCTTCCCTCGATGTTTTGCTACTCTACTCTTTGCCACAATTGAACATTACCTACGTTTATTTATCTCATACCAAGTAAGCCTTCCTGTGTACTGCCGTTGTGAGAAAACTGCATAACTTGCATTACTTCCTCTGCTGGTCCTAGCCTCTATTCTGACTGTGTAAGGGGGGGAGGGATACGGGGTGTTGGGGTTTCTCCTGTCCCTGCCTTTTTCTTTCTTTTCCCTCCAGCAGTGTTTGTGCAATTTCCCACCTTCACGGTCACTCACTACCTATTTAGGGGGTCGTTAATTCCCTCTTCTTCTCCAAACCAGGCATGGGCACGCCAGGGATTTGTCAACCTCCCTCATTTTTAAACGAATGTGGAGAACCTGATATCCACTGGAAGGAATGGACTAATTTATTTGAGTCCTATTTAATCGCCATGGGGGGGAAAGGTTCTTAGCGTTGCGCATGCAGCACATTCTCTTACATAATCTGGGTGTTCATGGTCGCAAAGTGTACGAAACCCTGCCTGAACCTGAACTTGATGAGGAAGACGATCTGGATGCATATGAAATCACCCTGTTAAAGTTAGGAAACCACTTTGGAGATAAAATAAATGTTGTCTTAGAACGTCACAAATTCTTCAACCGTGTGCAAGGCAAGAATGAATCTGTTAAAAACTATATTGCGGCCTTAAGAGGCCTAAACCAACGGTGTGACTTTGGGGAACTTAATGACTCTCTCATATGTGACCAGTTAGTAAGATGTACGAGCAACAGCAGGATTCAAGAAAAGTTATTGTCCAAACATCCCACTTTAGAGGAAGTTATCTCTATAGCCCAATTGATTGAACATACTGCCAAATGCATGAAAGAAATAAAAGTATCAGAGGAAGTGGTGGCCGCAGTACAGGTTGACAATTCTACCAATGGTGTATTGAAAGTTAAAAGTAAAGGGGTACTAACCAACAAACCTATAAGGGAACATTCTGGCCTCAAATGCTACAGATGCGGAAGCAATAGCCATTTAGCCAACAGCCCCTTGTGTACAGCCCGTAATGCCCACTGCGAGAAGTGCAACAAAAGAGGCCATTTTGCAAGAGTGTGCAGGGATGGTGATAGCGTCCAAGTTAAAGCAATTAATGATGGTAGCGATGATCAACTCAAATTCGTTTTTGAAGTAAAAAGCTCATGTGGAAGTTTTGTTGCGGAGTACCCTAAATGCAACATTCTAATCAACAACAAAACTTTTGAAATGTTTGCAGACTCTTGTTCTCCTTTTACATTGCTAAATGTGGAGGATTACAGGAAAAGTCTGGGAGATCAGGGCATGATAATCAACAAACCTGATATTACACCACATGGTTACACCAAAGATCCTATTCCACTGGTGGGTATGTTGGAAGCGCAAATTAACTTTAAGGGTAGATCCACGGTAGGAAAGGTGTATCTTGTGAGTACAGGGTCTAACCTTTTAGGGTGGAAACACCAAAAGGATCTTGGAATCATTCTCAACCCAAATAAGAAGGACCAGGTCATTCTGGTCGAGGATGCTGACTTGGACAGATCTCTCTGCAATGAATTTCCGCGCATTTTTCTGACGATCTGGGGCTGTTGAAACAATATCAACATAAAATAAAGATCAGACAAGGTGCTAAACCTGTTGTCCATAAAATACGCCAAGTTCCTTTACTGTTAAGACAGCCACTAAAAAATGAACTTGATAAACTATGTCATTTAGGTGTTATTCAACCTATTGATGCCTCGGAGTGGTTAGCTCCCATTGTCATTGCTTCGAAAGCCAATGGGCAAGGCATCCGCCTATGCATTGACTTACGCAGTCTCAATGAGAATATTTGGGTTGAGCGTTTCCCTCTACCCAACATCAACGAAATGCTGAGCACTCTAGGTAAAGCCAAATTCTTCTCTGTTATCGACCTATCCATGGCGTACTACCAAGTTGAACTCCACCCGGAGTCCAGGCCTTTGACCGCCTTCTCCTCCCCATTCGGCACATACATGTTCAGTAGGATGCCTTTCGACCTTGCTTCAGCTGCCGCTGTCTTTAAAAAAATGATGCAAAAAGTCCTGGATGGCATCCCGAACAGTATGTGTTTCCAAGACGATGTTTTAGTCTACAGGACAAATGAAGATGAACATGACTCTGTTTTCAGAAAAGTTTGTACAAAACTGTCGGAAGCTGGATTGACAGTGAAGCGTGACAAATGTAAAGTCAAAGTAACAGAAGTAGATTACCTCGGGCACAAACTCTCATTTGAAGGGATCAGGCCTAAACACAGTCTAATTCAAGCAGTGGAAGACGCACCATTTCCCACAAACAAAGAAGAACTAAAGTCCTTCTTAGGCCTAATCGAGTACATGGCGAAATTCATACCAAGATTCTCAGAGAAATGCGAAAGCTTACGAGAACTTTTGAAGAATAAACAAGAATTCAAGTGGGAAGAGAAACACTCCAAGTCTGTAAACAGTTTAAAAAAAGAAATCGTTGGGTCTCGTGCCCTTGGTCCCTTCGACCACAAAAAGAGGACCATTCTAAGCACTGATGCCTCGAACAAAGGCCTAGGGGCAACCCTATCACAGAAAGGGGAAGGGGATGAGACCACTATTGCGTTCGCCTCCCGTACCCTCAGTCAATCTGAACGGAATTATTCCGTAATTGAGAGAGAAGCCCTGGCATGCTACTGGGCCATTACTCATTTCAAATGTTTCCTTTGGGGGACAAAATTCACAGTCCGCACGGACCATAAGCCTTTAACACACATATTTTCTTACAAAAAAGTACATTGTGAGTCCCATAGAATCGCTAAATGGGTTCTGGGGTTGGAGAATTTTTGCTTTAGGATTGAGTACCTCCCGGGTCAGCAAAATGTGGTTGCAGATTTTTTATCAAGGTCACCTCTCGCAGCCAAACCTAATGAGGATCCATTAGATGCCCCTATTCTATCTATCCTTCTTCCTTCTTTTTCCAAGTAAGAATGGGACGAAGAAATGAAGAATGACTCTAATATGAATTCTTTAAAAAATTTAATAATCAATGGATGGCCAGAGAAATGCTGCAATGTCCCAGATGAGTTGAAGAAGTTTTGGGAGGTTAGAAATGAGTTAACCATTTTTGGCAACAAAGTTTACCGCAACACGAAAGTTGTCCCACCTGAGGCCCTAAGAGATAAAATCATAGACCTCACCCATGAGGGACACTTAGGGAGAAGTATTACCAAAAGTAAAGTAAGGAACAGCTTTTGGTTTCCTAATCTAGATTCGCTGGTGGAATTGAAAGTGAAGGAATGCATCAGTTGCGCTAGAAGCGACACGACCAAAATATTACACAAGGTTCCCTTATCCCCAGTAGTAGTGCCAGAAACTCCATGGACTAAACTTGCTATGGACATTATCGGTCCGATGGAGGCATTAGGACCACAAAAAAGGTTTATGTTCGTTCTGGTGGACTACACCTCACACTGGGTAAATGTCAGATTCACCTCTTCTACCACCACCAACAACCTCATCACAGTTCTAAAATCTGTTTTTTCATTCGAAGGGATACCAGCGGTCCTAGTAACCGATAATGGGGTGCAGTTTACCACTGATGAAATGAAAGCCTTTCTAAAAAAACTTTAACATCAAGCACGAAAAGACTGCTCTCTACTGTCCCAAGGCAAATGGGTTAGCAGAAAGGACCAACCGCATGCTTAAGGATCACATCCAACTGGCAATCTCCAATGGGTTCAACATAGATGATTCCCTCAGAGACTTTTTATGGGCCTATCGCACAGCACCCAACCTCGTAAGCGGAATATCTCCTTTTGTGGCCCTAAGAGGGAGAGAGCCTGGCACCAAACTAAACCCTCTCTGGCTAGATGAGGGTAAAACTGTAGTCTACAACAGGAAGGAGAGTCATCTTAAAATCCAACAACACCAATCTGGTTACAAAGATTGGTATAACAGGAAACATGGAGTGAAATAACTTACCCTCAAAGTCAACAACCCCGTGGTGGTAAGGAAGCCCACCCGTGTACAGGTTTTTTCCCTCCACAAAATGATAATAACTATGTGAAAAATGTAGTGCAGTTGGAGGATGGAAAAATCTGGAGTGGGGATAGACTGGCTACATAGAATCTTTCTCTCTCTTTTCTTTCAAATGTTTGCATGTTGTTCCATGGGTAAGGAGATGTGTTGTAATTACCCTCCTGCCTCTCCCCTTGGTACCTCCCGTCCACCCCTCCCCTATTTCCTTAGTTAGTATGCCCGGGAGCTCACCTTAGAATGTTGACGATGTATTCTGCCGGTAGGAGAGCGGATGACCTGAATAAAGACACCTCTTACCTTTACTCCTGTTACTTGTCTTCTGGATTACTTACAACAGTTAGGCTAGCCCTTCTGGCACTTTGCAAAAGACAATTTTAACAGTCTTCACAACCAATCTAACCTGCTAGCTTTCAGAAAGGAACTTTAGCCTTACCTGCCACAGGAGCACTTATGTCCTGTAGAGGACCAGGTAGATTTCACTCACGAGCAAATGGAAGTCAGAATGAAAGATCACCAATATTTAATGTCCATACAATAATATATTAGATGCTGTTATGAAAGGGAGGCAAACTAAAATCCTATATGAATTGAACCTATGTTTCTGAAATGACAGAAGTACTAGTACTTTTTTTTACATGAACCAGCTCAGACATTTGACAGGATGCGTTATGAAGATAACTACCCTTACTCAAATACCATTTTCAGTGATACTTTCACATCAAGTGACAAGCTTTTACCCTGGACATTGCAGATGGAGGGACAACCATGCAATATCAAAGATTAAACTGTTGTTGTTCACAAATATCTAGGACACAATGCACTTGCTCTGCAGGCAAAAGATGCCCTACCAGATGTGCTCTGAATGACATGACAAAGATTTGTGCTATGTCAAGTCAGCAATGCGATTAATAACACAGCATATGGAGAAGTGTGAGAAATTGTTTTACTAGTTGACTAAGTTGTGAGCCCTGGGCAAGCAGCAACCATATCCTTGTCAGGATAAGGCATATGCAAATTCCAAATTAAACAGGTAGTTTGGCACAGAGACGTGAGGCTTATGCTAGAGGCAATGTGTAAGGTATTTGTGCAACACTTCAAACAGTAAAACAGTGAAAACATAACCCAAAAAAGACCCACACCACGTTAGAAAAATAGAGCTGAATTTATTAAATTGAAGAAGACCTAAATGACAAAATTCCAATTAGTATTATCGGAGATATACATTTTTTAACATGTGCGCAAAACTAGTGCCAAAAAAACCAAAGCGCCAACTGTGGATATCTGGTCGCGCTGGACCGGCGCAAGGTCACAATTTCAGGCAAGCTACAGGGACTCAGTTAGGGCCGCTGAAAAGAGTACCTTAAATCCTGGTTTGTGGAGCGATGAGAGCACCTTAAAACCACTTCCCAGGGCCCAGAACTGTGGTGACAGCAGTGGCTGGGTGGACTCAGAGGGCAGAGTACAGGTGCAGATGAGAGGTTGTTGGAAGACTGTTATGTCACAAGAGGGCAGCAGGTCAGCACAGCAGGGCAGCAGTTCCTTCAGAGCAGCAGTCCAGCAGAGTGGCAGTCCTTGTAGTAGCACAGCAGTCTTTCTTCATGGCAGAGTATCCACAGGTCCAGAAGTGTAGTCAAGAGTTGGTGTCTGACTCCCAATATTTATACATAGGTGTGCCTTTGAAGTGGGGAGAAGCTTTTAGGGTCTTGAATCGGAAGTGAAGAGGTGCCCTGCATTCCTGGCCCTTGCTCCAGACTAACGACAGGAGGTATGCAGCCCTTTGTGTGGAGACAGGACACAGCCTATTCAAGTGTAAGTGGGGCTGGGTCAAGCTCGTCCCATCCATCCTGCCAGTAATGGCCCATCCAGTCATACCTAGGCTCCCCATGTGTCTGGCTGTCTAGGAGGAATACACAAAGCCCAACTGCCAAATACACCCAGTCATGTGGCTTAGAGACAGGTGGCAGGCACAAAATAGCTAAGGCAAGAGCATGCCAACTTTCTGAAAGTGACATTTTCAGAATTCCAATCTAAAATCCAACTTCACCATAAGTTAGGATTTTAAATTGTAATTCCAGAGACACCAGACATGAAGGGGTTACCTGTTCCCAATTGGAAATGTTACTTATAAAATGTATTGAGGTAATTCCAATGTCATCCTATGGGAGAGGTGGGCCTTGCAGTAGTGAAAAACAAATGTACGGGTGTTTCACTACTAGGACATGTAAAACTTAAAAGTACATGTCCAACTTTTAAAGCCCTCTGGGCTGTCCAGGTCCTAAATTAGGGGTGACATATGTGTTAAAATGGAAGTTGTGGGCCTGGAAAATGTTTATTTTGCCAGGTTGATGTGGCAGTTTAAAACTGCACACACAGGCTCTGCAATGACAGGCCTAAGGTGTGTTTAAAGAGCTACTTAAGTGGAGGTCACGATCAGTGCTGCAGGCCCACTGGTAGCATTTAATTGACAGGCCCTGGGCACTGGTAGTGCCACTTTACTGCAGAATTATGTAGCCTGAGACTACAGTGGTCGACTGCGGAGCTTGGGAACCGGGTTTGGGTCTCGGCAAGGGACGCTCAACATCCTGTGATTCTGGGCAACTCATATAATCTCCCTATGCCTAACAAAATGAATGTGTCCTTTTGTAACACAACTGGTGCTCGTGTAAAGCGATCTGATACCTTCGGGTCAAGTTTTTGCTATATAAAACTCAGAGAAAAAAAAAGTATAGGTAAATTAAATATGCCAATTAGGTATAAGCCAATCTTACCATGTT
Organism: Triturus cristatus; assembly: GCF_964204655.1. Taxonomy (NCBI): domain Eukaryota; kingdom Metazoa; phylum Chordata; class Amphibia; order Caudata; family Salamandridae; genus Triturus; species Triturus cristatus. Next base: position 774,828,436 of record NC_140594.1, read on the forward strand.
TAAGGGGAGAGCACAAGCACTTTAGCACTGGTTAACAGTGGTAAAGTGCACAGAGTCCTAAAGCCAGCAAAAACAAAGTCAGCAGAACAGGATTTCTGAAGGCAAAAAGTGCGGGGAAAGCCATGCCAAGGATGCCAGGTCTTAAAAGAAGATAAAGGTACATTTATTTCTCAAGCCATAGTACAACAAAAGAAGCACACCAACCACCCGCTACTTATTTGCACACAATTTACATTCCACCATCACCACCATTCCAATCCTAATTTTCCACAATCAACATTATTTTCCCTAAATGACATACATACATTAACTTCACAATTTGTTCAAAGGAGGTGGTGTGAAATTGTGCACAAGACACATCAAGGGTACAATAAAGATGCGAATTTCTAGCCTTGACTGTGACTTTTTGTAAATATCCAACAATTTAATAAAGTCCTACAGTCTATAAATGCATTTACAGTTAAAAACAAAAGTCAAACATAAAAAATGACATCAATCATATAATAAATAGGTAATGCTGTTGAAATAATGTGGAAAATAAGGTAAACTGGAGGTACAAATTATTAACTCCTTTTGAACACTAAAGGATTTAAAGTACTGGAACTTTCCTGAAAGAAACATAAATATAACCCAGGGCATTACAGTAAAATATTTAGATTGTTAAACACAATCAAATAAATATTGCACACATTCCCGTTTCACAGTCATTTTCCAGTCAAGAAAACCTCACTGTAAAATGGAGCTATGCAAACCTGCCATAATGTGGTTACCTTACAGAGCTTTGCAAACTTTTATGGCTTGTGAACACAGTATTTGCAAACCCCAAAAACTGTTCAAACTGAAAAAACACAGTGCCAAGTTGTCAAATAGTGATAGTCTCTCTTATTGAAAACACGACAAGGAAGATCTACTTATCTCCTCATTTATGCGTTGTCAGCCCTTTAAAGTATGGATATTTCGTGACCAGGAGGTCCTTGACTCAAGGTCAGCATTAATCCGGGGCAAAATGTAGTTAATGTCAGAGTATTTTCATGCAATTTTTGATATTTCGATTGTTACATAAAATACCCAAGATTCCACTATTATGCTGCATCACGAAAACAAGACTTTGTTCAAATAAAAATCTTACCACAAGAAAAATGGGAAGTACCTGAAAGAACTGAACACAAACAAGTGAGTGTTACTTGCAATTTTGCATTTTTTGTTTTTAGCGTGAAATGAATCCTCAAATCCATTTTTACTGCTAGGATGTATTTTGCATTAAAAAATTGTACAAAGTGCCAGGTCAACATGTTGTGCAGTAACACATTCTTTCGTGTAAGTTTTTGGACATTTAGCAAAAGAATAGATGCAAATTTTGCTCTGACTTGTCAGCAGGTCCACATTCACAGATGACCAACCTCATAGATAGGACAGACTGCTGTCAGCCTCACAGACACAAAAAGGCATGCTTAGCCCCCATTAGCCAAGGGCACACACAAGGTGTTCTTAACCCTTCTCCACCTTGCGCTCAGCATTCCATACTTAAAGATGTTTCCGGTCTCTTCGGGGACTCTTCAGGCTAAGCCTAACTGGTGCACCAAAGGCGATCGCAAACTACCTTCAGTGCACACACATTCCAATGTTCAAAATTATTACCGCAAATTCCATGTACTTAATATTAGCAAATTTTCACTCTAATTAAAAAATAAACATTAAGAGCCCTATTTTCATCAAGCCATTATGAATAATTTAGAAGGGTGGAAGAGTATGCAACACCCCTTTAAACATTTGCTACAATCCCAAACACTAAAATTGCCACCACTTTACTGGACCTAAAACAGATAAGGGCAACCCAATTTTTCCTTGCAAGTTTGGGTATATATATATACACACACAACAAAATATGGTGCTTACAAGGAGATCATTCACTATACTATTTGTGGATAAATCCACAATCTAGTGAATATAACATGTATAATATTATTATTCGTACGTTGATGTAGGTTCACACGTGTAACAAATGGCTGTATGGTATCTTCTGAATTGTCCGAGGGGTACATATTTAGGTTAAAAACTTTTTTAGTTTCTTTCTATTCAGAAAATCAATGGGGTTTAAAGTATTCACTCTAAGCATTGTCCTGAGGATGGTCTCACATTTTAAGTATAACAGAAACCGAAACGTTGATATTTCCCCGCTACTTACTTTTTCAATAATGAGACTGTGAGTGATCTTCTCACCAACGGGCCTATCATGGGACTATTACTTTCTTGCAAAAGTGAATCAACACTGACCCGACCCTTACCACGAACTGTGTTTTTTTTAAACTATTGCAAGTCACTCTGGTTTTGTGTGATAGAAAACTAACAACCTCATATTTTTTACATGTGACTATGTGGGCTATTGGTTCAATTCGTCTTCATTTGTTGTGTTGGTATACAGTTCTGTTTTTGTATGCCTGCTTGTCAAAAATCTTTTTCAGTTTTACTATATTTATCAGTTTTATGAATGTAAGTTATATTCAACAGATTTTGGATTAACCCACAATTGGTAGAGTGAATGATGCCCTTGTTAGCACCTTATTTTTGTTGACTTTAATAATCCTGACAAAGACGTTATCAAAGGCTATACCCTCAGGGTGTCCCCGAGTAGCATCAGATTTGGAGATAGAGGAGTTACTTGGCATTAGAAGCCCTACCAATTGAACCAAAAATGGGAAAGTGCATGGCAGTCTCTGGGCAAAGGTGCACAGCTGCACCAATGGTCTGGGGCATTGCCCTAGAACTTAGATATAGCACAATCACTGGGAATTAATGTATGTGTGTGGGGGAGGGTGTGTGGGGGGTGTCTGTGTGTGTATGGGGGTGTATTCATGAATAGATTTATAATCTGCACAACTGTGCATACTTACACACAAATGTAATCATTTTATAGAGTCTTCATGAAAGAAACAGGGTTTCCCAATCCAGGTTCCTCTAGATGGAAAATGAGAGCTTGATAACTATTTGCTTTTTGAACAATTCACTGGATTAGTTTCTTAGGAGAAGGAGTCAATGCTCAGGATCTGCGTCAGAATCTGCCATCATTTGATTGCCATGTAATCATATCTGTCTCAATTACCAGTCTCACCAAACTGCGGATCAGCCTGGGCCAAATATCTGGCCGGATGGAGATGTAGACAGAACTGTTGGAAAGAAAACAGAAACTTTACATTAAACCTAATGCATGAGGTGGGCCTAATTTGTATCATTGCCAATGTAGGCAGATAAGTGAACTGAGGCATCATGAGATATTAAGGTTCTTTAACTATTATATTGTATTGTAATTGCATTTATATAGCGTTTACTACCCCCGATGAGGCATTGACGCGCTTTTTCCGCAAGTAGCACACTACTCTGGAAGCCGAAAGGATTAGTGGTGAATTAGTATAGTAAAATATTAAATTACTTTGAACGGTGGATATGTTAGTCTGCTATTTGGATTGAGAATGATAGTGGAGTGATAGAAGAGAGAAAAGTTTGCATTTTTATAGCGCTTGCTAGCCCTGATGAGGTGTTTAAGCATGTTTCCGTAAGTAGCATGTTACTCTGGAACCAAAAAAGGATTAGTATTGAATTAGTCTAGGGAAATATGAAATTTAATTTAGCGGTGGATCACAGAATTTTGTCATTTGTTAAATCTGTGATCAGAACTCTGGTCTCAGGTTTCCATTGGTCCTGATATATATCCTAGATCACATTTTTAAGTCATCTTGGTGGAATTTATGCACATCTTTCTTCGTTCAATTCATTTATAAAAAAAAGTCAACTAATGATGATTATATGGGCTCGAGAGAGAGCTCTCTTCTTTAAATGTAAAACCCTTTGGTTCTAGGGATCCTCCCTTGCCCTCTATTAATCTGAGCCCAAGTGTGGCCTGTGTGCTTGTTGACGATGCCTCCCGGGCTCCTCAAGGGCACACTTTTGCAGATATGGATATTAGTGCCAGCCACCTCCGACGGATGCACTTTGCATATGATCCCAGCGGACCCCTGTACAAAAGGTCTTTCAGCATTTTCGCAGGTATCTGTGTGAGATGCCCTTGAGAGAGCCTCGAGCAGGGTGTTGTCATTCAAAGCATGAGTCAACCTCAGAATTAATATTTGTATTGAATGCAAGGCTCCCTGTGCAAACCTAAGCCCTTCCGCCGCCCCTTCCAACACTTTGGCGCTCAGCAGCAAAGAGTTCTCACAAGTATTGATCTGGGTCGAATAAAAAAGGAGAAAAAAATCCCTTCAGTTGAAAATGTGATTTCTCGGCGACAGGAATGTGCTGATCTCAAGATTACTACCGGTGTCTGCGAAGGGACATTTGCAAAGCCAATGGACTAAATCGAATCACTACTGGTGCAGGAGGAAGAGAGGGGAACGCCTTCGCGCGCCCCGCGGAGGTCATGGGATGGAACGTTCCGGAGAAGAAATTAGATCAGGAGGCGCGTGCATTTGCAAGCAGCCTTTCGAGGTGAGGGCACGTTTCTTACAAATCTGCTGCGCACAGTGAAAGTGCGGCAATCACTTTAAAAGAGCAAATAGGTGAATGGAAACCTGTGTACCTTTTGTGAGACCAGAGGACTCGTGGGGAAGTTGCATTGTTCTTTGAAGAAATGGCTGACTCAGAACGATGGCCGTAAGGTAGAGTCCATTGTTAAATTCGGTTTATGCTGCACCTAAAGGCATGTAATGATGAGCCACTCTTGAGGTCGATTTGTTCGTGAAAAAAGGCAGAAAGTTAACAGCGAGGACGCATGATAAAAAAGCACGAGGCACAATGACTACTTATTTATTTATCGGTTTTTATATAGCGCAAACTTTTACCGAAGGTGTCATAGCGCTTTACAATAGAACCAATGTCATTACATAAGGACTTCAAAGTGCATGGATTACATAAAAGATACAGATAAACTCTAAATTCATGTAAGATTGGTAGTAAGTACATAAGTATACTACAGATACTAGCGGTTAGAGTTACATATACACAATTCCAAATTCACTCAAGGTTCCATTTTAAGAAAAGTTAAAGCACTTAGGGTTGGAAAAATATATATTACATATTTACACAGCATGATCTTCTCGCCATTGCTGGGGTTCTTGCTTTCAGCCCGGCCTCCAGACTTGAAGCATGGCGAGTCAGTATAATGTTTCCCTTTACTTAGGGGAAGTGACAACATAGGACATGTAATAGCTTAGCTAGAGGATCATACCGCCAGACATGTGACTGACTTTGGTCCTTATTTTTAGATATCGGGGGATGGAGTACTCTGTCATCAAAAGTGATGGATATACCGTCAGCCGTATTACGATCTCCATAGGATATAATGGGATATTAATACAGCAAACGGGATATTAGCCATGTTTGTGATGGAGTATTTCCATCCGCCAAGATCTAAATAAGGCTTTTCGTCTTAATTCAACTGGACTCCCGAAAGCACTAGCCAGTTGCAAATCTCGGAAAGGATATCTCCTTTTATTTGTAGTATTTAGCTAGCACTGATGTGACTGTTTTCATTTATAGTTAATTAATCAATTTCTATAGTCTTTCAAAAAGCATTTTATAAATAATAGCAACATGGTGCACTAATATGATAGCTTGGTAAAGGATTGAAAATTCAAGAAAAGAACGGGTCAAAAGTACACCAAAAACAAGTGAAATTACAAAGAGAACGCACAATACCAGGCGCACAACACCCATTGGACTCAAAGGGCTTCAGCCCCGTCCCCCCCCCCCCCCCCCGTCGTGTGTGGCAGCCCGGGATGAGACGGCACAGCCGCACCCGAGCAGTTCACAGGTCCTTAAAAGACCATTTGCATGTTAATGAGGCCTCGCTGTTGTTTCACCCCTTCTAAGAGCCCCTGCAGTTCCACTCTGCATTATGGCTTAAAAGATTCAGCCCCCCCCGAATTTTTTTCTTAGCCCCCCCACCCCCCCCCCGAAATTTGGCTCTAGTTGCGCCTCTGCACAATCCTATATAAAAAAGGGTCTTGACCTTTATTTCAAATGATAATGGGGCGGGTAGCAAAAAAATCTAAACACTTCATAGTTCAAATAATACTAGACTTCGCTGTTCACCTTGTTCAATTCTCACTCTTCACTAAGTCAAGAGTCTGCAGGACAAGACTCTATGTGCCATATTACACAAAGTGCCCCAGGGTCGCTGTTTGCAGCCGCTTCGCACGCCCCCGGGGCACTTTGATGTTACAGAAGGGTCTGCAGACACTTGTGCGTGCCCTTCTGTAACATCGATCAGCGTTATCTTCACGGGCGTTTCCTCATTTGCATGGGGACGTGCCCCATACAAATAAGGTAATCCTTTTGCCTCTGCTCCCACTCTGAATTATGGATGCAGGTGCAGAGGCAAAGAAGCTCACAGGAGGCGCACTAACAGTGTGCCATTCAAAAGGTGGTGCACTGTCAGTGCGCCCCCTGATGGCAGCCCTCCAGAGGGGGGGGAAGGAGGACCCATGGACCCCCAGACATCCCCTTGCACGAGTTACTGGCTGCACCTGCCAGCAAGAGGATCTCTAATCCCTTTTAAAAGTGCAGGCGGGTTTCTGCATGCAATGTGATAGTACGGACCGGCTGTAAAGTAGCCACTCCATTTTTCACATGAATGCTCTGAACCCAGGGCAGCACGAGCTTGCGGCTGCCCTGAAGGCAGCGTATTCATCATAAGACGGCACATTTTCCTTTGTTGCGCTGGGCGCAAATGCTCTGCATGTATAATGCTGCCCATGAAGTGTTTCTACTCTTTCTACTCTGGGTCAGGTAGTTTCTACTGTTATTACAATTTTCTCATACAAGGGAATTGAAACACTGAAAGATAAAATAATTTACCCAGGATCAGACATTTTGGTCAAGTGAAGAAACTGGGATCATAATTCAAATTTTGTGGTCCCACAGTCGCTCTTCTGCATTGCTTTCCCACAGGAGGTGACTAGAATGAGTACCTCTCCTCTGAGGTAGAGTAGCATGGCAAATGTGGAAATGGTGATTGTTGGAACTGCCCCTTTTTGCAGGGTTATCCTAGAACTTTTTGCCTTCCTCCTGTATTTTGTCTGACCTGTTTGTGTTGGTTTTATGAGTCTGGGCACTTTACCACCGCTGATCAGTGCTAAAGTGCAGGTACTCTCTCCTGTAAACTTGGTAGGATTGGTTTACACCTGCTTGGCATATGTAATTTACCTCTAAGTCCTTTGTATAGTGGTTTCCCATATACCCAGGGCCAGTAAATTGAATGCTACTAGGGAGTCTGCAGCGCTGCTTGCGCCACCCACAGAATTAGTCTTTCAAACCTGTCTCAAGCCTCTGCCGCTGCCGGGACTGCGTGCACAGATTTCTGCCACAGTGACGTGCATTCAAAGTGTTTGCCAAGTCTGAAACTCATCTTTTACCACATATAGGTCAGCCCTAAGGTAGGCCCTAGGTAGCCCTATGAACGGAGTGCTGTGTAGGTAAAAGGTAAGACATTTGCCTTTTTGTTGTGTGGCATTTCCTGGTAGTGACCAACAGCCTACTTGGTTTCTCACTGCTGTGAAGCTGCCCTCTTATAGGTTTGGATTGGGAATTCCCTAATAAATGTTTCAGGGGTAATTTCTGATATGAAAGGGGTAGCATGCCCATTTTTGGTATGTTTGGAATAGTGGTGATAAATCCTGCTTATAGGTAAAAGCGGATTTGTTATTAATATTTTAGAAATTACACTTTTAGAAGTGGGCTTTTCTGTGTGCTTATGACTCTTTGTGCCCTGCCTGGTTGTGTATTCATGGTCTGGGTTTGGAGTGACAGGGGCTGGGGATGTGCATTCACTATAGACAGTAACAAGAGGAGTTGAGGTGTGTCCTGCCTTTTCTGGGTGACTCATGGTCACCTGAATAGGCCTGGTCTGCATTATGAGTGGTGGGAGGAGTTTCGCTAGCACCTGAATAGGGCTGTGTCTGCCTCTCACAATGCTGTCTCCGCCACCCGTAGTGTGTCAGGGCTGGGGATTGAAAGGGGGTGTTGTGCACTTCTAAAGTTTGCTGGACGTGCCCCAGAACAAAGACTTTGTGGGTATAAGTAAAGGGGCTCTGACCCCATGATTTTAGACACTGTATGGGACTTGTAACCAGACGCTGCTGGTTCTACATGCTGCACATTGCCATTAGGAATTGCTGTACTGTCAGGAGGAACCGCCATCTGAACTTGCTTGCTTTGCTGACTTGTGGCCTGCTAGGTCACATGAAGGACTGCCACTATTCTTTGAAAGGACCCTGATGAGCTGGCGTTCTGGTTGTTTCCTGCTCTAGTGCCCCCAGTTGTTCTCCATGGACTGGGTTCTGTGGCCCTCCCTGTTTTGTGAGTCCGCGGAAAGCTGTGCTGGAGTGCTCTCCCACTCTCTTGATAGCGCATGAAGAGCGCTTCCCTTTCACTGAGATGGTGCAGCACTTCACTTTTGGCCACTCTGAAAGCCTGAATGGCTGGCACTCACCTGTGGATTGGGCCCCCTCTGGATGGTTTGGGGCAGATGCCGCAGCCCTCTTTGGCTCTCCACAGGGCAGTGCAGTGCTGAGGGCCGTACTCTAATGCTGCCTAGGGAGCCAATCTTACAGAAGCCGCAAGAAAGGAAAGGGTGAGGCCGCCCATTCTCCTACGCGAGTGGGGCTGGTGGTTGGCCAGAGATAGCGGCTCGGTGCAGCTATGTGCATTCCACACTGAGGGCTACGAGGCGGATCCTTGACCCCAACGATGGTGTTTGGGCCTGCCTATTTCAGACTCGGGTGGTCCCAGCGGGGTTAGACGACTCTCCTTGCCTTTAGGTGGCATTGATTTCAACAACAGACCCCCACGGTTGAGGGGCAGCTGCTGTTTGATCACCTCATATGCGTTGAAGGCCGAGACGGGTCACCCCGCAGATCACCGTGATTGTGTGCCACCCTCATATGGGTGCATACCTGGTGTGGGCGCCTGGATACAGGGGTGGTAACAGTACGTGATCATGGATACACAATGGATGTGTCCTCGACGGATGCACCGGCTTCGGTAATTGGAAAACAGATTACCATATTGTCCCTAATAGGAGGCCAGGTGTTCCGGCACTCTCCCTTAACCCCTTCGGTGCTCATGACGGAATGGTTCCGTCATGACCCACGGTTGAGCTGTGCTCATGACGGAACCATTCCGTCATGACCACGCCCGCGCAAGATTCCGCCAGCACAGCGGCGGAATCTGCGCAGCATCGAAGGGGTTAAGAACCTGGGACTGCAAGATAGTACCATATGTACTGTAGTAGGTGGGCAGGTTTGCTGTAACCTACGCTTGGTGCTCACATTACGGAAAAACTCATAAGGAAGCGGAGGTAAGCTGGGTAGGTGTGATGACTACTTTTACTGGGGAGATGGAGATTTCGTGGTGATTCCTAAATTTTCCACAGTTGACTGCTTCATATTTATGCCCTGATGTTGTGATGTCTATGGTGTGTTTCCTCACATTTCCAGGGCTGGCATAGTATTCCCAGCAGCCGCCATTGATGTATGACCTAACCTGCATTTTATGCCCTGATGTTATGATGAAGGCTCCCCGTTTTCCGTTATTACAGATTTTTACAGATAAATACAGAGAGAAAAATGTTTTGTCTGTATTTATTTTTAAATGTTGATAAAATCTGAAATTGTGGGCTTTTTAAGTGATTCTAAATACACTTTACCATGACTGAAGGCCAATAGATGTGTGGATTGATAGGTAAGGTGCTTAAAAAAAAGGAATTTTTAGTAAAGAGGCTTTAACACCAGTAGAGATGCACAAGGCTGATACTAAAATGTGTATATTTTCATATAAGTGCATTGATTTATCTTCTGCAGGTGTTCATTTCACTGAAACTTGGCAGGCATTCAAGAATGACTGCATATTTATTCGTTAAATACATGTGGAAATATTCCAGTTTCAGCTTAATATTTTTAACAAAACCCATAATAAATATGGATAATTACAGATAAAGTTGACAAAAAATAAATATGGTAAAATGCAGACGGAAATGTCAAAAAAATAAATACCATAAAAGTGGGAGCCTTAGTTATGAGTTATGTCGTTTTACGCCTTGTAATGACAGGATGACGCATATCACTTCAGGATGTGCATTTTGTGTACAGTTTGGTGTTCTAATGACGTGCAGCTTATAAGTAGTTACTTTAGTGCACTACCTGGAGAGTTATGAACATTGCCTAGTTGGCAAAGTGATATTATGATCTATGTGATGTCATGACAATCGCCTGGTTGGTGAAGTGATTTATGTGATTGTGATCTAATATGTGTTTTATACCATATAAGTTATATTTCATATAAGCTTGTTTGGAGTCTCTTTTTTTGTGGTCTGCCTAGTTTGTCACTGGTGTGTGTGTGTGTGTGTGTTGCACAAATGCTTTACACATTGTCTCTGGAATAAGCCTAACTGCTCTGCCAAGCTACCAAGGGGGTGAACAGGGGTTATCTTGAGTGTGTAACTCCCTTTCCCTGACTAGAGTGGTGGGTACTGCCTATCCTAGGTGCGCATCCTAGCCAACTAGAAACCCCATTTCTAACAGCGATGGCTAGTAAAGTGTCCAAGTTTCACCTCTGCTGCAATTTAGTTTAGTTGTAAGATTAACTAAGTGTTGGTTTCAATAAGGAAAGCCCTGCTTAATTAAATCTTGGAAGGGAATTGTATTTTCCAGTGGTCCTCCAGAGTCGGTGTGACATTCAAAAAAGCACTTGTGTCCAAATAGAATGAATGTCTTCATGTCTTTCGGATAGTCTATTCCTAACATATAGAATTAAACATGCATATTCCTCTTTCATTCTACAGGACACATGGAAAGAGGCAGAAACGAGGAGAAATAGTGATATTTCTCCTCCTTACGCCCCCAACCCCTGGAAGGTGTTAGATTATGGTGCATCCCCAGGATTACAGGTTCTTCTAGATCTGGGATGCGTCAAAATCCATGGGAGTTACGTTGGGTACACCCATGCAACACCCATAAAATGCCTTCCAAGGGCGGGGTAATGCAATGCAGTGATTTATGCTGCATTGGGTTAGTCCAGATTTTTGAAGTTACTCAGAGTCAGGCAAAGTGGCTTTGCATGGCTTCAAAAATCTGGTTTAGAGGTATGCATCACGGATGTACTATGTTGCATGGAGAAAACGTGATGCAAACCTCGCATAAATAAGTCACTTAGAACTACTTTTATTTGCATAAATTTCCCTCTCTTTTACGATCATTCTTTTATTATGGGAGGAACTTGTCTTCAACCATGATCATCCCTAATCTCCCCGGTATTGAATGATGTTTGTTTTCTGCCCCCTCATCTTCCTCATTCCCCTCTACCAGGATATGATGTTCGGTCAGGGCCGGACCGGGATCCCTGGCAAAGATGTTCAAACCAACCATGCTCTCTCCCTGCCCTAAAAACAGCCCTTCAAAGGCTCCAGCCCACCGTGGACATGCCCGATGGATACAAAGGGCAGTCAGGGGCTGTGCCTGGTGTACAACTCATTAGTCCCCCCCAACACACACAGCTGCTACTGTCCCTGTCCCTGACAGTGCCTCTCAACATTATTCGAGGCACTTTGTGAATTGGAAATATAATTCTGACTCACAAAGTACAATTATGGCTCTTTTGAGAAATTGATGTTATAGTGGGTGTGTAAAGATTTTTGATTTTTTGATTTTGGGATTTGTATAGCGCACGATTGCCCTAGGGCGTCTAGGCACTCAGCGGAGGGGGAAGCCGGAAATGGTGTATTCGTTTGAGAACAGCCATGTCTTTAAGAGTTTTCTGAAACGAGCAGTGTTGGGCAGCTTTTGATATTTAGTGGGAGCAAGTTCCATAACCTCACAGTACCCAGTACAAAGCTTCTTCCTCCCCAGCTGGCTTTCTTAAATCTGGGTGTCTGGAGGAGTCTGCTCTGTGCTGAGCGTAGTTGCCTTGATGGATGGTACCAGGTAAGGTGTTGTTTTCAGAAAGTTGGTCCATTTCCGTATACAGCTTTATATGCTATGCACAGGGCCTTAAATCTATCCTTTTCTTAATAGGAAGCCAGTGGAGTTTTTATAAACCCTCAGAGACGGATTGAAATCTGGGGATGTCCAGCAGCAGCCTGGCGGCAGCATTCTGTGCTGAAGGATGGCCCCATCATCCTTCCCTGAGTTGCATTGGAATGTATTAATGGTTTCAGAATTGACCCAGACCTATCAAAGCTGTCCATATCCATATGCAAAGTGGAAGCTGTAAATGGAGACATGTCGGCTCTGCGGACTGGGGGAAGCAGACAATGGGCCATTGCAGTGGACAGTGGAACACTGCAGGCTCCCCTCCATGTCCACTCACAGCCAGCCATTTCTTTTTTCTGAGCACAGTTCCTTCAACTTTTGGGGGACAATGTAGCAGTTTGAAATTGTGAATGTAGGGACAGATGTCTGCCTTCCCTCACAGTTCTAGACATATGTACATCTATCTCAGAGAAATTTGTAGGAACAGTTGTAAGTAAAGCAGTCGGTGTACAAACAACTGACAGCTTCCAACTAGATCAAAAGTACAACGGGCCCAAAGCGTTGATGCATAAGATGCCGTCATCTGAATACTAGCAGCACACATGCTGCTAACATTATACGTAGAGAATTTTCGATCATGTTTGTTTTGTTACACACGAATGCATAGGGCTGTACATACCCTACCTACCTTTGTGGTCTGGTCGTGCAGGCGCGTAGACTGTCACTAAATTCACCACTCACTAACACCATGTTTACAGAAAATTCCTCCCCCCCAAAAAATCAATGTCTAGTCAATGCTGTTTACTCTATACATATCATGCTAGTGTAAATAGATGCTAATCATGTGCAGTAACCCCAGGTGGGCCCTCAGGCCACCGAGTAACTATTGACCCGTAAGATGCTGCTGAAGGGCAGTCTGTACACAAATTGGATACTTAAACCCCCCAAAAAAGCTTCACAAACCGGGCCAGGCAAATCAAATACTGCCAAGCTGGTGCCTTTTTAAGTGTTAGACATAACCGCACATATATAAACTTGAATTAGACTTGCATGCACTCCAAAGTCTTAATTCCCATATATTTACAGACAATAATGAAAGATTTCAGTGACTAAATATTATTAAAAAAGAAGGGATCCCACAGCCAGTGAATGCGTCTCACATATAAAGGATGTAAAGAGCTGATCATTACTGGGGAGGGGTGTGTCATTGAATTAACAATAATATAATCCGGGCTTTGCTGATATCATACAATTTACGGTGAATTCGGGTCGTTATTATGACGGAAAGATGAACTTGTGCCAATGGAATTTTTGCACCATTTCTTTCTTTCTATTCATGGGAAAGCTTTCTTGCACTTTGCATATTTTTCACATTACATGTAGATTTCATAAGCATGAAAATGATCGAAATTGTAGCGCTCCTGTGGAATTGTGTTTGCAAAAGGATTGTATTAGCTCACCTCCACATGTGCAGTGGCGTTAATACCGTTTGCGCACTTGCACTGATATCATAATCATATTCATGCTACTGTATAGGAGAGCTAATGATAATGTTGCTTATTTACAAGCCCATTGCGCCGCCGGTGCGTCATATTTATCAAAGCAGTGAGCTTCCCCATCTTTACAAGGGCATGTAAAGTCACACTGCGCTACTTTTCATGGCCTTGTACATATGTTTCACTTTTATGCATAACTTTGCGTGAAAGGGGCATTTCATGGGTATGGTTTGGGTGTTCCAACGCAACATCCATGAAACTTGACGCATTCCCAGATTTACAACATTTTGTAAATCTGGGAATGCGTCAGAATCCTACGCCTCCTCAGGGGAGGTGTAAGGAGGCATGACAAGGAGAGATACTTTGATTTCTCCTATTTTTTTCTGCCGGTCACATAACAAGTGGAAAATGCCTTTAATTATTGTTTTTGTGCAGGAAGGTTTTCCTTCCTGCACAAAAACAATCTTCCAAACAGCACAGGCACCCTTGCAAAGTGACGCAAGGGTTTCTGCGTCAGCGCAGGGTATAAGGACAGGAATGCGCTGTATCTTGTAGAAACATCTAATTCCTGCCCTTTTATTTTGATGCACGGCAGTGCAGCAAGAAGTTCTTGCTGCGCTGCCGTGCTTCAAAATATTGTAAATGAGGCCCAATGTCATTTGTGATTTTGCACAATCTAAATATAAGGCATATGAAAAATATGTAATGCACAAAAATCCTTGCCATCATATAGAGAAACCAAATGGTGCAGCAATAAAATATGAAAAGTAATTGGTGAAAGCACACTGTTCCCTCATATAACCACAAAGTCTGTGCTTTGCAATACCTGTGCTTAGGAAAAAGAAAGTGGTAGGTGCACTTATGTGTCCTCTTAAGTTTTACAAGGGCCTAAGGACGTCATGCACTCATATAGTGACAGGTCCAGTGGGGGAAAAGTGTCCTTAGACCAACTTTTGGAGTTGTTGTACAGAAATAAGGTGCCAACAGCTGTATTTTGGAAATTAGGGCTCTTATTTATCACCGTTTCGTGTCGCCCTTGTGCCATATAAGGGGACGCAAGGGCGACGCAAACCCTAAATGAGCTTTACCAAGCCACGCAAGGCCACCTTGCATGTGCCTGCGTAATTTGATGAAACTAGAGCAACACAAGGCAGGACAAATCCCTGCTTTGCGTTTCACTGCTGCAGAGAGGTGTGCCATGAGTGGAGTATAGTTGTTTCCACGCATCCACCAAAGCATTCTGACACATTCCCAGAGTTACCAACACTGGTATATCTGGGAATGCTTCCGAATTGTACGCCTCCCTACCAGAGGCGCAACAAGGAGGAATATCATAATTTTTTCCCTCTTTCTAAGTGTATTGCACTGTGCAGTACATGTAGAAAGAAAAAAAGGCCTCTGAGGATTGTTTTTTTTGGAGGAAGGTGTCCCTTCTGTAGAGTCTTGGTGTTATGAGCATTAGTACCATCATGGTTCTGAGGGGCTTAAAACAGGAATTACGTGAGATGCTGGGAGGTATTAAGGTATGGTTATTAAAATCATGATGTAATATGTACCATTAGGGAGTGTGTGCTCATATGCTGAAGAATAAACCAGTCTGTTACAGAGCTCTGTGTGCGCCGTGTTTCATTTACGTGCTCCCAGGCTTGGGAGAACACGACAACTGGCGACGAGTAGGGGATAAATGACCCAACGGAACAGGACTACACTGTACCAGAACACAGAGCCATCATCCATGCAAAGCAAATGCTACAGGCAGTGAAAATCAGATATGTTAGACTTGGCATCTTTTGGCGTGTTTCCCCTGAGTTTTTGCTTTCTGACCTCCCGGTTTTGACTGTTTTTGCTGGTGTAATGATTCTGCACACTTTTCTCCCTGCTGATCAGTGGTAAAGTGCAAGTGCTCCTGTAGTAAAATGTGTTATGGATTGGTGTTTCCATGATTGGCCTATTTGACTTATGTGTCAGTCCCTAGTAAAGTGCACTGCGCGTGCCATGGCCCATAAAATCAAATGCTGTTGGTGGGCTGCAGCACTGGATTGTGCCACCCACACAAACAGCCCATAAAGTGTAACTCTGGCCTGCCATTGCAGAGCCTGTGGGCAATCTAGTACTGCCATGTCGACTTGGTAAGTGCACCCACTTATCAGTCCCTAAGCCTTCCCTTTACTACATATCAGACACCCCTATGGGAGGCCCAATGGCAGGGTGCATTGTACGTAAAAGGTAGGACATGCCCTGGTGTGTGTGGCATGACCTGGTAGTGAATTACAGCCTATTTTGTTTTTCACTATTGTAAGGCTACATTTCCCCATAGGCCAGAATGGCAGTTTGATTATAACATCTTATAATCCTAACTGACCCAGGGAACATGGTAGAAATTCGAGTTTAGTATGCCTAAACCCAGAATGATAAAATACATCTTTAAGTGAAGTTGGTTTTAACATTCTGTTTTTGAAAATACCACTTTTAGAAAGGAGGTATTTTCTTACCTAACCATCCAGCCTGCCTCTGCTAGCTTGTGTATTGTCTGTCTGGTTTGCGAGTGACAGGGGCTGGGGAGACGCCAGGAGACAGGGTGAGTCAGCACAGGGCTGAATATACCTATCTGCATGTAGAGTGGTGGGAAGAGTAGCACCTGGGCCTGAATAGGGCTGCGCCTGCCTGCCTTCCACAATGCTGGATCCACCCCCTCTGGTGGGTCTGAGGACCCTGGCCCACACTGACAAAGGAAGAAGGTGCACACTGGCAGAATGCACCCAGAACAGGTTTGGACTAGGTGCAGACACTCTCTGCCTTCAGAGAACAAAGGATTTGGTAGTATAAATATTGGGGCCCAAACCCCAGAACTTTAGAGCTCTTTTGGATCAAGAAGACTGCCAAGAAGAAGAGCTGGAGAAGCTGTGAGGAGGAACTACCCCTTTGCTGCGTGCTTTGCTGTATTGGCCTGCAGTGGCTGCTTCTGTCTTGGGCAGTGAAAGGACTGGACTGAACTTTCAGCAATCTACTTTTGTGAGTTTCTCCAAGGTCTTGAGGTAGAGCTTGCCCCCAGTTCAAGAAGTCTCAGGAACAGCAAAGACTTCAAGCTCTTCTGCCCTCAGCACTGGGGATTGTGTGTTTTGTGCTGCAACAGAAGAAAAGCAACTTGCCTACATCTACGACTCTGCTGCCAACTCAGTGTCCTGACGGCACCGCAGACGGCACCGCCGCAACGCTGCACCGCGACCCTGGTCTCACTGATGACGCCTGCTGACGCCTGCTGCTTGCACCGTGACCTGTGGGCACCGCACTCCACACTGCCTTGCTTCACGACGACGCCCGGAATCAACGTCGCTGCTTGCACCGTGGTTCGAGGGCACTGCTCGTAAAGTTACACAACGCCCCGCCCTCATCCCGCACTGCAGCCATGGCCTACCGATGCCGGTGCTATCGACTAAAGTTCGTCAGCCGACGACAGCACTTCAGTAACGACGCCGCTGCTGCTTGCACTGTGACGAGCAGCGCCTTCATCTCACACCATGACCCTGGTCTCACTGACGGCGCCATCTGACGACGCCACCGAGCCGCTGCTCACACCGCGACCTGAGGACATCACATGCCGCACCTCTGCACTTCACACCGCAGCACCCGACGCCAGCGCTCCTGCCTTCAGCAAAGAGGAGTTCGACATGCACGCGTGTGACTTCGAGGGTCCCGACGACTCCTGCACCGACCTCAGGAAGCAACGCCTGCAGACGCCGTGCTTTTGGAAGCTCAACGAGAGGTCGCCGACTTCCTGCATTTCTAAAAGGTACTGTTTGCGGGTCTTCCCGACACCGTAGCTGGCCCGCGACACCGTGGTCAGCCAGAACTGTTTGGATTTGTTAGCTCACGACACAGTGATCGTCCTGGACGGAACTATCGACATCGAGGAACTGTTTTTCAAGGTTATTTTGATAACTGAAGATTTTTAAGTACTGTATTTTGGATTTTTATAGTTTTTGGTCTTGTCTTAAAAATATTTGATATTTTTGTAAAACTGGTGTGGTCTTCTTTTGTAGCGCTTCACTGTATTACTGTTGGTTATATGCAAATGCTTTATACACTGCCTCTAAGATAAGCCTGACTGCTCATGCCAAGCTACCAAGGGGGTGAGCAGGGGTTATTTTAGGATTGTAACTCCCTTATCCTGACTAGGAAGAAGGGTCCCTATTTGGACAAAGGTGCAAGCCCTTGCCAACTAGAGACCCCCATTTCTAACAAGATATGAAAGCAGAAATCTACTAACCGGCACAAGCAAGTTAAGTGCCTTGGCTTGGCTTGGCAACACAAAATATGGTTTAACGGCGCCCTTCCTCACCCAATAACTCTGGTCCGTTTATGCCCTTTATGAATAGATGGGGCCACATGGCCCGTTTTGGCTGGGTATACCCCACACCCATATTATCTGACAACTGCAACACTTGCAGAACTCCGCATATTACATACATCCTTGATACGTGTGCATTGGGCTGTTATACAGTTCATGTCGCGCAACTTTCAGGTTGGGACCACCCGGCATTGCTGCGCAACTAGCTGGACCTGGTGGTGTGACCATCAGTCCACTTATGGTTAATTCAATAATGGGCAAACGTCCACAAAATAAGGATGAGTTCCCTTATCGGCTTGCTGAGAAATTTGGTCAACTAGAAGCTGTTTTTCCAAATACCACTACTGTGGCGAAACACAGGATTATAACTATAAATTTGCCTAAAGACTTAATTCCCAAATTGGCTGATTGTAACACCTGTGTTTGCGGCGGTATATTCGAAGTGTTTCGGCACTCCCTCCATGACCGTACTCCCTTCCGTGATAAAAACGCGTTCAAGGTGAACACGGAGCCGAAGTGGCTGTAGAGTTGGAAATGAGACTGGTGGGGTGTTCTACATGGTTGCTGACATGATCCTTGCTAGTGTCAAGGGTGATGCTGTGAGCTTTCAAGTGGCAAACGGCCCGGAGGCTGTCGCAGATGCAGATAAGCCACACGAATTACCAAAGATCATTGCAAAGGCTTACAAAACCATAGGCCACAATAATCTGAGAGTTAAGAATTTTACTCAATCGCAAACGTAATCACAGTCACAACAGAAAGCCCAGTCTGATAAAGACGGGTGCCCGTTCTTTCCTAAAAAGAACTGGAAAAACAAAAAACAGGGGCAGCAACCGCAGAAACAAGGTTTGCGTGCTGGTTCACTGACATCTGAGTCTTCTGAGCGTACTTATGACTTGCGCAACCGTGCGAAAATTAAGACTCCTGATAGATTTCAGGTCCCTGATCAGCGCTCTCCTCGTTCTTTACAGGACACATCGGACTTTCAAGTCGGTGGAAGGGAGCGCCAAGATCGTGGCAAAGATCTGACCACTCAACAGGGACGAGATCAACCATGACAGTTTAACGTTAAAGCCTAACAAGAGGAACTGCCTCGTTTTAGACATCTGTATCAGAAGAAAGAAGTTGCTGCTTTAACAGGGAGATAAGCCTCACACAGTGAGACCGCGACTCCTGGACTGGACATGAGCAGTGACTTTGCTCGGCAGCGCAGCAGAGCTTACCATAGTGCGAGAGGCACTGCGTCCCTGTCTAGAGGCAACAGCAACTGATACATTCATTACAGTGGAAACAGTGGATACCCGGGTTGCCCCCCCAGGATAGACTCTATGAGATTATATTCCACATTGAAGGTGATATACCGCTTCTGATAAATTGGGTTTTCTGGGAGAATCTAACCTCCTCTTATGACATTTTGTTAGCGGAGGCAGATTGGCCTCCACCCTTTGTGCTGGCCGCTTCTCGAGGGGAGGACGTGATACTTCCGAGTTTTTCGCATTATGTCCCTCAGGAACATGTGGCGGCTTTCGCAGATGAGTGGGCTTTGGCCCTAGCCCCGCCGGTGTACCGTAATCAGTTAGGCTGGATGTTGATTCACCAGCTCATGAGATACCTTTACAATCTATGCCACAGCCACAACCGCAATATCCAATCAATGAAGCCAAATGAAGCCAAATGGAGTCAAAGCTCACATTTGTGACATTCTAACACAGTTGGATTATCAAGGAGTGATTAAATCATGTACATCACTGATGAATAATCCTCTGTTTATGGTATCAAAACCTGACGGTTCATATCGCATTGTATTGTATTACCGAAATTTGAATAGTCATTGCTGTACTTTTGCAGTACAAAACACACACAGCTCTGCGCTGGTGAACAATCTTGTTCGTAAAAAATACAAAACTACACTGGACATTTCCAATGGTTTCAATAGTTTTAATCTCGCTCCTGAGAGTTGTGACTTGACAGCATTTACCGAAATCCGAAATAATGTACGTGTTTGCCTATGGGGTATAAGAATAGCCCTGGGGCATTGGCAGCACGTGTTGTGTCTTTGTTGCACGACATAGATCCAGATGCGTTCTCGTACATTGATGACATTTATCTGATGGAGGACGAACTCCTGCCGTATCTCGTCTGAGTCGACAGGATCATTTTATCGTTTGCCGACTATGTATACAAGTTCAATTTTGCAAAATCGTACTTCGCACATTTGGTGGTGCTCTTTTTGGTCTATGAGCTCAATAATGAAGGTAAGGGGTTAGCCCCCCACTTCCTGGAGAAATGTGCCCAATTGCAACCCCCTTCTACACTGAAGAAGCTTCAGTCCTTGCTGGGATTTTTGGATTTATTTCAGATTTATTTCGGGAGGACATACATTCCCGATTATGCCCAGCGTATCAAACCGCTTTATGCGTTGATACAACCAACATATTCTTCAGCAAACTGGCTTCCGGAACATACCTCTATCCTACATTATTTGCAATCTGACATGCTTGCAACTAACTACTTATTGACGCGTGATACACCACGAACCTGGTGATATGTATAGTGCCAGGGGCGGTGGGTTTCACTTACTTGACGTTCAATGAGGGAGACACAGTATCTATTGCATACAAATCACATTTGTACACTGCAGCTGAAATGCGTTTTTCAAATGTTGAAAAATGTTGCCGCCGTCCAGATGGCGGTTCTAAAAGAGCGCCCGCTGGCACATGTTAAATGCATTCTTATCGTCACACCCTTGTCTGCTTTGGAGGCCATGACTAAGGCAAGTGTACCTAACTCTAAGGCGCTACATCCCCGTTGGATACAATGGGCTGCGTCTTTGACATCTCTGATGTCACATTTATCTTTGACCCTGCACTACAGACACAGGAGTTTTTACAATATGAACATGTTCATCCTCCACCATTGTCAATTGCTTCCTTTACATGAGTATGAATGTATTATTTATACCGATGGTTCGGCTCAACCGACCACCGGCTCAAAACACGCTTATTCAGCGGCTTGCACTATTGTGGCTGGTTCAATTTTCAATGGAGAATTTAAGTCTTCCATAGTGGATACTCAAGCACTTGGGGACTGTATGGCACAATTGGCAGAGCTGCGTGCTCTTGTTCTTGCTCTCAAGTTTGTTGATCCTAATGTGAATACTCTTATTGTATGTGAATCTTATTACTGTGTTCAGTCTTTTAATGACAACTTATTCTTTTGGTCTCAAAATGACTATAGAGACTATAAAGGCAGCCCATTTAAGCATAAAACGCTTTGGGTTCGAGTGGCAGACCTTAAGCAACGTCTGCCCCTCACACATGGTATACATACTCTTGGCCATCAGCGTGTGGGAGCATGGTAATTCTTTGGCATATGAAGCGGCCAAATCTGCAGTAGCCACGTGTTCCGTAGCAGCAGTTACAAGGTCCATCACTATAATAGATAATGATATTCTGGCAGCGGTGGCTGCTACGAGGGAGGTAATTGCTTATCCTCATGGTTTCCCTTCGAAAAACTCTTATCAGACAACTTCCGAACAGGTTCCTTATGCTAAGATTCCTTCAGTTGGGGATCGGCTGATTCCCAACTTGGACCGCAGACTTGCTCTGATCAAAGCCGCACACGAGAGCATGGCTTCTGCACATGCTGTGGTGTCAGAGACAGTTTTGATTTTACAGCAACGCTATTTTTGGCGTGGTTTATATAAACAGACCTGTAATTATGTACGCTCTTGTGACATTTGTCAACAAATTAAACCGTCTACGGTCACACGGCCACCTCAAACACAGCTATGTATTTCTAATCAACCATTTGGCTGTGTATATCTTGATCACTGAGGTCCATTCTCTGCAGATACTGCGTATACATATATATTTGTTGCAGTTGATTTGTGCACTAGATTCCTTTGGGTTTGGCCACAACGTAGTGCTAACACTCGAAATGTCATCAGGGATTTGTGTGTCTTTGTTGGGATGTTTGCCTGTGGCACCTTCCATTCAGACCAATGTCCAGCGTTCGCTTCTAAGGCGTACAAGGACGCAATGAAGTCAATGGGGGTGCAGTTTTCGTCTCCATACAGGTCTGAAGGCAATTCAATTTATGGAGCGTATGAACCATCACTTAAAGTAATCCTTGACAGCTAGAGTCTTGGGTACTGGCGGGAACTGACTGGTCCACTTCTATGGTGTTCAACGTGTGCTCAATAAACTCCCTAGAAGATCTCTGGCTGGGCGAACCCCATACAAAATGCTCTTTGGCATTAAAATGTTTATGCCAGACCTTGATGGTCTAGATGTGGCAGCAGCCGCAACCTTTGAGGTAGATAATCATTCTACTGTGTTACAGGATCTCCAAAAGACCCGTGACAGCTATGCAACTGAACATTTACCCTCTTCCAATGATGCAGCACTGCTGATTCCGGTTGCCGGCTGGCTTCCCAAGATTGGAGATCTGGAACGAGAAAAGCTAGAGAACAAAAAAGAATTTGGTCCCTCATATCGTGCACCAGTTCCAGTACTTGGATTGAAGGGTACTCGTACAGTCATTTTACCACCTTTACCTGGTCGCAAAGACAACAGATACATCTCAGTGGACAATGTCAAGTTACACCGTCTGGCCGATTCTGAATAGTGTAACACCTGCTGTTTCCTGCAACACTATTTCTTTGAACCCGGTAACCTCAGCGTCTACGACTACAGCCCGTACTGGTGGGGGTGAGATGGAAACTGCTGTTGACCTTTCGACAGTTCTGCCTCCATCCTCTTCCACCGCGGATGTCAAGTATACGTATCCCATAGATGAGTCCCAAAGGAAAGTGCTGAGCAATCCTCGACAACGTCATGCTGATACATCCCACCCACCTTTAATACCAAGGGATGCATATGGTTACTTTGGGGACCATACCAGCTTCTCTAATGACTCATCCTCCTTGTCTTCCAGCCTGGCAGTCCCACCAAATAAATTAAGTGTTTTCTTCTCTTGGTTCAAAAAGACTTACCTGGTCCCTCCATGGGCCTACATTTGGTTGGTGCACATCCTGATTTTCCTCTTTATGAAATGTGATCAGACACTTGTGAACATTTCAGCATTCCCGGTTGTGGATGGCATTGTTTGGGACAAAGTAGCTTTTGAAATTCACGGTCCGACTGAGGTGCTCAAGGTGCCATACGTGTTTTGCGTCTCATTAGGAGATGTGGTAACACGGGACATACATTCTGATGATTGGGATGTGCAACCAGTACATGCATTGTTTTCTGATTTAAAATACTATGCTGCTTTTGATGCTGAAGACTTGTATTTAAATTCTGCCAATTCTGCTGATCTTTTTTGTTATCAACATTATGGGCATCATTTTTTGCATAAAACGAACACGTTGAGACCAGTTTTTAATTATACTCAAAGGGAACATTGTCCTACTCCCGTACAAGAAAGTTCTAAAACTCTTAGAGATAAGTTTGCATATTTTACTGATTATGACACTTCTAATCCGGAATCTTATTTCTTTAAACTACAGTTGTCATCTCAATCCAAATTTATCTTGACCCCCTCTAAATTAATTCACTCCAACTCTTTTAGGACTAAATT
This sequence comes from Triturus cristatus, assembly GCF_964204655.1. Classification (NCBI taxonomy): domain Eukaryota; kingdom Metazoa; phylum Chordata; class Amphibia; order Caudata; family Salamandridae; genus Triturus; species Triturus cristatus. Next base: position 774,851,880 of record NC_140594.1, read on the forward strand.
AGCCACACAGGGTTATGATCACTGGAAAGAGAGCATTGAATTAAAAACAATCTGGGGCACTAAACAATGGCAAGTTCAGGGAACTGAAGAATTACATCGTACCTTCCTGATCCCGACTCAAATTTTATTTTTAAATTATACAGTATACCGGACTACTTGTTTCGGCCTTGCCACTGTAAAAAATGTAAATATCCCATCCATTCCATCCTTGGCAGAATATGACAGCTGGCAAGCTCAGACAAATTATACTATCGAAACATTGCAGGCTTTGCTTCGAAATGACACCTTCAATGTCTCTGAAATCGATTCATCCGGGTGGTTGGTGTAGCAAACAAATTCAAATGCATGTCAAATGCGTTTTTATAATGTAACACCTGGTTTCAGACAGACTAGACCGGATCCTCGTTATGCCCTTACACATTCGGTCACCACATACTCGGTGGGTAAGTTATGCCAACAGTGGTTGGAACATTCTACCTTGTCATCAGTGAAACAACAACTCACACTCTTGTCGAGCGACATCAACGTGGCTGATTTCATCTTAGGACCTAGGACTCCTAGATCTAAGAGGTTCATCTATGCAGCTTACAATGAAATTTGGAAACTTTCGCAGATTTGAAGCAGCTCTTCGTCTGCGACAAATTGATCAAGCCAATTTAGAAAAAGTCCTTGCCGTGGTCGACAATAGCATCAATTCACTTTCATCACACATTTATACATTGGATATTATTGTTTCTTCTGTTATTGATATTGTTCAGAGATGTTTCTGTGTTGTATCTTGGTCAAAATCAATTAAGATCTGCTATGCAGTTTGCATGGACGTTACAGACTCTCAAAATGGGAAAAGTCCCTTGGGATTATTTGAATGCTTCTGCTTTGTTTCTACCATTTAGTCTGACTGATTAACAGAAATTTATGTCCATGAAAGATGCTGCATATACACTGTTGCATATTGAACAATTGGAGCCTTTACCATTCTCTGTAGCGGAAACGGACTCTGCTGTTTGGTTAATTCATGGGGTTATATCCCTCCCTTTTTCATTGATTCAATTTAAATCATGCATGCAACATTTTCCGATTGGCCGTTTTGAACCACTGGGTAGTGCATTTCTCCATGAATTATGGACCCTACCTTTCACTTACAGGTGTCAGCGGGAGGATAAGGAAGTTTTTGTAACAGGGGAGGACTGCGATTCCATAGTAGGACATTCCGTGGTTTGTAAACACGTTAAATTGCACGGCGCATGTAACGTATCAGCACCTAATCTAGCTTGTTTTTTTAAAGAAACCCCAGTGCCAACAATAATTCCCGCTTTTACCTTGCTTACTAATGGTAGTTATCTAATTTTGAACAACCAAGACTGCTGTGGTTTAAGGGCAGGAATCCCGTATTTAGTAATAGTTTCAAAGCGCGTAACTTATTGTAGCAATGTGCTTATTCCGCCCTTGCATGGGAGTCTAGATAGTTCCATTTGGCCTTCCATTCCGACTTTGAAAACAGAATTCAACAAATTGAGCAGGCTCAAAGCGCTATTATTCCAACAAGAGGTGGCTCTCACTTCAGCGCGAGAGACCTTCGAGTTACAGGTGGCAAGGACATCTAGCGAGATTCAGTCTCTTCTGAACACTAACCTCCCACTTCACTTTGGGGAGCTTATACATCGAATATTTAATGCGTCTGACACTAAAGGCCTTGCACATTTTATTAAACGTGTGGGATCCGGTCTTGTGATTTCCTTTCAGACGATATTTGGAGTAATACTGGCTTTTATTCATTCTATTGTTTCCAGCATCTTCGGAGGATTCCCCTTATTACTAGCGTTAGCTGGTGAAATCCTGCTTCTTCTGTTCCTGCTGCGCAATAGCTGCTCATCTTGTGGTAATGCACAGACTAGGCCAATTGCAACTGTCCCGTGATCGAATGCAACAGGTTTTTGGATGCTTGCCATTAGCAACGCTTGGCGTGAGTTATGGATTAACTTTTCGCTTTGCCTACTTTACTTGCGTGCGACCAGTGTTCTACTGTAGGCGATGCCCCTTCTATTGGGCTATTTATTTATTCCTCGACAAAACGTCATATCCAGTCCTGGATTTTAACCAGTTAATGGGTCCCTTAGAGGCTCATGACCAGGCTTGCTCCAGGGATGGCCGTATGGCGCGTGCAGCGGCGCTTGGAGTATTGGCTGAATAGGATGTCTGTGAGGCTGCATGGAACATCCTGCATCAGAGTTTCATCGAATATCACTCAAGTTTCCAGTTATGCTTTTTGAAGCGTCAGATTACGAGGAGCACGTTTGTTCCTTTGACCTACTTGATTGGATGGCATCCCATTTTTCTACTAACGACAGGGATGATCTTTTGGAGGGAATTGCATTCTTAGGTTCATGGATTTACCACCACCTTCATAATAACATTATCGCGGAGTCAACATTTTATTGGATTTTTCTTATTTTTAAAGTTTCCCACTTTTGTTTTTTTTTCCCAACGCTTTGACTTTATTTTTGCAAGACTCTGTTTATGCCCTTCACATGAGAACCGTTTGCTTTTCCGTTCTCTGCTGAGTTCTTGGAGTTTAGTCTGAACATGTTGTACAAGGCCGATAAACAATGCCCCTTTTTATTCTGTTCTGGTCAGTCTCGTGCTTTGATACTACGGGGATGCATGTTGTTTTAACACACACTTGGAGAAAGCCTTTTCATGGAGAAGAGCTATGCTGTTCCTATGATGAAAACCTTACATCTAGGCTTTAAGGTATGGGGTCTGCTGTCAAAGTTCAGAGACCTTCTTTTATATAATAGACTTCTTCCAGTCAAGGGGAGGGTGGTTAGGCTTTATAGTCCCTTTCCACTGTCTTTATATAATGACTTCCCCGTTTGTACTGTATGGAATTGTAACAATGCTAATTGTTTTGAGTTTATGCATTTTGCTGCTGATAGTGGCTCGTATACTGTATTGTAGAGCATGATAGTTAAAATAAACATTTTGAACTATTACAGTGACTCTGCCAATTCTTATTGCGGACAAGTACGAGTGAGTGAGCGAAAGGATATGTCTTGCTACCGCGATTCCTGAGAGAGTCGGGAGTGTTGTGTTCTGGGTTGTCTAATCATTTGAAGCTTCATGATTTTTGGAGGAGAACGAATGGGACACTATAGCTAGTCAGTTTGGGGATTTTGGGTACTAAGAATAGGTTGGTACACCCCTATACACCGAGGTCTTGTTTTCCTGTGCATAGTTCTGTGTAGGTGCTGAATCCCTCCAATTCCTGCAAGCCATGTTTCAACGTCTTCGTGCTTATTGGACAACTCCTCACAGCACCACTGGTGAGAGTTCTGCCCCCTTGCTATGTGGGAGAGCCATAGGAACTAAGCTACCACAGTGGACATCATACTGATCAACAAACAATGACAAGTGTCATGTCACAGACACTTTTCGAAAGTGCAAACTTAAAATCCATGCTGATCAGCGCCGACACGCTTAGGAAAACGTCTTCAACAGAGGGCACTGGGATACTCGTCAATCAGAAATGTAAACGAAAAATGGAAATTCCATTTGCTGTTGACCCACTGAGAGTCGTAAAGACCAACAGACACATGGTGACTGCAAGTCATTCTGGAAAGTCCAGCACAAGGTACTTGTCACCAGTGCTTAATTTGTGCTGGTGCTTGCCGGTGCTTAGCACCGGCACCTTTTTATCAGGGCCGGATCTACACTGCCACTGCCAACTTACTTCACTGCACTGCACTGCAGTCTGCACGTCATGGTCAAAGTAAATTAAATATTATTGCCTTACTGCAGTGCTGTTCACTTCACAGACAGTCTCCAGAGTCCTCTCCTTGATGAAGAAGAGTGTTTCTCTGCCGTGCTGCTGCGAGAGCGAGCCCGATAACTTCATTTCCATAATGCAAATGAATGTGCTTTCAGTGTTGCTGGAGGTGGGCGGGCCACTGATTGGGCTACATTTGGTACTATAGGGCAGGGGGCTGCGGCAACGTGCCGTGCGTAACTTTTTTTAATTCCAGAGACGTGGACAACACCCCAGCACACACGTACTGGACGAGTCACCAGCACCCGTTAATACGACGTCGAGGCGGGAACTTTGAAGCAGCAGCAGCAGGCAGCCTCTTAGTAAGTCAGTGCCACCAGCAGTAACCGAAGTAAGTAAAAAAAACAATGCTGCTCCTTTTACTGGTGAGTGGGGACGGTCACCTGAACCGAGTCAGAGGCCCCAGCAATCATGCCATGAGTACAGTGGTCGAAGTGTGCGGGATCGGCAGGGCGCGGCGTGCCGCCACTTTGATTCCAGGGATTCCGTTCCTCTACTTATTTATTTTGAAAATGAGTCCCAGGACGCAAGCCTATAAGTAAAGCTCGGAGTTCCTTGCGTTCGTGACGCGGCAGAGAACAGTAACAGGACTCTTCCCTCTCTTTCAGTGTAGCAGTTCTGGTCTGACTAAAAACCGTGACTCCAAAACGGGGTTCTCACTCTCTTTCCTCTCCTTTCTTTTATTTGCTCCACTGTGAAATGGATCCAAAAAAGAAAAACACTTTTGCAGGAAATGTCGTATTTTTCTGACATTTTTAATTTCAAAGTGCAGCATTGGTAATAAAATCTTAAATGTATGAAAAATAAGTAAATAAAGTAAGACAGAGTGGTAGCAAACTGGCCAGATTGATTTTATTCACATCCAAACACATTAGCGCCACTTTTACAGAGTTTGCCAGTGAAGCGCTATTTTTGCTTTCGTGTCTTTGTTTTCCCTGGGCTTGCAACTAGTGCACCAATCCCGGAGGTACTACAATGTGTGGATTGGAAAACAAAATGTGTACTGCGGCTCTGCTTCCAGGGATGTGGTCTTTTGACCATACTGCTTATGTAAGGATATAAGCAATGGATATTGAAATGGGTCCATTCAGGCAAAAAAACTCACTGATTTCTGAATAGTGAGTGTAAAAGCGTTAAGGTAACCATGTTGTTCCTGCTTACATTTCACTTGGTTTGTTAAATTTTGCATTCCTTATGAGTGAGGATGTTGTTACTTTTTCTTTGTAGGTCGCATATTGCTCTTGTCTAGTGCGTAATTTAAATTGAGCCGCATCCAGGTGTTTATATCTGGCAACAATTGGGTTGTAGTTAAAGGCAGTGTGAGTTTTTCTCAGTGGGGCAGTATGGTACAGTAGGGAAGAGGATGTGGCACTATGGCCAGAGCTGCTTAATTTGGAACTGGGGAACCAGGTTCTGCCATAATGACCAGTCCACCAGACCACTCTCCTGAGGGAGCACAATCCCATGCTAGACCTTAGAAGGCCTCGCAAGACCTTAGAAGCTCTCGCAAGTCCTTAGAAGCTCTGGTGTCTTAGCACCAGCAGGTGGAACCTAGCATGGCAAATGTAAGTTAACCTTCAAGGCTTGTCCACCACAAACCTTACAGAAAAGTTCACCTCCAGTCTTGCGGGCAGGCCTATGAAGCAGCACACCCTAGAACAACAGTGACTCTGTCACTAAGGTCACAGGACCCTTGAGAAGGGCCAGCTTTAGAGCAGTGCAACTGGTGTGACCACACCAGGTGCTGACTTTGGGTGGAGGCATTATGTTTGCAAGTATGTTATGGTTTTAAAAGCACTCATTGCCTCCTTCCTGGCCTCCAGCAATTTTCAGCAACAATAAAAATGTCATGATGACTCTGGTGATTAATGTTCTTCCTAGAGAGAGATCGGAATGTTGTCTAGTGGAAGTTTTGACTCATGGAAAGGTAGCTCAGAGGGTTAATGTGCCTGATGCAAAGAACATGCAGATCACACAGTGCACATCATGTAAATAGGTCAGTGGGCTACTGCTTTTGTCAGAGAGATCCTTTTGTGACTTGCAGTTTATAAGTTAAAATCCTAACATAGAACAGTTAGCTATTAACTGCCATCTAAGAGCTGCATGTATAAATTAGTGCATTATGTCCCCCCCCCCCCAGTCTTTGATTATCCTAATGTTGCAAAAAGTGCCCTTTTGGACAGATATCAATTCTGATTATTAAAGAGAACCCCCAACCATGGTATTATGTTTTAAATTCTATGGTGCCAATTCCGATCCGGTAAAAACCGGGTACGAACCGTCGGACGGAGCCTTTTCTCCGTCCGACTCGTACCCGGTGCGAAATCCATCCGAAAATGCAAGTACGATTCATACGGAAACACCATTTCCGTACGAATCGAACAAAACACCGACCGAACAGAAACTAAACACAATTCCGATCCTGAAAGGCGCCGACGTGACGTCGGTACGCATCCAGCCTACGTTTCACGAACCAGGAAGTACGATTCGAACCGACGTCATCCCGCACGGTAAATATTTACCGGCTGCCAAAAACTGCCGGGAAATCAGGACGACACACGCAAGGAGCAGCTGGACGCGACGAACAGACATGGACCCAAACCTACGTGCCATCCCTGCCCTCCTAGCAGTCCACCTGGCGTACAGGAACCGACGCAGACGCCGCAGAAGGTCAGCACAACAACCAGGGGCAAAGGGGGGGGCAGGGGCAGGACACACAACACCAACACATGGTACCAAATCACACATGGCCTGGACATACCTGACCATCAGGGCCTGGACACTGCCAGGGTGTGGGGGCGAGGCCAGCAACGCAAGCGTCCGCCACAACGGAAGTGGATGGTCACGCGAACCGGTACGTACCCTACCCAGGCCGCAAGAGCGTGGGTACGGAACGTACCACGCGTCCCCCTACGTCACTCCAACAATGGCGGTACGGCCCGTACCCACGTCAGAAAGGCCTTGGTACAGCTCGTACCAGCATTGCTGGGGTCATGTAGGGGTACGCGTGGTACGACCTGTAGCCACGCCCCCAAGGCCTGTGTACGGTGCGGACCCCACGGCACCGCAACAATGGGGGGACGCACCGTACCCACCCACCAAAGGCATGGGTACGGCCCGTACCCAGGCACGCAGAGCGTGGGCAGGGGTATGTACGGACCGTACCCCCACCCGTGGAAGTACGGCCCGTACCCCCACCCGTGCATGTACGCCCCGAACCCCCACCCGTGTATGTACGCACCCAAGCACCACCCGTGTATATACGCCCCAAACCCCCACCCGTGTATGTACGCCCCGAACCCCCACCCGTGTATGTACGCACCGAACCCCCACCCGTGTATGTACGCCCCGAACCCCCACCCGTGTATGTACGCCCCGAACCCCCACCCGTGTATGTACGCCCCGAACCCCCACCCGTGTATATATGCCCCGAACCCCCACCCGTGTATGTACGCCCCGAACCCCCACCCGTGTATGTACGCACCGAACCCCCACCCGTGTATGTACGCACCAAACCCCCAGCCGTGTATGTACGCACCGAACCCCCACCCCACCCTGGTATGTACGCCCCGAACCCACTCACAGCACAGGTACACTGAACAAACACACATCCATGGGTACTGACACCTGTCACACTGGGGGGAACACAGGATCACATCAGGACTGTGGAAACAACATCCCCAGGAGGAGTATGCAGGCAGAATGTGGCATGCACCTTGCATTCATTGTCACAGTAGGCACTATGCAAGTGAGGAGTGCACACAGGAAACACAGCATGCACTGCATGGGTGACATGAGGCCTTCCACACCCTGGGACCCACTCCAAACAACAGTGCATGTCTGTCACACATGGACACAATGCCAGAAGTCACTGTCACACAAAAGGGGCACAGTCTAAGCTAGTGGAGTCTGCACTCACCTGAACCCCTGGTCGACCATACAGGCTCTGGAACTGTGGGAGGATCACATCTATCAGGGCAAGGTTCTCCTCCTGGGTGAATGGCTGTGACCTCTCCACAGTCCTGGACATGGTGCCAGAGGAATCACTATCAGCAGCAGTGGTCATGGATGAATGGATGTGCAGGCAAGTGCTCTCTCATGGGACCTGGCTGCCTTATATATGCCTGGCTGGCCTGTTCATGTATAGGAGTACAGATTGATTGGTCAGTCACATTAGCATCCTACGTTTCATCCAATCCCTTCAAACCTACCCCAGTGTGTGGCTTTGCATGGTTTCAGTTTTGATAATGATGTCAAGTCAACATCCACATTGCAACAATGTAGATTCTTTCAAACTGACTTCTGCTGTGCACCTGGTGCTCAAATTCAAAAATTTAACTCAGTCTCCATGGCAACCATCAGGCATTTAGGCCCTTATACTTGTCCCTCATGTGTCCCCTATGTGTTTTCATACATTTACACACAGGTACGGTGCGTTCCACGCCCTAGGGCACCCCACAAGCAGTGATACCGACCGTACAAGCGCTTGTACGGTCCGGATCACAATATGGGCGCTGGCGTATGCGTACGCCACAGTAGTACGGACTGTACAAGCGCTTGTACGGTCCGGATCACAATATGGGCGCTGGCGTATGCGTACGCCACAGTAGTACGGACTGTACAAGCGCTTGTGCGGTCCGGATCACAATATGGGCGCTGGCGTATGCGTACGCCACAGTAGTACGGACCGTACAAGCGCGTGTACAGTCCTTACTACTGTGGCGTACGCATACGCCATCGCCCATATTGTGATCCGGACCGTACAAGCGCTTGTACGGTCCGTACTACTGTGGCGTACGCATACGCCAGCGCCCATATTGTGATCCGGACCGTACAAGCGCTTGTACGGTCCGTACATGCACTGGTGGGGGTGCGGTCCGTACATTCCCTGGTGGGGTGGGGGTTTGGTGCGTACATACACGGGTGGTGGTTCGGTGCGTACATACACGGCTGGGGGGGGGTTCGGGGGCGTACATACACGAGTGGGGGTTCGGTGCGTACATACACGGGTGGGGGTTTGGTGCGTACATACACGGCTGGGGTGGGGGTTTGGTGCGCACATACACGGGTGGTGGTTCGGTGCGTACATACACGGCTGGGGTGGGGGTTTGGTGCGTACATACACGGGTGGTGGTTCGGTGTGTACATACACGGCTGGGGGGGGCTTGGTGCGTACATACACGGGTGGGGGTTCAGGGGCGTACATACACGGGTGGTGGTTCGGTGCGTACATACACGGCTGGGGTGGGGGTTTGGTGCGTACATACACGGGTGGTGGTTCGGTGCGTACATACACGGCTGGGGGGGGTTTGGTGCGTACATACACGGCTGGGGGGGGTTTGGTGCGTACATACACGGGTGGGGGTTCGGGGGCGTACATACACGGGTGGGGGTTCGGGGCGTACATGCACTGCTGGGGTGGGGGTTCGGTGCGTACATACGCGGGGGGGGGTGGTGGGGTGTTCGGCGCGTATGCGGGCACATGTCTCCATGGTTGCTATGGGAGTTCGGTTCGGACGGTGTTTTTTGCGTACGGTTCTGAAATGGGGAGGACGGGAGGGATCGTACTTGCGCAGTCGGACTTTATTTTTCCGCACGGTGGGTTTTTCGCCCGGGGACGTGTCGGTGACTTTTCCCGACCCGAGGACGTGTGGGGAAATCTTCCCAATGCGATTCGTATGGACTTTTTTCCGTTCGAATCGTACTTGGCAGTTTGTACGCTACTTTGACGATTCGGACGGAAAAAAATCCGGATACGAGTCGGACGGGGAATTTTTTTACCGGATCGGAATTGGCACCTAAGTTTGTGTTTCTCCAGACCAATCACTATTAAACTATACGGCCTACTAGTATGGTTGTCATTTGACTCCTTCACCTTGTAATCCTTAGTCTTATGTAACATTTCCTATACACTGATTTACACACGTATTGATTGTCTCTGTGTAATGTTTGTGATGTAAAGTGCTCTGACACCCTAAAATGGTATGAGTGGCGCTGTAAATCATCAAATTAAATGCATCTGAGATAGAGTGTGGTTATGGAGACTTGAGAAGCACTGTTAAAGGGTGTTAGTGAGTGGATCCATGGCAGAGGTGTTCATTGGGGGGCACTAACAAACATTGTTGCACAGAGCGCCACGAGCGCTAAAGCCGGCCCTGCCTTGTTTCAGCAGTAGTAGCTGCAACTCACCAGGGATTGGCAATGCAGAATTTGCATGCACACCAAACTAAGTTCGCAAACTTCACAGTCTCTCTGCTTCATTCACAAGCACTTTTAACATGTGCTGCCTGCTGTGGGGCCACTGGAATTAATTATGCACCAAATAAGGACAAAATTATGCTGCAGTGTTGACTAAATTATGCATAAAAAAAAGGCTGCAGCGTAATGCAGTATATTTTCTGATATTTTATTATTTTGACATTTGTACACATGCTAACAGTCTCTGGAAAGATTTTGCCTCGATAGTACCAGTGTTACATACTAATGCAGCAGTGAGAAAGGTGATTAGTCAACCTTTGCAATAGGCCATCCACTCCGCAGCAACACAAATCATTTTTTTTTTAAACTTTTGATACGTTTGAGTTATAAACAATTTATTAGTTTAAATGGGCAGATCATGCAGCAGATCTTGCATTAGGATGCAAATATGGCAGAGCCATGATTATATAGAAAACATTTGCAAACTAGGATATTTTGCCATTCATGTTTGAACTGCTGTTGTGGAAAAAGGGAGAAGTGCTGATGCAACTCCATGGCTCGGAGACAAATGGCTTGTGCTTCCACATTTTATTGTATTTAGGACATTCTGTGATTGGAAACGTATCCCACTTTGTGAATGTATTTTATTGTCAATAACTCATTATAACCTTAAATAATCATGTGTATCCATTGGTTGATTAAACTGGGCAGTGAAATGCCAAACAAATACAAAAAATTGAGATGGTTGCGCATTCTGGCTCCGTCCTCTGACTCAATCCTTGGGTTATTCCCGCCCTCTAATTCTCTGCCCACAGTTCCCCTACTTTTTTCCCCCCACTTTGACCACTGATAGTACTACTGTATATGTTGTTGTTGTAGATGTAGAGAGAGGAGTAGAGAGAAAGCCAAGGCCCTGTCAAGCGTGTACCACAGCCGCTTTGTTGTCCAAACTTGGCGTGCGCAGCAGCCACGGCCACACAGGAATTAGTTTTACAATCACAGCACTTTGTCTCGACTCTTCCCTTCTTCTCGGGCCGTTCCCCACGAAATGCAGTTTGGTTTGGTTTCACTTTCTGGTGGTCTCTCACTTGACTTAAGTCAACAACAAATGGCTGGGTCACCCACTAATACATTCTACAGCAACACTTTCTACATACAATTTCTGTAAAAGCCATGTTATGTTATGTTATGTTAAATGAAGCTTGTATAGCGCACTAACACCAATGGTTTCCTGGCGCTTATGACAGAAGAATGAGAGCAGCAGCAGAGTGACAGACAGCAATGGCAGATTAGCAAGGAGGGGGGAAGAGGGAAGTCTTTAACAGTTTCCTGAAGTCGAGGAGGGAGGAACTAGACTTGATGGGGAGAGATAATGAATTCCAGAGGGAAGGGGCCAGAAGGGCAAAAGAGCGGGCACCGAACTTTTTAGTTTTGACTCTGGGAACAGTCAGTAAGTGGAGGTAGGCAGAGCGTAGATTACGTGATGGCTGGTATGCCGTGACTAAGGATTGCAAGAAGGCAGGGCTAGTGCAGTGAAGTGCTTTATAGATGATGCACACCATCTTAAAAGCTGCCCTTTGACCGATTGGCAGCCAGTGAAGTCGCTGTAGTAGTGGTTTTGCCGACTGCCACCTGGGGATTTTATAGATAAGACGGGCCGCCTGGTTCTGGACAACCTGAAGGCGATGCAGAAGACACTGAGGAAGACCATGATAGATGGAGTTGGAAAAATCCAGGCGGGACAGGACCAGGGAGATGACGACCTGGATTAATGCAGGGGATGAAAGTAGGTGGCTGATCTTACGGATCTTCCTGAGCTGGTGCATAGAGGAGGAAATGACAGCCCCCACTTGGGCTTTTAGAGAAAGTTCTGCATCGATTATCACGCCGAGACTTTTCACTGTTTTCAGCGGGACCGGAAGAGAGCCTAATTCAGTGGGCCAGAACTGTGGGCCCCAGTGACAAGAGCTGGAGCAAGGGAGAAGTAGTTCAGTCTTCCCCGGGTTCAGCTTTAATTGATTAATATTCATCCATTCCAAAATGTGGATCATGACAGAATGGAAGGTATTAACAGCATTAGGGGAGTTCAGTGGGAAGATGATTTGCAGGTCGTCGGCGTAATTATACACCGTGATGTCCCAGTTCCTGAGTGAATGAATGAGTGGACGAAGGTAGAGGTTGAACAGCAACGGCGAAATGGAGGAACCTTGGGGGACTCCACAAGTAGTTGCAGTTCTCCCAGCTGTGTAAGGGCCTAGGCGTACGGCCTGAGTTCTGCCGGTTAAAAAAGACATGATCCAATTAAGGGCGATGCCCTGGATGCCCGCCTGTGCAACACGGCGGAGGAGGATGTTATGGTCCACCGTGTCAAACGCGGCGGACAAGTCCAGGAGCACCAAGGCTTGAGGAGTACCAACGTCCGCATTACTTCTCAGAGTATTCAAGACTGCGAGAATGACCGCCTCGGTCGAATGGGCAGGTCTGAACCCAGCTTGATTGGGCTCAAGGAAGCCAGAGGACTCAATAAAGTGGGACAGAAATTGAGTAACGTGGGCCTCCAATAGCTTCGAGAGATAGGGGAGGAGGGAAATGGGACGACAATTAGAGAGTTCTCCCGGGTCTGCTAAAGGTTTTTTTAAAAGGGGCACCAAAATTGCCTCCTTAAAAGATGCAGGGACAATGCCGCTGTTGAGGGAGCTGTTCAACAAAGGGAGGATGTGATCCGGTAATTTAAGACAGATGTCCCGCATGACTGAGGGTGGGCAACAATCACTAGGGGAACCAGATTTGACTCTAGTAGCGAGTCGAGCCAATGAGTCAGCGTTAAGAGCAGGGAGCGTCGTGATGACCGAGTGGTTGTCAGGCATGGAAACCATTGGTTTCATTGACATGCAAAATAATCTACGTATAACATTTAAGTTGTCTCTGCTCATTTTTAGAAAGTACAAAACATATACCGTTGTCTTTATTTCTGTTTTCATTCCCTTTGATTTTCCTTATGCACATTCCAAGTAAAGTCGGCGTTTATATCAAATGCTTTTAGAACTATTTAGACAGGCAAAGATGTGAAAGTGAGAAGTTACGCCAGAGACATAGGTGGCCGAGCTGTCTCAGTATGAACTGATTTTACAGGTTCAGCTAGGCAAGATGGCGGTGACTGACAGTAAAAAACAGCCATCCGACTGCCCACTTTATACTCCGATGATACTGAGAGCATAAGATTTACTCCGTCAGCTTTCACCTGATGGTCCGCCCACTTCTAAATCAGGTGGGCGGACTGAGAGTCTGGAGAAGAGGGTACTCTGTGGTCATTGCATGTGCACCATACTCTCATTACCACTAATTTCCAGCAATCCACTCCATCTGATATGAGGAGTAGCTGCAGAGAGAAATTTTAAAAATGCTAAACGCTGGCATCAGATTACTTGGCCTCACCGAACACCATTGGACGCATTAAAAGCCTTGTGATTAATGATTGAAATAACTGTGACTCCCTAAAACTGTAACGGCAAATTTGAGAGTATTAAGCATGCCTTAAATGCATTGACCTAGCAAATTGTTATCTTTCGCCACACTCTCACGAGCTTTGCTGTAAAGAGACCAAGGCAAAATTTGTCTCTGACATTTCTGGTCTATGTAGTTAGAAAGGTTGAATCTTACCCCAAAGCCTTCAACAAAGCAAATGTTCATTTGCTTCCTAAACAAACGGTTACGCGGGAATGTACTGCTAGAAAGCTGATGAAATAGTGCTTTAAACCTGTGCTTTCTACTCATGTTCCCTGGTGGTGCACATATTTTTGATCTAAGTCGCTAGTGGGTCACTTCATTTGCTACTCTTTCTTTGAAAGAGTACACTGAACGAGATGCGTCTTTCTGGAAGAGCCCCCCCCTCAAAAAAACATTTTGCCAGCTAAGAGATCAAACACACCCTGAGCTCGATGCTGCATGAGTATCTTTCACCCCCAGTGCCATACAGTATTCCAGAATGTCAAAACTCTAATCTTTCATTACTTTAATTGGATAGTGCTTTTTAGGTGGGTATTTGTAGAAATGCTAAGTTGTTGACAGCAGAGAAAACGTGCTGCTCTCTAGCCCTCAGTATTTTCCAAAACCCTACCTATACTGAGCTGGTGTTGTGCAATGACAATACGAGGCAGCTGCTTATGGTACCCACAACAGACTGTAGGGGCAAGTTGCTGCTAGAAGTATCAGTCACCATGTCCCAATTGCCAGGCTAAAAATATGTCACATTCCTAAGTATGCCAAATATTCTTGCATAGTTAACAACAGGTGAGACTTTACATGACTGAGGTAGTCCGTGCAATTTAGGCTTTGTAGGATATGTGATAGCCTATGCCCATGCTGCGGCTCTTTGGCAACAGCCTGTCAGTAAGGCTTGGGAATTCTCTATAATCTGAGCCATTTCACAGTGCTGTGCAAAACAGCTGTAGAACATGGGCCGGGTAAGATGTGGGCAAACACTGTTTACAGATTAAATTAGATGGGGGAACTACAGCACAAGTGACCTGCACAAAACAACTTGAGAAACAAGTTTTCACACCTCAAATGCTAATGAGGAGGCCTAAGGACATAGTGTAGCAACACTCCTCAAGCAGCAATGGACCCAAAGACTTTAATGCAGCTTGGCCCATGGCAATTGCCTGTCAATGGCAGCGAGGTGTGGGACCCCTGCTTTCTTTCTCGTATCTTCATCATGTAGGACAGCCTATATTCATCAGCACACTTTGTGCAACAGCATAATGTAATTCCCTGATCCTGGGGATCACCTGAAAGGTGGGATTAGCTAGCGGAGTAGGCATGCTGGAGCTATATAGGTTTGTTGCACACAGTGTGCAGAAGGCGTGTCTGCAGGGTATGAGTGTCTTCACAGGCTCTGCAAAGAAAGAAATAGATATCTGAGATGAGAGCATGTAAAACATTAATGTTTCTGTGTCACCATATATAAATGATGTAAAGAGTGAGTGGGACAAGTGGAATTTTTAACAGGACATGTAGATTTCTGCACTATTTTGTCCGTTGGACTAGTAGATTATTAAACAAATTCCACACCCCTGCAATTCCCATCCCATCCAGTCCACTCCCAGCGCGAAGTGTGTTGCAGGCGGTTGGGCGCTCCTCGCCTGTGAGCCTCAGCCTGACCTGCCCTGGCTGAAGCAAGGGGATTCATGAACATGAATCTCTTCAAATGAAATCTCAATATATTCTTTCATTTCATTTTTCTGATTGATATGTTGATCATTGACTGGTGTGGTGTGACTGTACTATGAGGAAGGCAGGCTCCCTTGCTGAAATTCATCTTACTTTTCGCTGTGCCCGTTGAGGATGTGGGTGGAGCTAATAGCGGAAGTGGGTGGAGCCAGTGGAGGAAGTGGGTGGAGCCAAAGAAAAAGTAGTTGTGGCCTCCAACAAAGATTTGAGCACCTGCACTTCAAATTTTACAAATTAAGCTTTTAGACATTGGACTGAGTGTTCATCTACTCCACTTCAAACTTCTGATCCTTTGTCATCGTCGAGAAGGCCATGTACTAATCAACTACCTCATACTACTATGTTTCATTTACGTGTTCCTGGGCTTGGGAGGGCGTAACATCTTCCTGCACTAAAACAATCCAGCCTAAAACACAGTCACCCTTGCATCGTTGTGCGAGGGTGTCTGTGTTGGCACTTGGCAGCAGTTTGAGCATCAGCGCAGGCAAAGAGCAGGAATGTGCTGTATAATGTTAAATACAGTCCATACCTGCCCTCTTCCTTTAATGCAGGGCAGCAAGGTGGCTTGCTGTGTTTTGTTGTGTGATATTATGAGGTCAATGATGTGCTTAACCTGGTGGCAGAAGCCTGACAGAAAGAATGGGGCAACTGAATGTAAGGAACCTGAAAGAAGCAAATGGACTCTCATACCATTTGGTTTTAGTAACTATATTCAATTCTGCAAAATAATGCAATAACTTCAATGCCTTTGATATATATTTTGGTTTTGTCTGGTAAGATGTATGGAGTCTGTTCCAACCCTTGGTTAAAGCAGAGCTGTTGCAATCTACCAACTTTGAGTCCAAGCCAAAAAGCACCAAAATATAGAGGTCTGTTGGTGTCTTTATGTTGATGAGTGATGACACAGTATTTAAAACAAGAACTGTGAGAAAATATATTTTTATTAAGCTGTGTGAGGAAGCAAATTCTAATGAAATTCTTTGAAATTCACTTCTGCCGACAATGGAAGAAAAAAAGTTCCTCAAATAGAGACCTGAACAATTTGTGCTATTTCAGGTAATTTGTGTTGTTCTTACAAGCAAAAAGGAGGTCCAGTGAGAACAACATAAGCCATGCAAACTTCCATGTTCATTGCCACTTTGAAGAGTCTTTTGTGTCTCTCCCAGGACCTTGTGTTGCCAGGTAAAACCACATGAATTTCCACCACTGTGAAATTTACACTTTTCATAGAGTCACATGTGGAGCAAACTTGTAGCCTAATTTCAATAGACAAGCAATTAATAAAGTGGGTGGATCTCACCCATTTCTGTTCAGCAAATTACTTTGGCCCATCCCCAGTCACAGACCATAACAGACAACTATTGGTTTATGACTATATCCTGCACAGCAAGAATGATGCTACTTTCTGCACCTTCGAGAGACGATTAAAACCAAGGCTGGCCTCAGCAAAGACGGGAAGGGCTATTTGAAGAATGAGGGGGGGGATTTGGTACATGCTGATTAGTGCTGCACCTAGCTGCACCACATGATCACACACTTTGATCTTACAGAATAGTCTGCAATGAAGATCTTGATGTCTTGATGCTCTATGCTACAACAAAAGTGCATTACCCAATTGGCAGAAACACACTAGAAAAAATTGTTTCAGTCACAACAGTCAACTGTAAAGAGGAAGGCTAGTCTATATACATTTTTTGAAAGTGGATAACAGTCTTCTTAAGAATCCCAAAGTACAGAAGGTCATTTCCCTGGACAAGACCCAACCTCCCTGTATCCCTGCATCTCCCTAGACCACAGGGTCTTCCAATTAGTGGTGAAAAAAGTGTCAAACAGCTTAACATTGGCAATGTGTAAATGTAGACAGAATGGAGAGGCTTAGCAAACCGAAGTCTTCAAATCGGAGGTGTATGCCATGGCAAATGCCTCACAATAGGCTAAGAAGCAGTCATCCTGTCGCAAATATCCTCAAACAGTGTAGCTCAGAAAAAAAGCCATGTCTGAGGAGAAAACCCCCTGTAGTATGTCAAACCTAAGATCCTCTCAAAATGCTGCCTTACCTCCCAAGTGGGATTGTAAATTTCAACCCATGAATGCTAAACACGGGATGCAAAGCTCAACTGAATGGATATGAAGGTTCTGCATGAAACTGCCCTGTCCTGCCCTGGTTTTAAACTGTAACATCACCTATATCAAGGAACATTGGAACCAATAGGTAGAGAGCACCTGTCCTTTCTCTATTACAGTTTTTTCCCTGTTAAACAACATTGCCTACGAGAAGTGATTCTGGGTCAATCTAACTTTGACCTGCAGACTGTTGTAGTTGGGCAGTGCACCGAGGAAATAACACTGAGGAATGGGAGGATTAGTCGCCTCAAGGAAGGATTGAAGCTCACGTGTGCCCACTTTCCCTTCCCACTCTGACTTGTGTAGTGGAGATGCAATTTGTGGGATATTTATCCAAAACCTTGGCCTGCCCAAAACCATTGGTCAATCACTGGGTTGCTGGTCCCAGCCCATAGGTCTGTAAACAGACAAACCCTCAGAGGTCAGATGATCTCCTCCGACATACTGGTATATGTGTTTTGCAGCTGGTGCAGGACCTGGGCCTTGCTAGCGAGGAGTCAGCAGGCTGGGCTGGAGAACATATTCCTGCAGTGTGGCTATGGAAACTTCCACACAAAGAGCTGCATGCCCACTGAAGTGTTCTGTGTGTAACCTGCCATCTCAAGTTTAAGTTTTCCTAAGACCATCACTGCCTTTCATCCTTCTGAAGAGGATAACATGGGCACTTATGTGTTACACCAGAATAGCATCTACTCCAACATTCCAGTTAGCTTACAGTTTCTGCTTTGCAAATGGTTACTCTCAGACTTCCACGAGATCACTTGGAGTTTACTGTTCCTTTTGATATTTCAACTACACAGCCTTTCTGCTTCTCCTTTCTGTTGATAGTGAGAATGACAGAAAGGGGAAATTGTTTCTAATTAACTTTCAGACTTGCGGGTGATCAGTGCTTGCCAAACCGAGGATCTGTGACTCAATATCTGTTTCTTCCCTGCTCCAAAAGACTTGAAATCTTATGAAGCTAACTAAGAACTCATCAAGTATTTATTTGCCCTGATCAAGCACACGAAGCACAATGGGTGACCAATAAAGCTAAATGTTACTTTTGCTGTGCATGTCCTTATGAAAGGTGAAAGACGCAAAGATTGCTCATCCTAAAAATCAAGCAAAATGTTTCCCTGATATGTCTAACTCTTTCCCAGCTCTTCTGATATTTAGGTGCACCAGTCAGTGAGGTAATTACACAGTGTCTTAGGATGTAGTAACATTGAAAAACAACAACGTGATTAAATGAATGGTTGAGTAGTGAAAATGTAATGCTTTATAATTTTATTAATCACATGTAAATCTTGCATTAACGTACAGCTCTATACATATTAAAGAAGCCACACTTTGTATAATTGAAGTATGATCATTAGTTTATGGTAAATTCATGTTAAACCAAATGCGCATTCTTAATGTTGGCCTAATTGTGAGTAGTCCTTAGCTGCACAACTGTCTATCAAAGTTAGATATAATGTTGATTTTGAAATGTCATTTCACATATTTCTTTTGTTTTAGCAGGAAGATAACCCATGCAAAATAGAAAATAAGCTCATTGTTTGCTATTAGAAATTTTAGAACAGAAAGGATTAATTGGATTTTTGTTATGATTTACAGTGTGCCCAGGGATGAGAAAGACCCTCCTGTACCATGCAGTCTGCTCCAATGACACATCCAAAGTCATGCCTGACTTTGCTGAAAGAAGACCTTTTCCTAACTCTGCTGATTTCCCTAGTTATTGAGTTAGATTCTTGAATGCCTGTGTTTCTTTTGCCTTGAACCTTTATTTGGTTTACTTTAGACTGACACCTTCTGCCTAGGATTTTCCCATATTGTCATCAGATGCTTAATTTAGTCTAGAAAATTCCATTATGGAATTGATGCTGCATTACATTTTGTACTCTTTAAATCTTTATGCTTTTATCTTCCTCATAGTACTCTATTGGATTGAATGTCTATATTGAACATATGCTGGAACTTACCAATGATTTACTAAATGAATAAAGGCTGTAACCTTTGACTAATTTGCTAAAAAACCTTTATGGTTTGGGAACCATCCTCGATGTCATTCTTGTGGAGTCAAACGAATTTCACGTTCATTCAAAATGGATTTACTGATGTTAGCTCCCAGCATACACTTTCAGTCAATATATAAAGATCCATATGAGATGTGGCACAATCTGTTTGACGACTACACCCGAGCCTTTAGAAAATTGAGATGGATTAATGTGTTAGCACCTAAAGGATTGTCCAAATGGTATTTAGGACCAAACACCCCAACTTACAGATTTACCTTTCGAAATCCAGATGGCGCTTTACAGGTCAAATGGACCTTTGCTTCCGTAGTACGAATGTAGCTGGAGCAAAACCCAGGTCATGCGTATATCATCAACTGCCAGATCCTTAATATTCAGTCAATGATGAGAGGTTGAAGAAGTTTTCAAAACCTGATTTTGGCATCTTTGTCAAAGTTAGTCCAGTTTACAGAAACATTGAATAAAAGGTTGATTAGAGACAGCATAGAATCAATACAATGGTGCCGATCACGATCCGGTAAAAAATTCCCCCGTGCGACTCATATCCGGTCTTTTTACCCTACGAATTGTACAAGTGCCGTACGAACTGGCAATCACGATTCGCATGGTAAAAAGTCCATACGAACCGCATTGGGAACATTTCCCCACACGTCCTCGGATCGGAAAATGTGTCCGATACGTCCTCGGACGAATCACCGTACAAACGTGAAAAGTCAAGTCCGACCGAGGAATCACGATCCATCCCGTGCGTCCGAACTCACAACCGTATGGAAAAAACACCGTCCGCACCGAACTCCTACAGCAACCATGGAGACATGTGCCCGCATACGCGCCCAACACTCCCCCCAGCCCCCGTACGTCCGACACGTACCCCCGTGTATGTACACCCCCACCCGTCTAGGTACACCCCAGTACGTCCGAGTCCTACCCCCACACCTGTACGTGTCATACCCCCGTGTACCCACACCCCAGTACGTGTCGTACCACCATCTATGTACACCCCAGTACGTTCCAGTCGTACCCCCACCCCAGTACGTGTCGTACCCCCGTGTACCCCCACCCCAGTACGTGTCGTACCACCGTCTATGTACACCCCAGTATGTTCCAGTCGTACCCCCACCCCAGTACGTGTCGTACCACCGTCAATGTACACCCCAGTACGTTCCAGTCCTACCCCACCCCAGTACGTGTCGTACCACCGTCTATGTACACCCCAGTACGTTCGAGCCCCACCCCCACCCCAGTACGTGTCATACCCCCGTGTACCTACACCCCAGTACGTTCCAGTCGTACCCCCACCCCAGTACGTGTCATACCCCCGTGTACCTACACCCCAGTACGTTCCAGTCGTACCCCCACCCCAGTACGTGTCATACCCCCGTGTACCTACACCCCAGTACGTTCCAGTCCTACCCCCACCCCAGTACGTGTCATACCCCCGTGTACCTACACCCCAGTACGTTCCAGTCATACCCCCACCCCAGTACGTGTCATACTCCCCGTGTACCTACACCCCAGTACGTTCCAGTCGTACCCCCACCCCAGTACGTGTCATACCCCCGTGTACCTACACCCCAGTACGTTCCAGTCCTACCCCCACCCCAGTACGTGTCATACCCCCGTGTACCTACACCCCAGTACGTTCCAGTCGTACCCCCACCCCAGTACGTGTCATACCCCCGTGTACCTACACCCCAGTACGTTCCAGTCGTACCCCCACCCCAGTACGTGTCATACCCCCGTGTACCTACACCCCAGTACGTTCCAGTCGTACCCCCACCCCAGTACGTGTCGTACCACCGTCAATGTACACCCCAGTACGTTCCAGTCGTACCCCCACCCCAGTACGTGTCGTACCACCGTCTATGTACACCCCAGTACGTTCGAGCCCCACCCCCACCCCAGTACGTGTCATACCCCCCGTGTACCTACACCCCAGTAAGTTCCAGTCGTACCCCCACCCCAGTACGTGTCATACCCCCCGTGTACCTACACCCCAGTACGTTCCAGTCGTACCCCCACCCCAGTACGTGTCATACCCCGTGTACCTACACCCCAGTACGTTCCAGTCCTACCCCCACCCCAGTACGTGTCATACCCCCGTGTACCTACACCCCAGTACGTTCCAGTCGTACCCCCACCCCAGTACGTGTCATACCCCCCATGTACCTACACCCCAGTACGTTCCAGTCGTACCCCCACCCCAGTACGTGTCGTACCACCGTCTATGTACACCCCAGTACGTTCGAGCCCCACCCCCACCCCAGTACGTGTCATACCCCCCGTGTACCTACACCCCAGTACGTTCCAGTCGTACCCCCACCCCAGTACGTGTCATACCCCCGTGTACCTACACCCCAGTACGTTCCAGTCCTACCCCCACCCCAGTACGTGTCGTACCATCGTCAATGTACACCCCAGTACGTTCCAGTCCTACCCCCACCCCAGTACATGTCGTACCACCGTCTATGTACACCCCAGTACGTTCCAGTCCTACCCCCACCCCAGTACGTGTCGTACCATCGTCAATGTACACCCCAGTACGTTCCAGTCCTACCCCCACCCCAGTACGTTCCGGTCCTACCCCCAACACAACCTCCTAAGTACGGAGCGCACCCCAGGCCCCAACATCACCACCGCATGTACGAGTCGTACCAACCCACACTCAAGGACAGCACCGTACAACCAAATGGCCCATGTACACACCGTACACACGCTCAAAACGCACGTACACAACCAGGACAAAACAACACAAGAATACACCATTCGAATGGCACAAAGCCACTAAACATGTCCAACAACCACTAAAACAACACATTCACTGACCTGCAACTGCCAAAAACAAACAGAGGCCAAATACACCACCACTCCTTATAACCAACCCACCCAAGATTCAAACACAGCCACACCCACCAATGGACCAATAAAAAGGGCCCACACACACAAACCATGAGCCTTTGCAACAGACTCACTGCTGCCAGACACCACAGAACCACACTACAAGCTACACCACATCTTACACTTGCACACCTTCACACAACCACCCTCACAAACACCCCCTCATCACATTCACACACACACACACACAACCATCCACACACCCCCCAACATCCACACACCCCCCCCACCATCCCCACCCACACCCCTCACCATGCCCACCACCAAGAATCCAAAGTTCAGTAACCGAGAATTGGAGGTCCTTGTTGATCAAATCCTCAGAGTCGAGCCACAGATCTTTGGAACATTGGTCAGAAGCACCAGCCTGGCAGCAAAAACTGCCATGTGGCAGACCATCATCGATGCTGTGAATGCTGTTGCGGACACCAGACGGACCAAGCAGGAATGCCAGAACAGGTGGTACGATCTGCGGAGGAGGGTCCGAGCCAAGAGGCAGGATGAACACGACCAGGCCAACGCCACCGGAGGAGGGCCCTCCCGCAGACCCGTACACTACCATCCCTGGGAGGAGAGGGTGATGGCCATACTGCCGGTGGAGGCAGTCGAAGGATTAGAAGGACTCCGAGACCCGGGTGAGTACACAAACAACGCACCTCACAAGGGGGGAACGGCATCCACAACCAAAATCACCAACAGGCACGCAACCACCACAAGCCATCGCATGACTCAACCACACTCCATGAGCACGCACATGCCACTGCTGCCACCATGCCCCATGCACCCAGCTGGACAATGTCAAGTCACAGGCCACAGAAGACAACAACACATGACACGGTAACCCGGATGGCGGCAGGCTGGGCCCAAAAAAGCACATAGTGCAACTCAGAAGCAGACAACAATTCACTCTACCCATATGGCCTAGGTCACAGCCAGACAAACAGTGTGTCCCAACACAGGAATGACTTGCCAGCAAATGGCGGACGCCTTGCATCAACACATGGGGGTGAAGGCACTGTTTTGCACATGACAGCAGCTAATGAACAGCCAACATTGTGAACGAGTGGCAGCACACACCACCACAGCAGCAGCGCACAGACACAGACACTACACCCAATGGGTGCCTGGAGATCAGAAACAAACTCACATCAACAATCCAAGGGCCACTCAAAGATCTGCTAACAGTGTGTGCCCAGGAAGCTGGGCAGAGGTGACAGAGGGTGACACACGGAGGGAGGGAGAGGGGAACAGAGAGGGAGGGAGACGGACAGAGGGAGGAGGCTGACACACGGAGGGAGGGAGAGGGGGACTGAGAGGGAGGGAGAGGGGGACAGAGAGGGCGGGAGAGGGGGACAGAGATGGAGGGAGAGGGGGACAGAGATGGAGGGAGAGGGGGACAGAGAGGGAGGGAGAGGGGGACAGAGATGGAGGGAGAGGGGGACAGAGATGGAGGGAGAGGGGGACAGAGATGGAGGGAGAGGGGGACAGAGATGGAGGGAGAGGGGGGCAGAGATGGAGGGAGAGGGGGACAGAGAGGGAGGGAGACGGACAGAGGGAGGAGGCTGACACACGGAGGGAGGGAGAGGGGGACAGAGAGGGAGGGAGAGGGGGACAGAGATGGAGGGAGAGGGGGACAGAGAGGGAGGGAGAGGGGGACACAGAGGGAGCGAGACACAGGGAGAGCCAATCAGCCGTGTTGCATGTGTGAATGTCTGCTCGTCAGCAGGTAGACTGCGTGCATGTAGACAAGGGTGGCCAGTGCCAGAAGCCCCCCTCTTCACCATGGCAAAACACATGGCCATGTCACAACCTGTTCACGAGCACAAGGACAGCTACCTGGATCATATAAGTGTGTGGATCCACTCCATGTGCACATGTACAGTGCATGGCTCGCCACACCTGCCCACTCCACTGATGACTGCAGTCACACTTGACGCAGCAAGTAAGAC
This sequence comes from Triturus cristatus, assembly GCF_964204655.1. Classification (NCBI taxonomy): domain Eukaryota; kingdom Metazoa; phylum Chordata; class Amphibia; order Caudata; family Salamandridae; genus Triturus; species Triturus cristatus. The sequence goes on from NC_140594.1 coordinate 774,876,119, forward strand.
TGTGCCACACATAGTTAAAGGGGCCAAAGTGGTGCCCAAGGGACACACCCATGCACAAGTGCACTGTGAGTGGAATGCAAGACAAATCCTAATTCCAAGAGGAAATGTGCCAACTGTGAAAATGATGAAACATGGATGTTGCATGGACAAAAATTAACATTGTCTCTCTCACACACAGGTCAACGTCGTGGTGCACCCCCCAACACTGGGGGGGAACACTCACAGGACCTGGATCTGCAGGAGCCCGATCCCACCGGCAGCGACCACTCTCACCACTCTGCGGATGACCCCGACCAACCTGGCCCCTCTGGTGTCCAACCACCTGCAGCACCTGCGTCAGGTACAACTGTGCCAACCACCACCCCCACTCCTGCCACATCCCAGGAGACACCCAGGATCCCTGCCCCAACACCACAATGCAGCCAGGCTCGCCAGGAGGGACACGGTGTCCCGGGCACCCAGGAGGAGGCAGGCGACAACGCCAATGCCACCCCTCAGGGGTCCCGGAGACCCCATGTGCCCACAAGTGCAGGCCAGGTGCAAGTGGGCAGGGGTGGTGGGAGTGGAGGACGGCGGAGGCGCGAGCCTGACCAGTTGACTGTGGATCCGGTATTTTCCCATGTCCGTAACATCCTGGACTCATACCGGCAGGACACCACGGGCATGGCCCAGGTTGTGTCCGTCCTCGAGGGGATCAAGGCCCAGCAGGCCCAGCAACATGCGGAGCTAATTGCCTGTCTACTGGTACACCAACGGAGGATGGAGGACAGACAGGCTGAGCAAGTGACGGCATTCCAGGGGATTCACGCTACACTCCGTCGGATGGCCGACACCATGGCCGACCCTCCCTGTGCCAGAAGGCGGAGAACATCACCACCCACAGGGAGGGATCAGGAGGAGGAGGAGGAAACATCGACGGAGCATCCCAGACGTCGTCACGGCCTGCTGGTGAGGTTCCCCGCAGGAGGCCGGGTCGTCCACGGAAAGGACCGTGAGGGTGGCTGCTACATCACCATCTCCCAGGACACCTGGCCTGGCACCTGGCCCACTGGAGCAACAGCATCACAGCATCAAGAGACATTCTCTGCCACATGGCCCTGCTGGTCACTGGCTGACCAATGTTGACAAAGACTGTGGCATGGACTCTGAGGATTTCCAATGGCAAGGACCCCAACTCCCCTACTGAACTTTGGATTCAAACATCCCGGAAAGACCCTTACTTTGCCCCCCCCCCCCACTAATAAATCACACTATGATGAGTAGATGCCTGCTGGTAGCATTATTAACTAACATTTGTCTTGTAAAGTCAAAACATGCCTGAGTCATCTTTTGTCTTCAACCATCCACACCCTGGGGCCTGAGTCTGGCACAGGACACATGGGTCACAGTGTATTAGGCAAGACAGACATGGAGCACCATACACACCCGTGATGGGCCCAACCAGCTGAGGGGGTTGCCGAACAACCGTGCTGACACACACATTGAGTACAGCAACTGTCATGCGCAGTGGTCAGGGATCCAGTCCAGTGTCCTGGGGGGCACCCAGGCATGTGTACACAGGTGGCAGAACCATGTCCTGCAAGCCGGAGTCCGGTGGATGCCGAGAATGGGGGCCTGGCCAACGTTGGATGCATGGGGATGGCACATGTCACAATACCAACACAGTCATGGACATCATGCCCAATACACAGTCTCAGCCCACACACACAGCTTGCATCTTGCAACTCGACACATTGACACATAGCAACAATCAGGGAATACCATGCCAGACATGCAGGATGCACCGTGGCAACACACCAGCATTGACTGAGAAGAGGCACCTTGGAGGCATAGGGACACCTTTATTAGACATGTATTCGGGATTGCAGAGGCCACTCGAAGTACACATGAACACATCATGTGGAGTAACATGTGGGTCCAACACTGGCACCCCCCTTCTGCAGCACACATGCGTGTTTGCCATGGAAGTGGCACACAAGCGTCGGCTAACAGCTAAATACCCACAGCTGCACACGGAGAGCCTGCCATACACCATAGATCCGCTGATGTCGAAGTCCCACACCATGTCCAGCCAATGCTAACCGTATGTGGCCAAGGGCAGTGTCACACACATTGATGCCATCATCACAATCCCCTATCCCATCACTGATGCCTGTCAACCAGGCAGACCATCTATTCAGGTGTACACAGCTGCATGTCGTGTCCCATGGGGATGCGACATGGCTGCAGAGGAACAACACATCGACAGGGGCAGTGTGCATACATCGTGAACAACTGCCACACCCAATACACCCCAGATGCATCCCTTACCCCATGGAGACTTCCAAACGTGTCCGTGCCTGTAACGCTGAGTCAGCCCACGATGTCATGTCCATGATGAATAGCAGTGCCACAACAATGCAACCAGCAGACAGCATGTGCAGGTACCTGGGGAAGAGAGGCACACAAGAAGTCAGCCACAAAAATGCACAGCCACTTGCATGTGCATTTACTCGACACATGTATAAATGACAACATGCTAGGTCATTATAATGACTGGGGAAATACTACCATCACTGGCACCATCACTCCAGTGACACACCCACACGCACCTCTGAGTCACGTGCCATACATGCAGGTGGAGACACACATCACAACGCATGCGACACGGGGACCAATGCGTGCACACTCAGACACTGGTACTCACCACTAAGCAAAGAAGTCGCGTATGAGCCGAGTCCGGATGTCCTCTTGCGGCTCCACATCCTCCACATCACTAGCCCCATTGCCAAGCCCTTCGTCCTCCACGGGTGGATGGTCCTCGTCATGTTGATTCAGGATGAGTGGCACAGCTCTTTCAACTGCCATGTTGTGCAGCATGCAGCAGACCATGAAGATCTTGCAGACCTTTGCCGGGGCATAAGGGAGTGCACCGCCGGTCTTGTGGAGGCACCGGAATCGGCTCTTCAGCATGCCAAACGTCCTCTCTATCACTCGCCTTGTCCGGCCATGGGCGGTGTTGTAGCGGAGCTGTGCCGGCGTGAAGGGGTTGCGGAGAGGTGTGATCAGCCATGGCATGTTGGGATAGCCAGCGTCCCCTACATGGGAAGCACATGGTCATCTTTAGAAGTGGTGAAGCGGTTGTGCTGGTAGGCGATACAGAATAGAAGACAGACAGACTGTACCCACCTACGACACATGCCCGTTCGTTGCGCAGCTGCATCATCATATCAGGCATCCCGCTACGCCTCATGATGTAGGCATCGTGCGCTGATCCTGGAAAACGAGCACAGACATGTGAAATCACCATGTTGGAGAGACACACCACAAGGGCATTGATGGAGTGGTAGTGCTTCCGATTGCGGTACGCCACCTCCCGTGCATGTGGTGGTACCAAAGCTACATGTGTCCCATCTATGGACCCTATGACATGGGGCAACCCTCCCAGGGCATAGAATCCACGCTTGACCTCAGTCATCTGTTCAGGGGTTGGGAACTTGATGAAGTCATCCAGGTGAATCAACATGGCCTCCAAGAAATCATGCAGCACACCGCTGAACATGCTCTGGGACATGCCACCAACATGAGCTATGGTATTTTGAAAGGTACCCGTGGCAAGAAAATGTAGGGCAGCCATTACCTTCAGCTGGGGTGTCAGTGCCGTAGGATACCTGTGAAGCGGTTGCAGGTGTGGTGCCAGTCTCGCCGTCAACTCCAGAATCAACGGTTGGGTGAAGCGGTAGAGCCGGATGCTGTCATTCTCCTGCATGGCAGCCAAGTCTGGAATTATTCGGGCAAGAGGCGGCGCTCTGCAGTAATTTGGAAGTGACAAGGAAGTGTGAGTGCACCACGACAACAACTCATGTCTACTGAGCACATGTTAATCTGGCAATACACACATGCTACATAGGGAGTCAGGTACGTGCTACATGGCCAGCACACGTATGGCTGCAAGGTGGCACTCCTTCCAAGACCCAGCTACACACGGAGATTGAGAACCTCCCCATGCCACGCCATGGGAATAGCTGTTTCCCAGTGCAAGTGAACAGCCAGACGCAAGACAGGAGTGACATACACCCACACATCAGCAGAAGTAGGATGCCGATTGCAGAGACTGGTCGCTGAACACTGGAGCCACAGGTCACATGACATTACACTAGGACAGCCCACACACCTTGCCATGAAGGTGCACATGTCATGACTCACCACACATTCCTTGTGAGGATGCAGACATGGCCTTGTCACGCTACTCCGTGTCCCATGCATACATGTGCACCTCACATCCGATACCACATGTGGCATGGTGTGCGGAACAGTGTACAATGACAATCTACACACAGACACATGTTGGTTGCTGCTACGGCTGCAGCTTATGAGGGTGCTACAACATCAACCTGATGTAAATCCCCCACACATAAATGACATAGTCACATTGTGCACTGTGGGTAGTGACAAGACAGGTGTCATAACCCCTGTCCCGGGCATCATGGGACACTTCCGTGTGTTGGTGTCCGTGCCATGCCAGTGACGCTTACCCCAAGTATGCAGTCCGACATGCACACATGTCAAAGGAGTCAAGGGCATGGCTGGCACACATTGCACCGTCACACAGTACACCTATACACATCTCATCATACATCTGGTGCCTTCTCCACTCAGGAGTCATGTTCCACATCACAGCCTGTCACACCTGTGCCCCACACATGTAGTAATGCACAGACGATGCCTTGATGTCCATTCCTGGAAAAGTATGTCCATCCATGGACAAGTATGTCCATCCATGGACAAGTATGTCTGCCCTATTCCTACCTGTGTGTCGCCTATCACCACTGTGATGTGTAAAAACCGCCGTACTGCTGCTAAGAGGGCCTGTGTACGTTCCCAAATCACTGTGGGAGTGCTGCCGTATGTGTACCCATCGTGATGGCGAGCGTACAGGCATTTGTACGGTCCGTACCACTACGAGTACGCATACGCGTGCAGACCCATAGTGATAGTGAGCGTAGATGCGTGTGTACGGCCCTGTCACAATGTGTGTCTTCGCGTATGCGTACTCGTAGTGGTACGGGCCGTACACACGCATCTACGCTCACTATCACTATGGGTCTGCACGCGTATGCGTACTCGTAGTGGTACGGACCGTACACACGCATCTACGTTCACTTTCACTATGGGTCTGCACGCGTATGCGTACTCGTAGTGGTACGGCCCGTACACACGCATGTCCGCTCACTATCACTACGAGTACGTATACGCGTGCAGACCCATAGCGATAGTGAGCGTAGATGCGTGTGTAAGGTCCGTACCACTACGAGTACGCATACGCGTGCAGACCCATAGTGATAGTGAGCGTAGATGCGTGTGTACGGCCCTGTCACAATGTGTGTCCTCGCGTATGCGTACTCGTAGTGGTACGGGCCGTACACACGCATCTACGCTCACTATCACTATGGGTCTGCACGCGTATGCGTACTCGTAGTGGTACGGACCGTACACACGCATCTACGTTCACTATCACTATGGGTCTGCACACGTATGCGTACTCGTAGTGGTACGGACCGTACACACGCATCTACGTTCACTATCACTATGGGTCTGCACGCGTATGCGTACTCGTAGTGGTACGGACTGTACACACGCATCTACGTTCACTATCACTATGGGTCTGCACGCGTATGCGTACTCGTAGTGGTACGGACCGTACACACGCATCTACGCTCACTATCACTATGGGTCTGCACGCGTATACGTACTCGTAGTGATAGTGAGCGGACATGCGTGTGTACGGGCCGTACCACTACGAGTACGCATACGCGTGCAGACCCATAGTGATAGTGAGCGTAGATGCGTGTGTACGGTCCGTACCACTACGAATACGCTTACGCGAGGACACCCATACTGATAGTGAACGTAGACATGCGTGTACGGGCCGTTGCAACGCATTTGGGGTGCCCTAGGGCCCCGAAACGCACCGTACCTGTGTGTGATGCTCCAAATTACATAGGGGACAAGTATTGAGGCCTACATGCATGCTGGTTGGCATGGAGACCAAGTTCAAAATCCGAAATTGTTCTGGAAGGTGCACAGCAGAAGTCAGTTAGAATTCTTCTACATTGTTGCAATGTGTTTGTGGGTCTGACATCATGCAGGAGAATGAAACCGATAGAGAACCCACAGACTTCTAGGTTTGAAGGGATTGGTGGAAACATAGGATGCAAATGTGAGTGACCAATCACTCTGTACTCCTGTGCATGAGACAGGGCAGAAAGGCAGATATAAGGCAGCCAGGTCCCATGAGGGAGTACTTGCCTGCACATCTTTGCATTCGTCGACCCAGCTGCTGCTACTGATTCCCTGGAACCATGTCAAGGGCTGTGGAGAGGACACAGCCATTCACCCTGGAGGAGAACATGGCTCTGCTGGATGTGATCCTCCCACAGTACTCCATGCTGTATGGGCGACCAGGGTATCAGGTGAGTGCATAGGCCACTGGCACAGACTGTCCCTATGTTGTGACTGTGACTTCTGGCATTGTGTCCTGGTGTGACACACCTGCCATGTACTGTAGGGGGGGTCCCAGGGGGGGGAAGCCTGATGTCTCCCAGCAGTGCCCTGAGACAGGAGGGGTGGGTGTGGAGTCCTCCCAGCAGTGCCCTGAGACAGGAGGGGTGGGTGTGGAGTCCTCCCAGCAGTGCCCTGAGACAGGAGGGGTGGGTGCCTATCACTCCCAGCAGTGCCCTGAGACAGGAGGGGTGGGTGTGGAGTCCTCCCAGCAGTGCCCTGAGACAGGAGGGGTGGGTGTGGAGTCCTCCCAGCAGTGCCCTGAGACAGGAGGGGTGGGTGTGGAGTCCTCCCAGCAGTGCCCTGAGACAGGAGGGGTGGGTGCCTATCACTCCCAGCAGTGCCCTGAGACAGGAGGGGTGGGTGTGGAGTCCTCCCAGAAGTGCCCTGAGACAGGAGGGGTGGGTGCCTATCACTCCCAGCAGTGCCCTGAGACAGGAGGGGTGGGTGTGGAGTCCTCCCAGCAGTGCCCTGAGACAGGAGGGGTGGGTGTGGAGTCCTCCCAGCAGTGCCCTGAGACAGGAGGGGTGGGTGTGGAGTCCTCCCAGCAGTGCCCTGAGACAGGAGGGGTGGGTGCCTATCACTCCCAGCAGTGCCCTGAGACAGGAGGGGTGGGTGTGGAGTCCTCCCAGCAGTGCCCTGAGACAGGAGGGGTGGGTGTGGAGTCCTCCCAGCAGTGCCCTGAGACAGGAGGGGTGGGTGCCTATCACTCCCAGCAGTGCCCTGAGACAGGAGGGGTGGGTGTGGAGTCCTCCCAGCAGTGCCCTGAGACAGGAGGGGTGGGTGTGGAGTCCTCCCAGCAGTTGCCTGAGACAGGAGGGGTGGGTGCCTATCACTCCCAGCAGTGCCCTGAGACAGGAGGGGTGGGTGTGGAGTCCTCCCAGCAGTGCCCTGAGACAGGAGGGGTGGGTGTGGAGTCCTCCCAGCAGTGCCCTGAGACAGGAGGGGTGGGTGTGGAGTCCTCCCAGCAGTGCCCTGAGACAGGAGGGGTGGGTGTGATGCACAGTGTGAGCCTTGATCACTGATTGTGACATTGCCATCATTCCACCTGTGTACCCACTATGGCACGTACAGCTTTTTCCCTCACCAGGGGATGATGTCCCTATGACAAAGGTGCAATGCGTTGGCTGCATGACATGCCTTGTTGTAAACAGCTAATTTGTTCTCATATGTCTCTCTGTGACATGTGGCTGGTGTATTGATGTGGTGTCACTTGTTCTTCCTCACAGGTAGGCGCCACTGCCAAGGAGCAGATCTGGCTGACCGCCGTCAGTGCCGTGAGGGGTGTGGATGGTCGGAGGCGGAGCCTGCCCCAGGTGAGGAAACGCTGGCAGGATATCCGGTGCTGGACGCGGAGGATTGCACGGCTCCTGCTGGGGGACTCACCTGAGAGCCACAAGAACCGCGGCCGCCGCCGTCTGAGCCACCTCCACAGGCGTGTGCTGCCGGTGGTCTTTCCAGACCTGGAGAGGCGCTTACAGGCGATGCAGCAGCCGGAAGGGGGTAGGTACATGTGCGTTTGTTGTGTGTCACCGGCATTTGTAAGGGCACGGTAGCATTAATTCACTGGCAGGGTTTAAAGGTGCTGTGCAGATCCTGTTTGCCCCAGTATAGCGCTGCGCCCCTGCCACCCTTCACCCCCTTCTTGCAATGTGTTCCCTGGTCTGTGTGTGGTCACTCCTTCACAAGGTAATGTAGGCTGGTGCTTTGTCCACGAGAACAATGCCTGTCGCATCATGTGTGGGGGTGGTGTGTAACAGCTTTTTGGACCTTGGCTGTGCCCTGTCAAGTGCACTGCATGTGGGTTCCATGTCAGTTGGCACTGATGCTGACTCCAGACATGGGAGTTGGTCTCTCATGTGTCATGCCTTACAGCGCGCATGTCCTATGTAGTGGCCTGTGACATGATGTGCATGAGTGTGCGATACGCATAGTGCAGGGATGGTGGCGTGTGTTGCAGTCATTACCATTCAGTAGCATGTGGTTGCGTGGCCACTACTGTCCCCTGGAGCACCTTTTCCTCAGTGGTGTGTGTCATCATAAACGTGGACACTCTCAGTGTCTACAGCGTAGGTTGTGCTCTGTGCCATTGTCCCCTGGCACCATGTATATAGACGTGCTATTTTGTACAGGTGTCCACTGTGCAGCCTGACCGGATTGTCCTTCTTCATACTCACAGTTGGCAGTGCATGTGTGTGTTTTTATACTCATCTGAGGATGGGCACTGGTACCTCATTATTTGTACAGGTGCACCTTGGCTGTTTGGCGTCCAATCTTGCATTTTGCGTGCCCCTGTGTTTATCACCCAGACTATGAGATGTTGGTGCCACCTGTGTCTCAACAATTTGCCTCGTGTAGGGGTTGGTTGGGGCGGGCAATGCCTATATGTAAATTCCTGATTTCTACTTGCTGGGTCTGGCAGTGTGTGATGTTTGTCTGGACACACACGCAAGGTGCAGTGACCGAGTCATGTTGGGCATGTTTCCAGCATTACCTATGCAGCATGTGCTCAAGTTCGTGCATATGGTCCCTGGTCATCGGTATTTTCACCGACGCTGTGTGGTGCAGATGCAGTGCTGGATTGTCCCCAGGGCCTGGGTGCTATGTCAGACTACGTTTCCTGTCTTGAGCTATTGTCTCATGCTCTCCAGGGTGTTGCAGTGGCATGGTGGCTCAACCAACTGTGTGTTTCATGCCCTACATCGGTACCTTGTTTAGTAGATGTCAGGGATCTTCCTTTTCAGGCTATGCAATGTTACCTATGTAGATTGGACTCATGTGACTGATGTGTACAGCTGTCTGATTAATTTCTGTCTCTCCACCCTGCCCACAGCATCGTCGGGGGACACAGAGGGAGACATGGACACAGGCAAGGCGGAGGGACCGAGCACCAGTGCCAGCCGTGACATCGGGGCTGGCACATCGAGTGGGACAGAGGTGGAGGATAGTGCGGCCGAGGACCTGTCGACTGGCACGTCAGAATACGAAGCTGACAGGTCCGAGGAGGATGTCTCCGAGTGGGCGGTGGCTGCACCAGCAGCTGACAGCGGAACAACACCTCGCACCGCCCCCTCAGTTCCCATCAGCCGCCTCCCACTTGCTCGTGTCCCTTCCCAGCGTGCCCGGTCACAGCATGTCTCCTTCCTGCCAGGCACCGCACCCCCTGCCCCTGTCTCCACTGCTGCCGCCAATGCAGAGTCTGTGGACATCCAGCGGCAACTGCAGGTTGGTCAGGCTGCGATCCTTAATGTCCTCCATGCCCACGGCAAAACCCTCACCAACATCGAGGCATTCTTGGAGGGCATTCATTCATCGCAGGCTGACCAACGCAACTTGCTGAGGTCCATAGACTCCACACTGACTGCAGCAGTGGGTCTCCTGCAGCGCGACCTCCCCCCACCTACCCCTGCCCCATCCACACTTCCCACTCCCATGCCTGTCCCACGTACACCCAGACGTCGGCATGCACCCACATCAACGGACACGGGCACCACACCAGCAGGGAAGGTCCACCGCACTCCTCCTGACACGCACACACAGGGTGAGGTAGGCACACCCACTGGGTCGGGGGGCAAACGTGTGACACGCAGCCATAGTGGGAGTCCGCATTCCACCCAGTCCACTCCCTCCAAATCCCCTCCCCTCAGCTCTCCTGGCCACATCTCCCCCAAGGACTCCTTCATGGCCGCTCTGTCCCTGAGCCCCACAGTTACACCACCACGCAAGCGGTCAAGGAGGTCCCCGGTCAGGGTGGTTGAGTCTCCCCCCCTGTCTCCACCCTCCCCCGGTGGCGCTGCGACCCATCCCTCTGACCCCCCCCCCCCTCCTTGGGGCCTGAGGTCCCTTCGGGTGCAGGGGACTCCCTGGAGGACCTTGCAAAGGTGTGTAGTGCCATCCTGGCCTCCGCCTTTGGCACTGACCCACCCCCTGTGGTGGAGTCCTCCATCCCTGCACCCACAACGCCGCCCCTTTGCCCTGATGTCCCTGCGGTGCCTGTTGCTTCTCCCCCCCTGATGCCCTCACCAGTGTGGAAGACGATGCCATTTGACTGTGCAGGCAAGGTAGGGGACACGCATCCCACTGTGTCCCCCATCCAGCTGAGAATCATTGACTGCCCTATGGGCTTTGTGAATATTGAACTGCCTGCGATCCACGGACATTGTGCTCATGCTGAATAAAGCTTAATTTTGTTTTCATTATCACACTACTGCTATGCTGGTATTGGTGTTGGTGGGGCTGCTACATGGTTTTGGGTGGTGTTTAAGGGTTTGGGTGTGTGGGATATGTAGTAGTGTGCTGCTCATTGGTGGGACCCTGGGATCTGTGTGCCATCACAAGGTGTTGGCTAACTTTCTTTGTTCATGTAAGCAGTTACTGCATGGTGCACCTGTCCCAGGGTGTATTCCTTCCTCTGTGTACCCAGCTTTCTTCCCTGCAGGGTGTTCCCAATGTTTAGCGCAGAGCTGTGTCTACATGAGCTGTGTGTGTGACGGAGCCCTTCTACTTTGGCCATGCATGCAGGGCCATGTCTCCACCTGCAACAATCGTGGCATCCTTGGTGATCACTGTACTTGTGTGTGGAGTCTGTTGACATGAGTTCATGGGGACATGTTCCCTTGTAGGCAGTATGCATGTGGATAATTCTGGCCTCACACACATGTGTTACACCCCTCCTGTCTCAGGGCACTGCTGGAAGTGATAGGCACCCACCCCTCCTGTCTCAGGGCACTGCTGGGAGGACTCCACACCCACCCCTCCTGTCTCAGGGCACTGCTGGGAGGACTCCACACCCACCCCTCCTGTCTCAGGGCACTGCTGGGAGGACTCTGCACCCACCCCTCCTGTCTCAGGGCACTGCTGTTAGTGATAAGCACCCACCCCTCCTGTTTGAGGGCACTGCTGGGAGGACTCCACACCCACCCCTCCTGGCTCAGGGCACTGCTGGGAGTGATAGGCACCCACCCCTCCTGTCTCAGGGCACTGCTGGGTGGACTCTGCACCCACCCCTCCTGTCTCAGGGCACTGCTGGGTGGACTCTGCACCCACCCCTCCTGTCCCAGGGCACTGCTTTTAGTGATAGGCACCCACCCCTCCTGTCTCAGGGCACTGCTGGGAGGACTCCACACCCACCCCTCCTGTCTCTGGGCACTGCTGGGAGGACTCTGCACACACCCCTCCTGTCTCTGGGCACTGCTGTTAGTGATAGGCACCCAACCCTCCTGTCTCAGGGCCCTGCTGGGAGGACTCCACACCCACCCCTCCTGGCTCAGGGCACTGCTGGGAGTGATAGGCACCCACCCCTCCTGTCTCAGGGCACTGCTGGGTGGACTCTGCACACACCCCTCCTGGCTCAGGGCACTGCTGGGAGGACTCCACACCCACCCCTCCTGTCTCAGGGCACTGCTGGGAGGACTCCACACCCACCCCTCCTGGCTCAGGGCACTGCTGGGAGTGATAGGCACCCACCCCTCCTGTCTCTGGGCACTGCTGGGAGGACTCTGCACACACCCCTCCTGTCTCAGGGCACTGCTGGGAGTGATAGGCACCCACCCCTCCTGTCTCAGGGCACTGCTGGGAGGGCTCCACACCCACCCCTCCTGTCTCAGGGCACTGCTGGGAGGACTCCACACCCACCCCTCCTGTCTCAGGGCACTGCTGGGAGGACTCTGCACCCACCCCTCCTGTCTCAGGGCACTGCTGTTAGTGATAGGCACCCACCCCTCCTGTCTCAGGGCACTGCTGGGAGGACTCCACACCCACCCCTCCTGGCTCAGGGCACTGCTGGGAGTGATAGGCACCCACCCCTCCTGTCTCAGGGCACCGCTGGGTGGACTCTGCACCCACCCCTCCTGTCTCAGGGCACTGCTGGGTGGACTCTGCACCCACCCCTCCTGTCCCAGGGCACTGCTGTTAGTGATAGGCACCCACCCCTCCTGTCTCAGGGCACTGCTGGGAGGGCTCCACACCCACCCCTCCTGTCTCTGGGCACTGCTGGGAGGACTCTGCACACACCCCTCCTGTCTCTGGGCACTGCTGTTAGTGATAGGCACCCAACCCTCCTGTCTCAGGGCACTGCTGGGAGGACTCCACACCCACCCCTCCTGGCTCAGGGCACTGCTGGGAGTGATAGGCACCCACCCCTCCTGTCTCAGGGCACTGCTGGGTGGACTCTGCACACACCCCTCCTGGCTCAGGGCACTGCTGGGAGGACTCCACACCCACCCCTCCTGTCTCAGGGCACTGCTGGGAGGACTCCACACCCACCCCTCCTGGCTCAGGGCACTGCTGGGAGTGATAGGCACCCACCCCTCCTGTCTCTGGGCACTGCTGGGAGGACTCTGCACACACCCCTCCTGTCTCAGGGCACTGCTGAGAGTGATAGGCACCCACCCCTCCTGTCTCAGGGCACTGCTGGGAGGACTCCACACCCACCCCTCCTGTCTCAGGGCACTGCTGGGAGGACTCCACACCCACCCCTCCTGTCTCAGGGCACTGCTGGGAGGACTCTGCACCCACCCCTCCTGTCTCAGGGCACTGCTGTTAGTGATAGGCACCCACCCCTCCTGTCTCAGGGCACTGCTGGGAGGACTCCACACCCACCCCTCCTGTCTCTGGGCACTGCTGGGAGGACTCTGCACACACCCCTCCTGTCTCTGGGCACTGCTGTTAGTGATAGGCACCCAACCCTCCTGTCTCAGGGCACTGCTGGGAGGACTCCACACCCACCCCTCCTGGCTCAGGGCACTGCTGGGAGTGATAGGCACCCACCCCTCCTGTCTCAGGGCACTGCTGGGTGGACTCTGCACACACCCCTCCTGGCTCAGGGCACTGCTGGGAGGACTCCATACCCACCCCTCCTGTCTCAGGGCACTGCTGGGAGGACTCCACACCCACCCCTCCTGGCTCAGGGCACTGCTGGGAGTGATAGGCACCCACCCCTCCTGTCTCAGGGCACTGCTGTTAGTGATAGGCACCCACCCCTCCTGTCTCAGGGCACTGCTGGGAGGGCTCCACACCCACCCCTCCTGTCTCAGGGCACTGCTGGGTGGACTCTGCACACACACCTCCGATTTCAGGATATGTACGCTTGGAACATACACGGTGGGGGTACGCTCAATGCATTCGAGGTGAGGGTACGAGTCTACTTACACTGGTGTGGTGGGGGTACGCTCCATGCATACGCGGGTGAGGGTACGGGTCATACTTACACTGTTGGGGTGTGGGGTACGCTCCTTGCATACGCGGGTGAGGGTACGGGTCGTACTTACACTGTTGGGGTGGGGGGTACGCTCCTTGCATACGCGGGTGAGGGTACGGGTCGTACTTACACTGTTGGGGTGGGGGTACGGTCCGTGAGTCCGCGGGTGGGGGTAGGAGTCGTACTTACACTGGTGGGGGTGGGGGTACGGTCCGTACGTCCGCGGGTGAGGGTTCGAGTCGTACTTACACTGTTGGCATGGGGGGTACGCTCCATGCATACGCGGGTGGGGGTACGGGTCGTACTTACACTGTTGGCATGGGGGGTACGCTCCATGCATACGCGGGTGGGGGTACGGGTCGTACTTACACTGTTGGCATGGGGGTACGCTCCATGCATACGCGGGTGGGGGTACGGGTCGTACTTACACTGTTGGGCTGGGGGGTATGCTCCATGCATACGCGGGTGGGGGTACGGGTCGTACTTACACTGTTGGGGTGGGGGGTACGCTCCTTGCATACGCGGGTGAGGGTACGGGTCGTACTTACACTGTTGGGGTGGGGGGTACGCTCCATGCATACGCGGGTGAGGGTACGGGTCGTACTTACACTGTTGGGGTGGGGGTACGCTCCATGCATACGCGGGTGGGGGTACGGGTCGTACTTTCACTGTTGGGGTGGGGGGTGCGCTCCATGCATACGCGGGTGGGGGTACGGGTCGTACTTACACTGTTGGGGTGGGGGCTACGCTCCATGCATACGCGGGTGAGGGTACGGGTCGTACTTACACTGTTGGGGTGGGGGTACGCTCCATGCATACGCGGGTGGGGGTACGGGTCGTACTTACACTGTTGGGCTGGGGGGTACGCTCCATGCATACGCGGGTGGGGGTACGGGTCGTACTTACACTGTTGGGGTGGGGGGTACGCTCCTTGCATACGCGGGTGAGGGTACGGGTCGTACTTACACTGTTGGGGTGGGGGGTACGCTCCATGCATACGCGGGTGAGGGTACGGGTCGTACTTACACTGTTGGGGTGGGGGTACGCTCCATGCATACGCGGGTGGGGGTACGGGTCGTACTTTCACTGTTGGGGTGGGGGGTGCGCTCCTTGCATATGGGGTGGGGGTAGGGTCCGTACATATACGTCCCCACGCTATGTGATGCTTGTGCGGCCCGTACCCAGGCCTTTGCCACGTGGGTGCGATCCGTCCCGCCATTGTTGGGGTGACGTGTGTGGGCGTGGTACGACTTGTACCCACGCTCTTCAGGCGTGGGTACGGGACGTACCTGTCTGGTTGTGTTGCCGGTTCGCGTGGTGACGGACTTCCGTTGTGGCGGTCGCTGGCTTATCAGGACACGCCCCCACCCCCTCGTGGTGACCAGGGCATGGGAGTCAGGTATGTCCAGGCCATGTGTGGTGTGTGACTTATGTGGTTGTTTTGTGGCCTGCCCTGGTCCTGCCACCCCCACCCCACCCCACTTTCCCCCCTCCCTTAGTTATTCTGACCTTCTGCGGCGTCTGCGTTGTAACCTGTAGAGGAGGTGGACTGCTATGAGGGCAGGGATGACTCGTAGGTTCGGGTCCATGTCTGTCCGTCGCGTACTGGTACTCCTTGATCGCGTCGTCCTGTCGCGTACGGGTCCTCCTTGATCGCGTCGTCCTGTCGCGTACGGGTCCTCCTTGGTCGCGTCGTCCTGTGTGTCCGTCGCGTACTGGTCCTCCTTGTTCGCGTCGTCCTGTCTGTCCGTCGCGTACTGGTGGTCCTTGTTCGCGTCGTCCTGATTTCCCGGCAGTTTTTGGGTGCCGGAAAATATTCACCGTGCGGGATGACGTCGGTGCGAATCGTAATTCCTGGGTCGTGAATGGCTGGCTGCGAGCGTCCCGACGTCAGGTCGGCGCTTTCCCGGATGGCATTGGTAGGGTTTTTTTGTTCGGTCGGGCTTTTTTACGAATCGTACGGTGATGGTGTACCCATGCGAATCGTAATTCCTTGTTTGTATGAATTGACGACCGGGTACGAGTCGGACGGAGATTATGCTCCGTCCGACGGTTCGTACCCGGTTTTTACCGGATCGTGATCGGCACCAATGTGTTCTATACAGAAAATGCCACTAAACTAGTTAAAGAACCTAATCTACCCTAAGATTGGACCCATAAAGAGTCCCTTCTAGAAAAGAGCAAGATTTTTGGAGCATCGATAAACAATAGAATGTCTCATTCGGAGCTGCAGTAGCAACCTTTAGAATCTCAGTGATAGAGTAATGATCGTTCCAGTAGCATTGATCAGAATCAGAATAAGGAATAAAATCACCTTTAGTAATAACTGTTGGTAAAAAAAGGGCAAGGTTGCAATAGAGTGCCTCTCCCATAGCAGAGTAATAAAGGGTTTTCTCCAAGTAAGTTCCAGAGGTCAGAGTGACAGTTCTCCTTCCTAACTCACTAGGAACACTCATTCACATAAAATCACACAATAATGTAACATAATGTAATTTAATATAATGCAATGTAACTTTAGTAGGTGTACGAATCTTTCATCTAATGGAAACGGCTCCTCCAATGGCGTCGTCAACATCCATTGCTTCTCCTCTCAATTCCCATGGTAAACATTCACACCGGCATATAGTAAAACACTGATCCAAACACTAGAAACATGGATGAAAGTTTTCACGAGAACATTCTTAACTAAGCTAAGTCTTCGTTCAACGTCTATTGTGAATACAAAGGCTAGTCAGATGCACTGAAACATATCTATTAATAATGTTCCAGTTAAGCATCCATAAAATATATCAAAATTATTGTTCATTCTAGTAGTCTATACATTTTGAATTCACAGCAAGGTTCATTTTTATATGGGAATGATCTAGTACGGCATGATAAAGCTAAGGAAACATAATCTTGAAGTCAGCACATTCTTTAGCAAGAAGCAGATGCTAGGCAAAATGTCCTAAATAAAGGTCTATTTAGCTATGAGCAAGAGTCAAAGAAAAGCTTGGGCCTTTTTACAGGGGCACATTTAGGAATGATAACACTTACTCATTTTGGTATTCACAGAAGGCACTAACTTATCAATGAGTAAGTGCCTTCTGTGAATATCAAAATGAGTAAGTGCCTTCTGTGAATACCAAAATGAGTTAGTGCCTTCTATGAATACCAAAATGGTAGTAAGTTTAGGATTTTGTCTTAAGTTAGTTCAGTGAATCGGGCCCTTCATATAGTCACCATTCATAATGACATGATACCCCATTTCCTTTTCTTACATTTCCCTTTGAAACTTTTCTTGTCTTTTGCGCATGAAGTATTTACAGCTCAGAACTAGGATGTAAAGAAATATTAGACAAAGTCCTATTATCACTTTTGCTATTAGTATTGCTCTCAAATTACCCTTCCCATCTGTCAAGAACCAATTCTCGATAGTGCTCAATTCTTTTGCCAAAATATTCATACAAACTTTGTGTTTCCAATTCATGTAATTTAGTTTCTAAACCTGAAATAGTCCTTGCATAACTTTCTGTTTCCTTGCTCTCAACTGGCATGAATGCACAGAAATAGGTTTATTTCAGCATGTGGCAAACCCTTCCGCAAGTAATATGTATAAAGCAAGATGGACCTGCAAAACCATGGACCTTACATCAATTAGTTCAGAGTAAAGCTCCAGATGTGTTAGTTGCCATTTTGTCAGCTACATTAGCTAATTTCCTAATCGTTTCATCATTTAGCATTACTCCTAGAGGTGGTATTGCTACTCTAAATATGTCTCCTACTAAACCGACTCCTTTGTTTGTGCTACATTCCTGTCTGTGTGCTGCTGTTAATGCTAATGCTTCTAAGCTTGTAACATGATACATCTTTGGAATTAGTATGCCTAAATAGCAAGTTCCCTCCCAATCGGCAGGCAATAAGAAATAAGCGTTCTGCCTACAAATGTGGTAAACCTCTGGAATTGCATTTTCATCCCGCTGTTATATGTGCCATGTTCCCCCGTCAGTTCGAATGTGTGTTCACAACAGCTGATCCCTACATGTCTAGTCCTTTTTAGTGTTCTTCATTTGCATAAGCAAACTTTTCCCTTGTGTCAGCTGTCTTGTCTGAGTTTAGGATAAACCATTATTTTTCTAAATTCATTCTCTTCATTTCATCCATATGTTCTCAAAAACATCTCCCCTCCTGTCCGTAGCTTTTGTTGTGTTCAGGTATTTTTCCTCTAAAGCCATAACGTAACCTTTCATTACAGGTCCCATTAGGCAGGTTAAATTGTTTTTGTAAGCGTTTACGCTATCTACAGGCATGTGTGGAAAGAAATAATACCAAGCTCTGTCCATCATTTTTGCTTATGGGTGTTAATTCATGCTTTCTATTAAAGGGACTCTAGTGGAACTAAATCATAATTAGATTAGAAATATTGGAAATTTCCTCACCTATAATCTAGTGAAAGCAAATTGCTAAAGGAAACCGCATAAGACTAAGGTATGTGATAGTATGTGGCCTTTTCTGAAACAGAAGTCAGTAAGTGTGCGCATACATAGCAGTCTTTAACATCCATGGCATTGGTATATTCTTGTACTGATCTAGAATATACATAAGTAGAGTAATAATTTTTCTAGTAACTCACAAACATTTTAGTAAAAATACTATCCCTAATATTATGTGCATGCGTATAAATGACAATTGTGCCTGGTGGCTCTGAACGGTGAGCAGTCTATATATCGACTTTTTAATATCGAGGGACATAAATATCGAGTCAAAAATATCTAATGTACAAAATATCGAAATAGATAATATCGATGTGAAAAATATCGTTATTTTTTTTTAATTATATGTCGATGTAAGTAATATCGTTAGTAATAATATCGACATGTGAAAATATCGTTATTGTGTGTTTAGTAAATATTTTGAAGTTGTTTGTATAAATAGTTAAAATGTATATAATATGAGAAATATTTATATTGTTTTAGGGGCGGGATGTTGGGTTATAGGGGATAAGGGTGGGGAGTGTTTTAAAAAAGTTAAATTTTTTTAAATATATTGTAAAATGTAATTAGTAAATTTTATTTCAAATTTGAAATGTATATTTAATTTTAGGAGCGGGATGTTGGGTTACAGGGGATAAGGGTGGGAAGTGTTTTAAAAATGTTTATATATTTTTGAATTTTTACAAAAATTTATTTAGAAATTTTAAAATAAATTTTGAATTTTAAATGTATTTTTAGGAGCGGGATGTTGGTTTATAGGGGATAAGGGTGGGAAGTGTTTTAAAAATGTTTATATATTTTGTAATATTTTAAAAAAAATATTTAGAAATTGTAAATTAAATTTAGAATTTTACAAATAATTTTAGGAGCGGGATGTTGGTTTATAGGGGATAAGGGTGGGAAGTGTTTTAAAAATGTTTATATATTTTTTAATTTTTAAAAAAAATTATTTAGAAATTGTAAAGTAATTTAGAATTTTACAAATAATTTTAGGAGCGGGATGTTGGGTTATAGGGGATAAGGGTGGGAAGTGTTTTAAAAATGTTTATATATTTTTGAATTAAAAAAAAAAAAATATTTAGAAAATTTAAATATAGTTTAGAATTTTACAAATAATTTTAGGAGCGGGATGTTGGGTTATAGGGGATAAGGGTGGGAAGTGTTTTAAAAATGTTTATATGTTTTAGAATGTTTAAAAAAATTAATGTAGAAATTTTAATTTAAATTTAGAAATTTAAAAAAAAAATTAGGAGTGGGATGTTGGGTTATATGGAATAAGGGTGGGAAGTGTTTTGCAAATGTTTATATATTTTTGAATGTTTTAAAAAAAATATTTATAATTTTAAATGTAATTTAGAAATTTAGTTAAAATTTTCGGAGTGGGATGTTGAGTTACAGGGGATAAGGGTGGGAAGTGTTGTAAAAAAAATGTTTTAATTTGGAATATTTAATACATTTAATTAGAAATTTGGAATAAAAATATATTTTTTATATTATCTTTTAGGAGTGGGATGTTGGGTTATAGGGGATGAGGGTGGGGAGTGTTTTAAAAATTTTGATTTATGTATGAATAATTTGTATACAAAATTTAGAAAATTATAATAAAATTTCTAATGTTATATTTAATTTTAGGAGTGAGATGTTGTGTTATGGGGATAAGGGTGTGGAGTTTGATAAAAATGTGTAAAATGTTGGTAATATTGTATAAAAAGTATGTATAAATTTTGAATTTGATTGTACAATTTAAAAATGTTTTGGGGTTTGGGACGTTGGCTTATAGGGAATAAGGGTGGGGAGTGTTTTAACAATTTATTAGAAATTAGTAATATTGAGTAATTTATATTAAAAATTAATATATTATAATATAATATTTAGGGATAGATTTTAGATTGGGGATTTGGATTTGTAGAGGATAAGTGTGGGTATTGTTTTATGTAAATTTTTTAATAATGATTACAACTTAATTTTTTTATATATTTATATTTATATATTTGTATTGCAATTACTGTAATTAAATACATATTGGAGTGGGAATATAACATTAATTAAGATTAGTATACATGATCTAGTGTAATTAAATATATTTATTAGTGGGAATACTAAATTAATGAAGTTTAGTGTTTTGCACCTACCATAATTAAATATAGATTTGAGTCAGAATAGTATATTAATTAAGTTCAGTGTCCAGCACTTATCTTAATTAAATATAGACTGGAGTGGGACTAGTAAATTAATTAAGTTCATTGTCCAGCACCTACTGTAATTCAATAAAGGTTGGAGTGAGAATAGTAAATTAATTAAGTTCAGTGTCCAGCACTTATCTTAATTACATATAGACTGGAGTGGGAATAGTAAATTAATTCAGTTCAGTGTCCAGCACATACTATAATTAAATATAGGTTGGAGTGAGAATAGTAAATTAATTAAGTTCAGTGTCCAGCACTTATCTTAATTTAATATAGACTGGAGTGGGAATAGTAAATTAATTTATTTCAGTGTCCAGCACCTACCCTAATTTAATATAGGTTGGAGTGAGAATAGTAAATTAATTAAGTTCAGTTTACAGCAGTTATCTTAATTCAATATAGACTGGAGTGGGAATAGTTAATTTATTAAGTTCAGTGTCCAGCACCTACTCTAATTTAATATAGGTTGGAGTGAGAATAGTAAATTAATTATGTTCAGTGTCCAGCACTTATCTTAATTAAATATAGACTACAGTGGGAATAGTAAATTAATTAAGTTCAGTGTCCAGCATCTACCCTAATTAAATATAGATTGGAGTGAGAATAGTAAATTAATTAAGTTCAGTGTCTAGCAACTATCTTAATTAAATATAGATTGGAGTGGGAATAGTAAATTAATTAAGTTCTGTGTCCAGCGTCTACCCTAATTAAATATAGGTTGGAGTGAGAATAGTAAATTAATTAAGTTCCGTGTCCAGCACTTATCTTAATTAAATATAGACTGGAGTGGGAATAGTTAATTAATTAAGTCCTGTGTCCAGCACCTACTCTAATGTAATATAGGTTGGAGTGAGAATAGTAAATTAATTAAGTTCAGTGTCCAGCACTTATCTTAATTAAATATAGACTGGAGTGGGAATAGTAAATTAATTAAGTTCTGTGTCCAGCAGCTACTCTAATTTAATATAGGTTGGAGTGAGAATAGTAAATTAATTAAGTTCAGTGTCCAGCGCTTATCTTAATTAAATATAGACTGGAGTGGGAATAGTAAATTAATTAAGTTCAGTGTTCAGCACATACTCTAAAGATAGGTTGGAGTGAGAATAGTAAATTAATTAAGTTCAGTGTCCAGCACTTATCTGAATTAAATATAGACTGGAGTGGGAATAGTAAATTAATTCAGTTCAGTGTCCAGCACCTACTCTAATGTAATATAGGTTGGAGTGAGAATAGTAAATTAATTAAGTTTAGTGTCCAGCACTTATCTTAATTAAATATAGACTGAGGTGGGAATAATTAATTAATTTAGTTCAGTGTGCAGCATATACTCTAATTAAATATAGGTTGGAGTGAGAATAGTAAATTTATTAAGTTCAGTGTCCAGCAGTTATCTTAATTTAATATAGACTGGAGTGGGAATAGTAAATTAATTGAGTTCAGTGTCCAGCAGCTACTCTAATTTAATATAGGTTGGAGTGAGAATTGTAAATTAATGAAGTTCAGTGTCCAGCACTTATCTTAATTAAATATAGACTGAAGTGGGAATAGTAAATAAATTTAGTTAAGTGTCCAGCACCTACCCTAATTTAATATACGTTGGAGTGAGAATAGTAAATTAATTAAGTTCAGTGTTCAGCACTTATCTTAATTAAATATAGACTGGAGTGGGAATAGTAAATAAATTTAGTTCAGTGTCCAGCACCTACCCTAATTTAATATAGTTTGGAGTGAGAATAGTAAATTAATTAAGTTCAGTGTCCAGCACTTATCTTAATTAAATATAGACTGGAGTGGGAATAGTAAATTTATTAAGTTAAGTGTCTAGCACCTACTCTAATTTAATATAGGTTGGAGTGAGAATAGTAAATTAATTATGTTCAGTGTCCAGCACTTATCTTAATAAAATATAGACTGGAGTGGGAATAGTAAATTAATTAGGTTCAGTGTCAAGCACCTATCCTAATTAAATATAGATTGGAGTGAGAATAGTAAATTAATTAAGTTCAGTGTCCAGCACTTATCTTAATTAAATATAGATTGGAGTGGGAATAGTAAATTAATTAAGTTCAGTGTCCAGCACATACTCTAATTAAATATAGGTTGGAGTGAGAATAGTAAATTTATTAAGTTCAGTGTCCAGCACTTATCTTAATTAAATATAGACTGGAGTGGGAATAGTTAATTAATTAAGTTCATTGTCCAGCACCTACTATAATGTAATATAGGTTGGAGTGAGAATAGTAAATTAATTAAGTTCAGTGTCCAGCTCTTATCTTAATTAAATATAGACTGGAGTGGGAATAGTAAATTAATTCAGTTCAGTGTCCAGCATCTACTCTAATTAAATATAGGTTGGAGTGAGAATAGTAAATTTATTAAGTTCAGTGTCCAGCACTTATTTTTATTTAATATAGACTGGAGTGGGAATAGTAAATTAATTAAGTTCAGTGTCCAGCATCTACTCTAATTTAATATAGGTTGGAGTGAGAATAGTAAATTTATTAAGTTAAGTGTCCAGCACCTACTCTAATTTAATATAGGTTGGAGTGAGAATAGTAAATTAATTATGTTCAGTGTCCAGCACTTATTTTAATTAAATATAGACTGGAGTGGGAATAGTAAATTAATTAAGTTCAGTGTCCAGCACCTACCCTAATTAAATATAGATTGGAGTGAGAATAGTATATTAATTAAGTTCAGTGTCCAGCACTTATTTTAATTAAATATAGATTGGAGTGGGAATAGTAAATTAATTAAGTTCAGTGTCCAGCACATACTCTAATTAAATATAGGTTGGAGTGAGAATAGTAAATTAATTAAGTTCAGTGTCCAGCACTTATCTTAATTACATATAGACTGGAGTGGGAATAGTAAATTAATTAAGTTCAGTGTCCAGCACCTACTCTAATGTAATATAGGTTGGAGTGAGAATAGTAAATTAATTAAGTTCAGTGTCCAGCACTTATCTTAATTAAATATAGACTGGAGTGGGAATAGTAAATTTATTCAGTTCAGTGTCCAGCACATACTCTAATTAAATATAGGTTGGAGTGAGAATAGTAAATTTATTAAGTTCAGTGTCCAGAACTTATCTTAATTTAATATAGAGTGAAGTGGGAATAGTAAATTAATTAAGTTCAGTGTCCAGCAGCTACTCTAATTTAATATAGGTTGGAGTGAGAATAGTAAATTAATTAAGTTCAGTGTCCAGCACTTATCTTAATTAAATATAGACTGGAGTGGGAATAGTAAATTAATTTAGTTCAGTGTCCAGCACCTACTCTAATTTAATATAGGTTCGAGTGAGAATAGTAAATTAATTAAGTTCAGTCTGTAGTGGGAGTAGTATGTAAATTAAGTTGGGTAAATAGCAAATATTAGAATTAAATATAGAGTTGCATAGGAACAGTTAAATTAATTTGTTTTAATTTACAAAAAATCTGTAGATTTTAGTTTTGGTTGGATAAAAGATAGAAGTTATATCAGAATGCAAATTCCTAATTTTTGTATAAAATAGTAGAAAGGAAAATAAGATTTGTTTTATAGTTGTTGGAATGTATATTAATTAGAGAGAAAATATTGTTTATTATTACGCATATTCTAATAATTAAATCATTGAAATAAACATGTAATAAAATAATTAATATTTAACATTTGTATTATTGTAATAATTTTTTTATAATGGATATATATTATTTTAATGTATATTTTGGACATTAATATATGAACAGACAAAATAATTTAAAAATAACAATTCTGATTTTTATAGCTGTTTAATTTTTTTAAATTTATATTGGGTACTCTCAATATTTTTAGACTTTATTTGAATTTCAAAGAAATTGTATGTTTTGAAATATATGATAAATATATTTTAATTATTAATATTTATATTAGATAATTAATATTGAAATTGTTTACATTTTAGAATATTTCTTTTTTTTTTAGTTTTGGTATGTAGTAGATACAATATATTAATTATATCATGTTCATCCATTTTTTTTGGTAATATATACAGTTTTATTATTATATTAATAAATATATTTGATGTATTATATTTATTTTTATACGTTAAATAATTTTCACATATATAAAAAAATAGGTATTTTTTTTTAGTATTTTATTCTAATGTTTTACTAATTTTTAAAGTAATGTGTAATGTTAAATAAATAGTTAGGGTATTTATAGGTATTTTTTTAGTTGTTATGTTTGTTTGGGTCTTTTATTTTGTAACCGCTCGCTGTTGTTTTGGGTTATTTTGGTCCAATCCAGGTCGTGGTTGGGAGTTGTTTAGCGTTTGATTAGGTAAGAGTTATTTTCTTTATTTTTTAATTGTTTTAAGTGTTTTGTGGAAGTAGTAATGTTGTAATAAGTGTGTATGGATTGATGTTTTAGAAGTTTGGATGTTAGTAATAGTTTGTTTACGGTTTTATAATTTACGTTGTGTTCCGTGTTTGTGGCTTTGTTAGTGTTTTGTTATTTCGGTGTGTTAAAGTTTTATAGTGTTTGAATAATGTTTGTAGTGATGTTTTTAGGTGCCTTATGTGTGTTTGTGTGTGGGTGGGAATGTTTGTTTCTCTTTTGTAGGTTTTACGGAGAAGATTTTTTCGTCGGTTTCAAACACCTTATTTTTTTAAAAGGAAGTGTGTATTAGTTGTGTTTACTAATCTTTATTTTACACTTCCTTTATTGTTCGGGTTTCCAGGAGCGGTTATTTACCTTTTTAATATTTTTCGGGATTTTTATGGTTAATGGATAGTCGTTTTTTTGCGTAGACGTTTTTTTGGATAAACAGTTGTATTTTTCCATTTTATTTGGATTTCTTTTTGATACCTATGGATTTTGAACTACCTGGATTTATTTGGAAGGAATGTTATTATCCCATTGGAGCAACTACACAGGTAAGTTCATTTAAATATTTTAATTGTGGGTGGGCAAATCTTATATATTTAATATTGTTGTTGTGTACTTGGTTTGTTTAATTATGTTGTCTAAATATATGTAGATATAAATTATTTATATATTTTAAACCACATAATTAAATAAGTGATATAATAAAGTGGTTTATTTATGTTGTGATAGTTGTTTTAGTAGAATTGTGGGTTAATATTTTGGAAAGGGTTTAGAAGAGAGTTTGAGCTATTATATTTAAGTACTCAAGTCCCCTTGTGGATGGGTATAGCTGTACCTGTTGTTGTAGGTAATTTGAGTAGTTTGTCTAGATTGTTTTGGTTTTAATTGTAGGACAGATTGTTGCATTCTTAATTCTTGGAAACTTTGTTCCTTTTGTATGGCAATTAGTAGTTTTTGTAGTGTTGGAGTTGTTCTCCCAGTAGAAGTTAGGAATGCATTATGCCAGCCCTCGACGGCGTTGTTAGTTTTGGCTTGTTGGTTGAGTGTACTTACATATACATTCCACCAAGGTATTTGGAACTTGGGCTGACGTCTATGGCCTGATCTGTGTAGTCTCCCCACCCAGGTATCCTCAAAATAATCTAAGAGGGGAGATAACTTTACTTCATTTTGTTTGTAGAATGGACTTTCTAATAAAAGATTGTAATGTTCTGCAACATCTGTGGTTGGTACATAAGCTAGGGCTGTTAGAAGTTTTATTTGATGTGCAAAACTTATGTTAGTGGCATATTCTACACTTAGGTGCCGATCACGATCCGGTAAAAAATGTCCCCGTACGACTCGTATCGGGTCTTTTTACCGTACGAATCGTACAAGTGCCGTACGAACTGGCAATCACGATTCGCATGGTAAAAAGTCCATACGAACCGCACTGGGAATCATTCCCCACACGTCCTCGGGTCGGAAAATGTGTCTGACACGTCCTCGGACGATTTACCTTACAAACGTGAAAAGCCAAGTCCGACCGAGGAATCACGATCCATCCCGTGCGTCCGAGCTTACAACCGTATGGAGAAAACACCGTCCGCACCGAACTCCTATAGCAACCATGGAGACATGTGCCCGCATACGCGCCCAACACTCCCCCCAGCCCCCGTACGTCCGACACGTACCCCCCGTGTATGTATACCCCCACCCGTCTAGGTACACCCCAGTACGTTCGAGTCGTACCCCCACCCCAGTACGTGTCGTACCACCGTCTATGTACACCCCAGTACGTTCGAGTCCTACCCCCACCCCTGTACGTGTCACACCACCGTGTACCTACACCCCAGTACGTTCCAGTCGTACCCCCACCCCAGTACGTGTCGTACCACCGTCTATGTACACCCTAGTACGTTCCAGTCGTACCCCCACCCCTGTACGTGTCATACCCCCGTGTACCTACACCCCAGTACGTTCGAGTCGTACCCCCACCCCAGTACGTGTCGTACCACCGTCTATGTACACCCCAGTACGTTCGAGTCCTACCCCCACCCCAGTACGTGTCGTACCACCGTCTATGTACACCCCAGTACGTTCCAGTCGTACCCCCACCCCAGTACGTGTCGTACCACCGTCTATGTACACCCCAGTACGTTCCAGTCGTATCCCCACCCCTGTACGTGTCATACCCCCGTGTACCTACACCCCAGTACGTTCCAGTCGTACCCCCACCCCAGTACGTGTCGTACCACCGTCTATGTACACACCAGTATGTTCGAGCCCCACCCCCACCCCTGTACGTGTCGCACCACCGTGTACCTACACCCCAGTACGTTCCAGTCGTACCCCCACCCCAGTACGTGTCGTACCACCGTCTATGTACACCCCAGTACGTTCCAGTCGTACCCCCACCCCTGTACGTGTCATACCCCCGTGTACCTACACCCCAGTACGTTCCAGTCGTACCCCCACCCCTGTACGTGTCGCACCACCGTGTACCTATACCCCAGTACGTTCCAGTCGTACCCCCACCCCAGTACGTGTCGTACCACCGTCTATGTACACCCCAGTACGTTCCGGTCCTACCCCCAACACAACCTCCTAAGTACAGAGCGCACCCCAGGCCCCAACATCACAACCGCATCTACGAGTCGTACCAACCCACACACAAGGACAGCACCGTACAACCAAATGGCCCATCTACACACCGTACACACGCTCAAAACGCACGTACACAACCAGGACAAAACAAAACAACACAAGAAGACACTATTCGAATGGCACAAAGCCACTAAACATGGCCAACAAACACTACAAATACACCTTCACTGACCTGCAACTGCCAAAGACAAACAGAGGGCCAAAACACCACCACTACTTATAACACACCCACCCAAAATTCAAACACTGCCACACCCACCCATGGACCAATAAAAAGGGCCCACACACACAAACCATGAGCCTTTGCAACAGACTCACTGCTGCCAGACACCACAGAACCATACAACAAGCTACATCACACCTTACACTTGCACACCTTCACACAACCACCCTCACAAACACCCCCTCATCACATTCACACACACACACACACACAACCATCCACACACACCCCCAACATCCACACACCCCCCCCACCATCCCCACCCACACCCCTCACCATGCCCACTACCAAGAATCCAAAGTTCAGTAACCGAGAGTTGGAGGTCCTTGTTGATCAAATCCTCAGAGTCGAGCCACAGATCTTTGGAACATTGGTCAGAAACACCAGCCTGGCAGCAAAAACAGCCATGTGGCAGACCATCGTCGATGCTGTGAATGCTGTTGCGGACACCAGGAGGACCAGGCAGGAATGCCAGAACAGGTGGTACGATCTGCGGAGGAGGGTCAGAGCCAAGAGGCAGGAGGAACACGACCAGGCCAACGCCACCGGAGGAGGGCCCTCCCGCAGACCCGTACAGTACCATCCCTGGGAGGAGAGGGTGATGGCCATACTGCCGGTGGAGGCAGTCGAAGGATTAGAAGGACTCCGAGACCCGGGTGAGTACACAAACAACGCACCTCACATGGGGGGAACGGCATCCACAACCAAAATCACTAACAGGCACGCAACCACCACAAGCCATCGCATTACTCAACCACACTCCATGAGCACACACATGCCACTGCTGCCACCATGCCCCATGCACCCAGCTGGACAATGGCAAGTCACAGAAGACAACAACACATGACACGGTAACCCGGATGGCAGGAGGCTGGGCCCCAAAAATCACATAGTGCGACTCCGAAGCAGACAACAATGCACTCTGCCCATATGGCCTAGGTCACAGCCAGACAAACAGTGTGTCCCAACACAGGAATGACTTGCCAGCAAATGGCGGACGCCTTGCATCAACACATGGGGGTGAAGGCACTGTTTTGCACATGACAGCAGCTAATGAACAGCCAACATTGTGAAAGAGTGGCAGCACACACCACCACAGCAGCAGCGCACAGACACACATCACACCCAATGGGTGCCTGGAGATCAGAAACAAACTCACATCAACAAGCCAAGGGCCGCTCAAAGATCTGCTAACAGTGTGTGCCCAGGAAGCTGGGCTGAGATGACAGAGGGTGACACACAGAGGGAGGGAGAGGGGGACAGAGAGGGAGGGAGAGGGGGACAGAGAGGGAGGGAGAGGGGGACAGAGAGGGAGGGAGACACAGGGAGACGGACAGAGGGAGGAGGCTGACACACAGAGGGAGGGAGAGGGTGACAGAGAGGGAGGGAGAGGGGGACAGAGAGGGAGGGAGAGGGGGACAGAGAGGGAGGGAGACACAGGGAGAGCAAATCAGCCGTGTGGTGTGTGGGAATGTCTGCTCGTCAGCAGGTAGACTGCGTGCATGTAGCCAAGGGTGGCCCGTGCCAGAACCCCCCCTCTTCTCCATGGCAAAACACAGTGCCATGTCACAACCTGTGCACGAGCACAATGACAGCTACCTGCATCACATAAGTGTGTGGAACAACTCCATGTGCACATGTACAGTGCTACACGGAAGGCGCCAATGCATGGCTCGCAACACCTGCCCACTCCACTGCTGACTGCAGTCACACTTGACGCAGCAAGTAAGACTGTGCCACACATAGTTAAAGGGGCCAAAGTGGTGCCCAAGGGACACACCCATGCACAAGTGCACTGTGAGTGGAATGCAAGACAGATCCTAATTCCAAGAGGAAATGTGCCAACTTTGGAAATGATGAAACATGGATGTTGCATGGACCAAAATTGACATTGTCTCTCTCACACACAGGTCAACGTCGTGGTGCACCCCCCAACACTGGGGGGGAACACTCACAGGACCCGGATCTGTAGGAGCCCGATCCCACCGGCAGCGACCACTCTCACCACTCTGTGGACGACCCCGACCGACCTGGCCCCTCTGGTGTCCAACCGCCTGCAGCACCTGCGTCAGGTACAACTGTGCCAACCACCACCCCCACTCCTGCCACATCCCAGGAGACACCCAGGATCCCTGCCCCAACACCACAATGCAGCCAGGCTGGCCAGGAGGGACACGGTGTCCCGGGCACCCAGGAGGAGGCAGGCGACAACGCCAATGCCACCCCTCAGGGGTCCCGGAGACCCGATGTGCCCACAAGGGCAGGCCAGGCGCAAGTGGGCAGGGGTGGTGGGAGTGGAGGACGGTGGAGGCACGAGCCTGACCAGTTGGCTGGGGATCCGGTATTTTCCCATGTCCGTAACATCCTGGACTCATACCGGCAGGACACCACGGGCATGGCCCAGGTTGTGTCCACCCTCAATGAGATCAAGGGGAGCCTCGATGAGATAAAGACCCAGCAGGCCCAGCAACATGCGGAGCTACATGCCTGTCTACTGGTACACCAACGGAGGATGGAGGACAGACAGGCTGAGCAAGTGAC
Source organism: Triturus cristatus (assembly GCF_964204655.1). NCBI lineage: Eukaryota > Metazoa > Chordata > Amphibia > Caudata > Salamandridae > Triturus > Triturus cristatus. The sequence continues at coordinate 774,906,275 of NC_140594.1, forward strand.
GGCATTCCAGGGGATTCACGCTACACTCCGTCGGATGGCCGACAACATTGCCGACCCTCCCTGTGCCAGAAGGTTAGAACATCACCACCCACAGGGAGGGATCAGGAGGAGGAGGAGGAGGAAACATCCGACGGAGCATCCCAGATGTCGTCACGGCCTGCTGCTGAGGTTCCCCGCAGGAGGCCGGGTCGTCCACGGAAAGGACCGTGAGGGTCGGCGCTACATCACCATCTCCCAGGACACCTGGCCTGGCACCTGGCCCACTGGAGCAACAGCATCACAGCATCAAGAGACATTCTCTGCCACATGGCCCTGCTGGTCACTGGCTGACCAATGTTGACAAAGACTGTGGCATGGACTCTGAGGACATCCAATGGCAAGGACACCAACTCCCCTACTGAACTTTGGATTCCAAATTCCCGGAAAGACACTCACTTTGTTGTCCCCCCCCCCCACCCCACAATAATAAATCACACTATGAAGAGTAGATGCCTGCTGGTAGCATTATTACCTAACATGTGTCTTGTAAAGTCAAAACATGCCTGAGTCATCTTTTGTCTTCAACCACCCACACCCTGGGGCCTGAGTCTGGCACAGGACACATGGGTCACAGTGTATTAGGCAAGACAGACATGGAGCACCATACACACCCGTGATGGGCCCAACCAGCTGAGGGGGTTACCGAACAACCGTGCTGACACACACATTGAGTACAGCAACAGTCATGCGCAGAGGTCAGGGATCCAGTCCAGTGTCCTGGGGGGCACCCAGGTATGTGTAGACAGGTGGCAGAAACATGTCCTGCAAGCTTGAGTCCGGTGGATGCAGAGAATGGGGGCCTGGCCAACGTTGGATGCATGGGGATGGCACATGTCACAATACCCACACAGTCATGGACATCATGCCCAATACACAGTCTCAGCCCACACACACAGCTTGCATCTTGCCACTCGACACATTGACACATAGCCACAATCAGGGAATACCATGCCAGACAAGCAGGATGCACCGTGGCAACACACCAGCATTGACTGAGAAGAGGCACCTTGGAGGCATAGGGACACCTTTATTAGTCATGTATTCGGGATTGCAGAGGCAACTCGAAGTACACATGAACACAACATGTGGAGTAACATGTGGGTCCAACACTGGCACCCCCCTTCAGCAGCACACATGCGTGTTCACCATGGAACTGGCACACAAGCGTCGGCTAACAGCTAAATACCCACAGCTGCACACGGAGAGCCTGCCATACACCATAGATCCGCGGATGTCGAAGTCCCACACCATGTCAAGCCAATGCTAACCGAATGTGTCCGAGGGCAGTGTCACACACATTGATGCCATCATCACAATCCCCTATCCCATCACTGATGACTGTCAACCAGGCAGACCATCTATTCAGGTGTACACAGCTGCATGTCGTGTCCCATGGGGATGCGACATGGCTGCAGAGGAACCAAACACCGACAGGGGCAGTGTGCACACATCGTGAACAACTGCCACACCCAATACACCCCAGATGCATCCCTTACCCCATGGAGACTTCCAAACGTGTCCGTGCCTGTAACGCTGAGTCAGCCCACGATGTCATGTCCATGAGGAATAGCAGTGCCACAACAATGCAACCAGCAGACGGCATGCGCAGGTACCTGGGGAAGAGAAACACACAAGAAGTCAGCCACAAAAAGCACAGGCACTTGCATGTGCATTTACTCGACACATGTATGGATGACAACATGCTAGGTCACAATTATGACTGAGGAAGTACAACCATCACTGGCACCATCACTCCAGTGACACACCCACACACACCTCTGACTCACGTGCCATACATGCAGGTGGAGACACACATCACAACGCATGCCACACGGGGACCAATGCGTGCACACTCAGACACTGGTACTCACCACTATGCAAAGAAGTCACGTATGAGCCGAGTCCGGATGTCCTCTTGCGGCTCCACATCCTCCACATCACTAGCCCCATTGCCAAGCCCTTCGTCCTCCACGGGTGGATGGTCCTCGTCATGTTGATTCAGGATGAGTGGCACTGCTCTTTCAACTGCCATGTTGTGCAGCATGCAGCAGACCATGAAGATCTTGCAGACCTTCGCCGGGGCATATGGGAGTGCGCCGCCGGTCTTGTGGAGGCACCTGAATCGGCTCTTCAGCATGCCAAACGTCCTCTCTATCACTCGCCTTGTCCGGCCATGGGCGGTGTTGTAGCGGAGCTGGGCCGGCGTGATGGGGTTGCGGAGAGGTGTGAGCAGCCAAGGCATGTTGGGATAGCCAGCGTCCCCTACATGGAAAGCACATGGTCATCGTTAGAAGTGGTGAAGCGGTCGTGCTGGTAGGCTATACTGAATACAGGACAGACAGACTGTACCCACCAACAACACATGCCCGTTCGTTGCGCAGCTGCATCATCATATCAGGCATCCCGCTACGCCTCATGATGTAGGCATCGTGTGCTGATCCTGGAAAACGAGCACAGACATGTGAAATCACCATGTTGGACAGACACACCACAAGGGCATTGATGGAGTGGTAGTGCTTCCGATTGTGGTACGCCACCTCCCGTGCGTGTGGTGGTACCAAAGCTACATGTGTCCCATCTATGGACCCAATGACATGGGGCATCCCTCCCAGGGCATAGAATCCACGCTTGACCTCAGTCATCTGTTCAGGGGTTGGGAACTTGATGAAGTCATCCAGGTGAATCAACATGGCCTCTAAGAATTCATGCAGCACACCACTGAACGTGCTCTGGGACATGCCACCAACATGAGCTATGGTATTTTGAAAGGTACCCGTGGCAAGAAAATGTAGGGCAGCCATTACCTTCAGCTGGGGTGTCAGTGCCGTTGGATACCTGTGCTGCGGTTGCAGGTGTGGTGCCAGTCTCGCCGTCAACTCCAGAATCAACGGTTGGGTGAAGCGGTAGAGCCGGATGCTGTCATTATCCTGCATGGCAGCCAAGTCTGGAATTCTTCGGGCAAGAGTCGGCGCTCTGCAGTAATTTGGAAGTGACAACGAAGAGTGAGTGCACTACGACAACAACTCATGTGTACTGAGCACATGTTAATCTGGCAATACACACATGCTACATAGGGAGTCAGGTATGTGCTACATGGCCAGGACACGTATGGATGCAAGGTGACACTCCTTCAAAGACCCAGCTACACACGGAGATTGAGAACCTCCCCATGCCACGCCATGGGAATAGCTGTGTCCCAGTGCAAGTGAACAGCCAGACGCAACACAGGAGTGACATACGCCCACACATCAGCAGCAGTAGGATGCCGATTGCAGAGATTGGTAGCGGAACACTGGAGCCACAGGTCACATGACATTACACTAGGCAAGCCCACACACCTTGCCATGAAGGTGCACATGTCATGACTCACCACACATACCTTGTGAGGATGCTGACATGTCCTTGTCACGCAATCCGTGTCCCATGCATACATGTGCACCTCACATCCGATACCACATGTGGCATGGTGTGCGGAACAGTGTGCAATGACAATCTACACACAGACACATGTTGGTTGCTGCAACGGCTGCAGCTTTTGAGGGTGCTCCAACATCAACCTGATGGGAAGCCCCCACACATACATGACATAGTCACATTGTGCACCGTGGGTAGTGACAAGTCAGGTGTCATAACCCCTGTACCGGGCATCAGGGGACACTTCCGTGTGTTGGTGTCCGTGCCATGCCAGTGACGCTCACCCCAAGTGCGCAGTACGACATGCACACATGTCAAAGGAGTCAAGGGCATGCCTGGCACACATCGCACCATCACACAGTACATCTGTACACATCTCATCATACATATGGTGCCTTCTCGACTCAGGAGTAATGTTCCACATCACAGGCCTTTCACACCTGTGCCCCACACATGTAGTGATGCACAGACGATGCCTCGATGTCAATTAATGGACAAGTATGTCCATCCATGGACAAGTATGTCCGCCCTATCCCTACCTGTGTGCCGCCTGTCACCACTGTGATGTGTGAATACCGCTGTACTGCTGCAAAGAGGGCCTGTGTACGTTCCCATATCACTATGGGAGTGCTGCCGTATGTGTACCCATCGTGATGGCGAGCGTACAGGCGTGTGTACGGCCCGTACCACTACGAGTACGCATACGCGAGGCCACACATACTGATAGGGAGCGTACACACGCCTGTACGCTCCCTATCAGTATGGGTGGCCTTGCGTATGTGTACTCGTAGTGGTACGGGCCGTACACACGCCTGTACACTCCCTATCAGTATGGGTGGCCTCGCGTATGCGTACTCGTAGTGGTACGGGCCGTACACACGCCTGTACGCTCTCTATCACTACGAGTACGCATACGCGAGGCCACCCATACTGATAGGGAGCGTACACACGGCTGTACGCTCCCTATCAGTATGGGTGGCCTCACGTATGCGTACTCGTAGTGGTACGGGCCGTACACATGCCTGTACGCTCCCTATCAGTATGGGTGGCCTCGCGTATGCGTACTCGGAGTGGTACGGGCCGTACACACGCCTGTACGCTCCCTATCAGTATGTGTGGCCTCGCGTATGCGTACTCGTAGTGATAGGGAGCGTACAGGCGTGTGTACGGCCCGTACCACTACGAGTACGCGTACGCGAGGCCACACATACTGATAGGGAGCGTACAGGCGTGTGTACGCTCCCTATCAGTATGGGTGGCCTCGCGTATGCGTACTCGTAGTGGTACGGGCCGTACACACGCCTGTACGCTCCCTATCACTACGAGTACGCATACGCGAGGCCACACATACTGATAGTGAACGTAGTCACGCGTGTACGGGCCGTTGCAATACATTCGGGGTGCCCTAGGGCCCCGGAACGCACCGTACCTGTGTGTGGAGCTCAAAATTACATAGGGGACACATGAGGGACAAGTATTAAGGCCTACATGCATGCTGGTTGTCATGGAGACCAAGTTCAAAAGTCGAATTTCTTCTGGAAGGTGAACAGCAGAAGTCAGTTGGAATAAAAATACTTTGTTGCAATGTGTTTGTGGAGCTGACATCATGCAGGAGAATGAAACCGATAGAGTACACACAGACTGCTAGGTTTGAAGGGATTGGTGGAAACATAGGATGCAAATGTGAGTGACCAATCACTCTGTACTCCTGTGCATGAGACAGGGCAGAAAGGCACATATAAGGCAGCCAGGTCCCATGAGGGAGTACTTGCCTGCACATCTTTGAATTCGTCAACCCAGCTGCTGCTACTGATTCCCTGGAACCATGTCAAGGGCTGTGGAGAGGTCACAGCCATTCACCCGGAGGAGAACATGGCATTGCTGGATGTGATCCTCCCACAGTACCCCATGCTGTATGGGCGACCAGGGTATCAGGTGAGTGCATAGGCCACTGGCACAGACTGTCCCTATGTTGTGACTGTGACTTCTGCCATTGTGTCCTGGTGTGACACACATGCCATGTACTGTTGGGGGGGTCCCAGGGGGGGGATGCCTGATGTCTCCCAGCAGTGCCCTGAGACAGGAGGGGTGTGTGCCTATCACTAACAGCAGTGCCCTGAGACAGGAGGGGTGTGTGCCTATCACTAACAGCAGTGCCCTGAGACAGGAGGGGTGTGTGCCTATCACTAACAGCAGTGCCCTGAGACAGGAGGGGTGGGTACAGAGTGCTCCCAGCAGTGCCCTGAGACAGGAGGGGTGTGTGCCTATCACTAACAGCAGTGCCCTGAGACAGGAGGGGTGTGTGCCTATCACTAACAGCAGTGCCCTGAGACAGGAGGGGTGTGTGCCTATCACTAACAGCAGTGCCCTGAGACAGGAGGGGTGGGTGTGATGCACAGTGTGAGCCTTGATCATTGATTGTGACATTGCCATCATTCCACCTGTGTACCCACTATGGCACGTACTGCTTTTTCCCTCACCAGACGATCATGTCCCTATGACAAAGGTGCAATGCGTTGGCTGCATGACATGCCTTGTTGTTACCTGCTAATTTGTTATCAAATGTCTCTCTGTGACATGTGGCTGGTGTATTGATGTGGTGTCACTTGTTCTTCCTCACAGGTAGGCGCCACTGCCAAGGAGCAGATCTGGCTGACCGCCGTCAGTGCCGTGAGGGGTGTGGATGGTCGGAGGCGGAGCCTGTCCCAGGTGAGGAAACGCTGGCAGGATATCCGGTGCTGGACGCGGAGGATTGCACGGGTCCTGCTGGAGGACTCACCTGAGAGCCACAAGAACCGCGGGCGCCGCCGTCTGAGCCACCTCCACAGGCGTGTGCTGCCGGTGGTCTTTCCAGACTTGGATAGGCGCTTACAGGCGAAGCAGCAGCCGGAAGGGGGTAGGTACATGTGTGTGTTGTGTGTCACCGGCATTTGTAAGGGCACAGTAGCATGAATTCACTGCTAGGGTTTAAAGGTGCTGTGCAGATCCATTTTGCCCCAGTATAGCGCTGCGCCCCTGCCACCCTTCCCCTCCTTGCAATGTGTTCCCTGGTCTGTGTGTAGTCACTCCTTCACAAGGTAATGTAGGCTGGCGCTTTGTCCACGAGAACTATGCCTGTAGCATCATGTGTGGGGGTGGTGTGTAACAGGTTTTGGGACCTTGCCTGTGCCCTGTCAAGTTCACTGCATGTGGGTTCCATGTCAGTTGGCACTGATGCTGACTCCAGACATGGGAGTTGGTCTCTCATGTGTCATGCCTTACAGCGCGCATGTCCTATGTAGTGGCCTGTGACATGATGTGCATGAGTGTGCGATACGCATAGTGCAGGGATGGTGGCGTGGGTTGCAGTCATTACCATTCAGGAGCATGGAGTTGCGTGGCCACTACTGTCCCCTGGGGCACCTTTTCATCGGTGTTGTATGTGTCATCATACACGTGGACACTCTCAGTGTCTACAGCATAGGGTGTGCTCTGTGCCATGTCCCCTGGCACCATGTATATAGACGTGCTATTTTGTACAGGTGTCCACTGTGCAGCCTGACCTGAATGTCCTTCTTCATACTCACAGTTGCTAGTGCCTGTGTGTCTTGTTATACTCATCTGAGGATGGGCACTGGTACCTCATTATTTGTACAGGCGCACCTTGGCTGTTTGGCGTCCAATCTTGCATGTTGCCTGCCCCTGTGTTTATCACCCAGACTATGAGATGTTGGTGCCACCTGTGTCTCAACTATTTGCCTCGTGTAGGGGGTGGTTGGGGCGGGCAAAGCCTATATGTCAAATCCAGATTTCTACTTGCTGGGTCTGGGCAGTGTGTGATGTTTGTCTGGACACACACGCAAGGTGCAGTGACCGAGTCATGTTGTGCATGTTTTCAGCATTACCTATGCAGCATGTGTCTCAAGTTCATGGATATGGTCCCTGGTCATCGGTATTTTCGCCAACGCTGTGTGGTGCAGATGCAGTGCTGGATTGTCCCCAGGGCCTGGGTGCTATGTCAGACTCCGTTTCCTGTCTTTAGCTATTGTCTCATGCTCTCCATGGTATTTCAGTGGCATGGTGGCTCAACCAACTGTGTGTTTCATGCCCTACATCGGTACCTTGTTTAGTAGATGTTAGGGATCTTCCTTTTCAGGCTATGCAATGTTACCTATGTAGATTGGACTCATGTGACAGATGTGTACAGGTGTCTGATTAATTTCTGTCTCTCCACCCTGCCCACAGCATCGTCGGGGGACACAGAGGGAGACATGGACACAGACCAGGCGGAGGGACTGAGCACCAGTGCCAGCTGTGACATCGGGGCTGGCACATCGAGTGGGACAGAGGCGGAGGATAGTGCGGCAGAGGACCTGTCGACTGGCACATTAGAATACGAAGCTGACAGGTCCGAGGAGGATGTCTCCGAGTGGGCGGAGGCTGCACCAGCAGCTGACAGCGGAACAACACCTCGCACCGCCCCCTCAGTTCCCATCACCCGCCTCCCACTTGCTCGTGTCCCTTCCCAGCGTGCCCGGTCACCGCATGTCTCCTTCATGCCAGGCACCGCACCCCCTGCCCCTGTCTCCACTGCTGCCGCCAATGCTGAGTCTGTGGACATCCAGCGGCAACTGCAGGTTGGTCAGGCTGCGATCCTTAATGTCCTCCATGCCCACGGGCAAACCCTCAACAACATCGAGGCATACTTGGAGGGCATTCATTCATCGCAGGCTGACCAACGCAACTTGCTGAGGTCCATAGACTCAACACTGACTGCAGCAGTGGGTCTCCTGCAGCGCGACCTCTCCCCACCTACCCCTGCCCCATCCACACTTCCCACTCCCATGCCTGTCCCACGTACACCCAAACGTCGGCATGCACCCACATCAACAGACACAGGCACCACACCAGCAGGGAAGGTCCACCGCACTCCTCCTGACACGCACACACAGGGTGAGGTAGGCACACCCACTGGGTCGGGGGGCAAACGTGTGACACGCAGCCATAGTGGGAGTCCGCATTCCACCCAGTCCACTCCCTCCAAATCCCCTCCCCTCAGCTCTCCTGGCCACATCTCCCCCAAGGACTCCTTCATGGCCGCTCTGTCCCTGAGCCCCACAGTGACACCACCCCGCAAGCGGTCAAGGAAGTCCTCGGTCAGGGTGGTTGATTCTCCCCCCCTGTCTACGCCCTCCCCCGGTGGCGCTGCGACCCATCCCTCTGACCCCCCCCCTCCTTGGGGCCTGTGGATCCTTCGGGTGCAGGGGACTCCCTGGAGGACCTTGCAAAGGTGTGTAGTGCCATCCTGGCCTCCGCCTTTGGCCCTGCCCCACCCCCTGTGGTGGAGTCCTCCATCCCTGCACCCACAACGCCTCCCCTTTGCCCTGATGTCCCTGCGGTGCCTGTTGCTTCCCCCCCCCCATGATGCCCTCACCCCTGTGGAAGACGATGGCATGTAACTGTGCAGGCAAGGTAGGGGACACGCATCCCACTGTGTCCCCCATCCAGCTGAGACTCATTGACTGCCAATGGGCTTTGTGAATATTGAACTGCCTGCGATCCACGGACATTGTGCTCATGCTGAATAAAGCTTAATTTTCTTTTCATTATAACACTACTGCTATGCTGGTATTGGTGTTGGTGGGGCTGCGGCATGGTTTTGGGTGGTGTTTATGTGTTGGGTGTGTGGGATATGTAGTAGTGTGCTGCTCATTGGGGGGACCCTGGGATCTGTGTGCCATCACAAGGTGTTAGCTGACTTTCTTTGTTCATGTAAGCAGTTACTGCATGGTGCAATTGTCCCAGGGTGTATTCCTTCCTCTGTGATATCTTCCCTGCAGGGTGTTCCCAATGTTTAGCGCAGAGCTGTGTCTACATGAGCTGTGTGTGTGACGGAGCCCTTCTACTTTGGCCATGCATGCAGGGCCATGTCTCCACCTGCAACATTCGTGGCATCCTTGGTGATCACTGTACTTGTGTGTGGAGTCTGTTGACATGAGTTCATGGGGACATGTTCCCTTGTAGGCAGTATGCATGTGGGTACTTCCAGCCTCACACACATGTGTTGCACACCTCCTGTCTCTGGGCACTGCTGGGAGTGATAGGCGCCCACCCCTCCTGTCTGTGGGCACTGCTGGGAGGACTCTGCATACACCCCTCCTGCGTCTGGGCACTGCTGGGAGGACTCTGCACACACACCTCCTGTCTCTGGGCACTGCTGGGAGTGATAGGCACACACCCCTCCTGTCTCAGGGCACTGATGTTAGTGATAGGCACCCACCCCTCCTGTCTCAGGGCACTGCTGTTAGTGATAGGCACACACCCCTCCTGTCTCAGGGCACTGCTGGGAGCACTCTGTACCCACCCCTCCTGTCTCAGGGCACTGCTGTTAGTGATAGGCACACACCCCTCCTGTCTCAGGGCACTGCTGTTAGTGATAGGCACACACCCCTCCTGTCTCAGGGCACTGCTGGGAGCACTCTGTACCCACCCCTCCTGTCTCAGGGCACTGCTGTTAGTGATAGGCACACACCCCTCCTGTCTCAGGGCACTGCTGTTAGTGATAGGCACACACCCCTCCTGTCTCAGGGCACTGCTGTTAGTGATAGGCACACACCCCTCCTGTCTCAGGGCACTGCTGTTAGTGATAGGCACACACCCCTCCTGTCTCAGGGCACTGCTGGGAGCACTCTGTACCCACCCCTCCTGTCTCAGGGCACTGCTGGGAGGACTCCACGCCCACCCCTCCTGTCTCAGGGCACTGCTGGGAGGACTCTGCACACACACCTCCTATTTCTGGATATGTACGCTTGGAACATACACGGTGGGGGTACGCTCCATGCATACGCGGGTGAGGGTACGGGTCGTACTTACACTGTTGGGGTGGGGGTACGCTCCATGCATACGAGGGTGAGGGTACGGGTCGTACTTACACTGTTGGGGTGGGGGTACGCTCCATGCATACGAGGGTGAGGGTACGGGTCGTACTTACACTGTTGGGGTGGGGGTACGGTACGTACATACACGGTTGGGGTGGGGGTACGCTCCATGCATACGCGGGTGAGGGTACGGGTCCTACTTACACTGTTGGGGTGGGGGTACGCTCCATGCATACGCGGGTGAGGGTACGGGTCGTACTTACACTGTTGGGGTGGGGGTACGCTCCATGCATACGCGGGTGAGGGTACGGGTCGTACTTACACTGTTGGGGTGGGGGTACGCTCCATGCATACGCGGGTGAGGGTACGGGTCGTACTTACACTGTTGGGGTGGGGGTACGCTCCATGCATACGAGGGTGAGGGTACGGGTCGTACTTACACTGTTGGGGTGGGGGTACGCTCCATGCATACGAGGGTGAGGGTACGGGTCGTACTTACACTGTTGGGGTGGGGGTACGGTACGTACATACGCGGTTGGGGTGGGGGTACGCTCCATGCATACGCGGGTGAGGGTACGGGTCGTACTTACACTGTTGGGGTGGGGGTACGCTCCATGCATACGAGGGTGAGGGTACGGGTCGTACTTACACTGTTGGGGTGGGGGTACGGTACGTACATACGCGGTTGGGGTGGGGGTACACTCCATGCATACACGGGTGAGGGTACGGGTCGTACTTACACTGTTGGGGTGGGGGTACGGTACGTACATACGCGGTTGGGGTGGGGGTACGCTCCATGCATATGCGGGTGAGGGTACGGGTCGTACTTACACTGTTGGGGTGGGGGTACGCTCCATGCATATGAGGGTGAGGGTACGGGTCGTACTTACACTGTTGGGGTGGGGGTACGGTACGTACATACGCGGTTGGGGTGGGGGTACGCTCCATGCATACGCGGGTGAGGGTACGGGTCGTACTTACACTGTTGGGGTGGGGGTAAGCTCTATGCATACGCGGGTGAGGGTACGGGTCGTACTTACACTGTTGGGGTGGGGGTACGCTCCATGCATACGCGGGTGAGGGTACGGGTCGTACTTACACTGTTGGGGTGGGGGTACGCTCCATGCATACAATGGTGAGGGTACGGGTCGTACTTACACTGTTGGGGTGGGGGTACGGTACGTACATACGCGGTTGGGGTGGGGGTACGCTCCATGCATACGCGGGTGAGGGTACGGGTCGTACTTACACTGTTGGGGTGGGGGTACGGTACGTACATACGCGGTTGGGGTGGGGGTACGCTCCATGCATACGCGGGTGAGGGTACGGGTCGTACTTACACTGTTGGGGTGGGGGTACGGTACATACATACGCGGTTGGGGTGGGGGTACGCTCCATGCATACGCGGGTGAGGGTACGGGTCGTACTTACACTGTTGGGGTGGGGGTACGCTCCATGCATACGCGGGTGAGGGTACGGGTCGTACTTACACTGTTGGGGTGGGGGTACGCTCCATGCATACGAGGGTGAGGATACGGGTCGTACTTACACTGGTGGGGTGGGTGTACGTTCCATGCATAGGGGGGGTGGGGGTAGGGTCCGTACATCTCTGTCCCCACGCTATGTGATGCTTGTGCGGGCCGTACCCAGGCCTTTGCCACGTGGGTACGATCCATCCCGCCATTGTTGGGGTGACGTGGGTGTGGGCGTGGTACGTCTCGTACCCACGCTCTTGAGGCGTGGGTACGGGACGTACCGGTCTGGTTGTGTTGCCGGTTCGCGTGGTGACGGACTTCCGTTGTGGCGGTCGCTGGCTTAGCTGGACACGCCCCCACCCCCTCGTAGTGACCAGGGCATGGGTGTCAGGTATGTCCTGGGCATGTGTGGTGTGTGACTTTGGTGGGGGTTTTGTGGCCTGCCCTGGTCCTGCCACCCCCACCCCCCCCTTTCCCCCCTCCCTTAGTTGTTCTGACCTTCTGCGGCGTCTGCGGCGGAACCTGTAGAGGAGGTGGACTGCTATGAGGGCCGGGATGACACGTAGGTTCGGGTCCATGTCTGTCCATCATGTACGGGTCCTCCTTGTTTGCGTCATCCTGTGTGTCCGTCGCGTACTGGTCCTCCTTGATCGCGGGGTCCTGTCTGTCCGTCGCGTACTGGTGGTCCTTGTTCGCGTCGTCCTGATTTCCCGGCAGTTTTTGGCAGCCGGAAAATATTCACCGTGCGGGATGACGTCGGTGCGAATCGTGATTCCTGGTTCGTGAATGGCAGGCTGCGAGCGTACCGACGTCAGGTCGGCCCTTTCTCGGATCGCATTGGTAGGTTTATTTTGTTCGGTCGGGCTTTTTTACGAATCGTACGGAAATGGTGTTCCGTGCGAATCGTAATTCCTTGTTTGTAAATTTTGATGACCGGGTACGTGTCGGACGGAGAATTTGCTCCGTCCGACGGTTCGTACCCGGTTTTTACCGGATCGTGATCGGCACCCTGGTGAAGATTTTTGTAAATGTCTCCATATACATTGGTTTAGATGGAAGTAACATCCTTGGATAGCTGTATGGGGGTACAGTTTTAGAATGCAATTTATCATGGCTTGCTCAAAGTCTATGATAATTCTTTGAGGGTAAAAATCATTTGATTCTTGTTTTAGTTTTCCTAGCATTTCATTATATGTTGTGTTTTGTTTGTTAGGTAATAGTGCATTAATTAAAGGTATGGAAGTGTTGTGATATTGACCGTGTATTGTGTAAAGCTGGTAGAATGGTTTTGGGCATATATTAAAGGTGCCATCCATCATCCATGTTTGGCATTGTTGGAGTTTAGTTATATTGTTTGCAGTAGCAAACATTATGATTCTTTTTTCTGTGCTTTTGTTATCAAAAAAAATAAAAGGTTCATTATTGTGGGTGATAGTTAATTCTGGTGGAATGATGATATCTTGAAAAGTTTTAGGGGATGGTATAGTTGTCGTGGTTGCTTTTTTGGTCCTAGCAATAGTTCTTTTTATAGAAGCAATTGATGGTAATTGGCCTCTTGCTTCTTTGGGCACTCTAGGTAATAGTTCTTTTAGGATTACACTTGTAGCAGTTTGTGAACCAGTGCTTAATTCTTTGATATTTTCAAGGGTTGATCTGACTTCTATTTCAGAGAGATTGGGTGGATGGTTATGCTCTCTTGTATATAGTACAGTTGTTTCTCTTGTTGTTGCTCGTCCGTAGCATTTGTTAGAATAATATTTAGAACACTTCCAGTTCACTTTTCGGTCCGTCTGCTTTTCTTGGGTGTATGTGTAACCCATGTAACACAATAGGAATTTTCCTTTCTGCAAAGTTATAAATTGGGCTTCTTCTGTCATCGTGATGTGTTAGAAATCTGGAAAAAATGTATATGAAAATATATGCAATAGTACTTTATATATTTCTATAAAAATAGGAAACAAAAAACTTTTTTATATATACTTACCAAGTGTTTTTGGTTGTATTTGAATGAAGATGTTCTTTGTAGACAAAATGCAGTTTAGTTGATGTAGTCTCTGAAAGTTAAAGAACATATATTGTTTTGGTTGGTTTAGTTTTTTAAGTGGGGTGGTATTGCTGTTTGGTATAGACTATTTTTTTTTGTTGAAACGTATTTTATTGTTTTACAAATCAACAACTCAACAAACATTCCCCCGCTTTCACCTGTCCCGGAAGTACCACACATTTATCATCAAGACCAATTATTCAGGAGAAGGAACAACCTTCCCACCCAGTTCTCTACCCCCCCCCCCTCCCCCACCACATGTCAATGTACCCCCGTCCCCTACCCCTCTTACTGTGTGCCCCTCCTCCCTAATAAATAAGATGCAGGAGCCCAACGTCTCCCTAAGCAAACAGAGCCTTCCCTCATGCCCAGTGGTATAGACTATAGGTGTTAATTTATACAGGTTTTTAAAAACTTAAAAAAGAGAACATGGATTTGTTTAGGGGTTTAGGATGTTTTGGGGTTTGAGTAGGATTTAATTAATATTTTATAAAGTATTTTGATAGTATATTTACTTTTTAGTGAGTCTTTTCTGGCAATCTTCAATATTTTCTTTAGCTGTTTTGAGTAATATCTGTAGTGGAAACATAAAGAGATGGAATATATAAGTTAGTTATTTATTTGAGTTAAGATAAATTAGTGTTTTAGTTTAATTTGGCAGTTTAGTTAGAAAAGATTATTTACTTACGTTTTTAGAATAGTAGTAGGATGTAGGTTTCTTCTGTTTAGCAGAGTTTCTTCTTCGTTCAATGCTTTGGTTTAAGGCACAGTAGAAGACTTGTTTTAATTGGTTTATATAGTGGTTTTAAATTGTTTCTTGAATGTTATTGGTTGTTTTCTGTATGTGGCCTTTCTATTGGATGGTTTTAATTTTTTTTAGTTAATTGGTTTCCTTGCATGGAAAATGCTAAGTAAGAGTATATTTAGTTTTAAAGGAGGAGAGTTTTAAATAATTATATATAAAAAGATTGTTTATAATGTGTTGTAATTTTTTTAAATGTGTTCGAAATGCCAATGTGAAAATTATTTCAGTGTTTTTTTATTATGTTGTTAAATATTGAGATTGTTATAAATGTTCTGTTTATGTTTAAGTAGAATATCATTTGAAAATGTATGTTTTCGGGAAATATAGTATTTATGTTGTTTAAAGTATTGGTTTTATTAGTATTAGAATTGTCGATATATGTAAAAAAAACGATATTATTGATGTCTATATTTTGTTTATCGATATTTGTGACATGTGTTATATTTATTTACTTATGTCGATATTTAGTATTGCGATATTTATGTGTGCGACTTTTGTGTGATCGATATAATTGTATTACGATATTGTAGTGTCGATATTAGTGTAGTTTTTTAATTAAGTATACAATGTCGATAATTTTGATGTCGATATGTTTGATGCGATATTTGTGTAGTTCGATAATGTGTCTTTCGATAATATGTCAGAGATCCGCTCTGAACCAGGTGTTTGGCAAAACCCTATTAGTACTATTGTGATCATTCAAACTGTTATTACAAAACCACAGTTCCCTAATAAATAATTCTTAACCCTACTCCTTATTCTTCTAAAATGTTATCCCTATTCTTCTGTAACTTTCCTCTCATATCTAGGTTAGTTTTCTGTAAAACAAATAACTAAAATAATAACCATCTAATTGTCACAATTCACAATTTATTTCGTCTGTTTGCATTAAATCTGTTTTTATCTTTCAAATCAAGTTTGCCAAATTGTAATGTCTCTGCAGTTCAAGAGGGTTCTAACAGTTCAGGATTCACATTGCACAGATCTTCCAAACTGACATTCAATGCTGAATTTACGTAATATGACCATTCAGGTGCTGTATATCTTCTGCAAGGTATTCAAGTTCTTCCGAACCATCTTAGGACTCGATGATTTAGATAGAAATCATCCTCTTCTTGTGTTTTACTCTCCTTATGCACTGTCCCTGGAATCTGTGCTACTAATGAACTTCTCCTCAGTCTCTCTTTCCCGAGACTCCTGGGCCACTCTGCTTGGCACCAGACTCTTTATATGCCAGAACATGTTCCTTCACCAGGATATTGCTTGTTTCTTCGTTTTGACTCCGTCTTTGTGATAGATTTCATTGCCACTTTGTGTAATTGCAGGCACTTGTATTTGTCTCTCAGTGTGCAAATCTTTGCCCCTTTCTTCTTCTTTTACTTGTCACTGTATCGGAACAGGCACTGGTGCTGTAGGTCTAGGTGGTCTCTCGACTGGTGGTGTGACCACTAAAGCTCTTCTTTATAGATCGTAGACCAAAGGCACTTTTTCTGTATTGCTCACTCTTGTGATGTGCGAGGCATGTGTCCACTTCAGAATTCCAACACATTTAACAGCAGAGTTCGCAGTCAGTATGACTTGAAAGGGGCCTTTCCACCTGGGTTCAAGACAAGTATTCTGAACGTGCTTCTTGATCATTACCCAATCACCAGGACTGAGGTTGTGTCACTGGTCTTGGTGGGGGTCTTGAATGGCAGCTAACACTTGATGAGAGACAGAACAAGCCATGTCAGCCATTGTCTTGCAGTAGTCCAATATCATATAATCTGTGATATTCACAGGAGCATTTTCAGGCAAAGTAGTCTGTCTTATAGTCCTTCCCATTAGGATTTTGTGGGGATAATCCTGTCTTCCTGTCTGGTATACTTCGAACGCTCATCAGCACCAATGGTAAAGCATCTGGCCATTTCTGTGAAGTCGAAGCACAAATCTTCGCCAACCTAGATTTGATTGTTCTATTCCACTGTTCGACTATGCCTCACACATCTAGTCTTTAACAGCAATGTAGCTTTTGTTCAATCTATAGAGCAGTATTTTACATGTTGTTTCTCCTTGTTGGGTAGGCTTCCACCCATCTTGAGAAAACACAGATAATCACTAGGACATACCTCAACCTGTTATGTGAAGACATCTCCAAAAAATCCATCTGTAGCCTGTTAAAAGGGCCATTTGTTCTCCCTATGGGTGTACTTTCAACTTGTGTTTTCTTCCCTATGTTCAGCTGTTAACACATAACAAACCTCCTGCAATTTTCCCTAGCAATTATTTGAAACCTGGGGTTGTACCAACTTTGTCAAAAAAGTCTCACCAGGGCATCTCTCCCAAAATGTGTGTAGTCACGGTATTGTATTGTATAGTAATTGCATTTATATAGCGCTTACTACCCCTGACGAGGCGTCAAAGCGCTTTTTCGGCGAGTAGCACTCTACTCCGGGACCCATAGAGGATTAGTGTTGAATTAGTATAGTGAAACATGAAATTAAATTTTAAGTTTATGTGGTGGATAGGTTAGTCGGTTATAGGTTAGTCACTTATTTGGATTCGGATTCGGAAAGATAGCAGAATCTTGAAGCACGCTACTCTGGAAACCCATAAAGGATTAGTGCTGAATTAGTATGGTGAAATATGAAAGTAATTTGAATGGTGGATATTAGTCAGTTATTTGGAGTGAGAAGGGTAGCGGAGGGATAAAAGGGAAGAAAGGTTTGCATTCATGTAGCACCTGTTAGACCTGATGGGTGTTGAAGCGCTTCTCTGGCGAGTAGGACGCTACTCTTGAACCCATAAAGGATTAGTGTTGAAAATTAGTATAGTGAATCATGAAGTCATTTGAGTGGTGGATATGTTATTCAGTTATTTGGATAGAGAAGGGTAGGTTGCGGGATAGAAGAGGGAAAGAGGTTTGTATTTATATAGCACTTGCTACCCCTTGATGGGTTTGTAGGCGCTTCATTGGCGAGTAGCATGCTACTCTGAAACCCATAAAGGATTAGTGGTGAATTAGTATAGTGGAATATGGAAATTGAGAAGTGAACATGTTAGTCTGGTATTTTGATTGAAAAGGATAGTGGAGGGACAGAAGAATGAGATTTGTTTTGTTTGTTTAGTTCATTGCAGTAGGAGGAGGTTTTTGGATATGTAAAAAGGGTTTTTTGAGGGGAAGAGTCAGAGGGAAGATTTTATAAAGGTTTGTTTTGGGGGATCGGTATAGTAAAAAGAGGTGTCAGATGATGCAAGGAGGGGTAGAGTAGGAGAGAGTCTAGAAAGGGTTATTTTGGGGATCATAGTAGTGGTATGGAGTTTTGGATAAATGAGAGAGTGGCTGTAGAGGATATATTGATAGATGTATAGGATGAGAGATAGGGTAGTGCATTGGAAAGAGTAGTAGAAAGAAGTTTGAGATGAGTCAGAAGGTTGGGCCAACGGATATATTGAGAGAAGTATAGGCTGAGAAATAGGGTAGTGCATTTGAAATGCTAAATTAGAAGAAAGTGATAAATATATAGATCCATAAGTACATTGAAAGTATATAGATGCGTAGAGGAGGTAAGTATATATAGATTAATGATATTGATAGAGGTATAGGATGAGAAATAGGGTGGTGCATTGGATATGCTTTTTCAGGAGAAAGGTAACAGACACACAGATCCAAGTACATGGAAGGTACATAGATGCACAATGGAAGTAAGTACATGTAGACCAAAGATTATTTTTATTTATTTATTTACAACAACATAATTATTCTACATGTTTATACAAAGCAATACACAAAGATAGGTACATATTTATAGTGAAAATAAATGCTTATATACAGAGGAATATGCTGTAACTTTCTGTTTGCTTATGATGCTTATGTGGGGAAGAGCCAATTCTTGAGTAGTTTTCTGAAGATAAGGTGGTTGTCGATGGATCTTATGTTGGGAGGTAAAGAGTTCCATAGTTTGGCTGCTTAAACAGAGAAGGATGTGCAACCCATTGTATTTTTTCTTGTGTCTTGAGATTTTGGGGTGAGATGCCCCTTTAGAGCGTAGGTTCCTTTGTTGAATGTGTTTGGTGATTTTATTCCTGATGAAGAGTGGTCCCATTCCATGTATTGCTTTGTAGGTGATAAAAAGAAGCTTGAATGTGGATCTTCTGGCAACCGGTAACTAATGCAGGGCTTTCAAGGGAGATGAGATGTGGTCGCGCGGTTTGATATGTATGAGTAGTCTGGCAGCCGAGTTCTGAATCCGTTATAGTCTTTTCATGGTCAATAAAGGTGATCCGTGGTAGAGGCTATTGGCGTAATCGAGTTTGGACAGAAAAAGGGAGATGGTAGCTTGGACCTTGTGTGAAAATCCCAAATGAGGGAAAATGCGTTGCAGCGTTCTTATAGTCATAAAGCTTGATCTTTCTAGTTTGTCCACTTGGGCATTCATCAACAGCTTGGAGTCCATGGTCATTCCGAGGTTTCTTACTTCCTTCGATACTTTAGGTGGTGATCCCAGTTCATCAGGCCAGGCGGCAAGCGGGTCCTAATCCAATCACCACACGTGAGTATTTCTATTTTATTTTTTTAAAATAAATTTTAATTGTTTTTATTATGAACAAAACAGCAAGACACTTGAGTAGGCATTTTGCTCGTACCTTTTGACAATACAGCACCCCAATGTACAATCCATAAGTAAACACCATATCTACACTGTGTGACATAACCGGCATCAATACTTCTCACTTCCGCCCCGAGATCCACTTCATCAGTCTGAATCAGAGGTGTCAGCATGCGGCATCGGTGGCGGGACACATATTCCTCCCCTGAATTTGTTCCATGCCCCCCATACCTTGTCCCACTTGCGGGGGCAACCGCGCCTGATAAATGCTGAGCGCTCAGCAAACATGGCTGTGTCCATATCCCTTGTATTTCTATTTTTTAAGCATTCAATTTGAGATGGCTCCAAGTCATCCACTGATCCACGGCTGTGAGACAACTGAAAATTGGGGATTTTTCAATGTCTTTGGGGCATTCCAGCTGAAAGGAGTATTTGCGTGTCATCGGCATAGTTATAGCATGTGAGGTGAAATTGATTGATCAGTACTGGTAATGACTTCATCTAGATGTTGAAAAGCATGGGCGAGATGATAGAACCTTGAGGGACTCCTGCTTTTGTGGAGTATGGTTTGGACGAGAAAGGTGGGGTATTAATGACATTAGAAAAGTTTTGAAGGTAGGACGCGATCCAGTCTAGAGCAGTTCCCTCTATGCCAGCTTCATAGAGTCTTTGTTTCAGAGTGTCATGGTCAGCTGTGTCAAAGGCAGCCGAGAGGTCCAAGAGGAGTAGCGCAGCAATCCCGCAGCGGTCAACTGTATTCTTCAGGTCATCCCAGATGGCAAGGAGGGCAGATTCAGTGCCTCTTCCCGGACAGAATCCTGTTTGGAAGTCTGAGAGTATGTCATTCTCTTCAATGAATTGTGACATCTGTGCGAACGCTGCTCTTTATATCAGTTTGCCCTGGAAAGGTCCATTTGTAATGGGTCTGTAGTTGTCAGGGTTCAGCGAATCCAAGTTTGTTTTCTTCAGTAAAGGGCGTATGTGTGATTTTTTTAGTTCTTCTGGAAATATTCCGGTAGTTAAGGAATCGTTGATGATTCTTCTTACTGGAATGGCAGCAGAGGTTGTTAAAAGAATTGTCTTGCAAGTTTATGGTGGACAGGGGTCAGAAGGGCTGCCGGCAAGCCTGCTTGCTTTGACCAGGTCCATAAATTCATCGTGCGAGATGTGTTGGAAGAAACGGAGAGGATGGGTTAGAGTATTCTTGGATTGTTGTTTTGTACAGGGGTTAGTGCTGGTGCTTTGTTTCTGTTTTAAGTACCAGTCCAATGTGTCTGCTTTGTCTGTGTAATGATTTGCCAGTTTGTCTGTGAAATCTTGAGTAACAGGATGAGTTCCTTCTAGGCAATTTGGTTTGCGAAATTCATTGAGTTTTTGATAGAATTCTTTATTTGCACATTTAGCATTTTGAATTCTGTCTGAATAGTACCTTTTCTTAGCTATTTTGAAAGCTGACTTGTATAATCTGTTAATTTTTTGTAGGTGAAGTTTGTCTTGTTTAGCATTTATTTTGAGCCAGGTATGTTGCAGCTTTCCAATTTGTTGTTTTATCTCTTTTATTTCTAAGTTTCTCCAAGTCGCTTTTTTTCTTTTGTGCTGTTGTGTGGTTTTTAGTGGTATCAGGATGTCAAAAGCTTCCTGTAGCCACTCATATAGATTTTGAAACAAAGTTATTGTTTCCAGATTTGTACTTGATGTTAGTTGTGTTTCTAAGTGTTCCAAATTGAGTTTGTTCCACGGTCGATGGGTGGATGGATGTAGGCTAGTTTTAGGTGAGTCCCTTAGTGTTGTTTTATGTTGGAAAGCAAGCAAGTGGTGTTCTGACCATGTGACTGGAGTTATAGTTTGAAAGGTAACTAGTTCAGTATTAGCAAAAATGACATCTAGGATATGTCCAGCGATGTGTGTGGGTTTGTGGACAATCTGATCATGTTCAGTCCTTCTAGGCCAGTGAATATTGTTTTCGGATGGGGCATATTAGACTTACATGTCATTGGAAACCACAAGCTATCAGGCAACACTGGCCTTCCATCTGCTGACATCCAGATGTCATTTGCGCTCTTTACGCAACCTGACCTGATCCACCCGTTCAGCTCTGCTTGAGACACATTAAAACATACTCTTTTCAATTCCTCCCAAGTGTCAATTATTTCCATTATCATTTCAAAAGCACTTTCTTCCTCAGATTCGCATGTGAAACCTCCATTACATGTTCATGCTCGCAGTGCACAATACCTGGCTATGAAGTCAGTGTATCTGTTGCACATGTCAACGTACCCACTGCCTGTTTGATGTTCTGGACATTTTACAACAGCAATTTCACTAGTCATTTGGAGGGCATCAAGCACATTTTCAACATGCTGTCCACTCTGATTAGGGGTACATGTGGAGGTAAGGGAACAACGTTGCGACCATAATTGCCCAAAATCCTGTACTACTGATGGAGCAAGGACTCGTATAAAAAAGACTTGCTCGGATGCAATCCTCTCAAAATAACTTGTAATACCGTAATAATTATGTTTGTAAATACTAACATGCATTACAGCTCATACATTTAAGCTTAGGGGAAGCTTTCATATGTGTTGTACTAACAAGTAACCCAAGTGTGACTTAAAATGGCTGCTAACGCAGAATTCTGTACTGCACATGAGTAAACTACATCTAGGTAGTAATGACGAGTCCTTGCTTGAAGGGAAATCTCTGCAGCTGAGCATTCGCTTCTAAGATGGCCCCTTGAAACTCACATGTTAAAGCGCATGCTTTTGGTGAAACTAAACCATGCAACTTTATTAAAATGCTAATGCGAAAGATTTTTTATAAGTAAATGGGATTAGAGTAGAGATAGGAGGTATACAGTGAAATCATTTTATTTTGATTTCTAACATGTTTCTTTGACTCTTTCTATTTAGTTAGTATTTGGGTGTCAGAGCAATACTAAAGTCTATACACCATGTGGCACCCTACGCACGCGCACTCGTAACCCGCCAGGAACCATGATGATGTTCTTCAACCTCAGCTAAGGCCACGATCGCAACATGTCCTGAGAAAGCAGTGGACATCCTGAATGAGAAAATGATTAAATGTATTCTTCTTTTTTTTATAAAGATGTTAAATGCGGGTGAGAAATAAAGCTTGGGAAAATAAATTAAGGGGCGGGAACGCTGAACAATAGACTAAAGAAAAATTATTAAAACTTAGCATGGTGTGATGATCATCCCCCCTTGCTTGTCCAATAAGAATTAGGAGTTTCATAAATTGGAAACCTTTAGGGGTGGTGTTTACCGTTAGAAGGGTATAATAGGGGTAGTTTTAGTTAGTTAGAAGCAGAGCTCGTGTTGCTGAGATGCAGAGAGACCGGGATGCTGTCTGAGAACTGAGCAAATATTGAAGAAGAATCTAATTGCAGACTTAGAGCCTAAACCCTAATTGATTAGAAGAACATTGTGGAAGAATCGAGGAGGGAAAGGTAAAGATCTAGAAGAAGATCGCGAAAGAATCAAGGAGGAAGATAGTGTCAGAGAGGGGTGCGACGCAGGCGTTGGATCTAGAAGAGGCCATCTATCCTGTCCCTGAATTCTGTCCTGAACCTTTGTCACCTGATCTGTCCCAGGGGACCCTTTCCAGCTCCTTCGCCAAGGGGTTGGTTTCCACACCATCCTAGGTAACTATAATTCTGTGTAGTATGTCATTGTACTGCTCTCTCTATTTCTCCCTATTCAGGTACTGTCATCGTAATAACATTGTTTAACAATTTTTCTGACTTAAATTTGATTTCCTTCCTTGGAGAAAACGGTGTACGAATTGTATTTGGGTTCTTGGCTCACATGAATTTAACTAGATAAATATTTAAAACTCTCCCGAGTCTGTGGTTATTTAAAGAGATTTTGTTCTATGTCAATTTTTGCCTACAATAGTTAACTAAAAGGTCCATTGACCAGAGGAAAGTACATTAGGTCGGAAAGGTTTAGTAAGAAATGATAAGGTAAATTCATCTTACAGGTATTAGTACAACAAATGGACCCCAACGGTACTTTACTAGCTCATGTGAATGTGTGTTAAATGGACCCAGGTGAGTATGTGGTTTGTGAGTCTCTCTAGCTGGTAACCCGCTGGATCACTACGCCAAACCCATACTGGCTGTTAGTAAAGATGATGGCTCTCATTTGAGCAGTTAAACTGCAAGCTCAGGTGAGGGCATGAAGATTCTATCACATCATTTATATTGCACATGGTATATGCTACTCTTAATGTGTATTTATTACCAATCTGGCATGAACCATTTACAAATAGGACATGGTGGGGCTCAACTAGTGGTGCATCCTTACTGTGGGGTCTGGGGTTTGTGCATAGTTCAGTGACACTTAGGCAATCATGATCAAACTCCTCACAATTTTCACTTTGTTCAGTTACAGGCAATAAGGTAGATACATTTAGAGCATTGCAATGCTTTAGCACAACATTCTCTGAACCTAACAGATTCTGTTTTTATCTAATCTGCCTATAGTGAGTCAGGTACTGTTTTTTTTGTTTTGGTCAACAATAGCTCCACAGAGTGTGGGGCCATGACAGTTAAAGGGTGTCCCATCACTGTGCTCTTGCTCTTTTCCAGACTAGCATTCACCATGGCAACCGCCTTCAAGCAGCCGGAGAGACCTGTTGCTACAGCATCAAGAGTAGCATAAAAATAGGCCACAGGTCTTCGGGCTCCTCCATGAGCCTGTGTCGAAACTGAGAGTGCACACCCATCTCTCTCACTGCAAAACAGAGTAAACTCTTTTGTATATTCAGGCATTCCCAGAGCCGAGGCGTGATACAATGTTTCTTTCAGGTCTAGGAACACTTTTGTTCATTCATTGTCCCAAGTAAGCAGATCAGACACACCTCGTGTGTCAGCCTCAGTAGGGGCTTTGCCAGCAAGGAAAGGTTGGTATCCACTGTCTACAGTAGCCAACCATTCCCAAAAACATCCTGATTTCCATTTGTGTTCATGGTGTATTCATCTGTAAGATGGCTTCCACTCTCTCTGGTGACACCTTTCTGAGTCCCTTCATGAAAATGTGTCTCAAATATTGAACTTCTTTTTGACACTACTGCAATTTACCTGGAGGCAATTTTTGTCCGTTCTCTGCCAGGTGATTCAAAAGTGCAACGGTGTCATACTTACAAGCATCACATGTATCTGATGCTACTAATAGATCATCTATATATTGAACAAGTGTAGACTCACAGGGCTTTTGCAGTAACTCAAGATTCATTTTTAGAATTTGATTAAAAATTGATGGAAACTGTATACCCTTGAGGGACATGACACCACATGATTGTTTTCTGCTGAAAAGTAAATTGTAGGTCTTCATTCGCAGGCACTGAAAGAAAGCCTGATACAAACCAATGACAGTGAACCATTCTGCAGTATATGAACTTTGTAAAAGTACAGTGCCAGCATTCGGTACCATGGAACAACAGGGCACTACTATTTCATTATTCTATCATAAATCCTGGAAACACTATATTTGCCGTTAGATTTTCTGTAAACCCATCATAGGTGAATTACATGGGCTTCCAATCAACTCTCTCAGTATGGCCTCAGTATGCCTTTCTGAAGCACTTCAATCACTGGTTCCATTCCTGCAATAGTATCTGGAGACCAGTGATAAGATGGTGTTCCGGGGTAAACAGCATTTGGCTTTATTTGATTTGGACTGGTTCTGCACCTTATATAAGTCCAATATCTTTCCCTGTGAAGTCCCAAACTTCTGCATTTACAGTGCCTCTTAGATCTTCAGGTATCTCAGAAATTGTCAGTAAAGGGAACATTCCCACCTCAGCATTTTAAAGTCCACATCCATATCATGTGTCTGGAATTCCACGCTGTCCAGTGTGCAGTATATTGGGCAATTTAACTTACACAACAGATCTCTTCCCAACAGAAGTACTGGGCTTGTATCACAAACCACAAATTGGTGCTTCTATTTAAAGGTTCCTATTTTCACTGGAACGTCTTCTGAAATCGAATTTAGCACTTTCATTGGGGCACTTGGAGTTAATATTTCTGGTTCTGGCCGGTATGGTGGTAGATTCTTATAGAACATATCATAAAGAACATCATCCTCGGATTCATTCCCTCCATACTCTTTCATCTCCACATTATGTCTCTTTTCTACACACTTTCGTCCTTCATTCTCTCCTGCTGTTCTTACGGGAAACAAACCCTCAGTCATACTTGCAATCCGCCACCTTCTCATTCGATCATCATGCGTCTCATGTCCGCATGATCTGCCAAACAGATACCTATATCCTCTACCATTTCTCTGTCTTTCTCGGTCATGCATTTCGTCTTCACATTCCGTCAAGGCTTCAAACTAAGTCGGTCTAGGTCTCGGTTCTAAATTCATCATTTTCTCTCTCAAATTTCTCAAAACAGCCAAATTAAATGAACCATGTTCTGGAAAAGCTAATACTCCATCCTCCTTTGTATACTTAACCCAGTTGTCTAGCCAAATATAGGTGTGATATCCATATTTCGCAATCATTAAAGATGCAGGGGTTTTCGGCGGAGGAAGTAACTGTCCTTCCCTAGTTTTGATCAGTTTGTCTTTCTTAAACCAATTCTTAATTTTCCCGAACCATGACTTTTTCTCTTTTTCTGTTGGATCGTAATACGTTTTCCTTTCTTTTCGTGTCTCACTAGTTTCTCCCTACAACTGTACCGCTATTCTATCCAATCACAGCACGACTCACACTAACGCACCATTCCGGAGCATCTACGTCACTGTCACAATTCTCAAATCTCAGCGCGACTCACACTAACGCTCCAATCTGAAACGTTTTACGTTTCTGACCGACTGTCCAATCCCAGCGAGGTTGTTCTGATGTCAGCAGCCGCTGCGGCAGCTCCTGCTCCTGTCTACCCCTCCTTTGCAAATCTGCTCAGTAAGTTTTTGTTTCAATTTCTACAATTCTGTTAGTAACAACATGAAAACGTCTCCATTGTCCGCTTCGCGAACCAAAGAATAGCAATAGATCTTTCTCACGAGAATTCCGTCTTTCCCGAGAGCAGCGCTTACCTCTGCCCTACTACGGAATCGTTACTTCCGTTGATAAAGTAGCACATCCCTCTACTTCACCCCTCTAACAAGCATTAGCTAACCGTTTCTCTAGTATTTAAGACACATAGTTGGAGACCCAATGCTCCTGAGAAATAAACCCAGTGTTTCACAATTAACCTGAATGCTATTTCGTTCACACACTTTCACACTAGAAAATGTAGTACATTCACACAGAATCCTGTCTTTCCCGAGAACAGCAAACGGTCTGTTCTACTACAGAATTATAACACACATTAACAAAGCAGCGCTTACCTCTCCTTTGTCCTTCTAACAAGCTCAGAGAGTACCTATTACCTTTCCAGTGATAAGCGTTATCAGAATGCCAGTTGGATCCCTGGTACCTAAGACCAGAACTTCACAGGTAACCTTCGCTATCATACACACTTCCCTCACACAGGAAATGTCTCTAATGGCAACACACGGCGATGTCACCGAATCGAACCCAGACAATGTGTAGTGCAACTTCGATCGTCACACGTTTTCTCCTGTGTACCTACAGGATAACAACAATTCCGTCTTTCCCGAGAACAGCGCTTACCTCTGCTCTACTACTGAACCGTTACAAACTTCCGACTTCCTACATCCCAGAAGCCGTGCAAACAAAATAAAACTCAACACAACTCAACATAGAGTGTTAGTACATAAACCAATATCAATAACCAATAACCAATAAGCTATTTACAAGCAATAATCACCAAACCAAAACAATAAAAACCATCGTCTTGCTACCAGAAAACTGTTGCAGCGCAGAACGTCAAATTCCCCCTTCAGCACAGACCAACTACCTTGTCATTCAATTTACTCACATACATTCATTGGTGGGGCCCATAACCTGTTTTCTGAGGGAAAATACGTTTCACAACGCTGACATGAGAGGAATACCTTTACCTCACCTTTAACACATTGACATTAAACCTAAGATATCCCTACCATACGGAAATAGATCATTTAGTTGAGTTGGTACTTGATGATTTACTCATCTACCTTTGCGTTATTACTTTTCTCTTAATCTTCTTCTTCAAATAATCGACACAACGAATTTGTCAATTAATCAATTATACTTTATCTAAGAATATTGAAGGAAATGTTAAAATCATCATCAGCATTTCAGAGCATCATATTTACCTATTCTGGCTAACGTCGTCCTCTAAGTCAATCAGTCAAAGAGAAATTTCTGCAAAGTTTAGGCCGCAATTCAGTCTCTCATAGATTCAGGATAACAGCTGTCCAGCAGTGTCACCGTCCTCTCAGTCAGCATAACGTCAGGAAATCAAGTGCAAGAAGAGCGAGCCGGTCGTAGCGTCGAGATAGAGCGAGTTAGCGAGCGATCCTACCCTTCCCTACCTACTTTTATAATGAAAATACCAACAAAATTGTATCAAGATTGGGTTTAGAGAGTTCTAATTGGTCAATTTCGACTGGCGATGAGCAGTTCTCAGGGTGTCGAAGATGAAGTCATCAAACTTGCTTGTTCCGGCTTTTAAATTGAGCATTGTCTCTTAGTCTTGGACGGGTTCCCGGAATGACCTTGGAGGGTACATGTTCACCCGGGGTCTGTCCAGGCCACTGTTGCTGGCGGTGACGCATGCGCACTTCACCCAGAACCTCGTGTTGTCAAGGCAGTCACGTTTAACGTCTCGTTCAGCCATCTTGTATAGGCCGAAATGGTCAACTTAAGCAAAAGAAACACAAAAACGTAATTAAAAGATGGAAATGACTAATCAAATGTTATCCCCTTACTAATACCCATATGTGTGTGTATTTATCTAGCAGAAGCAACACTCAGAGCGGTTTATACTTACTAAATAAAGCACAAATCACCAATACATCACTGAAAGCAACATATTACATATAATATTCTAAATTTCTACTATTACTATGCGTACACTAGTTAATTCACAATTAATATAGCCAT